>NC_045698.1:35861159-36475492 GCF_009834535.1 Camelus ferus | reverse complement strand
TCATACAGAGAGGAAACAGCAGCCCATAAAAAGTATATTATTGAACCAGATATCACATGTGGCAATGGAGGTTAATCCTTAAAGGAGACTTTGGGAAATGGAATAAAATAGCACACCTCAGAAACATTGTATCTAAAGGCAAGGCAGCTGGTGTCTATAGGCCAGCTCCCAAGAGTCACTGGTTGAGGGCTGCTGTGTGTTGGGAACTGGTGATTAGTTCCCTGGCACTTCTGGCCTAACCCCCAGAGCTGGCATAGTGGCCTTCTGCATGCTGGAAAAATTCCCTGAGACCCAAGATACAGATACAAGCATTTGAAAATCAGCTGAAGCACACTGAAAAGTCTGGTGACTGACAGCACCTGCTACAGGGAGACAGATAACGAAGACATAATGAAGTACAAGTTAATTACAGATAGTGACAGTTATAAGAAAGGAAAAATGAAGACATTTTATTAACTGTAATTGGGATTGGGCAGGAAGGCAGCTGCTGCTTTACATGGAGCTTGGAGGCTGGGTAAGTCCTCTCTGAGAAGAGACCTGGATGGTAGGAAGAAGCCCACCATGGGAAGAGTCAAGAGAAGAGCAATTTTGACCAGCCCTGGGCAAAGTGTGAGCCATGGGTGGTGCTGGTCCAGGAACTGCTTGTCACCAGTTGGAGACAAGGTATGTCCAAAAACTGGACTTCTAAGTGGAATGATTGAGAAATGGTTACATTGCCACACCTTCAAACCTGTAGTGATGGACTTGTCTCAGTGAACGTGGTGTAGACTACTATGGGTGCTGTTAAACTTGTGTGGAAAGTCATGCACAGTAGGATAGTGTTTAATGCATGACATTTTAAAGTTAGTTTGTCAGCTATGTTCTAAAAGTGTATAAAAATCTGAGAAAAATAGGCACTTATTTTTTTTTTTCATTTTTCCTTCACCCAATCCCTCCCCTCTGGTAACCACCTGTTCTCTATATCTGTGAGTCTGTATCTGTTTTGTTATGTTTGTTCATTTGTTTTGGTTTTTAGATTCCACATATAAGTGAAATCATACAGTATTTGTCTTTCTCTGTCTGACTTACTTCATTTAGCATAATACCCTCTAGGTCTATCAATTGTCACAATTGGCAAGATTTCATTTTTATGACTAAGTAATATTCCATTGTGTGTGTGTGTGTGTGTGTGTGTGTGTGTGTGTGTGTGTGTGTGTGTGTGTGTAATTTTCTTTATCCATGCAGCCGTTGATGGACACTTAGGTTATTTCCATATCTTGGCTATTTTAAATAATGCTTCAATGAACATATGAATGCATATGTTTCCAAATTAGCGTGGTTTTTTTTTCCCTTTGGATAAATACCCAGGAGTGAAATTTCTGGATCATTTGGTAGTTTTATTTTCTAATTTTTTGAGAAATCTCCATACTGTTTTCCACAAGGGCTGCACAAGTTTACATTCCCACCAACAGTGCACAAGAATTTCCTTTTCTCCACATTGTTGACAACACTTGTTAAATCTGTTATCTTTTGAATAATAGCCATTCTGACAGGTGTGAGGTGATATCTCATTGTGGTTTTGATTTGCATTTCCCTAATCATTAGTGATGTTGAACATCTTTTCATGTAACTGTTGGCCATCTGTATGTCTTCTTTGGAAAAATGTCTGTTCAGATCCTCTGCCCATTTTTTAATCAGGTTGTTTCATTTTTTCTGATGTTGAGTTGTATGAGTTCTTTGTATATTTTGAATAGTAACCACTTATCAGATATATCCTTTGCAAATGTCTTCTGCCATTCAGTAGGTGACCTTAACATTTCATTGATAGTTTCCTTTACTGTAGAAAAGCTTTTTAATTTGATGTAGTCCCATTTGTTAATTTTTGCTTTTGTTTCCCTTGCCTGAGGAGAAACATCCAAAAAAATATTACTAATACTGATATCAAAGAGAGTAGTGAGTATAGTTTTTTTGCACTTATTTACTTTTAAAACTTGCTATTTTCAATCATTTTAATTTTAAACAAATATATTTTAAAATTTAGGATAACATTATTAGTTAAATAACAGAAATAAAATTTATATTGTTTATTCTTCCAGGTTTATTGAGATATAATTTACCTGTAATAATATTCACCTTTTTGAGGTGTTTAGTTCTAGAAGTTTGACAAGTGAATACAGAGAATGTAGACATCACCATGATCAAGAGTGAGAGTATTTCTACAATTCCAAAAGTTCTCTCCAGCCCCTTGTAGTCCATCCCCTAGCCTTCCCGCAAAAGCACTCCTCTGATTTCTATCTCTGTTTTTTGACAGGATGCTTTATAAATGGAATCAGGCAGTATGTAGTTTTTTGTGCATGGCTGCTTTCACTCAGCTCAGTGTATTTAAGATTCGTTGCATGGATCTTATTGCATGGATCAGTACTTTCTTTCTTTTTGTTGCTGAGCAGTATTCCATCCTATAGATGTACCACAGTTCATTTATCTACTGGTTGATGAATATTTGGGGTGTTTCCAGTTTTGAGTGATAATAAAGCTGCTATAAACTTTCACATACAGGTACTTGTGAAAACAAATGTTTTCTTTTCTCTTACATTAATACCAGGGAGTTGGACTGCTGGGCCATATTTATGTTCAACTTTATAAGAAACTGTCAGACTGTTTTCCAAAATGGCTGGGTTGTTTTGCATTCCCATCAACAGTGTGTCAAAAGTTCTAGCATCCTCCCCAGCATGCAGTGTTTAGCTCTTTTAAAGCCATCCCATAGAAGCCATAAAGCCGTAGGTATGTAGTGGTATTTCATTATGATTTTAATTTACACTTTCCTAATGGTTAATAATGCTGAGCATCTTTTCATATACTTATTTACCATCTGTATCTTTTCTTTGGTGAAATGTCTGTTTTTGTGCTTTTTAATATTAGGTTGTTTGGTTTTTTATCACAAAGTTTTGAGAATTCTTTGTGTATTCTGGATACAAGTCCTTTATCAGATAAGTTTTACAAATATTTTCTTCCTGTCTATGGTTTGTCTTTTTGTTTTCTGAGTAGCATCTCTCAAAGAGAAAAAGGTTATAATTATGACAAAATAAGATAACAGTGGCTGCTGTGATTGAGGAAATGAAATTTTTTAAATTTTATTTTAATTAAACATACAGCCTTATGTGGCTAGTGGCTGCCATGTTGGACGGCACAGTATATTACTGCCTAAATGTACTTTCAAAGAACAATGTGTACATTTTAAAACTTCCTTTATTCTATGTTTTGATTACATTTATTGACATATAACTTTATGCCTACTGAATCTAATAGTAAAAATTGGGGCTTGCATTCTGTAAATCTTTCTTTTCTTTATAAATTATTAATTTTTGTATTTTATTAATGTATCAATTCCATGATGTTTTGGAAATTTAAAAACCTGGTCCTTCACCACAGATAGTCTGAGAGGCACTGAGCTAGACAGATGTACATGGGCAAAGGCCCTGTCTCCCTGGCAGGGGTATTCCTCATTGTTAATCCACCAAGTGGCATTCCAGAAAAGGAAGTGACAGATGGGGTTAAGGAGTGGAAGACTATTTTAGAAAATGTGGTCAGAGAAAGCCTCAATGAAATGGTGACGTTTGAACTGGGGAAAGTGCACTGCAAGTGGATGGACAAAACAGCAAAATTTCAGGAGGCTGGGAAAGGGGATGACATGTCCAAGGGACAGAAAGGAGACCAGTGTGGCCGGTGTGAGAATGGAGGGAGGGCGGTGAGAGATGAGCTAGAGAGAAAGCAGAGAGCCAGACTGTGCCCAGTCATACAGACCTTCTCCTCTTCCCCTCCTGCATCAGAGATAAGACTTAATGAACCACAGACACCCGATATATGTGAAAATGTGTGAATATGTCTGAATAAGGGCCTTATTCAAAATGCACTTGAAGAAACACCTAAATGTTATCTGACACTTGGCTTTGGTTGTATAGAAAGAATTATTTCTATGTTTGCGGCCCAGGAAGTGAACTGAACAATAATAACTCTCACAAGAAGTTAGGAGGTGGGGTCCCCATTCTATAGATTAAGACACTGAGGCTAAAAAGGTTATGTAACTTGCCCAAATCACACAGCTAACAAAAGACAAACTAAAGCTCATGTCCTTTGCACTCTATTTGACTGCCTTTCTTCAAAATGAGCCCAAAACAGCCCTTTCAAAAACATAAAATTATCTATACTTTAATTTGGTTTTGGTAATAACATAAGTGGGCACAGAAATGTAACAATTATAGAGACTGCGTTTATTTTGAGAAGGCCTCCTCTGTGTTAGTTTCTTGAAGCCTGCTGTAACAAATTAGCACCAGCTGTTACCCATTCAGGTATTTGAACACTTTAATCAATAGAAATTATAAAAGGCCAGATGAGAAATTCAGGCAAGGCTTTTTGGGGATTCAAAGGAGTGAAAAAAAGTAACAGGTTCCCTTGCTCCCTCTCTGGGTAGGGTCAGGGAGCTAGCTGGTTCCTTAAATAGGGTGAAGGTAGGGTAGAATCCATGAGTTGGACCAGAGGGTTAGCTTAGGTGGTCAGCCCACCCCTTTGGTGGTGCTGCGTGTAGGGACCATGCCCAGCACCCTGCTTTTGCTCCTGGCACCTACCTCCAAAGTGGCAGTTAGTTTGTAGCCTCTTTGTATCTTATTCATAATTGCCCTGGCTGTGTGTGTATGCATGCAGTTATTTTTAGTCCCTTATAGTTTCTTTGTATTCTGTTGCTTGAGGAGACATTTGTCCAGGTACAAGCACTCCAGTAAAGGGTTCCAAGTCCCAAAACTCAAAACTTGGTTGCTGCAAATACAAAACTTATTTTCTCCCAGTTCTGGAAACTGAATTTCAAAATCAAGGTGTTGACACCATCCCACTTTCTCTGAAGGCTCTAGAAGACAATCTGTTCCTTATCTCTTCCAACTTCTAGTGGCTCCACATGAACCTTGCCTTGTGGCTGCATCATTCCAATCACTGGCCACATGGCCTTCACTTCACTTTGTGTGTCCCTTATAAGGACACTTGTCATTGAACTTAGGGCCCATTTGGATAACCTGAGATGATTTCAACCTGAAATCCTTAATTTGATTACATATGCAAAGACCCCTTTTCCAAATAAGGTCACATTCACAGGTTCTGAGGGTTAAAATGTGGATGCATCTTTTCAGGGGGCCACCATTGAGCCCACATCACCCTCCCTGCGCTTCAGCCTGGAAACTCTCCCCAGGCAGTCAGCTGGGGACTCATCAGGCTCAGCTCAATTTGTTTCTCTTCCCCCAGGGATCACTCACCTGCACTGCCTGCTGCCTGAAAACCATCGTTTCAGAGATTTTGCCCAGTTTTCTAGCTGTTTAAGTAGGAGGGTAAATCCAGTCCCTATTACTCCAGCATGGCCAGAAGCAGAAGTTGTACCCAACGTATAAGTTCACTGAGCATGGAGGCATTTTCTGTCTTACTCATGGCTGCATCATCAGTGTCTATGGAAATGATTGGAGCATGGTAATCCTTACATAGCAACTGATGAATTAATGAACAAATTAATTAAAAAGAAGTTAATCTAAATCCCTGGTTTTTCTCTTGTTTAGGACCGAGTGGCCACAGCTCCTTTTACCTCAGTCATTTGGGTGAGCTAGACCCATCTCTCCTTAGCTGAAAATCTGCTAGTGTAAGTTAAAATGTCTTCACCAATCCACTCTCAGCCCCCTGAAGTCTGGCTTTCATGGTTAATGCAAAAAACAAAACAAAACAAAAAAAACCCAGCACTGGGAAATTTAAGAAATGTATCAATGGAGCACATTTTGGATAATGATTTATAAGAATTAGGTTCTGCCTATGCTTTAAATAAAATGAACACAGAGCATTTGGCGGGGGGAAGGCTGATGTGAGGAGGGTAAGTGGGTCATAGCATTGTCACAGGGAACCGAGGCCAGACAATGTGTTGATAGAAAATAAATGATGGGACACCAAGAAAATATGAGAGGCAAGCGATAAGAAAGAAGCTTGTCTATTGAAGAACACAGCCCATATCGTCCAGATCAAAACAACTGTGGCCATATATGAAGAAAAATGGTCTCTACTTTCATTTGCATAGTCATACACTAATTACATTTTTTAAAAAACAGTTATTACCATTATCAGCAGCATTTATAAGAGCATCTACTATAGCACTCTGTTTGACATATGCAAAAATCTGATTGTGCCTTGAATGTAGAGCTTTGTTTTGAATTAATTATATCAGATTTTTATTGATACATATAAAATAACAGAAACCTGTTATAATAAGCCTAAGAATACAGAGGTAGATAAAGAATAAGTCAGAAATCTCCTACTTTAATTGCAATCCCCTGAGGTAACCAATATTAACAGTATATATTATATACCTTCCTCTGTTCCTATGAACATATATAAACATGTTCATATATACAGTGAGTGGTCGCTGGGTTTATAAAAATGTGAAATATATAATATATATGAAATATATATGAAATATATATTTCATGAAATATATAATATCTGTTTTTTCATTTAACAATTGATTAGAGTCATCCTACCAGATAAATTCATATAGATTTGAGACAGGCTGGGACCTGGAACCCTTTACTGCAGTGTATTGCACCTGGACAAATATCTCCAGCAACAGAATACAGGGAAACTATAAAGTACTAAAAATACCTGCACACATGCACAGTTGGGGCAAATGATGAACAAGATACAAAAAACCCAAAAACCCAATTGCCACTTCTGAGGTATCAGGAGCAAAAGCAGGGTACTAGGCATGGTCCCTGCACACAGTACCACCAAGGTGGTGGGCTGACCACCTAAGCTGCCCCTCTGGCTGGACCCATGGACCCACCCCTACCCACATTCCATTTAATGGAGCAGCTCACCCCAACTCAGGGAGCCAGCAAGGGAAAACTTGTTAATTGGTTTTGCTCCCTTGCGCTGCAACATGAGTCCCAATAAAAAGCCTTGCCTGAATGTCTCATCTGGCCTCTTATCAATTTCTACTGATTAAGTAGTTTAAGAACCCTGGCCGGTAACAGATTTACTTCAGATTTGTTCATCCAGAGTATGAATTTACTACCATTTATTCAACTGCCCCTCAAATGATATACATTCAGGTGATTTTTGCCACTACATATAACACTGCACTAAACACTCTTGTGACTGCAGAACTGTTTTAATTTTATCATCATGGTCATCTGAGCCCTGGAATACAATCTCAAATCTTTCCTTCCCCCATCCTCCCTGTCATTTGGAGAACAGAGCTGAAGGGAGACTGAAGATGAGCCGGGAAAGCTGGTAATTACTCCATACAGCACATGGCCAGCAGCCTCCTGCTACAATATTTACGTCCTATTCCATTGAGATGGCACTCTGCTCACATGACCCAAATGCAGTTCTCACTCCACCAAGAACACAGCCGAATCCAAACTGCATTGGCAGCTTCGCACATGCTCCGTCTGGCCCTGTGAATCCTCACTCACCCATTGAGATTTCTTTTGGTTTAAAGCAGCACACCAGCTGCTGAAGCTCCGTGACTTCCACTATTTTCCTGGCCCAGATCCAAGGCAGGTGGCCCGCCACGAATACTGTTTTTTAGGGTTTGAGTTTTTTTTGTATATTTGTTGGGGGATGGAGTGTGTATAATACTTACACACGGGTATAGCTGATGAATGAGGCCATAGGAAGTAACTCTTTTTCCTGGCATGTATTACAGAAATAACATTTACCTATTACCAGCATTTGCCTTGACAACGACCTGCAGCTCTAATGCACATTTAATTCTCAAACAGAGGTCTTGGCAAGGGATGCTATATCTGACTGTTGTGTTGACTGTAACGTGTGAGATGGTGCTTTTTTTCCTCTCTAGCGACCTGGATGCTTTTTGCCATTCTGATGGTAAATGATGAGACAGGCAACCATGGATTTCAGCACTCCATCTGTGTTTGATCAGCAAAAAGGTAAAAACGCTGCTTTAACTCATCCTTTGGTTCTTTGCATTTTTAGTCCAATGGTAGGGATTTGCAGTTGTAGAGGGAGAAAGAGTAGTGTGTGTGTGTGTGTGTGTGTGTGTGTGTGTGTGTGTGTGTGTGTGTGTGTGATGTGGAAAATGGATTTCACATAGGAAACAAAGCTGTTCTAAATGTTTACTTCTTATTTGATAAGCATTTGGAAGGGAAAAAGCTTATGGTCTGTTAGCCTTTTTAAAGTGCTCCTACCTACAAATTTTAAAAATTAGGTTTCAAGCACACCAACTGTTTCAGATAGGATCATCTTTATTCTCCATTAGCTTTTTACTCAAATATTTTAAAATATATATATTATAATAAGTAATATAAAAATCGTGTATACCTTTTCAGTGTATTAACCCAGTATCTCATTGCTAGTTTTGTAAATATCTCTTCATTCCCTTTAGGAATAGATGTTGTCCAAATTTGTGCTATAGTTGATATATTACTTCATCTGAGGTTGTGTAATGACTTACCACTATGTTATTATTTGTGGTAAAAGGATGTATCTTTCTTGCTCATCATTTCCAGAGTGGAGGTAATTTTCCACATGAAAAGAATGCTGTGAAATTTGCCTGTCCTTATAAAAAACATGTATTCAGCCATACAGTCTTGTGTGTACATTTTGTATATGAAGTGTGTGTGTGTGTATATATGTAACACATATGTGTAATTACGCACCTTTTCTCTGTATGTATAGGAAATTTCCACTCTTTAAATGTAATAAATTTTTTAGAAGATTTTTTTAAAATCTGGTATTTAAACCACTTTCAATAATCTCTGAATATTCCTCAGGATCTTAGGATCCTTTGGTCATTTACTTGTTTTGGCTACAATGTGAAAATCATTGTTTGTGAAAGCCTCACTAAGAAAATTCATTGCTTCTTTCTTTTTTCCTTTTCCTGCTTCAGGCCATAGTGTGTTTACTACCTACCCTTCAAGCTACATCTGGCTTCATGAGTGAATTATTTTAGTTCAGTGCTTTGTCAAGTTATAGATTTACATTTAGATTTCTGAGTAACTACTGTGTGTGTGTATGCATCTTCAGAATGTGCTAGTTCACACTGCGTTTGGATATAAACATCATAGAGAAAGTGATTGCTACAGCTGTGCCCACATCCTTTCCCCTTTGTACAGTTTGTATCACTGATGGCAATCAGCAAAAGTGAAAATATGTTTAGATCCAAAGACCTCATACTGGCTAAAAATGACATTGTTGAACTATGCAATCCAAAGAATAACACAGTGGGTTTATTCTTTAAGACCAGCTCTGAGGGAGCTAGAAATGACTGCAGAGAACTTCATAATGAATTCATCTGTTCCAGTGTTGTGTATTCTAACAAGACTGAGCCCAAAACATAGTTAAAATATTAATTTATAATATTTAGTTTCTTATAGTACCTTTCAGGTGAGCAATTCAGTTATTTCTCCACCATAGGCCCAATTCTCCCCCTTGTACGTTAACCCTCTCCCTGCCACCTCTATCTCTGTATCTCGATCATTTCTCTGTAAAGGTGCTGTGGTATGGTGGAAATAGCATGGGAGACATAGGCTGAAATGGCAGAACAATGGCTTCTTAGCTGTGTGACCTTATCAGGTTACCTGACCTCTCTGGGCCTTAGTTTCCTCAGCAATAAAATAGAGAAAATTATGCTTACCTAGCAAGACTGTTGTAACAGTCTAAAGTGATGTACAAAAAGCACTGTCACATTACCTGATGTACTTTGCCTAAGTAATTTCCAAATGTGGCTGCTTTTGTTATTATTATTACTGTTACACTTACTACCACCCTGGAGTGTGAGTTCCTCAAATGTGAAAGACTATTCACCTCTCTATCTCTAGGTTGAATTTCATGGTCCTCAGAACAAATGAGGGTTTAGTTAAGGCCAGTTGACTAGATTACATTAATTAATTTTTTTAGAACTCCAGGGTACCATTCAGAACAACCCCTAAAATAATAATTAAATACCTGAATAGTTCTATTATCACATGAATCCTTCCACCTTCTTAACAACATGAAAGGCCATAATAGGTTTAGACAAGTTCATAGATTTTAAATACCATACTGTTGGGCAAAACCATGGTAAAGTGACTTTCTCTCGAAATGTTGAGTGTGGATGGGGCTTTAGTAGAGGGTTTTCTGTGAATTCCTAATATCTAGGGGATCAAAACTCTAAAAGGCCGCTAGCTTCACATGCAGACGTTGACAAAAGACATTACATCTGGAAAGATCTTAGAAGTCTTATAACCCACTGGTTCTCAAACTTGGCCATGCATAAAAATCACCTGGACAGTTTTTGAAAATGCTGATGCCTGGATCCCACCTCTGGAAACTCCAATTTAATAGGTGTGGGCCACAGCCTGACAAACTCCCCAGGAAGTTCCAATGTACAAAAAGATTGACAACAACTCATTCCATCCATCCCCCTAACATCTCAGATGGGAAAAGTGAAGCCCAGAGAGGTTTAAAGGTGAGTTCTTTTATGACAATAACACACAGCTAATTAGTAACAGGTGACTGAGACACAGGTGTTCTCTATCCATATAACAGAATAGGAGCTTCTTTTCATGGGCAACCTCTGGTCTTAACAGCTACTTTGAGGTGGAGGGTAGGACTCAGACAGCTCTGGCTTATGGTTAACCAGAGAATAGTCAGCACTGAAAATATGATGCATAATAACCTCCAGGGCTCAGACCCAAACCAGGTGGATTTGGCAGGTCTTAATCCCTCCAACTGCATTTTTCTGTATTTCCTTTTAACAGTGATGATAAGACAACCCTATGCCAGGGGCTTGGAGACAGGTAGACATTTGCTCAAGCCCTGTCTCAGTCCTCATACCATTTGCATGAACTTGGACAAACTGGATCTTCTCATCTGTAAAATGTGGATAATATCATATAGTTGCAGTGTTGCTGGGAGGCTGAAAGACTGAATTACCTACCTGGCGGAGGGGACTGAGGCCAAGTCTCTGGCTTGTTTTGTGAAGCTGTGAGGGAGGAAGCTGGGGTCTGCAGAGCCCTCCACTCCCACTTTGTGCTTCTTGCTTTCACCATAGCAACATCTCTCTGGTCCCACGTGTTCTTCCTGGCTCTCTTCCCTCTCAAAGCCCACATGCAGGAAACGACCTGTAGTAAAATCATTTACTACAGAACACAGAGGTTTATTGAAGCTGAGGCGTTATGTAAGTAAAGATATTTGTGTGCTAAACTCTGCCTTCTGGAGGAACCCAGGCCTCAGGGAGAAAATGAGAACAAGAGGGGGTGGTCCCAAGGGCCTCACCCACCCCTGCCCTGCTCAGGCTCTGTGAAGAATGTTGGATGGGGCCTCGCAGTGTGTTTGCAGGCACCTGTCAGGGCTGAGGCCCACCCTCACAGGTTTTTCCTCCAGTAGAGCTGTAGAGAGAAAGCGAAGGAGGGGTTTGCCCTTCAGCCCATATTAACACAGAGCATCCCTGTCCTAGGGCAGCCGTAACAAATTACTACAAGCTGGGTGACTTCAAACAACAGAATGATAATCTCCCCCAGTTCTGGAGGCCAGAAGTAGGAAATCAAGATGTATGTGGCGGGGTAAGGGTATAGCTCAAGTGATAGAGCACATGCTTAGCATGCATGAGGTCCTGGGTTCAATCCCCAGTACCTCCTCTGAAAAATAAATAAATAAGTAGACCTAATTACCTACCCCCCTTCCCCCAAAAAAACCAAGGTTGTAACAGGCCAATCCGCTCCTGGCCCCTCTCCTGGACCCTGAGTGATCTTACCCAAACAATTCCCATTTACAGCCTTAGAGAACCCTGAAACTGAAAGTGATTCAGTGGATTGGGGATGAGGAGAGTGGTGACATTTTCAGGATGCTTTGCCACAGAACAGCCCTAGTGTCCTTGGGAATAGGACCCAAGTATGCATCCCAGGAAGAAGAAAGTGGGAGTGGTGTGCAGAGAGAATGAACCTGCTCAGCCAGATCTCCTGAATCCACTCTGGTGTTGTGTCCCACTCCTTTGCAAGATCAACTTCAGAGGGCAAACCCTCAACTCAGCCCCTTGTCCAGAGGTCAACTGAGTCACCACACTGAGCTTTCCCTATCATCCCTATTTATTAACTCCACATTTCCTTGGTAATTATTAAACAACAGTGTTGGGTAACTACTATTTATGGATTTTCCCTTTGATGCAATGATATTTTAGTGGAGCCTAAAAGAAAAACCACTAAACTTGTCACTGTTTTTATTACCTTTTTACTACCAAGCAAGTAGAGAAACAAATATCTCACCCATGCCAAACTATGGGACAGGTGAGAAAATAATGGTCTGGATGCACTAAGGTCCAAGGCTGGTGTAAAAAGATGGGTACAGGCTAGACACTGTCTTGCAGAAAGACTACATCCAACCAGGGCTCAGATGTTTGGCACACTTTTAGGAAGCCTGTCAATCATTCAGTGCAAAGTGATGCTGGTTTTGAGAATTCTTACATCATGAATGAGCTACATCTCAGATTTTCCTGTTTATCCCTTAAAATTGTGGTGGTTTTACCTCACATTAATTTTCAACTAATAGGTAGGTTTGTGTGCTTAATAAGGGCCCTTAAGTTTGTTTTCTCTTTGTAAAACTTAAAATCTGTGTTGCTTATTGGTGAGGTTACTGCTGTTTGAGTGGGTATATCAGGGGAGGAAATGAAGGAAAGATATACAGTCTATGGAAAGTATTTCCATTTCTAAAGGTGTCATCAGAATTTTAAACTATATACATATAATATTTAATAGTATCCTAATGCTTTTTTAACTTTTGGTTTGAAAATAATTTCAAACTTAAAGAAATGTTGTAAGAATAGTATAAAGAACACTGTATATCTTTTACATTTAACATTTTACCCCATTTGCTTTATTGTTAGCTCTTTCTCTGTGTCTGTCCCTACATCTCTCTGTCTCTATGTATCTCTGTCTCTGCCCCTCTCTATATATGTATGTATACATTTGCGTATATGTTTGTATGCTTTTATCTCATCTGCCTGCATTCCAGTTTTGTCTCTTGATCCAATAATGTCATTTACACCATTTCCCCCTACCCTCGAGTACAGGATTCAGTCTAGAATTAGGTACTACATTTAGTTGTCGCATCTCTTTAGTCTCCTTTAATCTGAAACATTTCTGCAGGCTTTCTTTGTCGTTTTTGACATTAACATTTTTGAATTAGTCTATCTCTCTCTTTTTTTAATACTGAGTTTCTCCTTATGGGTTTGTCTGACGCTCCCTCATGACTAGACTTAGGTAATTACTTCCTGGCCAGAATACCACATGGGTGATGTTTCCATCTCAGGTTATCACAATGTGGTTTAAATCCTTTTAAATGGTCATTTGAGGTTACAGGTGTTGCACTATTAGCTATCACCCAGTTCTTACAGAGTGTTTTAAAATACTGGGTTTCTTCCGAATTGTAAAATATCAGGAAGTATCAGCACCTTCAAATAGTCAAGAAATACAAAGAAGAATTCAGTATAGAAAGTGTTACATTCTCTTACCTAGCAAAGGGCTCTGTTCTTCAGAGTCTCTTAGCCCCGGCCTGTTCCCAGCTTCTCGGCTGCCAAGGTGGACCCTCAGCAACTCACCCCCGATGTGGGGGTGGGGAATAGTTTCCAAAGGGAATCAGAGGAGATCAGGCCAAGTATATAACCAGTATCAATAATCAGAAGATGAGTGACAACTCTGGTTTATTAAGCAGCTCCCATGTGCCACCACTGAGTTAAACTTTTTACTCCTATTATCTCATTTGATCCTTGGCACAGCCTAGAGATACATTCCATTTCTAGTCCATCTGAGGTTACATGACTTGCCCAAGGCCACACAAGACAAGGGCAAAGCTGCCATTTTAACTCTGGCTAGGCTTCTAATGCCCAAGCCTTCCTCAAACTCCTATTCACCATGAAATTATACTTTTTGGATTCTGATAGCCCACCCTTTCATGACTCTAGCAGGAAGGAAAAGAAAGGTGATGGTGACTAGATTTGCTCAAGCCGCTGTGTCTCCCCAGGGCTGGGCTTCCGTTGGCAGCAAGTTCTGCCCAGTGAGCTCAGCTTAGTGACAGGCTCACCTCTTCCAGGGTAGGAGTGGATCCAGTCTCCATGGCATCCTAGGAGGAGGAGGAGCTAAAAGGGTAGAATGACACTGGAAGGTGACCTGTGGAACTAATGTGATGGGAACTGGAGATTTGCAAGGTCAGGACTTGGCTTCCACCACAGACGCTTCAGAACCCAGGTTCTTCATCATTTTCTTACTCAACCCGTTTGTTCTGTGCAGCAACAGGTTAAGGTTTCTCCTAGAGAGTGTCCAGAGAGCCCTGATCCTGTAAACAAGGTCGCACATAAACAACAGTTGATAAAAAGGGGAAAGAAGTATTTTAACCTTGACATCCTAAGCTTTGATCCTGGGTAATTCTGAGAACATTTCTTTGTTCTTCAACTCACCACAGTAAATCAGAACACAGTCCGGTGTTTTGTTTTGTTTTTTTTAAATTTTATTTCTTAAGAACCATAGAAGGAACACCTGAAATTCATCTGAATTGATACATTTATCCTCCTTACTTGGTGCTATTGAGAAACGGTCTGCTAGAGTTTTGGCTTCACTTTGGCTGACTCAGCACGACCACTATAGAGAGGAGTCGAGATGGGCTCTCAGGTATCTGGTTTCAGGTGGTCACAGTGGAAACCAACTTAAGGATGGATCCTGGAAGTGTTGTCTTAAAATAGTAACTTGGAGAATTGAAAGGAATTCAGTGAATGTGTAATCTAACTCCCTTACTTTTTATATGTGAAAACTAATACAGAGGGGTTAGCGGTGGTACTGTGTAGTGAAGTGTAATGGCCACTGAAGCTGAACCAAAGGGTTCAAGTCCCGGTGCTGCCACTCATGTCACTGACCCTTTCCAGTCAGGCCCCAGCAAGAGTCCTCCTGCCCACTGTTCAGAAACAAAGGAAAGTTTTATTCTCTGGTCAAAGAATGGAGAGGTGCAAGCTCTCGCGCTAGAGCACAGGGTCTCCCACACGCTGTGGGCGGGGCTGTGTTATAGATTCTGGTCCGCGGGGAGGGGCTGAACTCTCGCGGGACAGGCGCAGCTGTGCAGCTCACGCTCCAGACCGCGGTGCATGGCCAGCGTCTCTGCACAGGGCCAGCCGCCGCCTCGCCATCTTGAATTGTGCTGTGCGTGGACTTCTGCACACAGTCTACTGAGCTGAGGTGTAAGCACAGACGTCTTGTACCAGGAACTCTGGTCTGAAGAGTTGCGGGCAGTGCCTCTGCACACGGCCCCCTAGGAGCAAATGAAACCAGACTAAGCATAAAGGAGAAATTTAAAAGGTTAGACCTTATTTTGTTACTCAGATTCTATTTTCATTTCCCATGAATTTTTAATGGGTCTTGCCAGTGACACATGCTGTGTGACCCAGCTGTTTAACATCTCTGTACCTCATTTTCTTACCTTGTCGGTTAAGATGGTGCTACTGCAAAGATTGTTTGTAAGGATTGAATTAATGAATACATGCAAAACACCTATAACCGTTGCTGGCCCATGTCATCACTCAGTTAGTGCAAGTGGTGGTTACAGGATTGTTACAAAGATGGTTGTAACAATCTTCAGAGGATTCTAAGATTCAATGACATAGTACGTACAAAGCACTTGGAGCCATGCCTGGCCCAGAGTAATCACTTAGAAAGTGCTAGTGATTCTTATAAATGTCCTACCTAAGGTCACATGGGCAACCGGTCTTCCCAGGTCAAGAGAACATCCACTCCTTAAGCTGTCTCCCCCTTTGTAATGAATTCACAGCATAGCACCCTTTTTTTATTTGGAAATTGGGAGGGGCAGAATTGCCTGAGCAAATTCTGTGGTTTTCCTGAACCACATCAGAAGGAAAATAATTCTCTAGATAGCTTGTAGGTCTTGCAGTACTTCCACTTTCCCTTTCCTCTGTTTCTAGTGTTCTGTCCTCTGAGTCTAAGACTTACCTTCTAGATAAAACTCATCCCACTGCTTAAAAGCCAGCCTACCTGTTAGCTTCCATATTCCATGCTGGTGCCAGGCAGATTTCTAAACTTTCTATGCTGTTCTAGGAATATCTAGTCTTGAGGCACAATCTCACTGTTTAAATTATTATAGTTTCATAATGTTTTACTATTTGATAGAGGAATCCTCCCTGAATACTTTTCTTTCCAATTTTACTGGATATTTTTACCCATTTTTTGTTTCCTCTTTTTGTTTGTTTTTGCTTTTAGAATGATAATACATTCATGCAATTTCAGGGTGTAAAACAATGTATAGTGAAAAGTCTCCTCCCACCCCAACTCCTTCAGCCGTTCAAATCCCCTCCTGGAGGCAAACAATGTGAGCAGTTTCTTCTGCATCCTTACTGACATTCTATGTACAAATAAGCAAATACTTAACTATAGTCTTTGTTTCTTCATTAAAGCATAAAGTTATCCATTTATTTTTACAAATGAAAATTAGTATCATTTTTCTGAGCTCACCACCCCCTCAAAAAAAACCTGTTGGAACTCTTACTGAAATGACATTAAACTTAAAAATGAATCCATATAATAATTAGAAAATTTTCACTTTTCTTGTTTTTCTTTTTTTTCTTTGTGTACACATTTAGTTTTATTGTAAAAAAACAACTTGTACGCTTTTAAGGTTTAAAACTGAGCATCATCTTTCCTTTTCTGTGAAACAAAAAGAAAAATTTTAAATAGGAACAAAATTACAATAGAGAATGTCAATTACAAATAAGATCCTATATATTCTGCTGATTCTCCCATCGAGTGGCAGGGCTCAAATCATCATTAGGAGAGAATTTTAATTTTAAAATGCCATTTTAAACTGCAACAGTGTCCATTAAACATCACAATTAAACATAACAAAGGAGAAGCCATGTTGTCAAAATGCCCATTTAACCCACCCAAACATCTCAAACCCACCCTTTGCTGACCTTCTATAATCCCTTTTATTTTTCTAGGTTTTTTTTTTCTTTTTTTAAACAATATGCAGAGAAAGGAGGGAAAAAGTTAGAATTCTATGCACTACTACCCAGGGCCTAGCACCCTCCAGCTTCCAGCAGAGCTAAGGGAGCAGAAGGTTTTTATTTTTTCCCACAGAGCATGATGGTGTTAATCCCATAAAGTTTTTGTTGAGACAAGAAGGGATAAAAATGAATTTGGAACAGAAAAGGGTAGAGATTCTTTTCCCATTGAATTCTGCTCAAGGTATTTCCCCCCCCAAACAAGTTGAGAACCATGGTATCAAGGAGAAAAGACTGGGATTTCAAAATATAGAATAGATAAACAAGATTATACTGTATAGCACAGGGAAATATATACAAGATCTTATGGTAGCTCACAGAGAAATGTGACAATGAATATATATATGTTCAGGTATAACTGAAAAACTGTGCTCTACACTGGAATTTGACACAACATTGTGAAATGATTATAAATCAATAAAAAAATGTTAAAAAAATTTTTAAAAAAAGGAGAAAAGAGACCTCAGAAGCAGGATGACTGAGCACAAGAGGAGAGAAAAATAAATGAAAAGACTGCAATTTGCTCCCAGGGACTGTAGAAAAAAATTTTTTAAAGGTTGGAATCCATCAGTGTTCCATTAGACATCTGCTCCTTCATCTTCCTCTCCTTCTTTGCCATCTCATCATTTCATCTTATTCACCTTCATCCTCAGCCCCTTCTTCATCAGTATCTTCCTTCTTCTTCATCATCATCACTTTTTTCTTCTCTTTCCCCATCATCCATGTCAGGAACCAAGTAGTACTGTAATAGATTTGGCCAAACACCATCTTTGATGACCTCTCCTAACTCATCAGCACCTGCACCAGAATGATCAGTAAACCAGGTGAAGAAGCTCTCAGGTTCCTCATGCTGTCTCTTTCTACCAGCTTTATTCTGTTTGTCTTGAACATTTCATCAAATCCTTTCCAGATTTCCATTTGATTTCAGTGGACTTTGAAGATAGATCACCACTCTCATTCAGATGAAATTCTTTTGAGAGAACTTTATTTTCGAAGTAAGAGTTTTGATCAAAATAAAAATCTATTCTGTAACCTGATTTAATGTCTTCAAATTCTGTCACTTCAACTCTTGTCAAATAATGCAGCACCTCTTCATCCTCCTCCCTAAGCAATGCAGACACTTGTGGATGGCTGACAAATGTTCCTACCCCCAAATTTGGGATTTTGGTGATCAGTTCCTACCTCTTCTGAGAAAAATGGTTGGCAGGGTTTGTTATATTTCTGATCTACTTTCAAAATTTCCTCACTAGCTGTTCATTAAGTCTGTCTATTCATTTTGTACTTCACCAGTATGTTCAGTTGCTTCCTGTTGTGCTTTTTCTTCCTTCGGCAAGTTCGGAGAGGCTTCATGTTCCCTTGGGCCTGGGGGCAGGAGTCAGTCTCGGTTTCTTTGGTTTCTGGCTCGAGGTGGAAGTGCAGACTGGTGTTTGGGGCCACGCTGTGAGAAAAGGACTTACCCAAGGGAGGCACACGTCAAAGGAGCTGGGAGAACTCTCTTTTTCTGTACTTCAGTATGAGAATTTTTTGTTCCTTGGTCATTTGACATTTATCTTAACATTTTAAAGGAATTCACTCAACCTCATATGAGTATGCTATTACCACTAACTTTAATTCTCTCCCTTGTGTAAAACCAGCTCTTAAAAGATGCGTTTCCAATTTTCAATTAGTGTGTATATTTTGATTTGCTACAAATGAGTATAAACTCTAGCATAGTAATGTCTGTCCAGCAGAATGCTGAGCCACACAGCTTGAGGAGAGTAGAGTACAGTCTGCTGTGAGTACAAGAGAATGGAATGTGGAATGCTGTCCAGCACTAAGGGTCACAAGTTCTCTGGAATATATGAGGGCTTTGCCTCCTGAGTGAACGGACAGTGATAGATAATAGTGCACACTGGTCACAGGATAGGCTCTCAGGCCCAACAGCCTACAGTCTTATCTGAGTTTCACCACCTACTTCCTGTGTAACTTTGCGGAAGTCCCCTTCCTGCCCTGTGCCTCAGTTTCCCAGTCCATAAAATGACATTAATTCTCATAAGGTGAGAATTAAATGAGTTGATTTACAGAAAAGGTTTAGCATAGTGCCTGGCGCATAATAAGCATGGCATAGTTGTTGACCATCATCATGATTGTCATTCAGACGGTGACAGAGACCCTTGGGAGCAGTGCCATAACTGTGGATGCTTTCGTAGCTACTGGGAGACATTGTTTTGCCATAGAAGTGATTGTATTGCAATTTTTGCTAACTTTAGGATTGTTCTAAGTTTTTTAATTCCTTTAAATATGCTACTCAGAATTCTAGAATTCAAAACTGGAGGAAGCACAGAAAAGCTAAATACCTTGACTATAGACAGACCACAAGACTCTGCGGAATGTGACTGAGGTGCACTTTAGCCATATCCCCAAATTCATGTATACACCACTACAGAGAAGGTAGCTCTGGGATCCCTGCCTTCCAAGCCACACTTCCAGTGAGTGGGCTGTAGGAGGAGTCTCTTCCAAGGTGTTAATAATGAATGAGTACTATACGGTAAGGTTGCCATTACACATTAGTAAGGAGAGGGAGGATTAGCCAATATTTGGGGAAAAAATAATTGCGGCATACAAAAATAAAGCTTAAAAGTCTCATATATTAATTATAGCTAAATGTTAACAAATAAATAAGTATAAGGTTCCAACCTTTTATGATGGTTATGACCATTTTAATCATAAAAGCAATGAATCATAAATGTGATGTCCATAGATTTTGAAAATGTATTTTTTAAAAACCAACAAAACAATTGGAGAACTTAAGCGGAAAACCAAGAAAAGTAACTACAGCATAGGTAACAGATGTAGAGCTAGTGTTCTTAACGTATCTAGAAATTAGATAAATTAGATAAAGACAAATACCTTGAGATAATATGTAAAGGACACCAATAAATAATTCATGAAATGGCCATAGACATATGAAAAAACTTCTCTCTCAGGATCAATAAAAGTAATGATCATTGAAAATGGTAAACTATTTTCCTTCTTCCACATCAACATTAATTTTTAAGGAACAATAATGCACAGTATCATTAAGAATGAGGTGAAATGTATGCTCTCAAGCCCTCCTTGGGGAGGATGTGTTGGGTGAACCTTTCTGTAGGGCAATTTGGCAGAATCAGATCCATTGATTCCCAAGTTCACTTCTAAGAATGGGTCCAAAGGAAATAATCAAAGATGCACAAAAAGACATATGTGTGAGAATGTTACAGCATTATTTGGAATAGCCACAGAATTAATAATTCCCCCTAAAGGAAAATAATTTAAATGTTCAATAATAAGAATGATTAAATCAACTGTACTAATGGGATTTTATGCCACACTTTATAAATAACATTTTTAAATCTTACCTTATAACATGGAAAAATATTTATGATCCAAATATTAAGTTTTTGAAAAAGAGCAAAAATCAAAATTATATGTACAGCGTGATTTTTTTTTCTGTAAAATGTAACTCTAGCACTATGCTTAGAACTATTATTCACTGGTTGTTACAATATTAAAATACTCTATATCCTCATATCAGTAGGGATTGCTCCAGCCATTCCCCAGGGACACACACACACACACACACACACACTCTCTCACACACACACTCTCTCACACACATTCTACCCACAATCCAGCACCTAAAAAGTTATCAATCCTGCTCCAGCAGTTAGGCCTGCCTCTGTTCTGATGGGGGACCTGACAAACCAGTCATTAGATCCTTTTAATATCGCTCTTGATCTGATCCCTTATTGTGGAAGAATTCAGAGTGGGAAGAGAGACAAAGATTTACTTAATAAATGAGTAACAAAATGGCCTGAGTGTTAGCCACACTTACACTGGATCTCAGAAAATTTCAGTCATTTTCTTCAAGTTCTATGATTGTATTCTAATCCATAGAAAGATCACAGTGTGGGAAATTTGGGATTTGCATTGCTACCCTGGTCAGCTAGTCCTGCCCCACCAGCAGCCAGTGCCCCCAGGCTTCAGCCACAGACACGAGTCCACTGTCCTAGGGTGCTACCCACCCCAGGCTGTAGCACTTTCCAGAACTTTCTCCTCCTGTTCTATGCCTCCTAGCCTCACAGCTTTTGTACCTTGTAACTCTTATGCTTGTTCCTTGGGAACTTTTATATGCCCTTTGGGTTAGCTTACTTGTTTTCAGTCATGTCCATTTTGGGTGCAGAATGGGGGGCAGGAGACAGATTAGATTTTGAGTGGGGAGACTGAAAAAGCAGAGGCTCACAACTGCACATTCCCGCTAGCATTTCTCCCCACTCCCGTACTGCATTACACAAGCAGGTAGAGGAACAGAGGCTCCAGGATGGAAGGTGGGCGGGAAGCAAGCCCACCTGCCACTAAGACAAGTCCATACAGCACATCAACATCTTAATGGTGATTTTCCTTGAGTACGTATTTTCTTCTTATCTGTATTCTCATAATTTTTGTAATCCAAAATGAAATAACTTATAAAATGTCAGATCAATTAAATCAAAATATCTGGGGTTAGTTCTCAGGCATCAGGTTTATTCTAATCTCCCAAGGTTATTCTAATGTTAAACCAGGGTTGAGATCCAGGGGTGCAGTCAACCTCATTTTACAAAATAGAGAACTGAACCCAGAGTAACACACTTGGCTGATATGTTAGTTGGTCAAAAAGAAGGCTCTTTATGAGATTTAACTGAAAAGTCAAATCTCTTGGTTACTGAGAAGTCATTTCTGTTGTTCCTTTTTCAGAACTCACAATATTACATACAGCCCTGACAATATAATTTAAACCCGCCTTACTTAACCATTTATCTGTAGTACATGAGAATTGAGGGAAGCTGATCATTTATTTCAACTCTATTTGAAATGCTAGCAATATGCCTTATAAAACTTTAAAGGAAGAAGACCTTCTTCCATTACTTTTCCTAATTCTATTCCTAAGGATTAGGAAGAATGAGTTTTCATTTTGTGTATCTACTCCTCTTCAATTTGCCAATGGGGAAAGAATATGCTGATTAAATCAATAAACATATTTATCAAGTGTCCACAATGTATCCAACACTACTCTAACTTCTACTATCTAATGTTTGAGTTTTTTTTCTGTAATAAAAGCAAGCCACACTGACAAAATTCTAGTGGGGTTACATGAAGGGTAATTATTCACCAGGTTGGGTCTTACTCTGTGCCTTTTATAAAGCAACAGCCCCAATGTAGTAAGAAGCAATTCCATTCAATTGCCTTCAAATATCTTTAGGAACCCATGAGACAGTCATGAAGAGGTAGAAAGCAGGGTCCAGACAATGAAGACATCCATGGAAACCCAGCTGACTGAACATGGCTGCAACAGGGCTTCAGGAGTGATGCAAAGCTAAAGAACTACAGAGTGATAGATTTGTTCAGTCTCTAACACTTAGACTTGCACCCAAATTACATTTGTTTTCTTAAACTATTTTTAGGAGATCAAAACCATTTTACAAGTGGCCACTGTAGAGGGCCACTAGGAAGATGCCTTTTAAAGGACCCAAGGAAGACCCACTTCCCCAAATCTGTTTCAGCCCAATAGTTCATAAACAGCAGGTGATTCAATTTTTTGTTTCTCCACAGATGTGCAAAAGACACACAGAATATCAATCACAGAAGGAACCTTAGAGGTCAACTTTCCACTCAATACAGACATCTCAAGAGTATCCCAAGATATGCCTGATCAGAATCTGCTTAGATGTAGGTAGTGATGAGAAGTACACAGCTCACAAGATGATCCCTTCCAGTTCTGAGCAGCTCTAGTCATTAAAAGTCTCAATTATTCCAATTTCTATCCACCCGAACTAGTTCTTCCCTCTGGATCTACAGAGAACAAGTCCAAACTCTTCCAGCTTTTTCAATATTTGAAAACAGCTGTCATGTCCAACTGAGTCTTATCAAAACTAAACAAACCCTGCTTCTTCACCTATTCTTCACCTTCCAGAGTCTGCAGTTAAAAAGGCAAATTACTGACATGAACACCTGCCATTTCTGGAAAGTGAAAGAAGTGGGTAGTGTCATACTTTTGATCCAGAAAAAAATAAAGAAAATCAAAGGAAGGGTGGGCAAAATAACACTTGTCTTATTTTTCAATTTCCAAAGGCCAGAAAGGCTAGACAGACTTTTATGAAGGTTACTTCAAGAAAGTCATCTAAGATTTATATTGGCCTGCTTACCAAGAACTTCTTGACACAGTACTTTTAATATCAAGATTTCCACAGGACTCCAGTATGGGAGAAAACCCATACTACATCAATCAATCCATTTATTGCACATGTGCTAAAGGTCCTATGCATTAAAAATTGAGATCTCTTTAAGGATTAGTATTATTAAAATGAAAGTTCATTCTATGAAAATGTATTCCAAGGAGGCATCATTATTACTGAAGTTCAATACAGACATGCTTCTTAAAACAGCCAATTCCACTTGCCAGAACTCTCCCCCACCCCATGTCCGGTAGAGGTGCTAACCAGGGAATGGCTTTCACAGGTCAGAAGAATCACCCTGAGGAACACAAAGATGCTGAGATTCAAAGAACCACAACGTGTGTTGCATCACAAGTCTGGTTATGGAGAAAGGCCTGATTGTGGCCAGATATTTACCCTTGAGATAATATTGTTGCAAGACTTCCTCCCCACAGAATGAAATCCCTTCTTTTCCACTCCCACGGCATGAAGGTTGCTTTGAGTATTTGTTCTCAGCTGTTACATGCAGAAAGCTTGGAGCTATTTTTCTCTTTAAAATGTTAGAAAGAAACTCTTTTTCTTCCTCCCATATGACTGGCACTTCGTAATACACTCTTACAGCCTCAGCCAATACACCCTGAGGGACTGGAGGAGAAAACATGAGAAATAGCAAAATGTTTCAGCTCACAAAATGTCTACAGCCTGCTGATCAAGGCAAAGAGTCTCATTAAGGGAAAAGAAGACAGAGGTTCCTCTCCATGTCGAAGTATAATACATAAAAGTGACATGCTTTGAATTCTTTGTTGCAGGCATTGCATTTTATGTGGACGAGCTCATTTAGCTCTCAGAACAACCCTACGAAGTAAATACTATTCTTACCCATTTGACAAGTGAAGAAAGGGAATAGAGAGGTTAAGTAACTCACCCAAGATCACACAGCTAGCAGTGGCAGTGTTAGGATTCAAACTCTGGAGACTAGGGCCCAGAGCCTGTGCTCCTATCATTTTCCTATATTGCCTCCATGTGTATATGCTGTGTGTCACGTTATATATAGGATGAGTCACATGAAACTAACATGGTTTTGATGGCAGCCAACTGTATCAATGACCTTAAACTTGTTCCTGCTTGGCCAGAGTGTTCCCGACTGGCTTTTAATTCTACCAGCAGAACTGGTAGCGTCCTGGCCCAGGGCCCAGGTCAAGGCCCACAGACACTCTTTATCACCAGTGGGTGGCAATATTGTTACATGGAGCCTCTGGGGAGTAGCAAAGGCCTGGCATCTTCCCTCAAAGTGTATCACTCTAGGCAGCCCCCAAAATACAATCTCTGCACTGTTCTAAAGCACCCAGGATAATCCTGTGGGAGGATAAACAAATCTGGGTTAGGAGAATGCCCAAGAAACTCTTCATTTAAATAATCCTTCCTCTGTCTTGCTGTAATATCCCTGGTGTATCTCAATCATAAATTACACACGTGTTTTCCCAGTAAGTCATGTCTTCTTTCTAAGGAAAAAAGACTCTGCAACCTTTGTACCTGCAATTTCACGAGCCTACAGTAGATGTTAAGTAGATGGATGAATGAATAAATTTCAGTTCTTTAGACACAATCAGTTCCACTCAAAAAAACAATCTAAGAAATATCTGCAGAATCCTCTTTAGTTGCCCAAAATGAATCCACACTTCACTGAGGACTCTCAGTTCAGCCACCCAAGGGTCCTCAGAATAGAATGAGCCAAAGAAATCCTCTCAAGACCCTTGGTCTGGACTCTTGAAACTGAAGTCCCTGATCTATCCTTATATTGACCTGGCTGTGCCACAAAACGATCGCAGCTTAAGCAGAACAAATGCCAAGCTAACCTCTGAGTAATTTCAACAAAGTGGGCTCAGTAATTTAATGTGATCAAGGGCTTTCCCAAGGAACTCCACAATAATCCAGGGACAGAGCCACTATGAGAAGCTCTAGAAAAGGAACCCACATCTGTACAAAATCTGAGAAGCTCTTGAGGAAGACTCTAATCCAAAACATTTCTAGCAGCCTGTCATATGTCTGAAGTCCCACTATTCAAGAGTTGGGCCCTTGGAATTAGGTAGATCATTTGCAATACCCCCAGAAAACTGTTCACAAGGTTTGTAGCCAAGAAAAATGAGGGAAATAGATGATTTCAATAAAGTCTGTCCTAATTTTCAGGTCAAAATTAATAAAAATTTAAATATGTACCTTTTTTTTCTAATTTACTAGGGTATTTATAAAGGTCAGAATTAGCAAAATACATGTGTGTTTTTCCTTTTTCAGCACCTTATCAAATATCAAGCACTTGTTTTCTCAGACACACTAGTCTCTGTCTACCCTTCTAGTAGTAACACATTAATGTAAACCTAGTAAGACATACTACTCTCTCAACATTTAAAACTTGGTGTATTTTGATGATTATAAAAATACGTAAGTTCATTATAGAAAATTTGGAAAATACAGAAAGTTGTGAATAATATCTAAGAGATTACTGATGTTTTGATGCAGGTTCTTCTAGTCTTATATTTTTTGTATATAAATATATACATAGATAATTTTTAATAAAATATAATCTACATCTGTTCACATGCTTCTTTCATCCTATTTCCTTTATGTCTGTTTTCCATTTTCTCTACTTTCAGTCTCACTCCCTCTGTGAATTTTAGAATTTCTCTTTATGCACCCATATATAAGTCTGTCTGTTTCAACTTTCACACAGTTAGGGAGGCAAAAGCTATTCAAACCATGCTCCTCCTCTAAAGCTGAATGGTAAGAAAGATAAATAGATGACAAATTGATGGTAGACAGATGATACTTGATAGATAGATAGATGATAGATAGATAGACAGGTAGACGGAATATAGATAAATAATAGATAGCCAGATGGATAAGGAAAGAAGGAAGGAGACAAGAAAGAATTTATGTATTAATAGTAGTAGGCTTAATTATTTGCATTGACTGCAATTTAAATTGACTGTTTCTACACAATTTCTATGGAAGTTCCTTCATTTCTTATTTGCTAATCACTGTGTAATTTAGTATGGTTTCTCAGGGTTGGAAGAAACTCTGAGGTACATTCTGTTTTGCCTCACACATCTTCCCTTCCCCCTACCTTGTGCTTCACTCTCTGTCTGAATTCTTTCTGCAACACACTTCTGTGGTGACTGTCTAGCCAAGGTTGACCATCTTTAATGACAGGAAGCTCACTAACTCTTGAGGTAACCCAGAACATTTTTACAGTGTTCTAAAACTTAAAATACCCTTCTGTCAGTCTCACTCGCTGCTATTTCTAACTGCTAGAGTTTCACAGAAGTATTTAACCATAAAATTTTCTGCTTAAAAGCTCTTTGAAAAATAATTGTTTACAGTAGCATCAAAAAGAATTTAAAAAAAAACCCAAACAATAGAAATAAAAGCAAGAATAAACAAATGGGACTTAATTAAACTTACAAGCTTCTGCACAGCAAAGGAAACCATAAGTAAAACAAAATGACAACTTACGGAATGGGAGAAAATTTCTGCAAATTAAATCAACAAAGGCTTGATCTCCAGAATATATAAGCAGCTCATATGACTCAGTAAGAACAAAACAAACAGCCCAATCCAAAAATGGGCAGAAGACCTAAAGAAGCAATTCTCCAAGGAAGACATACAAATGATCAATAAGCGCATGAAAAAATGCTCAATATCACTAATTATCAGAGAAAGGCAAATCAAAACTACAATGAGGTATCACCTCACACCAGTCAGAATGGCCGTCATTCAAAAATCCACAAATGACAAATGCTGGAGAGGCTGTGGAGAAAGGGGAACCCTCCTACACTGCTGGTGGGAATGCAGTTTGGTGCAGCCACTATGGAAAACAGTGTGGAGATTCCTCAAAAGACTAGGAGTAGACTTACCATATGACCCAGGAATCCTGCTCCTGGGCATATATCCAGAAGGAACCCTACTTCAAAAAGACATCTGCACCCCAGTGTTCATAGCAGCAGTATTTACAATAGCCAAGACATGGAAACAGCCTAAATGTCCATCAACAGATGACTGGATAAAGAAGATGTGGTATATGTATACAATGGAATACTATTCAGTCATAAAAACCAACAACATAACGCTATTAGCAGCAACATGAATGTTCCTGGAGAATGTCATTCTAAGTGAAGTAAGCCAGAAAGAGAAAGAAAAATACCATATGAGATTGCTCATATATGGAATCTACAAAAAAAGAACATAAATACAAACAGAAACAGACTCAGAGACACAGAATACAAACTTGTGGTTGCCAAGGGGGCAGAGGGTGGGAAGGGACAGGCTGGGATTTCAAAATGTAGAATAGATAAACAAGATTGTACTGTATAGCACAGGGAAATATATACAAGATCTTGTGGTATCTCACAGTGAAAAAAATGTGACAGTGAATATATGTATGTTCATGTACAACTGAAAAATTGTGCTCTACACTGGAATTTGACACAACATTGTAAAATGACTAGAACTCAGTAAAAAAAAAGTTAGAAAAAATAAACTAATAAATAAATGATAAAAAAAAAAAGAATAAAATACTTAGAAACAAACTTAGCCCAGAGGCAAAAAAGACTTGTACACTGAAAACTACAAAACACTGCTGGAAATTAAAGAAAACACCAATAAAATGGAAAGACATCTTGTGTTTCATTGATCAGAAGATAATATTGTTAAGATGTCAATACTACCCAGAGATTTACAGATTTGATGCAATCTCTATCAAAATCCCAATGATCTTTTTGCAGAAATATAAAAGTCCATCCTAAAATTCATATGGAATCTCAAGGGACCACAAATAGCCAAAACAAACTTACCAAAGAAGAACAAAGTTGAAGGTCTCTCACTTTTGATTTCAAAGCATATTACAAATCTACAGCAATCAAAACAGTGTAGTATTGGCATAAAGACAGATATATAGATCCACAGAACAGAACTGAGTCTATAAATAATCTCATACATCTGTGGTCAATAAGGATACCAAGACCATTCAGTGGTGGAAGAAATGTCTTTTTAACAAATAATGCTGGAACAACTGGACAGCCACATGTGAAACAATGAAGTCAGACCCTTACCTTAAAACTGTCTATAAAAAATAACTCAAAGTAGGCCAAAGATCTAAATATCAGACCTAAAACTGTAAAACTCTCAGAAGAAAACAAAGGGGGAAAGCTTCATGACATTGAATTTGGCAGTAATTTCTTGGATGTGATGACAAAAGCACAGACAACCAAAGATAAAATAGACAAATTGAACTACATCAGTGTTAAATGGTTTTGTGCATCAGGACACTTTCAACAGAGTGATAAGGCAACCTACAGAATGGGAGAAAATGTATGCAAATTATGTATCTGATGAGTTAATATCCAGACTATATAGAGAATTTCTACAGCTTAACAAACAAACAAACAAACAAACAAACAAACAAAAAACCCAATTAAAACTGGGCAAAGGACTTAGACATTTCTCCAAAAATATACAGATGGCCAAAAAGCACATGAAAAGATTCTCAGCATCACTAATCATAGGAAAATGCAAATCAAAACCACAAGATATCACTTCACACCCATTAGGCTAGCTATTATTAAAACAAACACATGAAGCAAAAACAGGAAGTAACAAATATTGATAAGGACGTGGGGAAATTGGAACCCTTGTGCATCGTTGGTGAGAATATAAAATGTTGCAGCCACATTGGAAAACAGTGTGGTGTTTCCTTAAAAAATTAAAAATAGTATTATCATGCTACCTAGCAATTTTGCTTCTAAGTATATACCTCAAAGAACTGAAAGCAGAGTCTAAAAGAATTATTTGTATACCCATGTTTGTAGCACCATTATTCACAATAGCAAAAGGTGGAAACAACCCAAGTGTCCCCTGATGGCTGAATAAATGAACAAAATGTGGTACATACATACAACAGATTATTATTCAACCTTTAAAAAGAAGGAAATTCTGACACATGCTACAATATGGATGAATCTCATGGGCATTATGCTAAGTGAAATAAGCCAGGCACATAAGGACAAATACTGTATGATTCCACTTAAATGAGGTACCTAGAGTGATCAAGTTCATAGAGACAGAAAGTGAAACGGTGGTTTCTAGGATATGGAAGAGCAGGAGAAATGGAGAGTATTTGTCTAATGGTACAGAGTTTGAGTTCTGGAAGATGAAAAGAGTTCTGGAGATAGTGGTGATGGCTGCACAACAATGTGAATGTACATCATGCCACTGAACTCTACACTTAAAAATGGTTAAAATGGCAAATTTTGTTATGTGTATTTACCACATTTTTAAATTAAAATTTAAAAACCTTCAAATATCTGAAAGCAACCATCATGACCACACAAGAGTAATCTCCAGAGTAAACACATCTATTTCCTTTCACTGTTCATCATATGATATGAAGTCCAGCCATACTCCATTCTTGTCACTCTCCTCTGAATGTTCTCTAGCTACCTACAGCTCATTTAATCCATAGGCTATAGACTTCATGACACTGACTAGTTAAGAATGTACAAAGTCTATTACCTCCCTCAGTCTGGTTACTAGACTATTATTATTGCAGCCAGGAATCCTACTAGTTTATTGTCACATTGTTTATTCCTTTGCACTAAATGCCCAACTAAAAACCTAAATGCTTTTCTAATATGCCACCACTTAAACTTTTTGTTAGTTAGAACTCTTCAGTGATTAAAAAGAAAAGTAAACACATTTATGCAAACTGACTTAAGCAAAAAAGGAATTTATTGGCATATGTAAATGTTCCAAATGGCCTAAGGTATGGCTTCAGGAATTCAAATGATGTCACCAGGTCTCAATTATTTCCTTCTCTTAGCCCAGCTCTGCTCTTCTTGTGTTGTCTTCATTCTTAGGCTCTCCACCCATATAATATCTCCCCTATAGCTCCTAGATTCACCAATGGTTAAAAAAAAAAAATGCTTCCTCCCAGAAATCCCAAAATATCCAGAGTATCATTGCCTTTCATGGATTCTGATTGGGCCACATCCCTGTACCAATCTCTGTGGCCAGAATAATGCTTGTGCTGAATGGCTTAGCTCTGGGTCACATGTTCTGTCCCTGAGCAGGGATATAGTCAACTCCACTGAATCAGCTTGTGGGCTGAAAGTGGAGAGGAGGTGGTCCCTAGAGAATAACCAGGTTAAAGTCACCAGCAGGGTGAGGAGATATTGAGGAACAAAAACTACAGGTTCAACCACCCTTCAATTAGTTCAAGTAGTTTATGGAACAAGAGACATTACCCTATGTTTATCCCTATTAAATACAGTCTTATTAGAATCCTAATTATTTGGCAAATTATTTGGGATTCTGATTCTATGAGGCAATGCATTTCTTATTTCTCTCGGCTGTATATACTCAACAGTGTGATTAATGTGCCTTACAGATTTTATTGCACTCAGTGATGCGGTTATAAACACATTTATGTATGTTATATAAACATGTTGTATAAGATATAAACAGGCTATAAACACAGAGTTCCTTAGCCCACCACCAGGATCTTCCTTCTGAAATGACATCACCAGCATCTTTGGATGTGGTACAACCGGGTACCAAGCCCATCTCTGTCCTTAAGTCTGGGCCCTATTTCTTGTGTCCAAAGGTATCATGAGCAATCTTAACAAAACATCTAGGCTCCTGGGTGGGTTTCTAACAGAGTGAATGCTCTATGCAATCTATGAATCCTTTATCTAGCCATCATCAGAGAGACCTTCATCTGTACACGTCCCAGATTTCTAATGCTGTCTAAACATGTGCACGCGCGCGCGCACACACACACACACACGTATAAATGGTAACAGTAGTAGTAGCAAAGTATATACGGCATTTACTACATGCTATGCCCTGTTCTAAAGGCACATAAGATTGAATATTAACTCATTTATTCTTCACAGCAACCTTATGAAATAGGTGGTTGTCATCATCATCATCTCCATTTGAAAGATAAGGATACTAAGGCCCAAAGAGGGTAACTGGCCCAAATTTACACAGCTGGTTAGTACACACCAGGACTTGAACCCCAATGGTGTGGCTCCAGAGTCCTTAAACTTACCACAGAAGTGACATTTGACCTTGACGTCCCTCCCTTCTCACTTCCAGCCCTCAGGCAATGCACAGGTGAGTCAGCTTTGAAAACAACACCTGCAGTAACAAATCTACCATGGATAAATTAGGGAGAAATCACTCACTTTACAAAGCAGTTTGTTGTCATAAGTGAATCATTTTCAGTGACAAGCTTCTCCTGGGGCAGATTAACTGGTTTAAAAGTCATTAATGACTTCCCAGAAATACTGGGACAGAGAAACCAAGCCAGAGGGTTAGGACCACTGCCAACTAAAAATCAATTAGAACTGTAGACTCTCTGGCATAATGTCTACACTAATAGAAAAACACAATTTTAGAAACTTTTCTCGCATGCATGCATTTTCCCTGAACCCATGTGTGGGAGAAGTTGTTTAAATAGAACGCCTCGGCACAGCATCTCACAAAGGGTATCCCCATAAACAGAGCTTGTCTCCAAGACCTTCCAGTGCTCCCCTGGGGTCACTTGACTCACAGTTCTGTTGTCACCTTTGGCAGTACTATTAGTTGGTCTAGTCATGCACAAAGGTATAATAAAGGTGGCTACCAAATTCAAGGGAGTTGCATACAGCTCTGTTTCTTCTGGAAACACCATGTCATGAAATCCCAGATGGTTCAGATGAAGGGCTTTTGGTGAAGGGACTACATACAGAGATGAGGCAGGGTTGAAAGGACAATGTATTACCGGAAGGAGTCCAGTGAGGGCTGGTTCTGGGGAGGAGGTCCTCCTGGTGGAAGAGAAGCAGCTACTGCTAGACCCTGCACTAGGGGAAGGCAGGAAGAAATGCCCCCTCTTTCTCTCTTCTCCTATCATTCTCCTGTCAGTGCCTCCCATGGACACTAAGGGGCAGGGGGCCTGGGTGATACAGCTAGCAAGGGTCAGCCCTCAGGGTACAGAGCAGGAGGAAAAAGGTAGAGAGTACATCTGGAGGACAGAGAAAAAGGAGCACAATATCTCTTTCAAGGGTGGGTAAACTGAGTCATTGAAAGGGAAAGTAACATGTTTCAGATCAAAAAAGGGAAACCCAGAACCAAGATGAGGGCTCCACTTCCCAGTCTGGTCTCACTGATTTCAAGTAGTCTGAATGACTGGAGAGAATCATTAAATCTCAGAGGACATCTAATCCCTCAGGCTCCTTCCCAATATATGGTGACCCTACAACATGGCCCACAGTGGTCAACTTTTCTTTAGAAGTGGTGAAGGTGTGTGTGATCAGGATGACTCAGTCTTCTGCCTGGATTCACCAGAGAGGTTTTCATGAATCACTTGTGTGGGTGATGCTTTGGGTGTTGTTATTCTTTCAGTGAATTCTCTCCACACACTAAGTGTGTCTCTATTTGATTCATGAAGGTGATTCATCTGAGGAAGTTGACCTGAACATGGTTTATCAAGCAGCATCTAATGGAGATGTCAATGCTCTGACTGCTGTGATTCGGGAAGACCCTTCCATCCTAGAATGCTGTGACAGTGAAGGTGAGCTATTTGTGCATTTTGAACCCTGCTCTGTCATTTTAGAGATGGCCTCCAGATGTGAGCAATGTTAATAAAATTATATTTGATAGGCCACTTTGATACTGGAGAAACAAGGAGTATCCTGCCTATAGCCATGTATAGGTCCCTTAGTATTTCATTTAATGAGAGTCATGGACACAAATCTTCTAATTCTTTTACATCACTTCTTCTCATAAAGTTGGTTGGTAGAGTTTGTTTTCAGCTTCTTTGTATGAATGACTAAAGTAGATCAGCTAAGTAGATAGAAAGGGGATATGGAAAGAGGAGGACATTTTTGGTAGCAATGGACATTGGGAAAGTGTGACTATGAAAGCCAGAGAGTGAGGATTTCTGTTTCTAGGAAGATGGAGTAGAAGTAGTACATTTTTATTTATTCCTTTTGCTAAATACAACTAAAAATCCTGAACATTGTATATAAAATAAACATAAGAACACTCCAGAAGGTGGAGAGAAAATGACAAACTAGGTAGGACCTTGGGACCCAAAAAATGACAAAGTGGTAAGTTTCCTGGATTTCCTTCTTGCCTTATAATCCCCAGACTTGGTGCCAAATAAGTCAATAATGCAGACATGCCAACAGACATAGACCAAAAAAGCCCCTAACAAAAGTCTGTTCTCTAGCCAAAGAACCAAGAAAGGGCCACATAGCAAGACAGAAAACTTTGAGACAATAGAGTCTATTCCACCAAACATCACTTCAAAAAATGAAGGAAGGCAGGAAGGCAAAGTAAGGAAGAGGAGAGGGAGGGAGGAAGGAAGAGAAAGGGAGGGAGGGAGGGGAGGAGAGGGAAGGGAAGGGAAGCAAAAGGAAGGGAAAGAAAAGAAAAAAACTATGACAACAGCCCCATGCATTCTAACAAAGACCAAGTGGGGAGACTGGACCTCCACCTCTACTTGGTAATAAGGTCTTCATCTCCCCATCCCCCTACCTGCAAGGGCAGTGTCACAGGAATCCTTTTTGAGAATTAGGACTTTCTCTACCACCCAGTAATGAAGAGTCTTCTCCTACTTAGATGTCAATGAAGGCTAAGTGGGGAACTTAAACTTCTTTTTCCACCTGGCAATAATAAGGTGGTATCCCCTCATTTCTCCTTTGGAGCAGTGTCAAAGAAAGCAGCTAAAACAGAGGGTTTAAGTAAGATTAGGCACCTCATAACACAATACCCCAAATGTCCAAGTTTCAATAGAAAAATCACTTATCATACCAAGAAACAGGAAGACCTCAAACTGAATGAAAAAAAAAGACAATTAATAGATCCCAACACTGAGAGGAAAAATGTTAGAATTATCTGGCAAAGATTTCAAGTAGCCATGAAAAAAAATATGCTTCAATGAGCAATTACGAACATGCTTGAAACAAATGAAAAAATAGAAAGGCTCAGCAAAGAAGTAACAGATATGAAGAAGAACCAAATGGAAAATGTTTAAACTGAAAAATACAATAATTACAGTTAAACACTCAAAGGCTAAGCTCAGCAGCAGAATGAGGAGGCAGAGGAAAGGATCAGTAAACTTGAAAATAGAGCAATAGAAGTGAGAGAATCTGAACAACTGAAAGAAAGTAGGCTTGAAAAATGAAGATGAAGAAGGAGAAGACGGAGGAGAAGGAGGAGGAGCAGGAGGGAGAGGAAGAAGAAGCGGCTGCCTCAGGGTGCTACAGGACTGTAACAAAGGATCTATCATTGGTTTCTCTGACCTAGTATTTCTGAGAAATCATTAATGATTTTTAACAGTTGGCCTATCCCAAGAGGAGCTTGGGATTCCCTTATCATGACAATAAAATGTTTTGTAAAGCGAGTGGTTGCTCCCTAATTTAGCCATGGTAGTTTTTTGTTTGTTTTTAAAGCAGGCTTACTTGTACATCTGTGTTGGGGCTAGAAGTTGGAAATGAGGAGAGTAAAAGGTTAAATACCACTTGTGTGATAAGTACAAGAGTCAGACTAATTGCACTCAATCCTGGCTTGTACTGACTGACTATGAATGGAAACAAAGATACAACATATCAAAACTTGTGGGATACAGCTAAAGCAGTGCTAAGAGGGAAATGTATAGCACTAAATACATTCATTTAAAAAGAGAAAAAGTATCAATCAATAATCTAAGTTCTCACCTCAAGAATGTAGAAAAAGAAAAGTAAACTAAACCCAAAGCAAACAAAAGATATAATAAAGAGAAGAATAGAAATCAATGAAATTGAAAACAGAAAAAGAAAAATAGAGAAAAATCAATGAAACAAGAAACTAATTCTTTGAAACTGTCAATTAAATTGACAAACCTCTAGCAATGACGAAGAGAAAATGAAAGAAGACACAAATTACAACTATCAGGAATGACTCTGCAGACATCTGAAGGATAATAAGAAAATAAAACAACTCTACACTCATAATATGACTAGACAAAATGGATTAATTCCTTCAAAAAAGAGATAAACTCTGCCATAGTTCATCCAATAGGAAATGGATTATTTGAATAATGCTATAATTATTAACAAAATTAAATTCATAATTTAAAAATTCCCAGGAAAAGGCATCATCAGGCCTAGATGATTTTACTGGAGACTCCTACAAATTCTTAAATAATTATTAGTATCAATTCTACATAATCTTTTTCAGACAAGGTAAAAGGAGGAAACTTCTCATTTACATTTATGAAGCTACTATTACTCTGATATCAAAACCTGACAAAAAATGATGTGAAAAATAAACCTACAGACCAATATTCCCCATGAACATAGATACAGAAATCCTTAGCAAAATATTAGCAAATAGAATTCAGTAATATGTAAAAAGGATTATATACCATGACCAAGTTGTTTTTTTCCCTAGAAATGTTCTGTCTGGTTCAATATTTGACAATCAATCAGTATAATCCATCATATTAACCAGCTACAGAAGAAAAATTATGTGATCATATCAATTGATGCAGAAAAAGCATTTGACAAAATTTAACACATATTCATGATTAAAAACTCACAGAAAAATAGGAATAAAGGGGGAACTTCCTCAATTTGATTAAGAGTATCTACATCCCCAGCACCACCACTTAAGAACTAAAGAAATAAACCTGATCACCTCCCCCCACCAAAAAAATAAAAAATAGTACTTTACATTCATTGAAAAAAAAAATTTTTTTTAAAGAGTATCTGCAAAAAACCCTAGAGCTAACGTTTTACTTACTGGTGAAAGCTTGAGTGCTTTGCCCCTAAAATCAGGAACAAAACAAAGATGTCTACTCTCTCTCATATTCATCATAATGCTGGAACTTCCAGCCAGTGCAAAAAGGCAAGAAAAGGAAATAAAAAGCATACATACTGAAAAGGAAAAAACAAAACTTTTCCCTTCTTTGCACAGCTTAGAAAGTCCTAAGGAACCTACTAAAAGAAAAAAACTTCCAATACCTGGTAAATCCAGCAAGGTCACAGGGTACAAGATCAATACACAAAAACAAATTTATTTCTATATACTAGAAATGAGCAAGTGGACACCAAAATTAAAACCATGATACCAATTAAAATCACTCAGTAAAGAATATTTAAGTGTGAATAAAACAAAACATGTACAAGACTTGTATACTGAAAACTGTAAAATGCTGATGAAAGAAATCAAGGATCTAAATACATGGAGAGATGTACCATGTTCATGGATTAGAAGATTCAAGGTGGTACATGCAGTGCTCCCCAAATTCATATACAGGTTTCATGCAATTTCTATCAAACCCCAGCAAGATTTTTTATAGATTATCTAAAAGATTATACAAGATTATCTGAAATTTGTATAGAAGGCAACTAGGAGAAACTAGGATAGATAAAACAATTTTAAGAAAGAAGAAAAAAGTGGGAGGAATCAGTCTACTCAATTTCAAGACTTATTATATAGCTACAGAAATCAAGACTGTGTATTGGGTGAAGGATGGACACATAGATCAATAGAAAAGAACAGAAAACCCAGAAATAGACTCACACAAATATGCTCAACTGATCTTTGACAAAGGTCCAAATGTAATTCAGTGAAAGAAAGCCTTTTCAACAAATGATGCTGGAGCAATTCAAAACACCCATAAGCAAAAAATAAAATAAGGAAATAGATAAAGAGAAGAAAGAAGGGAGTGAGGAAGAGAGGATGGAAGGAAGGAAGTAAAGGATGGAGGGACCCAAGGAGGGAGGAATGGAGAGAAAGTAGAGAGAGAGAGAGAGAAAAGAGAGAAGAAAAAGGAGAAAGGAAAGAGGAGAGGGGAAGGAGAGAGAGAGAAAGAAGGAAATTTTGCCACTATTTAAGACATAACAGTTCATTCTTGATTTTACCCAGTACAGGTGCTTGAAAGAGTATTAAAAAGGAGAGATATGGAGAAAAACTGGGTTGCAGGCTGCAATCTTTTGGTAAGAACAGCAGTCCTAGAATTTATCCATTCTCAGGGATCTCTGAGGTCATAGTTTGCAATTCACCTGGAAATAAATCACAACGTCTATGTGAATCTACAATCAAAAGGCATCTAAACAAGTCTCAGCTGGGCAAGGGACTGTGTCTGATGTTGTTTTCTTCACCTGGAGGAGTGTGAAGTACCTGGATTCTGCCTCACCAGCCTGGCTTGTTCTAACAGCCCTGCAAAGTCAGTCAGAATGTGTGATTTCATCTGTGTTTTTATTCAGGAAGAAAACACATGAAAAACCAAATGCTTGGCCTATAGTGATTCTAAAAACAAAGAAGTATTTCAGTTAAGATGGCCCCTTTTAGCAAGAATTTGTGCAACACATGGTTAGTCTACCATCACTGCCCTATATCACTTACCACCTCCAATAAAAGTGTGCTGCACCTGTCTGCCTGGCTGAAGTGCTTTCCAAAGACACCTCCAGATTCTGCATTGTTCAAACCAAGTCAGGATAAACCTACCTGTTACGTCCCAAATTGTGCTGATTCCCAAGGTAGTAATAAGCAAATTTTATCATCTGCGCAAAATGTCCTAATCAACCAATTACTGAAAAATTATAAAAGATTTAATAGGGCCAGAAAAATACATAGTTTATATAAATGTAGCAACAATCATCATCTCTCTTCAGCTCAACAGCTGGGTTTGTGTTGAGGGTTGTTCATTTATCTGCAAAGAGCATAATAAATAAAAAGGCAAAGTCCGTTCATAAATTTCACAAATCAAACATTTTTAAAGGCTGTTGAAATGTCTCATTCCAGGATGTACACCCTTAATGCATGCAGTTTCTGGACGTCAAGTGGACACAGTGAAGCTGCTGTTGAAGATGGGAGCAAATATTAACATGCAGGACGCTTATGGCCGCACAAGTCTCTGCCTGGCAACCTATCTGGTACCGACTGCGTGTGTGGCGGCATTAAGGAGTGGAGTGGACTAAATGTGTCATTGTGGGGCCCCACTTGCTGAAGAGTGTTCTTGGATTTATGCAGCTGGCCGATAGAAACAGAACTTGAAACCTTTGCTTTGATCATCTCCAACATTTATATACCACTTAGAGTTGGTTTCATGCATTTAAGTCATTTTGATTTTCCTAACAATCCTCTAAGTTAGAGGTGATACCAGCATTAGAGAAATATTCTTTTCCATCTTAACTGCATCATAATTTCCCCTGAGGCATTTCCAGACACACTTGGTACTCCTTCTAAGAATGCCCTCCATTAAATGCCCTTCATTGAAAGAAAGCAAGCTTCATTTCACTCTATTCTGTATGCTAGTGGCAGTTAACTTTAGAAGCCATCTGAGTGGGGGTTAGCATTTGAAGCTGCAGTTTACCTCTCTGGGGTAGAACTAGTTGAGTGGAGGCTGAAGGATAAGCAAAGTGAGAACAATGAGAACTGGGAAGAGTGGTAGGTAGGGAGTAGGGGAGAAAGACCAGATTCTTCAGGGACAACACCATTCATAGGATTCAACCCACAATCAGTGTTCAAATTAAAGCTTGTATAGAGCCAGTCCTCAGTGCAGGAGATTTCAGTCTAGCATTTCCCAACTTTAGCTCAAGCTTGATACGACCTTACTGAAAAACTTCAAGCCTGTCTCCTCTCAAATCTTCCCTGTAATCTTTCTGGGAGATCCCAGCGCTATCTTGAGTCCATGTCAAACAAGTCCTCCTTGGTGCCATGTGAGGGTCATCACTCTCTCTCCTCTCCAACACAGCTCCTGGAAATCTTCATCAGAAACCACTGTTGCTGCACTGATGCAGCTTCTTGCATTTGCTGTCGCTGCCCGTTGACAGTGGTGAATTAGCCCATGGTATCCTGAAGCTGCCCTGGCCAAATGGAACACTCTCTTCCCCAAATACCCACCTTCGTGCCACAATCTAGCGTAACTTGCAGTGAAGCATTGCCCAGTTCTCACAGAGATTTTTCTTTAGAAACTAGCCTTTCATTTCTTATTTGCATGCCCTCTTTCTCTAGGACTCACACATGAAACTGGGAAGAATTTTTCAAAGTGTTGGAGTGCTTGTTTCAAATGTGGGTTCCTGGATTACACCCTAGACCTTCTGAGTCAGACACTCTGGGAGCAGGATGGGGTTGTGGGCGGAGGGAAGTACCTGCATGTTAAACAAACTTCCCAGGCAATTTTTATGCTGTTCAAGTTTGAAAAACACTGGTCTATGAACACTAGGTGAAGTCCAGTATCTCAGACATACCTGTAACTGCCCTCCCAGCCCCCCTCCCTTCTAGCACATGCCCTAACAACTGCTCTAGCTATGGAGATTTCTGGTGTCTGAGCTGAGCTGAAAAGAGGAAATTTGGATCAGGGGATGCAGGAAGGGATTAGAGATGGTTTCTAAAGTTAACTGCCACTAGCATACAGAATAGGGTGAAACGAAGCTTGCTTTCTTTCAAAATTCTAAAATTCAAAATTTCAGATTTCTTGGGCTGGAGAACCACTTAAGAACTGGGAAGAAGTCCTCCTCTAGTTCACAGCGAACAGTGAGCCTAGCGAGGTGCCGCCGTTGCAGAGAACTCTTTCTAGGAATGCATTCTAAGGAGCTGCATGGGGAAGTTTGCCTGCATGACAGCATGTGGCACTATCCTCTTAATGTTGACCTCACCTCAGTTTGGACCCCCAAGGCAGGGCTCTTCGCTGGCTCTCCTGAGGCTCCTGGGAAGGATGGGGGTAGGTGGTGTGCTATTGATGACACTGTGAAGCCCACCACTCCCTCTGGCAGTGTTTGAATTCAAGTATTAAAGGGCAGCTTGGCAAAGGGGGCACTTAGAAATTGGCTCAGTCACAGCTTCAAACTCACTGTACAAATAAACTTACCATAGATGCATGACCTTAGGCAAATTTCCTCACCTCTTTGTGCCTCTTTCCTCATTTGAAAAATGTAGTAAAAATAATACCCTAAGTTTATCACAAGTGAAGGAGAAACATATGCAGAATCACCCAGCACATAGTAGGTAAAAGATGTATTTGTTAGTTCTGAATAGTGACCACGGGTTTCAGATGTATTCAGTGGCTTTCTGATTTCTTTTCTGAAGAAAAGAAGAAAAAAAAAAAAAAAAAGAACACATGCACACATAGTTCCAGGAAATGTTGCAAAATGATAAAAATGTTTCAAACCCTCCCCCATCAGAAGATTTGTTTTTCAAAAACTAAACCTTAGGCAACTCTAAAATTTGGCAACTCTGGAATTTGTCCAGCATTCCTTTCTTTTGGGTCTTCTAGTCATACTTTTCCCTTTTAATCAGAGAAATTGATGACGTAGACATTAGGAACTAAAACTAGATTTAATACATTGGTAAACTATGAATCAAGGTTGAAATTACTTGCTTCTACTTAAAACTTAGATATTATTGGTCAGTTCTACAAAGCCATATTCAATAAAACCTATGAATTTTGATGTGCTTTTGTTGAAAAAAAAGTTTTTTCTAGACTTTTCAGAACCCAAATTTCTTTTCTTATCATCTCTCTTTTTCCTCCATGCACTTAGTAACATTTTTATTTTTGCTTCTAGTATGGTGAGGGAAAATCTTCAGTCATCTTTCTCTTAACATTGGGTAATCTTGAGACTTAACTATACAGGAATAGAAGAAGGCAGGACAAAAATAGAGAATTATTGTCTTATTCTTCATAATAATAGCTTCATTTACTTAAAAGCCTGCTTATAATTGGGTGAGTAACCCAAGTGATTCTGGATGAATTTAGGAGACATTCTCCTTGTCATGTGAGCCAAACTCAATCATCAGCAGGGTTGGGTCAGATGATGAACAGAATGGGAGGACTAGCCTGCAATTATATTTGCCCTTTGAAATAAGGAGAGACGTGGCCCAGCTGTGCTGACCAAGGAAGGGACAAGAATGAGATGTAGCAATATCAGGTCTCAATCTGGGTAATTGGTAGACAGCAGGGGGTTCACAGGAAGTTACTTGAGGAATTCATAGGTGGGTAAAGCACAATAATGGGGAACCCTGAGGGGGTGCTGGTGATACCCCCAGATTCAGCAGGAAAAGATCACCAGAGTAGCCGAGTCTCAGCCACTGGAGTAGGTGGTGCTCAGCATAGAATTCTAGGTATCAGAAGAGGAACTGACTAGGTTACTAGAAAGGGAACTTGGAAAAGAGGACAAAGGGCTGTTTATCAGCTATAGATAGACTGAGGCATCGAGTGGAGGCTGGGACTCAAGAATGACGCAGGAGCCCAGTTTTGGAACTGGACCATGACATCCGGGTGAGACCATTGACAAGCATGATTTGGAGCTAAGCCCACAGAATGAGAGGCTAGAGCTGAGTAATCACCCCATCACATGCCACATTTGGCTCTAGGAACTGAGTATAAAAAGTGGAGCACACGCGAGTGGCCCTAGAAATGGGGAGGTGCAGGTAGAAGAAAGAGTCTAGGAATTAATCTGCATCTGACAGGGTGAAGTTCCTCCACAAAACTCAGGCATCCATACCTCAAGACTTTCAGCCCTCTGTTGTGTAAATTCGAGTTATAGTCCTTAACCACTTTAGGTCAATAGAACATGTTTTTAGCCAAACCAAAGAAGAAAGGGAAAGAAAATTGGAGAAGGTTTGTTGGATTGTGTTATGCAAGATTGTGTTATATAATGATGCTCTTGCTCTTCCAGGGTTGGCTGGAAGGTTGTGTGAGTCTACTAAGAAATGGTGCCAAGCACAATATCCCAGATAAAAATGGCCGTCTGCCACTGCACGCTGCCACCGCTGAGCCTGATGTGAGGTGAGTAGCCAGGTTCACACGACGCCCAAGTTGGGAAGCACCCAACTTGGATTAGAAGATCATCTAATCCAACCCTCTGTGGTGAATAAAAACAAAATCCATCCCATTTTTGGGGGGTGGGGGAGTTGTAGCAGACAGGACTACATCTCAGTGAATCAAAATATCCTGGAATAATCTCAGTGCTAAACTCAGTCCCCTCCTACTTCAATAAAACCCTTTTCTTCTAGTCTCTGATTTAAGAAAAAATGCTGTTCATCATCATCTGAATTCATATATTCATTCATTAAATTAGTCAGTTATTAATTCAATAACTATTTACTGAGTGCTTATTATGATCCAACCACTGTTCTAGGCCCTTGCAGTTCCACAGGGAGCAAGACAGCATCTCTGACCTCGCAGTGACTTAAGTGGCACACTAGTAAACAAATAAATAGTATTATCTCAAATAGTGCTATGAAGGAAACCAAACAGGGTAACAGAGCACTAGCTGGGCAGAAAGGTTAATGTCTGAACTCAGAGTCATGCCAACGTTTATGGGCTGGAAGGAAGCAAAAACCCAGCAAAGGAGACTGAGACAGGAGACCAGTGGGTTAGAAGGAAATCTAGGAGTGTATGCTGCTGGAAATCATGTGAAGGAATGTCCTCAAATAAGCTAGATGATCGAGAAGGTCACATTTATGTAAGAAGTTGAGCGACGAAGGAAAAAGTTTTGCCCAGACCAAGTGTAGTTACCCCAGTCCACTGTACTACATGGCTTAGATCACCAGTCTTTTGAAAGTCCCTCCTAGCAGCTTGATCACTGCGTTTCCCACTGTGGAATCAGCAACATTCTGGGCACTTCTTGAACCTCTGCTGACAGAACAGGCCTCTGGCAGGAATTTCTCGTTCCCCAGAGCTAGGCAACAGGCCAGCACCACAGGGGGTGTGTTCTGCTGCGCCTCCTCCTTACCCTGTGTCCAGAAACTAAAACTGAAGCCCTGTGGGGGTTGAGGAGACCAAGGCGCCTTCCAGGTTGAGAGGTAACATGATTTCTTCATTTCAGTCTGTTTTACACTAAAGTAAAAGGACTTGGGAAATTCCAGGACTATTCCCAACCAAGCCTTGCTTCTGTTATCATTGGATTATATCCAGGAATAATAGAAAACTAGGGTTTACTCAAAGCCCAACAAAACAAGGAAGTTTAGAGAAGAAACAGAAAGCCCTGAGCTAACAATCAGTAGACATCATAAAAAGATGACTACCTTTTGATGAAAACAGAGTGACTTCTAGACAACCCACAAAAATAGTCACAAAATCATACTGTTTTCCCAACGGTAATCTTCAGAGAATACATTTTAAATGTACCTTTAAGACTATTCTGCCTTGATTTACTCTACTTAGTTGCTTTTTACCTGCTTCGTTCAGAGTAGTCATTTTGAAATCTACCTGATTCTGAAAGATGAACACTTGCTTTAGTTACTGTAATTACAGCTGTTGTAACAAATCAAATCCAAAGTTGCAGCATTTTAACATAATAAAATTTAATCCAATGTAGATGTTCCTAGTTGGGGGTTGGCTTCCCTCCACAGGTGGCTCAGAGAGGACCAGGCTGCTTCCATCTTGTGGCTTCCTCTTCCCCTTGGATCACAGAATCCTTTGTTCAGCCTGCAGATGGGATGACAGGAGTATAAACAAGCCTCACTTATTTCTTTAAAATCTCAGCCTACAAATGACACAACTCACTTCTGCTCACATTCCTTTAGTAAGGATGGGTGATTTGGCAATAAGTAGTGCTGGGGAATATAGTCCCTGACAAAGAATCTGCCTCCCTGCAATGACTCCAATCCAAGAAAGGAGGGCATAAACTTTGGTGAAACGCTCTCTCTGCCATTAAGCCATTGCACCTAAGGCGTGAACCAAGCCTCGGCAGCTGGAATCACATTCGAGTTCAGTTTGGTCACTAGATTGGCCTCATCATCTGAAATCACTACACTAATAAATTAAAAACCAATCCAAGCACACTTCACCTTTTGTGGACTTGTTAGTCTATTTCTTATTATGCCCAGCAGTGCCCCTAGACTCTCTAGGATCTGCATTACATCACTAGAACTGAGAGAACACTGAGCTGTGGCTTCCCCTTCTCTTGAAATTGTACCAAATGACCCAGCTACCACCTTTGGAAGAGCTGAAGCCAGAAAAATAAACATCCTCTGTGTGCTGATGATACAGTTTTATTATCCTAAATGGACAGTTAGCTGACTCTGGAACATAAAATCCTTCTTTAGTTATGGTAATGCTAGCTGCTGTAACTAGTAAAACCCAAGATTAAAGTTAACTATTTCAAGACCAAAATTAGCATTTCTGGCAAATGTTCTCCAAAAATGAGTTGGGTTAAACCTTAACAACCCATAGAGCAAAATCAACTGGTTTTTCTACCTAGAGAACATTTCAAAACTAGCTTAACTGAAAGGACTCCTTATGGAATTACATTGCTTAAAATGAGGTATTTTATCATTGTTTATTGAGAAATTTTATGGCCGTGGCAGGATTTGATAACATCTATGTTAGATGCTTCAAGCCAAAACTAACAGAGCCAGAGATGTTGGGCTTTGACTGCCCATTTGTTTGTGTGTCATCATGAACTCAGAATCGTTTTCTGAGAAAAAAAATCTCAGTCTGTTTTATGGGCACCTCCTAATTCTAGAATCATAATGCAGAAGGGAGTAACCTTCCATTAGGCGATGCAAACCTGCTTGACTGTTTAATTTTCCTAAGTGGACACATCTTTAGGCCAGCTTGTCTGACCATTAAACATAGGTCTGTAGTTACAACACGGATCATGATGACAAACAGCACAGATTATTTACCACATTCTGAGCAAAGTTCTGAGTGCTTTCCATGTACTGTCTTGTCTAACCTTTACCACACCTTTATGTGGTAGGTAATATTTCTGTCCCCATTTTATAGATGAGAAAACCGAGGCATCAAAAAGGTCACTAATTGTCTGCTGCCTGTGTGAGGATAAGTAACCTGCCCAAAGGGTCTGCTGTGCTCCTGGAGTCCACTGTTGTGGACCCTGTAAAATTTATTCTAATGATCACATTTTGTCATTAAGCCCTTGGTCTACACTGAGAGGCCTTATAAGGAACAGCCTTAAAGAAGTCCTTATTGACTCATTGTCAGGAAATATTTTGTTCATTATATTATCTAAAAATATCTACTAAAATCGATATTTAGTAGATACAATAGTAGAAAAATATCTACTAAAGGAAGAATTCCTACGCTCCTCCTGATAAATTTGTTTTTATTTTTATTATGTGACTACTATGAGTATGATCATGTTTCTCTGCTTGTATATTTAGAAAACTCAGAGCCCAAATTATGTCTCACCTCTGACACAAACATAGGACCATAATTACATGTTCTTTTTCCTTTGCCTCATTTTCCCTTTGCCTAGTTTTTTCACTTGTAATCTTGTTTTACTATATGTATCTGAAAAACCACCTAAAATCCTTTTTTGGATTGAGGAAAAGGGTGGCCAGGAGTGCCACCTCAGGAGTTGGACTGACTAAGTTTGAATTTGGCTCCATTGCTTACAGACCATATTATCTTGGGCAAGTTGACACGTCAAGGTTTAGTTAGCTTTCTCTTCTCAAAAGTAGGAATATTACAGTACTTACCTCATAGGAAAGTAGGTTGAAGTAAATGAGAAAATGTGTGGAAAGCACTGAACACTGTTAATCGTCAGTGTTCAGTAAGTGTTAGTGATGATGATGATAATGATGGTGATGATGGTGGAAGATAGAAATAATGAAGTACCATAGATCAGCACTGAAGAATGAAACCCTGCTACTGCCACGCACCAGCTCTCACCAGGGCCTTCTTCACCTTAGCACACACAGGTCCACAAGAAATATATCCATACACACAGGTGCATGCACACACTCCTGCACCCACTGACATGTGCACACATTTACTGCAAAGATCATCAGGGTATGAACATTGCTCCTATTTGTATTGACCTTGGGACGTAGCACATTGCAAATTTTAGAAGCCAATGACCATCAAACTCAACCATTCAGCTCCCCTGAAACTCCCTTCCCTACCTCTGTCAGTGCAAACATCTGTATTTTTCCTCTAATCATAAGGATATGTACCAGTCACACTGTGGCCTTGTACTCAGGTATTCATACTCCTTTTAAAATCCACTAACCCTTAGACTTCTGAACAGCACACTCTTCCACTCGGTGCTCACTGGAGGCTATTGACAGCGAAGTCTCAAACTAAAGCTGCTTGTGAACATGCCAAGAGGACCCTTCAATTAGCCCTTTGCCTCCAGAGAGATTTTGGTCCTCTGAAGAATACAACTCACTAGCAAACCAACTGGTGCCAATATACAGCCTTAGCTAAGCTACAGTTCACTGGGGATCTAAGCACTGCAGGGATAAGGGACCTATAATTAAGAACATGAAGGCAAGTTCGATGGACAAAAGCAAAGGAGCACAGGTTTCATCTCACAAATCCCCTTCCTGCTTTGAACACTGCTTCTCAGCAGGTCTGAGTTTTCTCCCTTTCAGTTCCCCATGGCTTTTCTTGCTTCCTTGGCTGGGACATTCAGAGGGCGCCCGTCTGAAAGAGGGGGCATGGTCATTAAGACAAAGCTCCAAAGAGCACGGAGTTGTGTTTGTACAACGCTGTGCATGCTAGAGTTGGAAGGCAAGCAGCAATTTCCTCTGAAAGCAGCCACAGGGCTCTCTGAAGGTCTTTTTCATGGTCTCCATGGTTACCAGCAGATTTTTTTTTTTTTTCCTGCCAGAGCCCCAGCAGCTCTGCCTCTTTTCATTGCTCTTAACTATAGCCAGAGGGAAGAAGGAAATCATTTCTTTGGTCCTGTTCTCTTGTTTCAAACTGATGCATTCTAACCTGCAGTGGATGTTTCACTGCAGCCTGCTCTTACCTCCAGACAGCTTCCAGGACCGGAGAGCAGATGGCTGGCTTGGGGACCCTTTTCCCACCCATCCTTGGGCTGGGCCAGTTCCAGGGCTGTGAACCCAAGAGGCCAGCAAAACAGAGAAGGTCAAAGAGACAAACTGCACTCCACCCCCGGCCCACAGTATACGTCTAACTGGTCTCTTTCTGGCCCACCAATTGCCTAATGGCAATCTGGGGACCCCAAAATATAAAGAGTAGGAGCTTTTAAAAATTATTCATTATATAGAACTTATAGTATGTAAAGTCCATTCTAAGTGCTTTATATGCATTGAAAGTTTAAAGTTACAACAAATTTTTAAGAAATGGGTATTATCATCTCTGTTTTACAGATAAGAAAATGTAGGCACTGAGAGTTTCATAACTTGCCGAGGTCACTGGCTGATTGGTGAGGGAGCTGAGGTTCTAATAGAGGCAGTCTGGCCCCAGACTATGTGCTCTTATCACTCACCATGCTGCCTGTCTGGGAAGGCTCCTGCTGGGGATCCGTGCCTGCTGTCCTGGCAGCGGGAGATCTGCGAGCAGGATAGAGTTTCAGCTGGTGCTAATAGGAGACTGGGCTGGGGTATGTGGGAGAAATACTCCTGGGCCACCTCCGCACAAAACAGGGGCTCTGAGAAAACAAAACTAAGAGGTCTGCAAGTCCGCTGGTAATTCAGACCAATGTGGGACAGGTGTCTTGCAGATTACCACTGAACCATGGAACAGTATGGAAGTGCCAGGCTGGACCACCAAGACAATGTGGGATACCCTTGGCAAGCAATGTAGTGCATCAAGTCATTTGCTCTCATAAAATGAGAGAGAGAGATGGGGAGGGAGGGAGGGAGGGAGAGAAGAAATACTTATGTGTAAATTTGTAACCAACTTTGAAGATCAGTGAGTCATAGAGACTTAGGAATCAAAATGGAGGCAAGCAGTGTAGATTAGCATGTATCATTGAGGGTCGTGACAGGGAAGACATGAAATAGTAAAAGAGGTAACTAAGAAAGTTTGTTGAAAGACTATTTGAAATTAACCAACAAGAGATGATGAAAACCCCCCATCCCCACTCCCCCACCAAAATCAGGAAAAAGTTCTACATTTAGGAGAGAAGGGGCAAGGAAGGAAGCTGTTACTGGAACCTGCGGAGAGCAAGGCTCTAGCTGTAGTTGTAGCTGTAGGAGAGGGGCCACCTGGCAGGAGCCAAGGCCTTTAGTAAAGGAAAAAAGTCCCTGTTGAAAAGGGAAGTTACCTCTTTCCTTCCTCCTGCCAGTTCTCCCACTGACCAAACCCAATGGGAAGTCAAAGGGCAGGGGACTTGGATGATAAACTTGTTGGAGGCCAGCCTTCAGAGTGGGACCCTGCAAAGCAAAGAATGGATTTGAGAGGCAAGTAGAGAAGTATCCAGCACAGGGCTCATCATATGACATTTGGAGGCTCACCCAGGATGTGAGAAGAGGTCTTACTCTCCTCAACCCCATTCTCATCTGATCAGAGCCAACTTCTCTCAATGTGATCACTCTGCTCTGGAGCAGCCCCAGAAGATTATGTCTGGCTGCAGATGACCTCAGCCTGCTAAGGGTTAGCCGAGGATAACAAGATTGGACCACAACTGACCTCTTGAGTTTCCCTCCCACTCTCCCTCCCCCAGCACTTCAGAACAAATGTGCCCTTGAGATTAGACAATGGCCATTAATGAGGGAGAGAAAGAGAGAGGGAGGGGAGGGGAGCGAAGAAAGATAATCACCAGTTACCTTCTGCTCGTAAAATAGCTATATGGGAAAATATAAAAAACAGTGTTAACCAAAATTCTGTTATTTTTATAGCATTTTCCCACCAGATGGAGGAATTCTAGAATTCAGAAATGATAGAAGAGATGTGCTGTTTGCAGCCATAGCCCCTGTTCCTTTAAAGTCTGTATACTAGGAGCTTTACACCTGTTACGTTATTTAATCCTCACCACTCCGCTGTTACTATCGTTGTTACAGAAGTGAGGATACAGAAGCTCACAGAGGTCATGCAGTGGTGAGGCCAGAGTTAAATCACAGCCTTATCTTGGCTGCCCCAAAAGACAGTGATGAGACTTGATTTAAACCCTGGGCTTCCTGGTTACATGACCTCCACTGAAGAGGTCCATCCCCATTTAAGTTCTCCTTATAACACTATGTAATAAGTCACTCTTCCTTTTCGTCTGTTGTGGGTAGCAGTTTAATACTTAGGACTTTAAATGTCATCTAAGCTGAGAGACAGTGAAAATCTGATTTGGGAGGAGGCTAAACCATTTTGTTTTTCAAATAGTTCTTCCAAAATAATTTCTGAATTTCCTCCATTGTCTTCCTTTCCTTTACCATCCTGATGAGAATATTAGTTTGCTGGGGCGACCATAACAGAATAGCACGGGCTGGGAGGCTTAAACAACAGAAATTTATTTTTTCACAGTTCTGAAGACTGGACATCCAACATCAAGGAGCCAGCAGGGCTGGTTTCCTCTGAGGCCTCTCCCCTTGGCTTGCAGGTGGCCACCATCTCGCTGCCTCTTCATGTGGTCTTTCTACTGTGAGCACGTGCCTCTGGGGTCTGTGTGTCTTAATCGCCTCTTCTTAAGAGAACAGGAGTCAAACTGGATTAAAGCCCACCCTAGTCCTTTAACTAATTACTTCTTTAAAGGCTCTATCTCCAATTACAGTCACATTATGAGGCACTTGTGGGGTTGGTTAGAGCTTCAACATACGAATTTCTGGGGGATGCAGTTCTGTCTATAACAATGAGTATCCATTGATTAACTCACTCAAACCTTCCTCAGTGGTTCCCAAATCTGATTATTTACCAGACTTTCTTGAACTGCTTATTTAAACTGTAGAAGTTGGGCCTCTCTCCAGAACCACTGAGTCAGAAACTCTGAATATAGAGCCCAGGTATTTGTGGTTTTAAAAAAATCTCCCCAGGGAATTCTGAGGTGGAGCCAGGGTAAAACTTCTAGGGTTAAGTATTCTAGAAATAACGCTTACTGTGTTCCAGGTATGCTGTAAATGCTGTATGCATATTAGCTCATTTAATCCTCACACTGAGCTATGAGGTAGGCACTTTTTATTACCCCCGTTTTACAGATGAGGACACATAGGCACAGAGAAGTTAAGCCAGTTGCCTGCAGTCACAGGGCTGGTCAGCGGCTGGACTGGGATGTGAATCCAAGCAGTCTCGCGGCAGAGTCCTGGCTCCTAACAGTACACTCACCTCTTCTCTCCCATGGATGGAGTTTTGACCTCAGTCAACCAAGTGTGGGGCCCAAGGAGGGGATAAGAACTTGAACATGAGAATCATTGACAGTTGTTTCACACTGATTACTATCATTTCATGCTTAGATATGTGTGTGTTTTAGAAAGAGTAAGCAACGTTGTAAAAGCTGATTACCTCCTGGTATAACCTACACATTTAGAAGGCATGACACATGTACCCAGTGGTGAAGCAATTTGAAAGCACTCTATAAATTTATATAAAATGAATAAAGAATAAGCACTGAAGGACTTTGCTTCTTAAAGTGGACACAAAGGGACACAGATCTGGTGAATAAGATAAGCCTGAGGATTCACTTTCTCCATTCCCCTTGGCGCCTCCAGAACACTAAAACAGGTGGCCTCCTTGCCTGTCGCACTGGCTTCTTTTCCATGGATCTTTTCCTAGATAAATGTAAAGGGCTTATCTTCATTTGGAGGCCTTCAACAGACTGTATTTCTCATGTCATGTTCTCATACAGATTCTATTCTTTTGAGCCACTTCCCCTGTTTTTTCATTACAGGCTCCTGACAGTCCTGGTGCAACAGTCAAACCTGAGCGAGATTAATCACCAGGACAATGAGGTAAGCCTGCCTCTCAAGGAATGGGTGGCCATTGCACATGTGAGGGTGGGAAGAAGGGCTTTTCTGAACCACAAGGAGAGGGAGGGAGCAGTTTTGTGCTCCTACGCTGAGAGGGAAGCCTGCATCTCCACTATTAATCCTCAGGCAGAAATTTATCCCACTATGAGTGTGGGTAGCTTTTAATAGGGAAGGATTTATTGCATTAAGTACTTAAGCATTTATCATACCACTGAAATTTTGTAATTTCCCTTTGGACATTGAGAAATAAATATTGCTCCTTCCTGTCTTCTTGGGAACCAGAAACTTCCATGGCTGCTGATGCTCCCGCTTTGAGTGAAAGATGACAGAGATGATAATTCTAGGCTCCCTGCTCCAGAAGCCACATTATTAAAGCCAGTGATCACAACTGCTGTTTCCTTTATGTTGCAAAGACAATCCTGCACATTTCCAAGAAGACAGCACAGCTCTGTTGAACAAATTTCCTGAGGGAGAGTGGATCACAGCAGGCAGAGCAGCCCCAGAGTAGCTTAGGGTCTTGTGTCTATTTCACTGTTTTAAAAACCAGGTCTGATTTTCATTAGCCAGCCTGATTTCTTTAATAAGCTTCTTACAACTGATTTAAATACCTGGTTTTTAATGGAATTTTGTATAAATGTGAACTTGGTTTGGCTATACTTCACTAAGAATATCCGATAACTGTAAGAAATTCTGATAGCACTGAAAATGCACATGCCTCAAAATGCCAAATAACACTGTTTTCAAGGAGATCAGCTGGCCATAGACAACAAAGTGGGAGGAAGCCCCCTAACCAGAGCTGGGCCCCCTGCCCCATCTTTCTGCTGGGCTGGGACCCTCATGTTTCTTGAGTCTGCTGATCAAAAGTCCTCCTTCCAACTAGCTTGGCATTAATGACCACACCAAAAAGTGCCTACTTCACAGCCTGGGTCTGATGTTGGACACCTCCCTGACTAGGTGGTTATACGCTGCTTTCACTCCCCACACCTTCAGTGGTTTAAAGCAAAACCCCAGATGAGAGAATACTGTACTGTTTTAAACTTCTGCTTTAAAAATGAGAACCAGAGATGAGAAAGCACACTCTGATCACTCAGCCCATAGTGTGAAAGCAGGGAACTTGGAGGCTTGCAATTGATCCTGTCAGCTGATCATGAACTTCTAGACTCTGGGCAGCTTGCTAACCACTTCTTCCACCTCCAACTCCTGCTGTCACCCCTCAAACTGGAACTTACAAGAAAGAGGGCAAATTCAGTCATTCATACCCTGAAGCTGAATTCCCCTTATAGACATTCAACTCTGTCCACCCCTCAGCGGAATGAACATCCCCCAGCAAAATGATTCCCTATTTTTCCCCACCCTGGGAGGCCCCTGGTTGGTGGAGACAATGAAAATAGACAAAAGCCTTTCTTACAGTGAGAACTATAATACTTTTTGGATAATATGTGGAAAATATTAGAAAAGTCTCTGGTTCCTTCTCATGCAAAGGAAATTCTTCCTGCTCTTACACCAGCATTCTGACCTGTTAGCTTTTTTGAGCAGGAGCCTCAAAAAGGACACTTCCTCCCAGTGTCACAGCTCCCTATTCGCACTGTGTCACAACACAGCATGTCTGAAATCCACCCGAAGCCAACTATTAATGCTTGCCTGTGTTTTTCATTTATGTATATTGCTAGTGTGAGCCAATCCATATAAATTTGCAAAGGCTAGAAACTCTTTGCCATTGGGAAATAAGGTCAGTTCTGAAATGGAAAGAACACAGCCCAGGCTTTCTTTTTCATTCATTACCTTGGTGGAGTTCCTGCATTTGGCTTCTCAGTGTTCTGCACAAGCCATCACCTACTGTCTCCTCCCTCAATCACTTTTCCAATAAGTTCCAAGCACAACGTCAGCTCCATTACACTTGAGAGAGTAATAGTTAAAGCACACACACACCCTACATCTGCTAAATAACAGGAAGCAAAAAACAGCAAAGGCAAAAGAAATCAGGGAAAAGGTAAGCCAGTGCTGGCAAAGCATTATGGTTTCCTAATGACAAGAGGAAAGAACAAGACATAACCCCTATATAGTCTGAATTAAATTATTTTCCAAGAATAACTGAAGGACTCCCAAGCTTATCACAATAACGGTTAAAGATTAAAGGATCAACTGATAGAAATATAACTTCATTAAGAGGCATATTCGATTGTAAACTGAAACTGAAAAATGTAGAGGGGGACAGAAGGAAATAAATCTGTTTCTGAAGCCATTGTATTGCACATGTAAAACAAAATGTGGTATGTACCACTTTATATCAGAAAGGTGACTGTCACTTTAGATACTGTCCTGATTTGAGCTCAGTGACTTAAAACAAAGTTTTTGTATTAGTTTTTACTTGTATAAGTAATACATGAACACATTTGCTTCTTAAACATTTAAATATTACCAGTAATACTGGGAGTCTTTGATTACTTCCACCCTACCACCTTGCCCCCAGGTAATTGCTGTCTGATTTGTCTCTTTTCTAACCTCGTGTATACACTGTGTGTGTGTGTGTGTGTGTGTGTGTGTGTGTGTGAGAGAAAGGTATTTCATGTTATATATTGCTCTGCAGCTTTGTTTTTTCACTCAATAATATGTCTTAGAGCTCTATCCATGTTAATACCTAACATATGGCTCATTCCTTTTAATGGCTTCATAATGTTTCATACTATGAAAATACCTCCTTTTATTTTCTGTTCTCCTGTGAATGGATCTTTAGGTTGTCTCCAATTTTTCACCATTATAAACATTACTCTGAAGAATGTACTTTTATAAACCTCCTTGAGAATTTTATACAAACATTTCTTTAGAAGAAGCCTTGTTAGACAATGTACATTGTTAGAAAATGTACATTGAGGCAGAGGTGGGGAAGGCTGTTTTTTTTAATTGAAGTACAGCTGATTTACAATATTATGTTAGTTTCAGGTGTATAGCATAGTGATTCAGTATTTTTGCAGATTATATTCCATTATAGGTTATTACAAGATAATGGGTATAATTCCCTGTGCTATACAGTAGATCCTTGTTGATTATCTATTTTATGTATAGTAGTTTGTATCTATTAATTCCATACCCCAAATTTGTCTCCCTTCCCTTTCCTCTCCCCTTTGGTAGCAACAAGTTTGTTTTCTATATCTATGAGTCTGTTTCTGTTTTGTATATCCTTCATTTGTATTATTTTTTAGATTCCACATATAAGTGATGTCACATAGTACTTATCTTTCTCTGACTTATTTCACTAAGTATAACAATCTCTATGTCTATCCACATTGCTGCAAATGGCAGTATTTCGTTCTTTTTTATGGCTGAATAATATTCCATCTTCTTTATCCAATCCTCTGTTGAGGGATGGGTTGCTTCCATGTCTTGGCTATTGTAAATAATGCTGCTATGAATATTGGGGTGCACTTATCTTTTCAAATTAGTGTTTTCATTTTTTCTGGATATATACCCAGGAGTGGGATTACTGGACATAGGGTAGTTATATTTTTAGTTTTTTAAGGAATCTCCATACTGTTCTCCATAGTGGCTGCACCAATTTACATTCCCACCAACAGTATATAAGGGTTTCCTATTTTTGTTTTTAATATGCATGTTCATCAAAGTGGCTGTATCAATTTATTGCTCCACCCATTGTTATAAAAGGGTGTTTATTATCGTTTTCCTGTTGTTGGATTTTCTTGTTGTTGCTTTAATTTGCATTTCCCTAATAGTCAGTGAGATTGAGCATAATTTCATAGGTACGATGGTCATTTTTAGATCTTCTAGGTCCTGCTTAGGTCCTTTGTCTATTCACTAATCTGTTGGGTTACTTGTAATTTTCTTGTGGATTCATAGGAGTTTATTTTACATTCTGAACATTAATCCTTTGTCTGCTGTTAGACTGCAAATATTTTTTCACAGTCTATTGCTTATTTTAGAACTTTTTGTGGTATCTTTTCCTATACAGAAATTTTAAAATACGATGTAATCAAAATGATTATCCTTGTCCATTACTGCTTTTGCTTTTATTATCTTTTAAAAGAAGGCCTTCTTTACCCCCAGGGACATAACCACATTATGCTAAATTTTCTCTTACTTTGTTACAAGATTTTTTAAGAATATGTGGTTCCATTTCTGAACTCTTTGTTCTCGCTCCAATGATCTGTTTGTTTTTCCTTTTTCATTAGCCACATTGCTTAATTATTTAGAAGCTGTCCACACTACAGAGTTTAACAGTGGGAAAAACAATATGGGTCAGATCATCCTTTGTGTCTTTGTTCTCTGGACCTCAGGGAATCATTGACAGAGTGAGAGGCTTGTCTCTTGCCACTACAGAGAGTTAAAAGTTGCTAGACTCCTGGAACCTAATCTGTCCTGCTCTCATTTTAGCTTTAACAGGAAGAGTGACCCATCAAGGGGGGCTATGAGCTATTTGTATCTGGGTTAGAACTTTGAATGCATTTCTCCAGAAAAGCACTGTTGTGTATGGTATTTAGGATAGATAGTGTTTTTGTTTTTGTTTTTGTTTTTCTACTATAGAGCATTTATTTAGTACAATAGGACTCTTTGTTAAAGATAGATTGTTGATCCTACATTAAATGCACATTCTCACATTCTGGTATAAGTAGATTTTTATGAGTGGCCTAACAATCCAAACTTCCAGCACAACAGCACTCTGAGAAAATAAGTTCAAGTTGCAAAAACAGATGTGAACCTTTGGATATAATTCTTTGCACAAAAATCCACTTATAACATTCCTAAGATATAAGCACAAGTAGAGATTGTGTATTATAAAGGCAAAATCAATAGAAATAGTCCCTGCCTCTATAAATCTTTTTACTTTACAGTTGGCAAAAGATAAAATAATAAAGCAAAAAAATTTTAATGCACCAGAATTTTTATCCTAAAAGTGAGTACCTTAAAAATTGGAGTAGAATCACTACCACTTAAGGGCCCTCACTTCCTTCTCTCCTCTCTTCTTCTCCCCCCATAAATTTCTAGAGGCAGACCATGTCTTCTTTATCTTTGTATTCTAGAAGCTAGTTCAATAACTTGCACATAGTTGAGTCTCCCCAAAAAAAATATGTTTAGATAAATAGAGAATTAAATTTTAAATTCAAGAAAATATCATGTTATTTTATTTTATTGACTCTTTCTCTCTTTATTTTGTTGATTCAACTCAGTGACCCATTTTATTTATCAGACTTGACTCCAAGTGACTTTTAATTATTTCCAAAATCTACTCTCAAAAAATAAGATTTTACAACATTTGAGATCTTCCGAAATGTACTGTAGACTCTAAGACAGGACTCCTTGTCCATTTCTATGATATGGACACATCTGGTATGCTGGGGAAGCCAGTGGAGTCCGTCTCAGAAAAATGTCTGACATTACATAAAATAAAATGCATAGGATTACCAAAAAAACCAATTATATTGAAAAGCAAATATCAGAATATTTCAAAGAACAAATTTATAATAGTAATACATAAGCTTTTTTATTAATGCATTACTAATCTTTATATTTAAGATTTTTCCCAAATAAATTTGAGAAAATGACTTTCACTGTTGCACTTCTAACATCCAGAGTTTTGTTTTGTTTATTTTTTTAGAATCTTTTAAAGTACATCATTAATTCCAATCTTTCGTAAACAGAAGAGCCTTTATAACTTTTGTGAGGGGTAGTCACATGTGGTTGGGAGATTAATAATATGTGAATATTAAAATGTCAATGCCAGAGGCAAACTGGACTCCTCTGAAGGATCTAGAATTGTTTTGCTGATCTCTCAGCCACCTGCTGTAGTTCTGTCCCGCCACATCACACATTTCTATCTCGGTACCATTCAGTGTCTGCAAGAGCTGGTCTAAAAGTGCAGTTCTGAAACATGAAAAGTGCTAAGCACTTAATCAGATTTCTGGTTCATAAAACACAAAAGTTACAGTGGTTTTGGAAAAAAAGTTCTGAGAACCTGATAGGACTTTGAAAACCCTTAACTGAAATGTTGGTGGCATAGGCATAAGGTACAGAATTACTCATCTGCACAAGAGCACTGTTACAAAGCAACTCCACCCCACACCCAAGAGTTACCACACGCAGTAGTCCTATCAGCAATCTCGAAATGGATCCTAAGTCAAGCAAAACGTAACATTTCCCTTCAAAACATTCTAGAGAGCTGTGCTCTTAAATGAATGTAAGTTACTCTTCACTCTTGGAGCCCGCACTCCTTATTTTTTTTCAAAAAAGGGAATTCTGCTGTCACCAGGGCCATCTGGATGTTTGTTGCAGCATGTTTGCAGATGACTCCTAGATTTTCAGCCTTTAGATTCTTTGAAGGCCCAACTGAGTCCCTGATGACTCAATGAAAAGCTTGTAGGAAAAGTCACCACAGTTTGGACACAGGTGGCTGACTTGCATTCCCCCAACTCTGGTATTTCATACTCCCCATGAATACTCCCAAGGGGAGTATAAATATAAATATAATTTGGTATATAAAAAGTATAATTAGCAACTCACTAAGTCTTCCTGTGAACATTTCTTGAACACCTACTGTGTGCTCAGTGAATAAGCCACAGCCTCTACCTTAGTGTACTACAGCTTAATCTTAATTCCTGGCACAGCTCAGTGCAAACACTAATTGCCTGAAGTCTGCTGTCTAAATGGCCACCAGAGTCTTAACACAACCACAATGTGTTAGATGTTTTAACAGAAGTTGAAGGAAGGAGGAGGCAGTTGTAGGAAGAATGTTCCTAAACAAAGTGTGTTGTGCAATACAAAGAGCTGCACTTGAGCTGATTTTGAAAGTTTTGGTTTTCATATTACTAACCCTAAGAGGATGTGTTTTTGTTTCTCATTAGTCCAATTGAAAAAAAAAAAAAAAGCAACAGGAAATTTCCCTTGACTTGACTGAATGTTTGCAACCTGTTTACATTGTAGTATAATTATACTATATATTATATATTATAGTATGTATTATTATTTAGAGAAATAATGGAGTAATTCAAGTCTTGCTTTAGGGCCACTCAGGGGATCAACAGTTATTTATAACACTGATCCCAAATTTCAGGGTAAAGGAGGAGTGGGAGGAGAATGTACATATTTCAATACCATACAAAAATAAATATTTGCCAGCTGTACTTTTAGAAGAGGCCTAGAGCTGATACCAAATGAAACAAATAATATAGGGTGGCAACCCTTAGGCTACTGAGAACTACCATTCTGGAAAATAGAAGTCTACTTGCATGATGTGTGGAAAGAGCATTTTCCTCCAGAGTTGGAAGGAAGGACCTGGATTTGAATCCCAATTTTGCTTGTACCCAGTGGGTGGCCTTAGGAAAATTGTTTAACCTGTGTTTCAGTTTCCTTACCTGTAAAATGGGCCTAAAAATACCTGTCCCTTTAGGATTGTTGTAAAGATTCAATGAATTGACATATATAAAGCACTTGGCACCAAGCAGGTATATAAAAAATGGTAGTGCTCTTCCCCAGCCTTTGCCAGTGCAGGAGCTGGGGGGTTTTGGTTGTTACTTTTTGTTTTTGTTTTTGTTTTCTTGGTGGGGCGGGTGGGAGAGGATTGTTGTTTTAAGAAGGTAACTCTTGAAGCCTAGAAACTGTTTAGGAGACAGTGTTAACAGTGCATAATCACAGTTTAATTGACAGCCACATTTTCACACTGAATTCTCACATTGCTAAATCTGTATCTCTGCATGTAGTGATTGCCATCTACCTCATTTGGAGCACTCATCAAGAATTTCAGCAGGTTTCAATTGAAGAGTTAGTAACAATGATCATATCAGACAAGTTCATTTTCCATAAAGAAGTCATTTTCTACCTTTCTTTCTTGTGTGTATGATTTTAAACAGCAAAGCCAAATTTTACCAAAGCAAAAAATTCAAGAACAGTAAGAAATCCCTCATTCATTTAATAAGCATTTACTTAGCATCTACAGTGTGCCTGGCACTGTTCTAGGCTCTAAGGATTCAGACAAGCAGACAAAGACCCTGCCTTCATGAAGGTTACACTCCTGTGACTTCAAAATTGCCTCTGATGTCTTTATCCCTGGATGCTGGTGCCACTTCATGATGAAGCCAATGATTCAGAAGCAAGGGGACTCAGCACTGGGAAAGAGGCAATCCATGCACAATAAAAAGGATCTGATTCCCTGGAGTCCAGATTTCTAATCCCAGTGGGCCAAATTAAAAATGGAGAGGACCTACGGAAATACACTGAGCTATTCTAAATCCTGAGTAAATATTCAGCTATTGGAATAAGAACAAGAATTTCCACTGCTTTTAGACCAGCGTTCTTTTCCATATGGAACCAATTTCTTGAAACATTTTTAAGTGTATCTTGGGAGACTCAGTGTTACGTGACACTTGAAACTTGAAACTTGAAAGCAGACTATAATGTCATGATTTAGAATATGGAACTGGTGCAGGGGATTTAACATTCTAAAGCTCACTGCCCCACAAACCTCAAACCTTAGATTCAGTTTTGTGCTCATTCACAGACTTGTGAACTTCCCTAGAGCTCAGCTTCCTCTTCCGTGTAATGAAATGGCACCTGTCAGAGTTGGCTAACTGCAACAGCAACAACTCAGAATCTCAGTGGCCTGACACAACGGAAGCCAACTTCCTGCTTTCTTCATAGTCCAATGCTGGTTGACAAGGTGGCCCTGTTCTATCTTATCATCCAGGGTCTTGGGCTTTTTAATCACATGATTCCAGCACCTTCTTGAGCCTTGTCCTCTATATTCAGTTGTCAGATGAGGAAAGAATATTTGGATACTTGGAAGACTATATAAGTTTTGTTTTCTAGGCAGGCATGGGTAGGGAGGGGACTTCCATCCTTCTAACCCTTCTGCTCATACTGCAATGTGGTCAGGACTCAATCTCGCAGCCACATCTCTCTGTTGGGAGGCTGGGGAATGCAGACTGACTCTGTGCCTGGAGGAAGAGGAAACAGTTTGGTAAGCACGAAGCAGACTTCGCCACAATACTTAATTCAAAAAGCTGTTTGGAGGATTACATGAGATAATATGCATAAGAACTCATAAAGATCTCTGGAGTAGTGTTAGCTCTGCACTCCTAGCTAGTCTGGGGCCCATCCCCTCCACTCAGCTCATCTTGGATGGGCAGGGAAGACTAAGGTAGTGACTCTATGTTATCTGCAGAGACGACACCAAAAAAGAGTCAGAGCAACTCAAATCTTTTGCTCCTTTTACCAGGAGCAAATCTAGAGTCATTTTAGACATATTTCATGTAATTGAGAGCCATAAGCAAGGAGAAGAGGCCATCCTTTCATAGTATGCTTCCAAAGAATACTAGTCCTCTTTGGCAAACATTTCCCAGCAAACGCTTGTTTTATTACTAAATGATGCCTAGAATGTGTGACTTCAAGCTCTGAAAGAAGGTGAGATTCACCAGATTGACTCATCCACATCTGTTCTCCAAGCTGCCACAGAGTGATTTCTTCTAAACAGTGTAAATAAGATCATGTCAACATCGCTTAACATTCTTCACTGTCCTTCCATTGACTTTAGAATAAAATCCAAATGCCTTATGCAGGGTCGGTATCCCCCATCCCACACTCCCAGGATCAGCCCTGCCTCCTTCTCCAATCTCATCTCACAGGGCTCACCTCCTCTCCCTCTCCATCCGTCCATCCATTCAACAGCTGCTTATCTAGGCCCGGTTCTGGTCACTGGGGACGCTGCAATAGAACAGTGTCCCTGCCCCGGTGATGGGAGATGGCATCCTAGCATGACTCTGTCACAGTGCCTGCCCCTGTGAGTTGTTGTTCGCTGGTCTCTTCCCCTAGCCCAGCTCACAGAGGCTCTCGTAGAACAGTTTCGCCCCCTGTGGTTACTCTATCACAGCACTCTGAGTGCGTTCATTACAGCATTCAACCATCTGGAAAATCCTTCTGCTTGTTTGCCAGCATTTACTGTGTCTTCCTCTGCCACAGAGTAATTCCCATGAGGACAAGGATCTTGTTTATCTTAGTCACTATAGTGTCCTTAACACCTGTTTGTGTGGCACAGAGCAGAAGCTGAATGCATCTCTGCTGAATGAATGGCTTAAGGAGCAAGTGAACTGACAGGCTGCAGCCAGTGCATCTGGTGATGCCTCAGGCCTGAGGAGAAAGTGTGTGCTCCACCTTCCTTCCTGATAGCCTGCGCTCATCTCTGCCCCTCTGATTGTGGTTTTGTAGGGAATGACACCACTCCACTGGGCAGCTTTCCACAACCAGCCTCTGCATACCCAAATGCTGCTGAAGAAGGGAGCAGACCCCACTCTTGTGGATAAAGATTTTAAAACGGCTCTCCACTGGGCAGTCCAGGTGAGAAATTAGCCAGTGGACTTGTCTCAAGTATAAATGGTGTAAAGTGATGTTAACAATTCTGAGTATGTCAGACCTGAAAGATTTTCAAAGGTACAGCCCCAGCACTGGTATCAACTTTATATGTATGACAGAGCACGTGAGATACACGCTGCCCTCCTCCCCTCCATTCACATCCACGGGGGCAGCAGCAAACCCGTCACTTGGGAGGATTTGGGTACATCAGTTATGAGGTAAAGAGGGGGAGAAGTTATAGAATATCAGACAGAGCCCACCTGGCTGTTACACACACACACACACACACATGCGCGCGCGCACACACGCACACCCGCACACCCTTCTCTCTCATTCTCTCTCTCAATCTCAGTGGTTGCTACTGGCTCACAGTAAGTAAACCAGGATAAACCTTCAAAGAATTACTTGGAAAATCCCTTCAAAGTCTTTGGACCATGACTCTCTTCTTGCTTCCAAATCCTCCAAAGCAGAGTAAATCCAGGTGACCCTGAGTCGTGAACAATGAAAATCGTGGCGCATGACCCTACCTCACTATCCGAAAAGGGCATCTGTATCAGTGCACAGGACCAGAGAAATCATAAATCTAGTCCATAGAGGGGAAAACTGAGACAAAGGTGAAAGGATGACCATAGCATAGGGAAATCATTCAAAGGAAATGATTAACTAGGCGTTACCTATTCTGTCCTTCAGAGGAGAGCAGGACCATTGCATCCTTTCAACGAACTTGGTAGCCCATTCTGCTTTTTGATGCCTAACATAGACACCTGCACTGTTTATTTCCATCATCCCAGTGAGGGCACCCTTGCTGAACTGCTGCCATGACCCCTGTGATTCTGCCTGCCCTGCAGCGGTTTCACCCAGGCGTTTTCACGTGCCACACACAGCAGAGATGGGCACCTGGCACTTTCAGGGTTGACATTTGTGTCTGAGTTAAGGGGAAAACAGAAGTGATTTAGAAACTACTCTGTTTTTGTTCCTCCAATCTTGGCTTCAGTTACTTTGTAGCAGGGCCAGCCCTGGGCAAAGCTTGTTTTTGCCATCCCCACCTGCCCTGAGCACCCTCCTACACACTTTCAGTATCTAATCACCTGCCCTGTCCCCCTCACGCCACTCTCTGCCCAGAGCCCAGTCCTCTGTCTGGTCGGGGGCCACCACTGTAGTGGTGGCCCCAGGGCAACCCGGCTGGGCAACCAAGAAGCATCCCATGTGTGTTGGTTCTCAGCTGAGGTGAGAGTGGTATCAGAATCCAACATTTTCTGTGTATTCATTCCCATCATCCGTTTTCTGATTCCATAGATCTGGGGTGGGGCTCATGTATGTGCATTTTGAAAACTCTCCCCAGGGGATTCTGACCAACATGCCTCCTCTGCTCCCCCTTTCTCCACCACACCCCCAGTTTAGAGCTGCTTCTTGGGACATGGCCTTGCAATGGAATCAGCAGCAGTGCTTGTAAAACAACAGATTCCCAGATCTCACTTCTGATTTGGGATCTTTGTGAGTGGGAAGCCCTGTTTTTATCCTCCAAGAAGCAATTTGGCAAAATCAAAAGAACAGTGTGCTCAGTTGAGAAGATGTGAGTTTACACTGACAGACCTGGCTTTGTTCTGAGAAAGGTCACTGATATACTTGGCTTAACTATTTGTGTATCTTTGGGGTATGAGGGAGACTGTGCACATGACAGAGATATGTATACGTTTCCCGTTCCTCCAGGAGACTGTGATGTCCAGCTGGGGTTGAAAACCACTGCGATAAATGAATTCGTATTAATGGGTGCTGAAACCTTAGCTACTCCCACCTTAGATATTTGCATTTTGACCATGATTTTGTATAAGCATAATGCCTCACTCATTTATTTACTCAATCACTTAATAAATATTTAGTGAGACTTACTGTACATCTGGCATTGGAGGGTAAAAAGGTTAACAAGACAGGTCCCTTTTAGAACCCCTACAACTGTATGTAATATTACGTGTGTGGGCATGTGAGTATGTTAGCATACGTTTTTCTGAGGAAGGAGTCCACAATTTTTTCAATTTTTCAGTAAGGATCCATAACTACCCCAACCCCCACCCCCACCAAAGGTTAAGAATATACTCTGGAGGAACCATGCACCCTCTCCCTCCCTGTGGTTAGCAGTAAAACTCAGAAGTGGTATGTCCTGCCCTTTACCCTGCGGAGAAGACTGAGGGTAATTCCAAATGTCAGCTGAAACCATGATGACACTTGCCTCCTTGGGCCTCCTTGTTCATTTATAACACAAGGCCAGCATTGTGCTCCTCTTACAGTTTTTCCACATAAATGACTCCATTTCCCGTTGTCATTTATTCCTTTCGCTGAACTTCCGGCTTTTCTTTTGGACCATATGAGACCATATTTAAAGCTGCAGCACTTTGAAATAGTAAAGCCTCTCTATGTGACACAGGTAACCAAAGCAGGAAAGATTTGAAATCTTGGGCCCACAAAGTAAACCAAGTTGGACTTCTGCGCCCATTTCTTGGGTCCCTTGGTAGCTGGTGGTGCCCTCCTGTGGGCCCATTGCCCTCATTCACCTCCCGCATATGCCTAGGAGTCCTCAGTCCGCTATCGCTGTCCCTGTCTCCATCCAGTCTCCCTTGATGGAATCTCATCCCTTTGGGGCATGTGCTTGCCTATCTGTGATGACACTAGCTTATCAGGAGTCTACACAGATATCTCTTGACCTCATCTCCCTCTTACTCCTCAGTGCCGCAGAAGTTTAGTCATTAATCTTTATCTCACCTATCATTCTACTCAGAATATTCTCAGGTCAATAAATGCAGCTCTGACCTCTCTCTTGAACTTTAGAGTCACATTTCCAGCTGCACTGGGCATCTTCCCATAGTTTCTCATGGACGCTTCAAACTCAACATGGTCAAACTGAATCCGTGGTCTCCCCTTCCATCACACTCCCATCCTCCTAGCAGCCCAAGCCAAAGTTGTCCACATGGTCCATGAACACTCCCTCTTTATCATCTTTCACATCCAGTTGGTTGTCAAGACCTCTCAATTCTACTTCCTCAGGTCTCACATCTCTGTCACCTCCTTTCTATCCCTGCTCTATAGATCAGGGTCCCGCAGGAAGCAGCCCACTCAGATGGGATTAATTGAGCAGAAATTCATAAAGAGGCTATTTACACACAACAGCAGGTTGCCATTAGGGCATCTGGGCCTAAAAGGGCATGGAAGGGGAGTGGTTACCAAGATATAGCAAAAGCTATAGCTGTAGGAGAAGGCTCGAGGCAGAAACTGAAGCCTTTGATAGAATAACAAAACTGTAGCCAAGCAGGGAGAGAACGGAAAGATAAATACCTCACTCTTTCCTCCTTCATCTATCTTCTGTCAGTGCCACTCGCTGGCCAAACCCAACTAGAAACCAAAGAGCAAGGAAGCCCATTGGATGCAATTCATACATACTAAAGGGTAGAGAGCAAGTTGAAAAAAGACATAGTAGACCTGGAGGAACAAATGGAGACAATTTAGCACACCTACCATCACTTCCTTAGATCAAGTTTCCCCATCTCTCTCACCTGAACAGTTTCAGTATCTGTATTCCTACTTTCAGCCCTTTCCTTCTCCCATCTGTTCTCACATTGCCAAGTGCTCTTTCTTCAGATCACAAAGGAATGTACTAACGTAACTGTTTCTACAGCAAAATAGTTATGGTCACTGTTGGTCCTTGGCTCAGAAACCTTCAAAGAGTGCCATTGTGTGGTAAAGAACAAACTCCTTGGATTTCCACTTACTGCTGTGAATGCCTGCTCCCCACCCCACCCCACCCCCCTGCCCTTTCCTCTTCAGCTCATATAGGCTGTACTCCAGTCATGAGAGAATATTAATAATCTCTGTATCTCATAGACATTCATTCTGTCTTCCCCTTTGTCATGTTCTTCCCTTTTGGTGAAACATTTCTTTCTCCCTACATTCCCCACATCATCCCTTCTAACTGCAGAATTTGTACTTATTCTTCCTTATTTCTCAAGGCCCAACTAAGTTCACCCTCTTTGTTGAGCTCCCTTTCAGAATTTTCCCTCCATGTCGTCCATCTAGCACTTCCTTACTTCTATTACTAGTGTTACAATCAGCGAGGTGCCTGTGTCTCCTCTTCTAGACTGTGCACTTAAGGGCAATGTGCCTTATGCATCCAGATGTCTCTCAAGACCCAGAACAGATCTTTGTGAATCTTAGGTTATTAGAGAAGTATTCACTGAATTCACTTCAATAAACTTACCCATCTCAAGCCAATGAGATTAATGCCTTATTGGGTTCTTTCTGTGAAATACTGTTTTCAGCTTAACCAAGTTTTCCAGAAATGTAATACCTTAATATCAGGGAGTTTTTCCTAATGATAGGAATTCTAAGATAGATATGATGGCAGGTCAGTGAGAGGGGCAAGGATCTGCCCCACAAATCTCACCACTAGCTCCTTCCTAATCCTAGAAGTTGCGTTTATTTAGACTTTTCCTTAGCAGTACTCTTCTTTCAGTACTCTTTTCAAGGGAAGGTAGAAAGAAAAGAACTGCACTGATACAAAAACAACTATTTCATGTTTGTTCATTCAGTATGTGGTTGTGTGGTTAAAGAAAACACACACACACACACCCTTAGAGCTCTTGAATATACCATCAAGACCTTAGTGCCTGAGACTGGTTTGGTCCAGCATGGAGTCCTCCTCCTCCCTGTGGTGGCCAAGATCTGTGATCAACTGTTTGAATTGTGTCGAAATCTTATAAATATACTTTAACTCTAAATATATTTAGTATGCCAAAGGGTAAATATAAATGTCATATATCAGTGAATCCAGTTCATAAGATGAAAGAGCCTTAGAGCTGGAAGGAACCACACAAGTCATTTAGTCCAACCCCTCAGTCCACAGTTGGCAAAACTCGTGCACGGGGAGGCTGTCATCGCCAAAGCACACCCCAGACCCACGCGGGTACCCAGGCCCTCCCAGTGCTTGATAAGAGGCTATCTACAAAGCCACATAAGCCCAGAGTAAACAAAGAGAAAGTTTGCGAAATCAACCCCATTACCCTGGGAGCAGAGACTGACCTACCTTAAAGTGGCCTGCACGTGTGAGCTCCCCAGTGCTCGACTGTAGAGAGGAAAGGGATGAAGTAGAAAGAAGAAAAACAGGGTCTTGCCTCAGAGTAAATACAAATAAAGAAAAAAGTGAAAGGAAGGAGATAATGAGAAAAAGAGAGGGAAGCTAAAAAGGATGGGTAAATTCTAATCTGCTTGGCTTTGCCCATAGTTTGTAAGCCTTGTTTTACTAATTTGTTTATTTGTGCATTGTTCAGCAAGTATTTGCTATGAGTTACTCTTTTCTAAGCTCCATTTCAGCATAAAAATTCCCAGTCACAGATGTGAATGTGAATGTGGGAATGCAGAGATACCCTGGAGACTGTCACCTTGCCAAACAGCTAGAAGCAGGAGCTAGCCACTTTCTACATACTAACACTGCAAGGAAGGAGGTTTTTGTGGGGTTTTCCCCCATATTAATCATTAGAACACCTGTGAAATGAAGCAGTTCAGCAGCTGAGGATCCCCATGCCTCACTGCCTCTCCCCTGCCGTTTCTCCCATCTTCCAAAACTCTCCAGGGTAGTCAGTCCCCAGCTTTGGGATACAGCAGCCTCTGGAGCCAGGCCAAGCAGAAAGCCTGGGTCCAAAGAGGCTAACCAAGAAGATGGTCCTAATTCTAAGCCAGGATATGGGGGCATCTTTCTCCTCTAGCTAGCCCCAAACCCTCAACTCTCAAATGTTCACACTGTATAAACTAGTAGATCTTCCCCTCCAGCTCCATTCCAGTCTAACACATCTGGCTCCAGATGAACTTATGGGCCAGTGTCTTCTCACAGCACAAAACCACCCACCCCTTTAAAGGGGCCTTGTGACCTAAAACCATAGCCTCTGCTCTGTATAGTCACCATCATGGGACAAGTGATAGAAACAGACCCACTACTTCCAAGAGAAGGAAGGATTTTGGAGTTCCCTTACCGAAGAAGTCACCATATAACTAATTTCCCCCAACATGTTAACAAATAAACAACTAGTCTTAAAGCTCCCACTAAGACTCCTTCGAAGGTCACTTAGAATAAAAAGGGTCTACAATCAGGATATTGGAATCTTGTTTTTTTATCAGTCTGCCTATAGCAAAATTACTTTACATTCATTCAACTTTCTTCTTGGCAAGGCTTATGTACTCCCTTCCTTCATGAGACAGAAAGAGAATGACTAGGACTCAGCAGTTCCCAGCAGTGTTCAGAGTACATGAAAGCAACTTGAAGGATTACCCATGGACAAAAACTACACAAATACATCAAAAATAAAATCTACAATCTCATCTGGCCACCCAGTGCAGAATTCTAGAGCTCCATGAGAATAAGATCTGTACAATAATCTTCCCCTATTGAATGGTGTTCCCACCAAACAGAATCCCAGTCTCCATTCTTCCTAAGGGCCTTCTGGGCACCATCTCATTTTTTCTGTTCTGGTGCTTCTTGGTTTCTGTGACCAAGGCTTCCCAGTCTTGGAACCTACCTTTGACTGACACTCAGCCCAGCTTGCCAAGAAAGGAATGCTGTTACCAGGAGACCACTGAGCCAGGGCCTCAGCTCACAGACTAGTACTCTCCAGGGCTCTCTCAAATTCTTACAAGAGTGCACCATGGCAACCCTCCTAGGAGAGGCTTTTGAAGCGCCTAATGTTGAAAGAAGTTCTCAGTTGGAAAGGTGCACTTCTTTGCTACTGATGCTGTCGATCTAAACAGCAGTTTTCACTTGAAACTCCCCTAGTATGAACATGCAGGATCAAATAAATAGACCATTTCTTTTATCAAAGACGAAGTGGTGTAGTAAGGAAGTGCAAGGGTTCTGCAGGCAGTCCATCCTGGCTTTGGCACCTCTTGACCATGACCTTGGGCAACTTAATCCCTATGTGCCTCCAATTTCTCCCCTACAGTATAGAGATGATAAGAGTATCAATCTCATGGGGTTATTTTCAGGATTAAATGAGTTAGTACATGGAAATGCTTAGACCAGTGCTGAGCATAGATAGTTCACTCAGTGAACATCGCCATCAGCATTATTCCTGGGAGGATATGCTTATAAAGAAAAAGAAAATATAGCGATAATGTTATGAGTGTCAGGTTTAGAGGCAAAGGAATTGTCAGGAAGATCCCAAAAAGGCATTTTGGAGAAAAAATGTTAAGAGGTGGAAGTTCTCTTATCCAAAGAAGCCCCATGTAACACTCCAGCTCCAGAGGAAACTGCTGCCTAGGGACGGTCTGGTCAGGATCTTAGAAGAGGCCGATTCGGATGTGCTGGGCAGCAGCCTGGCTCAGTTTGCTGCTTCCAAAATTGCTCCTCCTTGTGTCAGGCGAGGAGGGAGAAGAGAGAGTGTGAGCAGTGGGTTTTGTTTTTTCCTTCTGTGCTTGATGCTCCCTCTTACACAGAGGGAGAACCATGACAGAGTGTTTTGCTGTTTGAATCACTTTGGCAACCCGAATTCCTTTGCTCTTCTAGGAAATTGTAAACAAAATAAATTCATTGAGTGGACATTATTTTTTTGCTTCTGTTTTCCCTCTCCAATGGCTAGTGCGTCTTAAAAGGGGAGAGGGGTCTCTTGATTGTTTTATTTTTTTTATTGAAGTATAGTCAGTTTACAATGCTGTGTCAATTCCTGGTTACAGCATAATATAGTTCAGTCTTGACTGTTTTAAATGTTCATATTTCAGACCCCTTCAAAATATGTTGAAGTAAAATCAAGTAAAAGAATCTTAGCAAAGTTGATAAAGCAGGCATGAAAGTTTAGATACGGTCACTGTAACCACCTTCTGATGACAAGCATGCTATAGAACTTAACTCACTGATCCAAAAGATTTGAAAGTTATTGTGAGACAAAGGAGGATGGAAGGAGAAATAGGATGTAAGACGGAAAGTGAGAGGGAGAGAAAGAAAAAGGTTGAAGTCAGGGACCACCTATGGGCCTGCCACCAGTACAGCCACAGCGGGCCCCACACTCAGAAGGGAGCTCTGTGCTTGGGGCACGATGCTCTGTGGCCATTGGAAAATTCTCAATAACTCTATCTTTGAATTTGTGTTCTGTAAGTTAAGTCTGATAGGACAGGAGGACAGTGGAGCCTTGGCTCACATGGTCCCACTTCCCTGCCACCCTGGGTCAGATGCTCAGGCCCCAGCTCCGCAGTCCTCTGGCAGGGTTTGGGCACAGACTCAGAGAGGGTCAGGATCAAGTACATGCCAAGTTGCAAGATGGGGCCCCAGGTACCTGGGAGGGTTCGCACTCTCTGTGTGAATCCCCAGCCTAAGGGAGTGTGACACTAAAGAGCAAATAAAAATCATGACAGTCAAGAGAGACACTGTAGAAGAAAGGAATACACTATTTCCCTGCTGAGTGAGCAGCAGTTCCACATTTTAATTTTCCCCTGGACTCCACAAATTATATAGCTGGCCCTGGTTGTAGCATTTAAAATCTACTCAGTACTTTTCCTGGGGCTCAAAGTTGAGAGCTTTGAGTGCCCCGGGCATTTGGTCCCGCAAGAGGTTTCAGAACTGGTACCAGCTGCTGTCCCCTGATACAGTGGAAGTACACGGGAAGTTTCACGGTGTAGTGGTTCTCTGTGAAGCCAAGCTGAGTAACATCCGGAAAGTCAGTGGCGGATGCAAACAGAGAGGGGAGGGGAAGGAAGAGGACAATTGAAAACCAGTGAGTGCTGTTCCACAGAACTGTGCAAACTGACTCAGAGGTTCTAAACACAACCCTGGAGTCAGGTAAACTGGGATCATAAAATGGGAAGAATGCCAAAGGAAATTTAATGTAGGAACATTTATTATGAGGTGGCTGTTGAACAGCATTTAGAGTGCATTAAAATCGCAATTTTTAAAAATACAACTCTCCTTTTTTGCCCAGGGTCCCTGAGCGTGGCATGTGGCCTGGCTCCTGGCTCCCAGGACTACAGTGTCTCTCTCTCATTTCTTTAACCTGCTCCTTATGCCTCCTAGGGACCCCCATTCTACCCATAAGATGGGTGCATGGAGTTACAGGGTCTCTATGGATTCATTGAGAAAAGGAAGATGCTGATGTATATATTTGGACTGTTTTATAATCTTTCCACAGATATCAGGAGAAATCTGTAGGATAAGACTTTCCATTTGTGTGAGATAAAACTAGAATTTATTTTATTGGCCATTAAGGACTCTTTGTCATGTTAAATTGCAAATGCTTACACAGTGTTTTTTTCTGTTTTTCAGTCAAATGAAAAGGTAACATGCACAGCATTTATTTACTCATTTGTTCGAGCTGAAGGGATGTAGGATACTCTCAAGGAATAGCTAGTGGCTCTTAGGGCTGGGTTACTAAGAAGAGTATAGAATAGCCTCCTTTCAAAAATAAGATAAAAAGCTTTTTGTAGACTGACACAGAAAGAGGGACCCAGTTTAGGTGGTTGCCTGAAGTTCTTTCCTTCTCATACTTGTTTTATTTCTTTATTGATTAGCTACTAAATTATGATCCACTTCCTTTCACAAAGAATTTTGGCAATTAAATTACATGCAGTTTATAGCAATTTGACCATTACTAGACCATTTTGGTCATCATTATGCCACCAGTCAGTACTCATCATCATCATTTTGTTAACCTTAAAATTAACACCGCCAGTTTCTCAGGGGTCAACGTCTACAGCAAGTGGGGAAGCAAATGAATAGGTTTAATGAGAAAGTTGTCTAGGAGGTCCACCCATCATGCTAGCTCTGATGTAGGTCAATTATACCTGTATTTAAGTCCTCCTTAGTTCACTACTTATGGAAGACAGTTTAGCTCTTACGCGAGACAAAAATCCCTGCAGTGACTTGAGACAAGTGGAAATTTGTTAGTAGGTTTGATAAAAGTGTATTTTCTTTTTTTGTTGTTGTTTTGAATTTTTTACTTTGAATTTTTATCTTAAGATGCATAGATGGGGAGGAGCACTGGATTGTACATAATGAGCTTTCTTTGACTCTGTTTTCCAGAGTGGAAATAGAATTCTGTGTTCCATCATTCTGAGCCATCACCAGGGTCCATCCATAATCAACTGTGACGATGAGAGTGGGAAGACGTGCGTGCACATCGCTGCAGCATCAGGCTTCAGCGACATCATCGGCGAGCTGGCGAGAGTCCCTGAGTGCAACCTGCAGGCTCTGGATGTGGACGACAGGTATCCATGGCAACTCAGAAAGGGCTGGCAAATACCAGTCATCTTTTCTAAATTTTAACCTCAAAATAAATAACATGTTTAAGGAGTTATCCTATGTGATCAGATCCTTACTGCCAGTAATATTTATATATGTGCTTGTGACAATAAACCCTGCTCTATTTTAGTCAGGGCAGGAAAAGTCATTGTTATGGAGAGAAACGCTGTGACCGTACAGTGTTGTCAGACTTTCCACTTTTTGCTAAACATTCTCAGTGTTCTCAGAAAGCTTTCTGTATATGGCTTCCTGCTATATTCGCTTTTTGTTCTTAACAGTAAGTCTTATTTTTTTTTTCCTTCATTCCTGGATTATGTCGTAAAGTCAACAAGTTCTTGTTATCCAGAGAAGAGCATAATGGAGGGTTTGTATTCAGAACTAGATGTGACCTTATCATAGTTTTGTTTTGATTTTCTTCAATCATTAAAGATGTATTGGTGTAGAAAAGGAAACTGAGTCGAGAAAAGTAAAGAGACTTACCTCAGAGGTAGTTAACAACTAAATGAAAACCTGGACCCTTGTGTTCCAGACATAGAGCCATTCACCCATGATGCCCTTTACCCATAATCTACTATTACAGCTTTTTAACTACAATGTTTATCTAATCTTTGTTTCAGTTAGGCATAGATTCAATGGAAATACAAGAATAATGGAAATAAAAGAATAATACAGGTTCAATAGAAATGTAAGAATAATATAACAACAAATAAGACTATTGAATGGACACCAGACATTAACACAACATTGTAAATCAACTATACTTCAATTTTTAAAAACATCCAGGCCCCCCCAAAAAAGACTATTGTATGGAAATATAAGAACAATACAAAAATAATAATAATAATACAACAACAAATAACACTATTGAAAATAAGTATAAGGTTTGTATACTACCTGTGGTTTCTTTTACCTTTTTCTATTGAAGTACAGAATTAGCCACCTACTTATCATGATTTTAAATACCCCAAGAAGCACCTTCTACTTCCTGATACCTGAAATCTTTATACCACAAGGAAAAAAATTCTTGGGTTCCATGTAAGTCTCAGAAACTGGGGATGGTTAACATGATGACTTTAATTAAAATTAATGTTTAAATCATTGAAAGCAGACCTTTTCCTAAGAGCAGATGTTGAACCTGAGCAGGTAAGCAAGTAGAAGAGAAAAAGAAGGAAAAGAGGGCTGGAGAAAGTTTACCTACTTCAAAATACTTCTAGAACCAGCTCTGAATAGAGTATTTCCCATTCTGCATTATCACATGCTTAGCAGAGAAAATTTAGTTCCCCCAGCCTCAGGGAAGAAAGGAAAACCAAGGGGAGAAAAAAAGTCTACAAGACGGGTCCTACGAGGGTTCAAAGGGAAGTAAAATCTCAAGGAGGATCTAGTTCCTGCTCCAAAGCTCAGCTCATGTGTTGTATGCATTGATTAAATCCTGCTCTCCATTTTGTTTCAGTTTCTGCCTCGTGCAGCTCTGCCTCCACATTGAAACTGCAAGCTTGTGTTAGTATAGACGCTTTCACATTTTTCTTAGGCTTAAGTACTTAAGCATTTGTAATAATTGTGACTTCTCTTTCCTTCTTTTTTCCAGTAGAGAGAAAGTTTTTGAGGAAAGGGAAGAAAAATAAGGCAATTATAAAAAAAAAAAAAGAAAGAAAGGAGGATGAGGGAAAATATGGGGGAACTAAGAACTAGTTCTGTGAGATAGTAAAACACATACATCTATGACATTTACAACATGGTGGCACTAGTTTGATTGATAGCCCAGAACACCTAACTCAGAAATAGCTTATGTAGCGTAAATGTCCCAAATTTGATCAGTCTAAAAGGTCATACTCTCCCTTAAAACCCAATTCATTTATCTTCAGGAAGGACAGTCTTTTATCAAATTCTCCTCCCTACATAGTTCTGGGAATTCTCTAGGGAATATTTACATGTTCCATAAATCACTCCTTGGCTGCTGACACCTCAGCCAATGTTCTTGCACCCATCATCTCCTGCCATTCAGAGACCACCTCATCAGCCCACTGCTTGCCTCTGATGCATTTCTTCTGCGTCATGGGCCCTGACCCTCCAGCTCCTCACTGGATAGCTGAGTCCAGTCTGCTATGTTTGCAGGACTATTCTGAAGCTTGAGACAAGAAAGGAACTACAGCTTAGATAACTTGAAATTGTATACTACAGATGGCCCACAAAGGCTCTATGTGTATTAGTTAGAAGCTTTGAAGTTATCTATGCTTCTTTTGTTTATCTTCAAAATAATTTAAGTTTTTCCTGTGTTTTTCTGGACCTCTTCTTCATGCTGATGGTCAGAAGAATTAAAACAGTCAGTCTTAGCAATTATTGTAGAGGAGTATTTCACAGTGTTCCAGAGTGAATTGTCACCTGTTGGTAAACCTGACTATATTAATGTCCAATTTACCATCTGCTGAATTTAATGGTAATATACTCTCTAAACAGGGGGGCATAATATGGCTGGTGCCTCATCTTGTTTTGTAATAAATATAGTCTGGAGACCTCTCACATAGAATGGAATGAATCATATCTGCTACAGATTCAAATAGGCAGTGTGATTGATCACTCTATTGAAAAAATATATGGTCCTAGTAAGTGTTCTCAAATTGCTGCCCATGGCATAACATGAGGAGAAAGATGCTTGATTGACAGAGGACACAGTCTATGCATGGGAACTCTGTTCATACTGTGGACATGGCTACTCTCCAAATACTAAAGCCCAAGCCCCTTCACAGATAACCCCAACTGAGCCCTTCTCCATCTAGCCCCCGGCTGCCTCCATGTCTGAGAGACCTCTTGGCTCTCCGAGGATTGGCCTTCTGCCAGGAGTCAGGCACCAGAGTGAGGCCAAGGAGAGGCCTGCCAGGCCTTCCTTTCCTGCCCCAGGATTGATTCTTTCCCAGAGTGACTGACAGAAAGAATAGCCATTCTCTTCACAGGAAACCCCTTTGCAGGAATGTCATCTCTCTCTGTGCCTCTCCTTAACCTCCATGGTCCCACTGTACTTCCCAGCATCTCTGCCAAGGAATCTGGCCCCCTTTGCTCTTGGGTCCAGTGGTCCTTTATGCTCTTAATCACCCTCTTGTCTCATCTGCCTTGACAGCTGATGGGGACTCTTTCTACTGTTGGGGAACTATTTTGCTCCAGTTCTGTCTCAGTTCTGGGCTTTACTTTTGGAAACAGAGAGACACTATTTCCCTTATCCAGCCTGCTACATCCCTCCCCTGAGGTTGAGCACAAAGTCAACCATTTCTTTAAATGGAGGAAAGAGAAAGAGAAAAAGTGTATGTATGTATGTACGTATGTATATGTCAGGATCTCAAAATATGATCTCACCACATTAATAAGTTGAGAAAAGTTGGCTATGTAACTGGAAAAACAGACCAGCTCCACACATACCAAAATACACATTATAGACACACATACAGTTTTTTTAATCCAGATAAATCTAGAAGCAAATATTTGGTTTCCTTTTTATCTACATTTGGTAAAATTTACTCTCTCTTTTTTTCTTTTGATGTATAGTTCTGAGTTTTAATGCAAGCATAGATTCATGTAACTACCACAGACAAGATTCAAGACAATTCCATCAAATCCAACATCAACTCAGTTTGTTCTTTTGTAGTCAAGCCCTCTCCCATCCTGAGCTCTAGGAACCACTGATTAGTTCTCTGTCTCTTGGGTTTTGCCTTTTCCAGAATATCATGTAAATGGAAATATACAATATGTAATCTTTTGAGACTGACTTATTTCACTTAGTAAAATGCACTTGAGATTCATCTATGTTCCATAAATCAGACTGTTCTTTATATTGCCTAGTTGTAGTCCATTGTGTGGATGAACTACAGTTTGTTTATCCTTTCACCCGTTGAAGGACATTGGGTTGTTTCCAGTTTTAGGTGATTATTAATAATGTTGCTATAAACATTTGTGTACAAGTTTTTGTGTGAACAAAAAAATTGTCATTTCTTTAGCAATATATCTAGAAGTGAGATTACTCAGTCATGTGGTAAGTATGTTTAACTTTAGAGGGAACTAACTGTTTTCTGGTGTGGCTATTTCTGTTTTGCCTTCCCACCAGCAATGTATGAAAGTTCCAGTTGCCCCAAATCTTTACCAGCACTTGGTATTGCCAGGGTTTTGGTTTTTGGTTTATTTTTGTTTGTTTGTTTGTTTTAATTTTTTTAGCCATTTTGATAAGTTTGTAGTGGTATCCCATTGTGGTTTGAATTTGCATTTTGCTAATGAAAGATGTTATAGAGCACCTTTTTAATGTGCTTATTTACCATTATGCATAATTCTCTGATAAAATGTTCTAATCTTTTGCTAATTTTTTTATTTAATTTTATTTTTTTAATGGAGATACTGGGGATTCAAACTAGGACCTCATGCATGCTAAGCACATGCTTTACCACTGAGCTATACCATCCCCCTTTTGCTAATTTTTAAAGTTGGCTTGTGTATTTTTCTATTGTTCAATTTTGAAAGATTTTATATATTCTGAATATAAACCCTTTGTTGGATATGAAATTTGCAAATATTTTCTCCCAGAGTCTCTGGCTTTTTTTTTCCCATTTTCTTAAGAAAATACTGGTTTTACAATTTAGCAAAGGTTTAAATACTGATGAATATTTGTCTACCTTCTGGCTGATGAAGGAGTTTCTAAAACATAAAATCATGAAACAAACCAAAAATGAAGAGGTCATTAAGTGTCATTATTTTTTAAAATTTTTAATAGAAAATGGAAAAAATTGCTAAAAAATTAAAAGCTAAGTAACAAATTGGAGAAATATTTTCATAAACATAAACTAGAAAAAATGGATTATCTTTAATATTTAAAAAGCTCATGTAAATTAGTAAGAAAACTAACAATTTAATGTAAAAATTGGTATAGGGCATTGAGTCATCTCAATGAAGAAATTCAAATGGCAAACATATTTCAAAAGTTCGTCCTCACTATTAATTAAAGAAAGGCAGCAGAAAACAACACTGAAGTATCATTTTGCCTACCAAGTTGGGAAAGATTTTTAAAGATGGTACTAAAGATAACTAATATAAATAAGGCATAAGGACACAGCTGGTAGGAAGAGAAATTGAGTCTTCTTCGAAGGCAGTTTTGCACTATGTATAAAGAGCCTTAAAATTGTTCATACCCTTTGACTCATTGCTTCCTCTTCTAGGAAATTCTCAGAAAGGCCAGAGAAGGCAGAAGGCTAAGGAATGTCAGAATTAGAGGAGAGGCCCCTACACATGTACACCATCATCCTGAAGCCCCACTTAATACATACCATTTCCACACTGTAAATAGCAACCAGTCTCTCCTGCCACCATCCAACTTGGAGCAGGAGCTGTTGCCAGCTAAACCACCTGTACCATTCGTGTGCTTAGGCACTTGTGTTGTTCCCCTGTGGTCCCCCAGGACACCTCTGCACTGGGCTGCAGCTGCAGGGAAGGCAGACTGTGTGCAGTCACTGTTGGAGCTGGGCATGGACAGCAACCTGCGAGACATCAATGAGAGCACGCCCCTGGCCTACGCCCTGTACTGCGGCCACACGGCCTGTGTCCAGCTCCTCTCCCAAGACAGCAGGTGAGCACACGAGGAGGCATTCATTTTTCCTTCCTCTCAAAGATTTATAAAATTGGATGAAATTTTTTAAACTACCCATGCACAAAACTAGGAATAAGTGAATAACTGTGTTTGCCATTATCTAATATAAAATGACATGTCCTTGACTCTGTGGAGGAAAATAATAGTAGCAAGCCTGAATCTGTCAGCCCAACATTCACTAAAATTTAATCTTTTCTTTCCTTTTTCTCCCTTTTCTCTTACCTATATGCCATGTCCTCTTAATTGTTCTTTTGGCTAAATCAACATTTCTCTCTGTCAAGTGAGTCAGGTGTAGGTGAAGCACCTTGAACGACCTGACCATACACGTATGTCTACACATTTTAACAGCATCTTGATATTATTATGAATATAGTTTAATCCTCATAAAACCCCTGAAGTCTGTCAGGGACCCAACCTTCGAGGTTCAGTGGACCACAATTTGAGACCTGCTGACCCAAATCACAACCTTTAACAGGAGGAGGAGACTGATTGTAGAATATGCTGAAGTAGCATTAAATAAGGGCATGTTCTATCTGGAGAAACTTGAAAGAATGTTACAGCTCTCCTGGGGTTCTCTCTGACAGTATCAGGACTCCAGAAGCTGTGTTTGGTATTTCAAAAAGCCTACTGGAAGGTGAAAGAAGGAAGATAAAAATATGTCATGGGAATAAAGATTCAATTGTGCACTGTGTGACCTGCAAGGGAGAAAAAAAAAATTACATGCAGCCAAAATAAGTGGTGATGTTTTTCAAATTACAGATTACAATATCTCACTCCAAAGAGTAATGTTGCAATCTGGCTTTTAGGGCCTGCACATGGGTCAGGTTTCATCAATTAACTCATACCACAGAAAGCATTAAATCAATTGTGGCCTCAAAAGAGAATAACACAGAATTTTCCAAGGAATAAAAACAGAGTAGAGCCTCAGGGAAACTCTCAGCACAAGAAGAGCCAGCGGACAGCTGCTGACCTTTATTTCCTTTAGAAATTGCCCACCCATTGGGCATTGCTCACTTTTCTTTTGCTGCCACGCCCAACCTCTGACTTACACACTTCCTCTTCTGCAGCTGAAGCCCAACAAAAGCTTCTCTCCTTGGCTGCTTTTAGTATACTTTTTTTTTTTTTTAAAGTGTTTTTCAATAGGAAATTTAGTAGAAACTCAACAAGAAACAACACACAAACAGCATAAAATGGGCAGTCTTACTGAGGTGGATAATGTCAGAGTTCTGCCCAGACCTCCTGGGACCCCTTTCAGAGAAAGCGTAAAACCACACTCCCCCTACCTCTGCAACCTCCACCCTGCTGCTGCTGGTTGAAGCCTGAACTCAACATTTGCCCTTCATGTCTTGCACTCCTACTGATGTCCTTAAGAAGTGAGAACAGTAATGCTTTAAGCTATTTTCAGCTTAAGTTATCCCTTGGCGAAAACAAATTTTGAAAGGATAGCCCCTGAGTGAGCAAGAGGAATCTAACTAAGAAATGTTCTAACTGGGCAGAGAACGAACCAGGGCAAGGAAGGAGGTGGCAAAGGGTGTTCTTGCACATCACCTTTGACTTGAGAGGCTTTGGGGTGTCTGAATGATCTCGGACAACCTGCCCAAGCAGATGAAATAGTGGGAGGTATTTTCTTTGGTTGTAGTGTTGTCTCTACTTCCTATCCTCACATATCATCCTTATTATTTTGTATTCCCACAGAACAGAGCCTACTCGACCCCTTCCTTCCCAGAACAGTAGACCCCAGAGGAAGGAGGGACGATTCAGCATGCTCAATCATATCTTCTGCAAGAACAAAAAAGAAGAGCAGAGAGCCTATCAGAAGGATCACAGCAGGGACTGGCACATGGGGGAGCACACCTCGGAAGTCGATGACATCATCACCACCTTTGACAGCATCCTGGATACCAACTGTCAGGAACAGCCTGGTGATCAGGTGGCTATGGTGGACTTTAAGAAGAGGGCCTCAGAGAATTCAAAATATCACTTGCCAGAAAAGAAGCCCTTGGCCCATAAAGGTCTTCCACCAATCAGAACGCAGAGCCTCCCACCCATCACCCTGGGCCATAACTTCCTGACAGCCTCCCAGGGGGCCACTTCCCATGCTGGCCTGAGCTCTGGTTCTCATCACACAGCCCAGCGATCTCAGAAAAGTCGAAGTGAGCAGGATTTATTGAATAACAGAACTGGCTGCCAGGCATTGCTGGATAACCCTTGGAAAGGGGATTCTAACCAGGTGTTCTATAAAGCGTGGACTGTGTCTGCTTCTGATAAGCTGTTAGACAGGTTGCTCACCAGCAAATCTCACCAGGAGGTGTCAGGACCACCACATCTTCCTCATCTACATAATCCTTCATCAGGTAATGTCCTTGTTTCCTTCTTCCTCATTCCTGGCAGCCTCTATACAAAAACTGTGTCATGCAGTTCTGGCTTAGGAACTGGAGTGATAGCAGTACCCTAGAGGACAGGACCAGAAGGAAATGGGTGATTAGGCCACCTTTTTCCCTCGAGTCCTCTGGGTTCAGGATTTCCAAGCTATAGAAACATTCTGCTTTTCCACCCTGAGAGCAATCATCAAGCAAAAGTATGTGCCTTCTAATCTCATCACAGCAAATGTGTGTGGTGACCAGTCTATTAGACCAGGAATATTACTATTTACACCAGCAAGGATTCTTACCCAGGGGTATATGGCAATATCACCTAAGAGAAGTTGATTTGTTTGTGTGATTATTTTTAAATCGGGTGTTCATTCCTCACCCTAGACCTACTGAACCAAAATCTTGGTAAGGAAGGAGGGGAAATGACAAAGCCTTCTATGTATACGTGCAGAAAGAGAACCCACTCACACATGTATGGTTCAAGTCTCCACACATACCAGAGGGTTACATGGCAGTTCTCCTTGCTACCTCTTCCCCAGCTACCCAGTGCCCTTCATCCAAAGCTACTAATATTGTTAATTTTTAATTTATCCTTCCAGAGATGTTCTATACAGGTATATATTTATACACATTTAATATGTATACATACTGTCAGGCTGCACCTTGCAGGCCTACAAGGCCTGTACTCACCCAGCTTCAAGACCAAAGAAAGAGCCTGGAGTCAGTGACAGAGACATCAGTGGTTTAATGGGTAGGGGGATCTTACACGTCTGAAGCAAGGTCCTGGAGCGACACCCCACCGTGTGCCACAGCCTTTGCTCCCAGGGGAGGGGTGCTTAGCAGTTATAGGGGGAATTACATCAGGTTGGCTCATTAGTTACCAGGGCAACCAGCACAGGGGCATGCCCCTCACTACCCCTTTGATAAAAACAGTCACTAGCTGGGGCCTGGGGCAGGTATATAGGAAGGTCTGTCACGTGAGTCGGGTGTGGGTGAAGCAGGCACTAGTTGAGCGGGGAATGCACAGAGACCAAGAGAACACCACCTTGAACCGCCTGACCATACACGTATGTCTACACATTTTAAATAAATGTATCACACTAAAGTATCTATATTTTTATATACATACAAGCAATATATATGTGTCTATTCTCCCCCCAAAAAATTATCACCCTAAAAGTTTCATTTATATTTTTTTAATGATCCACAGGTGATTGTGATGCCCACCAGAGACTAAGAACTATTGTTCTAAAACCAAGGCTGCAACACAGCTTCCAAAATCAGTTCATTACCACAGTATCTTATTTTTCTAAGTGAATTAATGACTAATATTTTAAAATCATGAAGCTTCACATAAAAATTTTAAATTATAGCTTTTGTTGGGAAATTGAAAAACTTGGCAACATTGAACCCAAATAGCAATTGGCAGTAATTGGCTAGTTCTGAGTAACCACTGCCCCCATGGACACCACTTGGGCATCACTGCCCCCAGTTCAACCCAATCCACACCACTCTCTAGTATCTCTCCATGGAGTGTCAATTGTTCATCAACACATTTCTCTTGTTGTTTTTCTAATAGTAGGGTTAAGGGGAGAAATTATATATTTCTTGAACCCACAGTTCTGTCAAAAGTAGAATAAAGGGAATGTTAAATAATTAGCTGTGCCTGTATCAAAGCTTTTTTTTTTTTTCAACCAACATTTTTGAGTGCTGATAATAACTAGAAGCCATTCTAGGTAACTGAGTCATAAGATAAATCTTCCAAGAAACTTCAGCCTATAAATGAGCTTTAAGGAATATGGATTTGCTAAAATAATTGTGCAACTCACTTTAAATTGACTTTCTTCTCATATTTAGATACAAGATCATAGGCATATTAAATGGAAAGGACCTTATTCATTCATTCTTTAAATGACTGTTGAGTATCTATCATCCCAGTTTATCAAGAGGCAGCGTATTCAGTAGTTAAGAGAGGGATTCTGAAGCCACACTACGTGGGTTCAAATTCTAGCTCTCTCATTTACTTGTTGTTGCTGAATCTCTCTTAGCTTTTGTTTCCTCATGTGAAAAATGGGAAGAAATTTAGAACTGTGGGTTGCTGTTAAGATTAAGCAAGTTGATACATGTAGTTAGAACTGTGATTTAAACGTAGTACTATACACACACATTTGTGGTTTTTCTTTTTAAACTGTGTGCCAGGCCCTATGCTAAGCACTGTGCCTTAGAGACAAGCTAGAAATGACCTTTGTTTAAAAGGTGATGAAATTTGCTCTCCGATCTAGTCTTTTCCCTCCAGCTCTCCTTTTATCTCGGGAAGCTACACTTCTCAGGCTCCCTTGCAGCTGCTTCCAGGTACTTGTGGCCAAGTGCCAGGAGGCACTGACAGAAGGGTAAGAGCAGGAGAAAAAGGGAAACCAGTTTAGTGCTACATAACATCCCTCTGCTTCCAACTCTTCCCACTCCTTCCACACAGCCCCTCACTCTAGCTCCCACTAGCTTCTGGGCCTTGGTCATACCACTCTTCCCCCTTATCCCTTCAGCCTAGAGGTGGTTGAATCTTCCTGCTATGGCTAATCTCTGGATTGTCCTTCTGCCCTGTCCTCTGGCTTCTCAGATTTTCTGTCACCAGTATAACCAACTTTCTATATAAAATTTCCTGTTTCAAAGACCTAGGGAGGTCTCTATTTTCCTAAATAATCCCTGACTGATAAGGGAAGACATCTCTCTGGGCCACAGTTTTCCTACCCTCTGGATAGAGTCTGGGAACATTTTGTTTCATGAGGTCCTTTCCACATAAAATTCACATGGCCTAGAAAAGTTAAAACAATTTGCTCAAAGTCTTACAACTAATTAGTGACATATTCAGAACTTGGACCCAGAACCCTAAATAGGAAGTTATCACCATGGCAGTGTATTTCTTTCTTTAAATTTCAAAGTCCAGTTAGTATGCTTACCAAATTATCTACAATGTGATTTTCTTAGAAATTACATTGTCCTCCCCAAAATAAAAAGATTTCCCTGCCTTATGGATTTTATTTTTGTGGACATTTTTAGCCCAATTTGAGATGTTGTTTTTAGAACTACTGAGGCTTCCAGACTACATTTGGGAGGGTTCACTTAAGTGGTTTAAGTTGTTAGTCTAGGCAGGTTGAAACTCAGCAGACTTCTGCACTGAGCTCCCAAACTTGATGTGAAAACCTAATGTGGTAAAGCAATTGAATGCTATAAATCATACCACTGCACCCTGGCTTGAACTTGGATCATCCCTTTACTTTGGATTTTCTCTTTTCCTGTCCTGGGTTTAGTAGAAATAATATGGGCTAGAGGTGCTACCGTTTGAATTCCTGGCAGCCAATATCCCGTGCTTACATCAGCAACCCTGAACATTTAGCTGTAATGATTATTACTTAACATTTATTGAGACCTGTCAGTGGGCTAGATGGAGAGAGCTGGGGGACGAGGCACTTAACCTAATGAGGGAATTTGGAGTACATCAGCTTAATTAGTTGCGAGCAGCTCTCAGAGAAAATGGAACAGAAAGCTCTGCGGTGTTTGCTACCAGCCTGGTTATTTACACGCCATCATAAGGAACATAAGAGAGTGCTTGCTTCCTTTCTCCCTCAAGAGAAAACTTCCTTCTTGAGAATTTTCTAGACTGCCCCAGCAACAGTGAGCTCTCTTCCTTATGTAGATCTGGTGCTGTGACCTCCTCCCCCCACTTCCCCCAAACCCCCCCCTTCCCCGGTTAAACCCATCTGAGACTTTGCATCTTTCCAGGACAAAGGCCAGATTCTTTAGCTGGCAAACAGAGTCCTCCCACATGGCCTGGCCTCACCCATTCTCAGCTTCTGCACCTCCAGTCTCAAATTCTTTCCCCTCACCCACTTGAACAGTTCCCTGAATCTCTCTCAGTTCCCTGACAACCCCATACCTTTTCACTCTATGACTTCTTTGCCCACATCATTTTTAACTTCCATCTGCTGTGTGCTTCACAGATTCCTACAATCTTTTAAGAACCAGCTCAAAACTCACCTGCTCTGTGGAAGTCACCTTGCCTGCTGTAGGAGGTGTGGCCCATTTTTACTATTTATCATAAAATAGCTCCACCTTTTCTAGCCTCCTCTGGGGCAGACAGTGAACTTACGTACGCACTAACCTTTCAAAAACACTGCAGGAGAGAAGTTTTTAATCCCCATTTTAGAAATGAAGAAGTTAAGGAGTAGAGTGATTAGCCCACCTGCCTAAGGCCACAGAGCTACCTTGGAAGTGGCCGTGTAGACATTCAAACAAGGTCTGTGGGATTCAAGACACCATGACCTCTCTGGATCCTCCTTTCCTCTGCAATACCCTCACAGCACTACTTGTGGGCTTCGACTTTACCTGCCTCCTCCAATACACATCCGTCACTCACCCTGAGCATCTTGCCTTCTCTACCCCTTGTACTCTAGGCTCTAGAATACACCGAGTTTGCGATAGTTAAGTGCTAAATTTATTTATTTGTTATGATTATTATTGGTCCTTCATCCTTTTCTGGTTCCTTCACTTAAATGTGAAAACCTTACCCATCTTTTCTGAGCCAGCGGTCCTCATCCCTGTGCTCACAGGCTGGACATTCCCTGAAGATGCCTACAGCACAGATATGAGAATTCTGGGCTTTGCACCCTCCACCCTGCTCTTCAAAACTAAGCAAAATGCTAGTATGGGATGAAGTTTAACTCTGTTCCCACGTCCTCCTAAATCACTGCTGAAGTCCCTCTCTGACACTTCTCCTATCCTTTTGATATTGCTTTGGCCCCTAAGGAAGAGGCACGATAGTGTGGATTTTAGGGCCAGGCAGACTTAGGTTGGAGCCCAGGCTTTGTCACCTCCCATCATGTGACCTTGAGCACATTTTAGAACTTCTCCCAGCCACACCTCCCTCATTTGTAAAATGAGGATGATAATAGTATCTGTCTCATAAGGGAAGGTGATTGTAGGATTAAATGAGATTACCCCTACAGCATTTAGACCTGTCCCTGCCAATAGTAAATTCAATATGGATTATCCATAATTGTCACTATCTCATTTTTCAGTTTTGCAAATTTCTGCTCAAGTGTTCATGAATAAATAAGATAGAAGCTGATACGGATTTTACTGTAATTCTACTCAGGAATATTTTCTTTTTAAATAATGGCTTGTGAACTTATTTGACCTTCAGAGTTCAAAGGAGTAAAAATATAATGGCAGAATGTCTACCAAAGAGACTGGAAGTCTTGCTTAATCTTCATCAAATGACACTGCTGAGATGACTGCCCCTATAAATCTACCATTGGACTCACCTACACAGGTGGAAGGTGGATCTTCTTGGCTAATGCTTTTTCCCCCTATTCTAAGGACAGCTTTGCCCAAATGAAAGCCTTAAACCCTATAAGTATTTCTGTAGTGATTCTGGCTCCTACTAAACTACTAAGCAAAAGGGCAAATGAATACATGCTCCACTGTGCAGGAGACCTTGTTAAACACTCCACAGAATAAGACTGTAATAACTGCCAGTGTTTACTGAGTGTTTACTCTGTAAGCTAAATGCTTTACATTTGTTCTCCTATTTAATTTTTATGACAACTGGAAAAGACAGACAATTATTTTCACCATTTTTACTTACATATGAAGAAATAGAAGTTTAGAGGGAGAACATCATTTGCCCAAGGTGGAAATTAAGTCTAATGCTATCTGATCCCGGAGCCCAAACTCCTATTTGTTACACTATTCAATCAACTTGTTAAATGGATTTGAATACCTTTTGCGTATCCCTTGAATTTTCAGATATTTGGTCATGTGCTAATAAATGTTTAACAGCTGGCTCTTCAGGAGAAGAATTAGTGCTTGCTGATTTCTCTGATGGAAATACTTCTACCACTACCGATGTCACGCCACCAGTGTGATGTCAACCAGCTCACATAATCCCTGAAAATTTAACAATCGGCAATTTAACAATGGGAGCTGGTAGGCAAGGCTCTAGCACAGCACTGCTGGTCACATAAGTTAGAACATCCAGATCTCCTAAGTGCTTTCACACAGCTCCCAACAATCAGGTCAGGTCAGGGGTTCTCCATCCTAACTGCACATGACAGTCACCTGGGTGCCGACAGAAATCTGGCACCCTGTCCCAGCTACAGAGGTTCTCATTCCATTGGTGTGGTATTTAGCCAGAGTAGCATTTTTTTTAACTCCTCAGATAATTTCTCTGTGCAGCCAGGATTGCGGAACATTGCTCCAAGAGGAATATATACTGCTTAGAACCCACTTACTCAACACAGAGCTGATAAATATATGATACATGAATTCCCTATTTAATTTTTTTCAAATATTTAAGTTTTAAAGAATGGTTGGCCAACTGTGCTTGTTTATAAAATTTTATTTAAATCAGTTCATTCAAGAAATGATTTCTGATACCTTTTCCTTTCATTTAAATAGTGACTGGCATGTAATCGAAACTCAAAGTATAATGTAACTATTATTGTTTTTGTTGTTGTTATCATCTTAAATTTTATGATCTCTACCAACTTTTGTGATTCTCTTGTATGTTGGATTTTATCATTTGCACTTGATTGAATCTCAGATGATTAATGCAAATATATTTGTCCCCAGGACAAAATTTTCAGCATCTCTCCCCAAACAGACCCAAAATTAGGGATCTTCCTTTCACTCGGAACAACCTAGCTCCCCTACCAGACCAAAAGTGTAAGTATTTTGAATTTTCCTCAGCTTTCTCTGCAAATGTTAACACTGCTAACACGTCTAGACAGGACTAAATGTTATTTCAGTTTACTTTCATTTTTCAAGGGAACATCAGGTGCCAAAACTTGTAAATTACAGGAAAATAGAATAGAGACAGTCTTTAAAGCTTCATCCAACTTGGTAATGCTTGTTTAAAAAAAAAAAATACTTCCACCCTTGAGGAATTTTTGTGTTTGGACTGTAAAAACAATAATGGAAGTTTATTTTGCTATGTATTATTTAACGTCTTGAAGAAGGTGCTTTAAAAATTCTTCTCTTGGGTCTGGCTTCCTGACATTGGTTCCCTTACTCTATTGGACAGATAAAAATGTGTGTTACTTCTGTACCCCCAGGTTATGCATTCCTAAGCAGAAAGTAATAATCAAGTGGATGCTATTCATCAGTTTTACTTTGGGCATTATTTTGTAGTATTTTATACAAAACTTCTCATACTATAAGCTGTTAATATATTCTGTTCACCCTGTGATAAAGTTTATGTGTGATTAAGTGTTATCTGGAGTGCTTGTTATGAAGTAGATTCCCGGGCCCCACACTCAGAAATTCTGAGTTTGTATAGCCTTATATCTGTACTCTGAGGCAGTGTAGGTGAGAAAACTGAGTTCAGAGAGGTTACCTGACTTGCCCATTGTTACTTAGGTAGTAAATAGCAAAGCCAGGAGAAAAACTATGGGATACTGAGTCAGCTGCCTCATGAAATAAGTGATGCTCACTGGATTCTAATTTCTTTCCTTTTCTTCCTAGTCCAACCCACTTGTTTATAACATATGTGTGAGCACACGCCCTCGACATCCTCTAAATTGCAGAGGTTAGATGACTTAGAAGCTGCCTGAACTATTCAACACAAGTTCCTTAACCTTTCTGTGCTTCAGTTTCTTCACTTACCTTATAAGAGTAGTGCAACCTGATAAGACTGTTGGGAGGATTAGATGAGACAATATGTGTAAAACACTTGGCAACTGTTTGCACAGAGTAAATATCCAACATGGCTTTTCTGCCCTAGGCTATATAGTTTGGATGGGATCAATCAAGAGTTCTAGAACTCTTTAGGTAAAAACAATGAACCTTGAGGTCTTAGTGTAACCCTGTCTTTCTTCAGATAAAGAAAGAGAGAGGTGGAGAGATAGGTCCAGAGTTAGTAGAAACCAAGATCTCTTCCTTGACAGATCATTTCCTTTGTGCAAAGTGAGAGTTTTGAATGGTGTGAATTTAATCATTGAATGAAATTCAAGTCTGACTTTGTCTTTAGGCAGAAAAGTGGTCACAAAGACATCTAATTAAGGAAAGAATCACTCAGCCTTGAATCCTGACATGGCTTGGAGAAGCCAAAGAGAGGGGATTTTCTTTGGCAGAGCCCAGAGGCTTTGCTTTTCACAATTAAATTTAAGGAGACAAGGGAAGTTAAACTGTAGCTCTATGAAAAAGAAATGGAAAGGTACAGTGCTTTTCCTAAAAGAACTGAGAACCTTTTGAGGTTTGCATAAAAGCAGTGTACAAACATCTTGGGACTTATTTAGAGCCTTGTGCTGACTTGGCATCAACAGCTACTCCACCCAGGGAAGAGAGAGCTCTGCCAGGCACACACAGCCCGAACATGTTTTGATCAAACCTAGCCCCACCTTGTATTTGTGCATATTTGACATCCCTGACTACATGTGATAACCCTAGATACACAGAGAGATAGAGAGTTAGAGAGATAGATAAATACAGCTTTCTCCTGCAGTCTAGCTTTCCCTAAGACAAGCTTCTTAGAAGGGCCTCCAACTCCATAAGAAATAACACAGTTCTATGATCATTCCTTGTGAGACTCTGAGAGAAGCAAACCTTTAAAGTCTCTCATTCTGTTCTTTCCTCTCAGTTCTATCTGGAGAACCTCTATGGACAAACCGAGTGCTGCCTGCTATCCCAAGCCAGCGGGGACACAGCCCATCAGCTGAAGAGAGTGAAAACTCTGCCAATCCCACCAATGATGGAAATTAACCGTGGGTCACTGACTATAAAGATATAGGTTATATGTATTTTCAGCTGTCAAAGGATGAGATTACTCGAGTTTGTAAGAACAAAGACTAATTTAGTAAATTGCATTCTATAAGCCATTCATGGTTTTATAACTCCCAGTTCTTTATTCCAAATAAGTGCTTAGAATCTTTGTGCGTACAAGTATGTGAGTCTCCGTGGCCTCTACATGCCAAAATAAAAAGCCCCAACACGTTACCAGCAGGGAGCCCTAGCTGTGTTTGCTTTGCTTTGTGGAATGTCTTGTTGACTTCTGTTTAATGATTTTATGTTTTTAAAAAATGTATGCTTTGCTGAATAAAAAACAAAGGGCATTCCATATGTGTTCTTTACATTTATTACAATTCTACCTTGGAATAACAAAACTTAATGAAAATTAAAGTCAGTGTTTATGGCTTTTATATGTACAATCTTCTGCAAAATATTTTCTAGCAATGTCAGCTCCTGGCTAGAGCCCAAATCACTTAACAGTGTTTATGTATCTTCTTTGTTATTTGATTATTTCCACCTATTGTCATTTTCAGATATGATCGATTGTTCCAATACTGAGAAGATCATGTGAGTTGGAAAGGTCTACATCCTGGCCTAACAGAATGAAATAGACATTTCTCATACGTTCCTCAAATACTCTACATATTTAATCATTCTTTTTTTTTTCTGTTTCAAAATAACGGTCTCTGCCTACTCAAGACATTCTCATACTTATGACTTAGCAAAGTTTAAAAGACTACTCCTAACTGCAGATCTCCTTACTAAGAAGTTTATGTATTGTTTGGATTGATTTAAAGTTCAGGGTTTAGCCAAATAAGACCATAATCACTCGATGTTATTTCCAAGCCTGCATGTTATTCTGGAAATATCTCAAGTACAACATTTACCATTTTATGATAGCATTATTTATTTAGCAGGGTCAGACTGTGCCATTAACTAAATAGAAGCTCCTCTGAGAACAAATCAGTTACTTGGCTTTGCACATCTAGAAATATGTGCAGTACCTGGAACATGCCTAGGCATTCAATCATTTAGTTTTTCTAGGAAAGAAGGAAGGGAAGTCGGGAGATAGAGAAGGAGTTGGCAAGGTAGAGCGATGTAAGAATTGATAATGAAAGAAGTTATTGGTCTTCGGTCTCATTTTGATAATGATAGTTAACTGAACCAGGGATTATAAAAGAGAAAGCTTATGGATCAACCTCTGAAGCTAGACAGTAGCCAGAGGAAGGGCAAACCCTGGTACAAATGGAAGAGCGCTCAGGACATAGGTTCAGAAGGGTTTTCTTTTTTGTTTTTTGGTGGGCTGTTTTTGACTTTGCAGAATCATTCTTTGTAAGTATCAGTTAGGTTGTTCAGTTGTGTCACCTAGCTACTTCGGAATCCATTTCCTTCCTCAGGTAGATATCTGGCCCTTACTGCCTAGATTAGCCAGGATAGGTTAGCCTCTGCTTTAGTAATAAACAACTCACATTGGCTCTCATTGGCTAATACAATCTTTTTCTCACTCATAATACATGGCCCATTTCCAGCTGGCAGAGTTGTCTGGAATAGATTCCATTTCAACCTGTTCTTCCTTGGTGACCAAAAGAGAGAAGATCAGAGGTGAGTCTCATCACTTCCTCTCACATTTTATTTGCCAAATTAAGTCATATGGATGTGTCTAACTTTACAGAGGGTAGAGAAATTCAGTCCTTCCATTTGTGTCAAGAAGGAGGAGAACCAGAATAAATCATCCAGAAGATTACCACACTAACTAAAGCTTGGGCCCTAAGAGATCACCTAGTGGATAGCTAAGAGGTCAAAGCAATAAAACAAAACAAAATACCTCTCTTTACAGCTGTGGAAAACTCACCATCCCTCAACACTTGAACTTACATATTCAGACAGAGGATCTTCTAATGTTGGCCCTTTCCATCCAAGTTGATTTAAGAATCTTGTTAACTATGAAGTAATGTGCTGCCCACTACCACCTCTTTAAATAGAGCAGCTATCATTTTGCCTCTAGGTAAAATTGCCTGTTTAGGGTAGATTCATTCTTAGCCAATATTTTACTGACCAAGTCAGATAGAGGTATTCACCAATTTGTGCTCAGCTTTAAAAAATTTTCAAGCAACTTTTTCTTCTAAAATGATTTTATATTGTTCTTTCACCACTTACAGTTTCCTTCATTGCTAAGGACATATTTATTTACACACTTAAAAATTATAATTTTGCATATATTATTTCATTTGGATCCTTACATCAACCTACATCCCCCAAGTACAAACAAGGAATCCAACACAGAGAATTTGCCCAAAGTCACACAGCTAACATAGGTATACCTTGGTGATACTGCAGATTCAGTTCCAGATCACCTCAATAAAATGAATATTGCTCTTATTTTTCCTAGTCTGAGGACCACAAGCAATTGGAAGGTGATTTACCATTCACCGTTAATAAAATTTTTACTGAGAATTTAATAATTAGCAAGTTATTTAACTATTTTTCACATGTTAATGTGATAGCTATCTTTGTCCTTCTGGTGACAGCTGTGCTAGTATAACATGCTGACTGGAAACTTCAGCTTTTAATACAACTTATTCATTGACTTTTCAGATTTGGCCCCTGAAGATGTCCTGGAATTGTTCAGCTGCCCAAAAGACCAAGATTGGACTAAAACAGAGATCAGAATGGGGAAGTATTTGCTTTGAAGAACAATCATTTTGATAGAAACCTACAGTTTGTTGATAGTCTTCACGTCCATGACATATTAATATTTCTGTGTCAATGTCTATGAAATATGTGGTTCTGATAGAGTGCCTTGATTTTAAAATTTTTCCCTTAAAGGCAACAAGAGAGTCTAGCTACTGCATGTGAGAGCTGCTATCATGTTCCTTTAAGTTTGTTTTTGGCTGGAGTGTTATATTTCATGCTAAGGTCAAATGTGTTCCTTCTTAATTAACCCGTTTAAGCCTATGGTAGATTGCAAAGTGTTGTTTTCAAAAGACCACCTTTAAAATACCAGGATGCACTTAGAGACACGTATCAGTACACGTCAAAGAGTGGAGGCGAAAACAAAATCAATGGTTGTTTGTCTTACTGGGAGGCATTGTATTTCTAATCAGTCACTTGGTGAGGTTTTCTAAAATCATATTGTATGTCAAGATGTGACCTAATAGAGTTGGAAGGGATGATAAGCTGGAGTCACAGAGACCTATTTTTATTGGCTTAATTCTAGGAAGATGAGAGCGTTGGCGTTAAGTGTTTACTGGAAGAAATTAAAGTTGTGTTAAACAAGGTGCTTACTGAAGGGAACTAAGAAAAATGAGGGGGAAAAAACCTAACTTCCAAGAACTCTAATTGGTTTAGCACAAATTACTGGGCTAGTGGGCTCTTTCGACAAATATTAACAGTAGCTCCACTTTACCTGTATCACATACAGGCTGAATAAATAAATTCAGAAAGGAGGCTCTGCCAGAGGTCTACCTATGACCTTTCTGGAACAGGAATACAATTGTTGGGGAATTACGCATGTGGACTAGGGACTAGAGAGACTTCATTGCTAAGCCCTGATCTGCCATTTGTATTGTATTGAGCCAAACACTAACCGTATTTGAAAGTATAACTTATTCAATCTGCTGAGCTGGATGACAAGAGCAGAGTTTCTGAAAGTATGTGAGAGCAGCAATAAACAGAAGGTGAAGCCAACCAGCATTATAGTTTACAGTAGGAGGGTACTGGAGTTTTCTCAGATCGATATGACCAAGCCAAGCAAGACTATGATTTCAGGAAAAGCTAAAAACCAAGGCAGTGTTCTCATGTGTCTAAGTAGTTCATGCTAAGTTATCTATCCCAGTGTTCTCTGAACAAGTGACTAGGTGGGCGGGGAAAGCAAGGGGGTGGGTGGGTGGGATATAATACAAAGGAAAAATGAGTTGAAAAGATTTAAGGGATCTCCCCTGCCTTGAATTTCTAGTCCCTGATAGCTCCATAGTAGGGAGTTTAGTGAGAACCACTTTCCCTTTGCCACATCCTATCTTACTCAATGGATGAAGATGCAAACTTCCATAAAGCCCTTTGTGTGATTCTAATAAAGGCTTATAAAGTAAATAAGATTTTGCTTCCATGAATGTGCTGGAACCAGCTCTTATCAGCTTGCAAGGGGTGATTGTTAAATCTAGTATTCAGAAATTTTGTGAACTGGTTTTTCAGCCGTTGGTGGCTTGAAATTGGCCATAGAGGGAACAGTTATACCAGGGAAACTGACAAACACTACAAGTCAGGACTTTTATTTGAGTTCTAGTGACCAGCACACCGCTGGGTATAACACTTGGGGGGAAATCTTTCAGAATTAAGAGCACTTAAAACTTTTTTTTCTGCAAATTGCTTTATTGTTTCCATTTGGTCCACAGCTTTGGAGAGAGCTCCAGGGTGATTTAAAAGCTGCCTACTGGCTGCAGGAGCCCTTACACCAGAGGGATGACGGAGGGAACCCTCAGGAGGAAGGGGCTCTGGAGGCTCCTAGGTGTGTTTAAAGGTGATCCTTTCAAAGAGACACTCCCTCAGCCCAACTTGGGAGCCGGCCTGCTTGCAAGGTGAGTCAGGTGGTCACCCATCTTCTTGATGAGTTTCCCCTCCTCATCTAGAAAATGACTCTCCAGGAAGTCAGAGAGCTGGGGGCAGACGCCGGGCATGCAGATCCAAAAGGACCTGGTTCAGGTTCCTCTCCAGGACCATGGTGGCTTCCAAGGCATCCACGGTTTTAGCCCACTCATCTTAGGACGGCTTCATCCTGTAAGAGGGCACAGCTGCAGGGTTTCACATCTTCAAGAGACATTCAGGGCTCTCAAGCTTCTCCTTAGCCAACTCACTGAAGAAGTGCTGTGCCCTCCAGAGCCACATTGCCACAGTCAAAATAGAAGTCCAGAGAGAGAGAGGTACGTGCTGGAGGCCCACAGATGCAGGTTGAATAGATGGTGGACGGCAGCCTCCACCTCGGAGGAATAACTCTAACAAATCTGGGAGCTCATTGTTGATGAGCAATAAGGAGCTAAGCTCAAAAAACAGTGTTGGTTGACCTCAGAGGGCTGAGAAGATGGTTCTGAAATTTGCCCCTGGAAAAAAGGTTGGAGGGTGGTCGGAGGCTGAAAGAAGGGGTGCCCCGACCTTGTTCCACTTGAACACTATTGAAGTAGGAGACAGATTGCAGGAACTCGGGGCACACTGCAATAATGTTTTGTAAAAGACATCTCTTTGCTAACACTGTTGCTGGGGAACAGGATTCATGCCTGCCTCAAGAGCAGTCATGACATGTCCAGGTTTTATGGTATTAAACTGTCACATTTCATGGGATGTAATTAAATCCATGAGTTAATGAAGCCCATGTCATCTATGCATGTGTGACTCAACACTGCATTCAGAATGGGATTCCCTCCAGAGCTCATCTTGAGCCAAATCACACCTGAATGAGTATTCTCAGATGAACAGTTTGTCCCTGTTACCTTGTGAGCCTATTAACAGCTCACAGCTCAATTTAGTCAGTTTTTCTGACCAGGTAGCCTGATCTTAATGTAGGTAGCATTCTCTGTGACTTCATGTCTGATCTTGTTACTGGCCCCACACCCAGTAACACTCAGGAAATGCATGTGTTCCCCCTTAACTGCCCTCCTGGCTGAGAAATAAGCACCAACCTATGGTAAAGGATGAAAGTCAAGCAGGAAATGGAAGTGACAGAGCCTTTCCTGAGGCTAGCTCTCTCAGAATCAAGGGGATAAACAAGGTTGTATTTATATTTGTGAGCCACGCAAAATATAGATCTTTTCTGCAAGAATGGATGGGTTTGAATTACTTGGCTAGTTGCATAACCAGTTACGATTGGTTGGTAAGGAGAAAGGTTGATTTAAAGCATGTGGCCCAAGAACTCAAGACATCATTCAGAGAGGCAGGAAGGCCTCTTAGGCATTCAGTTCTAATGTCAAGATCCGGACATTATCTCCCTTTCTGGCACCTATTCCCTGTCCTGGCCTTAGCTTGCTCTGGATCAGCAGCAAGTGATTGAAATGCATTTATGCAGTCATTCTTTCAGCATTCATTGACTGTTTCCCCTGGGCTAGATGCTTGCTGCAGGAAAAAGAAGATACATAGTATAAAGGATACAGCAAGTGTATATGAGGTTAAGTGATGATAAGGATTTTCCTATATTTATTAGAGAAAAAAATTATTTAAGCTACATACTCTCTGTTTTGATTCTTTATAATTTTTTTTTGTGATTTGAAGCCAATAAATTATCTTTTAATAAAACCAAATTTCAAGTATCAAAACTATTTCTCTTTTGTTCCTCCGAATTTACAGTCCCAGAGTTAGAGTCTCAGAGCATAAAAACAAGACTCTAGACATGAACAAATCTGAATAAAAATTGAAATGATAATCTAGAATGTCAACACTGTACCTCTTTAAGATCCTGACAAGTCAAAACCAGAGTCTTTGTTGTAGCTAGTACAGGTCAGAGTATCAGGAACTCTGGACTGGTTCTTATAAAAGTGATAACCTTACTGGTTAGGCAAAAAAGAAGGTGCCAGTGTGCCAGTATCAAAAGTGTTGGCATTGCTGACTTTTTCTTTCCCACAATGATACTTCATGCTAATCTGGCCTCATTTCTTCATCAGTAGACCTATTCAGGAAAGTAGAGCCAACTTCTGAGACTCTGGAGGACGCGGAGAAGAGGGTGGGGGGAGAGGGAGCCAGTGGTGAGGCTGACCCTTTCACCAGCCAGCCCCAACCCAGTCAGGGCCATTCTCAGCCCAGCCCAGGAGCGAAGACTAGAGTTTCTCAGGGTGGAGGGGCAGGAGGAACATGACCCAGCAATTTTCCTTTATGGGAAGTACACTCACAGAAAGTAGAGAGGCGTGGATGGTACTCCTGAGGCACGACATTTTAATGGATTATCCATTACTTTCTCTCTTCACTCACACCTTTTAACACAGCTGCTCACAAGAAGCAAAACAAACCGATCGCCATGTTCCCATTTCTCTTAACCATTTACCCATCCTGTGGGTGTGCTCTTGAACTCTGGAAGGGGGAGAAGGAAGGAAAGAGGCCTGGACCTGTCAACTTTCAGAGCAGTTCCCCAATGATAGAAAATTGGCTGCATGTAGCACAGACCCAAATATACACACACATGGACATCGAGCATAAGGTAAAAGTAATTCATCTCTTGCTGTGTTTTCAGAGAAGTGCTGGTTCATATGAGAAAAGGGGCTTAGAACAAAGTGTAAAGAATCTTCTCAAGTATATTTTATCTTCAACATTTGGAAGTTAACTTTATAATAATTTAATAGAATGTAATGCTTTGCTCTGATTTTTTTCAGTTACTTTAAAATTTTACCAACGTGAATGTGTAATTGTCTTTTTTCAATTAAACTGAATCTGAAGAATGTGTTTTCCTGACAATTTTTAAAAGAAAATGAATAATATGTTGAAGAAGAATGGCCATTTAGATTCTAAGACATTTGCTTTTATAAAATATGCTAATCCTTTTAACATGGCTAGTGTCCTTTTGGATACAAAGAAAATACTTGTTAATAATGACTTTAACCTTTTAATTAAAAATTTCATTAAAAGTAGTGGTAGAGAACAGTCTTTAATAAAAATTCCCTTGTTGTCATTTACCAGTTCCCTTCTGCGGCTAACTCCTGGTTAAGCAAAAAAGTTGTGTGTACCCACCATGTGTGTGCGCTGCTCCAGGTGAGGGAGCTACAGCTATGAGTAAAACAAAATGCCTGCTCTCACAGAGCTCCTTGTCTGCGAGGATGCCAACCAAAACTCTCCAGACTGCATTCATACAGGTAGAGCAATTACAAAAACTGTTCATTATCTCAGGTTCTATTTTCTGACTTTGTTCCATCAGTATCCCAGAAACTCCATAAAATCTGATTCCCAATTACTGGCATTGCTGCTGCTAATAGTCCTGATTCTCCTGGGTTTTATTTCCTATGAGAATTGGTACAATAAATGGAGGGGGAAATAGAAAACCAGAGGGGACCACTCCACTTAATTTAGAGTGATTCTTATAATGGGCAATAAAGACAAGGTTTCATTAGGAGGAAGTTTTCAGAAGGTTATTTGATGGGAAGGAGGGAACTGGAGGCCAGAGTAGGGCATAAATAAAGAAGACTTTTACAGCTGGAGAGTACATGATGCAAGAGAGAGAAATAAAAATCGGGAGAATAGAAACAGCCATCCAAACTTGCAGCAAAGAAGAGAGCAAGAAAGAAAAGGAGAAGCTAGTGGAGGTCAGTAGGGGACCTTGAACATGTTAGAAAATGGCATTTATAGCTGAAGTCACAGAGAAAGAAGAAACAATACAGCTAATGTCCTCTTGCATCCTCTTATCAGACCAGGTCTAAGTGCTTCCCATTCACAATAAACAGCAAATATACATATTCCTCAGACATTTACCATGTGCAGCCACTGCTCTAAGTTCAGTGCGTACTTACAGGAGTCATCTTGTTTAACCCTCACAACAGCCCTAAGAGGTAAGTACCATTATTATGCCCATTTTACAAAGAAGGTCACACAGTTACAAGTGGCAGGGCCAGGATTTCAGTCCAGTCTGGCTATAGAACCTGTCCTCCTAGTCCCTGCACACACATTTCCTGCAGAGAGATGTGTGGGCTGCTGCTGAGACTGCCTGGGCTCACTAGGACCAAGGTCCCCTCTTCCTCCTGGGTACGTGGCGAAATGACATCTCCCAGCTCCTTACAGTGGGGCAAGGCGGGGCTGATTCTGAAAGAGAGCGGCTTTGATGTACCCGACTTCCCTGAGAGCTCTCACAGGGTTGTTTCCTCTCACTTCGCTAGGAGTAAGATGTAGAGGACTCAGTATAAATCCTGAGGCCTGGAAGATGATGGAACCGCCAGCTGGAAGCAGTCTGAGTCCAATTACCAAAGACTCAATTGGACTTTAATGTTTTCAAGAAATAACCTTTCTAGTCTTAAATTCCTGAGATTTACGAGTTACTTTTACAATAGTTATGACTTAACCTGATTAATACAATGGCTGAAGTCAATGGTTATTCTTTTCTTTTTTTAGCATCTGTTGAATTTATTCAGCACAGAGATATTGTCTTCATGCTATGACACAGACACAAACACAGATACAGCACAATATCCATATTGAGCCCAAGCGTATTCCTTCCGAGGCTCATTTATATGTCTTCACATGCCACAGCCTGTCATTTAAATAGGGGATATTTTCAATGCCAGTTTCTTTGTTAATTTTCTCAATATCTTCTGCAGACATCTTCATGACTCCAACACATGCTGTTTTCCTTCTGCCGTGATTGCAACGATCGTATCTACTGCAGCTGGGTAAAGTTTAGCTCCAAGAGAGGTTAAGCCTGGATGTATGAAATTTGCTCCAGTGAGTACAAATCTGATGGCTCCTTTATCAACCTGCTGTTGTGACAGGATAAAAGGATATTTGTGAAGAAATCTTAGGGTTGGATATAAAGGCCCTTCTCTTTGAAAAATAGTAACTCTCCATTTACTGTAAGGATTTCTGTATGTTCATGGCATTTAAAATAGGATCTTTTTAAAGCATGATTTGATTAAGCCATGATTCAAATACCTGGAAATTGCTCTATCAATTGGTTCTTAATATCCTTTATAACTGAGGTTTTCAACTGGATGCAGTTGGACACATTTTATTTTTCATCAAATTTCTTGAACATGATCGAAGGTGAAGGGGGCGACGTTATGGAAGGGCCCAGGATGGGGGATAACTGAACTAGCAAGGGTCCGGCAGATCCCCTTACACAAGGAAGGCCGGCACTGACTGTCAGAGCAGTTGTCGTTCTCTAGAAAAATAGCAATAGTTATTCTATTAAAAGGCGATTTTTATCAGGTTCCTTTAAAGCAAACAGGTAGTAATAAGTTAAAAATGGAAGATAATTAAAATGCCAATGAGAATAAACTGATGGGCAGTCATTCAGTTGCTTCAGTCATTTAATTGTATCATGTTCTAAGGGCAGGAAGCTTTTTGCTGTTAAGATCTCTTTTTTTCTGGAAAAGTTCCTTGTCATCTTTAGCAATAAAGGAATATGTTAGCAAAACAACAGAGTGGTTATTGGCTTTGCTTGTAGAATTCTGCAGAATTCTTGGTGACTGGCAACCTAGGCAGTGGGAACCTGTGTGCTCTTGCAGGCCACAGAGGCTGATTAGCCCAGAGCTCGTGCAAGTCAAGTCTCCTAGTAGAGTCAACCTGAAACTGTGCTGGGGGTCCCCAAAGCCGAATCAGAGATCTTTGCGTTCAGGCCTCCTGCTCCTTCAATCTCCGTGGACATTGAGATGCTGGACTCCTGGTTCCATCAATGCATACTGCCCAAGAGATTTCTCCAGGAAATTTCCACATACTCCTTACTGCTCTCATTGCTTATCTGAATATGCAAGGCCCTGACACATGCACAGCTCCAGACAACGGCCTCTCTGCTCTGAGATTTTAACCACTCAGTCACTGCTGCTGTGTCTAGACCACTGGAAGCTTAAGAAGAGAATGGGAGTGTTATTGGCATCCTGTGGCTCTATCAACCATGGAATGTTTGCGAGCTGCAGTAGGAAGACTGACATCCTGGAACCTACAAGCCTAAACCCCTGGAGAGGATGGAACCAAGCACTCTCTGAAGGTGAATAGAAATGATCTTGTCTAAAACAAGGGCAATCTTAGGACTCTCTGTCTTTGGCCTCCCAGGCTTGGCTCTTGGTCAAGTACTGCAACTATTTAGGCTGGCAGATCCCCAGTGGAATTTTTTTTAAAAAAGCAATCAGCCTTTTGTTCTTTGCAGAAGCAATGAACCAACTGGTATCCTGAGTGCCTTCCAAACACCAGAGGTTATTTCACTCTGCTTTACAATAGTCTATTGCTTATCCCTAAGAGAAAAGTGCTAATTTATTTCAATATCTTCTATGAGTAGCTGTCAATACCATAAAATCATCAAGCACTTTGGAACTGAAAGAGATCCTAATGAAACTTAATTTTCCTCATTTATGAACCGAGTGGTTTTAGACTAGAACATCTCTAAATAGCCTTCCAACAGTAAGTCTATGACTATATATACGATACGTGTGTATGTATATATGCACATACACATGAAAAGAGGCCATAAAGTAGCAAGATGAAATTTTTTATCACAAACATTCCAAAATGTATATGTAAACTAATTTTTGAAGAAGTCTCAGCAGAGTATGAACATAAAAGCAATTTTAATCTTGCCCACCATGCCATAGTAAACAAAGACCATTTTTTCAGGTCCCAGATAAAATCTCAAGCAGGCCCATAGCTTTTCCAGGCCCAAGAACAGTTTGTCACTTTAAAAATTAGAACAGTTTAATATCAAAACTCCAACCTAATTCTTACCTAAACGTCTAGATCAAGTTGGCTTCGGGCTTGAAAGCCTGCAGCAGAGAACTGGGTGTCATTGGCTTCTTTTCTTCTCTCCTCCTTCATCCACCTCTTCTCCAGCTTCTTAGATGTTTTAGACCTCACAGGTCAGACCCAGGGAGAGAATGGATGCGGTCTTGCAAGGCTGATAGATTCACTCTGGCCCCTGCCTCCTGGGTGCTAGCTGTGGCATAGCTGCCTCTTTCCCTAGTTGGACTTCTTAGAGTTTATCTCATTCAATTGCCCTTGCTTATGTCTCCCCACCTGCCCCAGGATTCTGGCTGCCCACCTTTCTGTAAGGGTCCCTTCTCTACTCTAGGAAGTTCTCTTGGGCAAGGTCCATTTGTCTTAGTCCAGTCAAGCTGCTGTAACAAAATACCACAGATTAGGTGGCTTGTAAACAACAGAAATTTATTTCTCAAAGTTCTTGAGGCTTGAAACCTGAAGTCAGGGTGCCAGCATGGTTGGATAAGGGCCCTATTCTGGGTTGCAGACTACTGACCTCTCACTGTGTCCCCACATAGTGGGAGGGGCTAGGGAGCTCTTTGTTTTACCAGAGCACTAACCTCATTCACAAGGGCTTCATGGGCCTCACTCTCCTGACCTTATCACCTCCTAAAGGCCCCACCTACTAATATCATCACCCTTGATAAGGTTGTGAGGGTAAAGCCTTCATAATGGGATTGGTGCCCTTGTAAAAGAGACTCCAGAGACCTCTGTTTCTCCAGCCACCATGTGAGGACACAGGGAGAAGATAGCTGTCTATGATCCAGAAAAAGTAAGCCCTGGCCAGACACCAGAACTATTGGCACCTTGATTTTGAACTTCACAGCCTAAGAACTAGAGAAATAAATTTCTGTTGTTATAAGCCACCCACCCAATCTATGGTACTTTTCATAGCAGCCCAAATGGACCAAGACAACACCTTTTCTCCCCAGTCTGAATGGTGGTTTAAGGAAGCATTAAGTGGTGCAATTTCTTCTCTATGAAGATGAAATTGGAATAACGTAATCCAGGAATGCCTGGCTGTTCCTATAAGAGCTTTGCAAACTGTTCCATGACAAATGCTGGTAAAGACTCCTGAGATGGCAACTACAAGTTCAGATATGTAAGATACACTATTTTTTTCTCAGCCTCGCTAGATAAGCTCAAAATCTCAGACATGTAAACTATCTGTTTGCTCCAGGAAACCATTAAAAATTCCACTAACTCATAAATAATGACTTCATCGTGTCCCACAATGACCTTTCTCCCCAGTGCGTATTAGCAATTGCATTCCTACAAGCAAACTAAAAGATGGCTTATTAGCTTATTATTCGTTTAATTATCAGAGATGAGAAATGTGTTCCAGCTCAACAAGTTTAAAAACAATCTTTAAACAAGCACATTTTTAAACAGTGATGATTTGACATTGATATTCTGAGGCATCTAATGAATGGCTATATGCATATGGTCAAAATATATCATAGATAACCAGGAAATCTATCATTCTGAGGTCAGAGTTGCTTAAAGTTAGTGATTAGTCCTTGGAGCTTTTATATACCAAACCCTAGAAGAATGATCTCAGTTTTAATCATCGTTGAAAGAAAAGAAAAGAAAAATGAAAGTGAGTTTATTTAAATGTCATTTCAATGGAAGAATAAGGAAGTGGTTTGGTTTCTTTCCCTACCTCTGGAAAATTACATGACACAGTAAGTACTCAATGAATATTATTCTTGATGATGAAAGGACCATGAGGACAATCATTTTAGTGTTCCCAGGACAGACCCTATCATTGAAATAACCCTCACCCACAAACATTGGTTAGAATCACAGTCATTTATTCACCAACTGTTTGTGCCAATGTTGTGCAAGGTGTTGAAAATGGTATAGTCAACCAGACGTGGTGCTGCCCTCTTATAACTATATGGGAAACAAACAGAGACAGGCATTGACAATAGAATGTGGTAAGATGTTTGGTGGAGGTACTCTGTTGGCTCTGTGAGCACCTGAAAATCAGAAAAGGCTTTAAGGAGGGATTTATATCTCCAACCTGGGATCTAAGAAATGAGCTGAAGTTAGCCAGGAAGTGGAGAAGGGAAGGAAGTCCCAGGAATGGCACAAAGGCTAGGGGTTGAGAAGGGGCATCCAGGATACTGCACACAGTTCAGTGTGATGAGGTCGGGGGAGAGAAGATGAGACAAGAGACCAGAGAGGCAAGCAAAGAACACAAGATGGAGGTTTTTGAAGGTCACATGGGGAAATCTGGACTTTGTCCTAAGGATAATGAGGCACCATCAAAGGGATATAAAGTGGGGGAAAGGGGTTGCATGCTCTGATGTGAAGGTGTAGAAAGAGCTCTGGCTACAATGCGAAGAATGGAAGGAAGGAAGTAAAAAGGGAGTCAGGGAGACTAGTTAGGAGGCTGCTGCATTATCCAGGTAAGAGATACAGAAACTCAAAGTAACACCGTGGCAATGGAGATAGAAATAAATGGATTTGAAATATTCAGGATATAAATTTGATGGGTCTTGGTGATTAACTGGATGTGGGGAATGCGGAAGAAGGAGGAGCCAAGGATGACATATGGTTCTGACTACAACAATTCAAGGGGTGATGGTGCCATTCACTGAAAAAGGGAGGGGGGTGGGGAAGGGCTCAGGGGTGGAGATGGTGAGTTCAGATTAGGAAGTTCCCACTCTAAAATATTGGTAGGATATCCATGTGGAGATGACAAGCACACTGTTGAATTTTCTATGGATTCTACAATGAACAGATCAACAGAAATGGAACCCACAAAGGAGTCTTAAGTTGTGGTGGGAAAGATAGGTATCACTAAAGCCAAGGGAAGACAGTTTCAAGAAGACAGTGGTCACTACTGTCAGATGCTGCTTAAAGCTCAAATCAGATAATGCCAAGAAAGCAGCCTTAAAATTTAGCAACAAGGTTATTAGGGTCTTGGCAGGAGCAGTAGCAGAGGAACGTTGGAACAGAAGCCAGATTTCAAGGAGAGTTTCAGCATGGAGGGTAAGGAAGTGGTGATGGTGAGTGTAGACACTTGTTTCAATATGTTTGCCTAAAGTCAAAAGACACCAGATAAGGAAGTAGGTGGATGTTTTAAAGTGTAGGTTTCATTATTATTCCAGTAATGTGCGGCCAACAGATCTGTAGATGACTGCCATTGAAAACACAGTTTGTTACTCATAATTTTCATGGAGAAGGGGCACACCAGGCCACTCAGGGTCACAGAGGAAAGCATCAGGAGGAAGGAGAGGGGGAAACGTGCAGGAGATTTGATTGTGGTTTTCACAGGAAGGCAAGGCAAGGCAGGGTAGGCAGGCTTAGGATTGGCTAGTTGGAATGATTTCAGCAGGCTCTGCAACCAGGGGCTATCTCTAGCCCTCTGGTATCTGGCCTTGGGGTGATTAGGGCAGGAGGATAGTGGGCCAAGTGTAAGAACCCTGTGAGAGCCCATAAAGGAGGTAGCTGGGTTGTGGGCTCTGAAATTGGAATTTGGTTGATTTGCCTAGGAAAAATACATTCTCGGGTGAGTTGTGTTACCTCTGTAGGAATTAGCTAACCCTGGAAGGAGGAGGGCAGTGAGGGAAGACCCTTCCTGGTCAGTAAAGCTTCAAATGTCAGAGGATCAATAATACAGAAGTATGAAAATATAGTTAATACATTGGAAAGGAATGTAGAAGCAAGGGAGGGTATTACTTTTAGGATGGTTGAAACTTGAGCTTGTTTAAAGACTGATGAAAGGTAGCAAGTGAGGCAGCAGGAAAGAGAAGGGACTTACAATGGAGCAAAGTTATCAGACAGCAAGGGGAATATAGAGCCTTAGAACTGACCTTGGCAATGAGCAATCGCTTGAAATGTTGCAGCAAAGTGTTATAGCTCAGTGTTATAGCTCAGTTATGACAGCAACCTGGATCTGGGCGAGAGACCAAGCAGCATTCAGAGAGTTGGAGAACTCAGGTTTTGTTACACCAGCGGGCCCAGAAGAGTTAACACTCCAAGCTCTGGACCCCGTTTGTAGGTTTACACAGGCTTTTATAGGCTACCAGTCTAGACTTTGCAACATTTTGTAACATCATATGCAAATAAGTTATAATAAAGGTGACTAATTAGGAACAAGCTTTGTAGAAATAGACCAATCAGGAGTGAGGGAAATGGACCAACCAAGAGTGAGCTCCATGCAAATGAAGTGCTACAAGTGGGCCAATCAGGAGTTAGTTCAGGGAACCAATAGAATTTTAGGGGTAAGTTCCACTTTCTTAGAAGTAAGCCGTTTCAAAGGCAAAAACTGAGATAATGCCTCTGGGCCAGGGAACCAGATGGTGCTGGCAGGGGAGTAGTGGCCCTGCGTGGGGGGTCCTGCTGGTCTTTTTCATGGGGCTTCCCACATCACCACTATGATGGGAAAGGAGGGAAAGGTAGGCTTCCCTACAGGTAAGTGTGTGGCAAGAATTTGAGGGAGTTTCTCTCCGGTGGCTTTTATTTTCTCTTATAAAATAGAAGAAAAATTCCCCAACAGAAGACTGATGAAATACACACACACACACACAAACACACACACACACACAAACACACACACACACACACACACACACACACACACACACACAGAGATGCCAACTTTATGGTGAAATTTTTCTGATAGTGGTTTCACTTATAAAAGACAAAACAAAATGTGTCATTAAGTCATTCTCTTTCCTCCCTTTAACAGGTAGGTCTTAATGCCCAGCCACCGTCTGTAGGCCCAGGAGATGCCTTAGCCAAGCTCCAATGAGCAGTGTGAGGACCAGCACAGCTATTGATGAATCCTGGGTGCCAGCTCGGATCATAGGTGTGATTGCTGTGTGCCCAGCGAGTCTTCAATCCTTGGAACACTCGGGAAGGACAGAGAAGGGAGGGTTTTCTGAAGTCCGAGAGGATCCTGTGGCGCTAGGAAAGGATTATTGAAGAAGTGGGGCTCACCTCAGAGAAGCACAGGATAAGAAGAAGGAAAAAAAGTACCTAAAGTGAGAAGTACAGAAGTCCAGCAATGGCCGGTGTAATTCACTTAGACAAACAGGTCACCTTCCTGAAACCCACAGTGCATGTTATCCAGATGCTAACCGCTCTCTCTTGCTGTCCCCTCCATCCCTCCCTTCCCCTCCGTCTCCCTCTCTGTTTTACAACTCTTTAGACCATTTTCTGTATTCATTGGCTTCATATAAAGCACTAATCTGCTTTAAAGCCCAAGTGATGACTTCCTGTTACTTAGTTGGCTTCCAAATATACTCCCAGAAAGATGAAGCTGTTTCAGACTCCCAGGCCCCACTTCCCACTGTGGCTTCACACAGGAAAGGGAATTTCCACCCCACACAGCTGACACCAGAAGGCTGGAGGCTCCTCTGCATGCACAGCTGGTCCAGAGCCACCCCTGATGGTGCATTAAGAGGGCACTCATGTAAAAGCAGTGCCCTGGCTTTCCTTGCTGTTCTTAGAAATCTGCTCTCCAAATCAACCGTAGAACAAAGTGGGGAACAAGTTATTTGCCAAAATGGCCAGGCCTCCTATTGTATCTTAGGGAGGGAACAGAGAGGGGGAGGCTACCCCTCCTGCCCTCTGCCCCAACTCTGGGGAGCAAGTTTCTGTTTACCACAAAAAGGGGTGTCCTTGAGAGGTCATCTCATCTCTCATCAGCACTTTCCCCCCACACACACTCTCTCCTTGCACTGTTGGAAAAAAGAGGGGCTCAGACCTGCTTTAGTAAAACTTCCAGAGAAAAAGATTTCATAAACTTCCGCAGTGACTATTTCAAAACTAAATAACGTTCTGATTTTGCCAGCCACTGAAATGAAAGTAGGGAAAGAGAGTGGAGTGTGTGTGTGGGTGTGCTGTTGGGGGAGGATAAGCAGGGAGGGGAGCATCATGGCAAAAAGGGAAAACAGGAAACAGAATTATGAAGAGGAAGAGCCAGAAAATGAAAAGGTTTAACTGACATCCAAGTTGAGAATTTTGTGTAAAGGTATAAAGTCTTCTCTTTTCTTCCTTTCGTTACCTATCCAGCATTTCACCACGTTCAGGAAGAATAAAATGCGACCTACTCCACCACTAGAAATATAGTTGTTGCAGAGTTTTTTTCCTTGTTAAAAAAATAAACACAGCTAGAAATCCCATGAACCAAAGTTAACAGCTAGTATTCACATCAGCCTGGCACAGACTGTCCCTTGGGGGTTTTCAGCCCACACCCCCTGCTGCCATGACTCCGCTCCCCAACTTCTCTCTATCAGGAATCCTCTCTGCGCCTGAATTTTTGTGCTCGATGACTGCCTGTGGCCTTGGGCCGCCACTCTAAACACACAGCTGTTCCGAACCTCCCCCAACTCCATTCTCCCCCTGTCTCAGCCGCCCACTCTCTCCCCTCCCTCTGAAACGGAGATCCCGCTCTTCCTGGATGATTTGCTGGAGCATCTTGGCCAAGATATTCCCTACTGACATTATGGCTGAGACTAAACCCCTCACATTTCTCAGTCAAGTCAATGGAACCGGCTTTCTTTTTTTGCCGGCAGGAGCAGTCAGTGTGAATGATTTTCTGCCTGGAGCCAGTCCATCTGGGGCCAGAGGGTGGGGGTGGCACTGCTGGACCTTACATCACTTAGAAAACAGGTTGTTTTTCTAGGATGACCTGAAGAGATTTATTGACTTCATGGAAGTTGGAGGAGAGTGTTTAACTTCATTCAAAATGGCGGCTGCTGGTTGTTGCTACCAATAATGAGGACTCAGAGCCCTAAGTTCAAAGACTTTCTCCCCTGCATGTTTCTTGGGCACCAGGCTTCCTGTGGTGGTTGCTGGTGGCTGTAGGGAGAGCTGTGCAGGTCCCTGCTTTATTGGAAGTCTCACACCGGCTGACAGCAAGGCCAGGAAAGGGACATCCACGCAGAAGATGTGAGAGCCCAGGGTAAGTCTTGAGCCTTAGTGCCCCGAGGATTTGTGCTTAAGTGATGAGAACAAAGAGGGTAGAACTGGAAGGAAGGTCCCTGCTGTGGGGAGATGCCTGCAGTGGTGGCTGTTATTCTCCGTTAGGTCAGCTCACCTCAGAAATCTGGTAAAGTTAATAAACAGCACCACGAAAGTGGGTCTTCCAATAGAATTGGCTGGATTTCTTCAACCAGTCAATAACATGGGAAAGAGGGGTAGGAACTGTTAACAGTTAAAAGAAATTTAGAGACATAACTGAATGTCTCCAATTGGTTGGTCAGGGACCAGCTGAAGTATAGTCCCTGAGAGGATTCTAGTTTGAATAAACCATCTGTTAAAAACCTTTTGAGGACAATGGTGATATTTGGGAACTATTGTTCACTTTATTAGGTGTGATTATATGAATATGTGTGATAATGGTATTATTGTATATGGTATTATGGTTCTGTCGGAAAACGTCCTTATTTTTAGAGATGTATACGTGAGTATTTAGGGGTAAAATGTTATATCTGAAATTTACTTTGAAATAGTTGAGCAAACAGAGCAGGTGAAGTAAATACGTCAAGATGTAAGCAATTAGTAAATCTAGGTGAATCTAGGTAAATGAGTACTCACTGTATCCTGTTCCATTTTTCTGTTTATATGAAAATGTATGATTTTAAAAGTGTAAAAACATTAAAAAAAAAAAAAAAAAAGCCTAGGAATGTTGCCAGAGACTAGGTTCTTGCCTCGCCCAGAAAAGAATTCAAGAGCAAGGCATAGTAAGTGAAGGCAAGTTTATTTAGAGAGATACACACTCCATAGAGTGCAGTCCGTCTCACTCAGAAGGGAGAGTGGCTTAGGAGATACCTACTCTGTAAGCAGAATGCGTACCATCGTAAAAGGTGAGAGGGAGAGAGGCCAAGAGGTGTGGGGGGTGTTTAGTTTAAAGTAAAAGTAGAAACACACTCTGTAGACAGAGTGGGGGCCATCTCAGAAGGCAAGAGAGTGACCACAAGGTGTGGGGCTGTTAGTTTTTATGGGCTTCGTAATTTCCTATGCTAAGGATTAGTTGGACTAGTTGGACTATTTGGGGTAAGGCGCAGGGATTTCCAGGAATTGGGCCCCACCTACTTTTTGACCTTTTATGGTCATCCTATGAACTGCCATGGCGCCTGTGGGTGTGCCATGAGGCTCAAGGTCTACTGGAAATCGAATCTTTCACCATGTTGGTTCTAACCAGTTTGTCCTGTCCTTGATTGCTGTGTCATTCCTTCAGTGATTGTGCCCTGCCCCCTTCCCTCCTGTCTCAGGAAGGTAAGAAGAGAAAAACTCCCCATATAGGTCAGTTGTTACCCACAACACTGTTTGCAGGGACTATGGGTAAAGACTTACTAAAACCCAGTTGTTGAGGTAACATCAGGTGAAAGGCAGACAAGTAGACAGACCACGTCACAGAGCAGTGTATCAGGTGCAATGGGAGCAAGGGAGGAACAAGGGAGGAGTGTTTCAGGGGCCATGGGTCTCAGGTAGGGTGGGAACTGGGAACTGGTATTTGAGGGGGCGGGGCCTCCTGAAGAAATGACTCTTAGGCTGAGGCTCGATAAATGGGAAAGCTTAGCCAGCAGAGACATTACAGGACTGGCCATCCTCCTCCAGCCAGAAAGCACTCTCAGACTTAGGGGCAGGAAATGAGACACTGGGTAGAAAGGGAGGCTATGGGAAAGGGGATTGTCAGAGGACATGGCTTTTTAAGCCCATTTGTGGCAATACCCTCCTTGAGAAGGGGAGAGAAAGTTAAACTGAGGGTCCCTCCGTAGGGGACCAAGAAAGTCATTTTTCAGAAAAGCCAAGAATGAGTCACAACAAGGCAAGACAGCTTTAAGGAGACACAAAAACTATCAGGCAGCTCCAAAGGTCAAGGCAAGGGTCAGTAGCCTCCCCAGCAAGTTTTCATCACCCATCCCTGTTCCCACTGCCCTAACCTGAGGCCCCAGCCTCAAGCTCCAGAGTCTGTTCTGCTTTCAGAAGAGGGCTCCAAAGTAAATCTGAACCCCTGCCTGGGGATCCAGGGTACAAATATTCTCAAATAACACTTAATCCTCCGTAAATTTAACTAATCCACTCCTTGTGGTACACTGACTAACAAGAGGCAGAAAAGAATAGTAAATAACTGGAGCGACTCCAACATCAGCAGGTTCAGTATGTCCCTGCAGGTCTGGGCAGTCGTCCCCAAAGACCAGTGAAGTGGCCCAAAGTGTGGCTGATGATCCAGCATCCTATTGCTTCCAAAAGGAACAGAAAAGCCAGTGTCTGGAGAGCAGCTATGTGCTTGGTTAAAGGAAAGCAGGGACCATAAATTATTCAGAAGATCTTTTTATAATTGACTTAGAGCTGTTGGAATATTATCACAGAGTGAGAGGTTTTGGAGGAAACTTGGAGAAATTCTAATCCAGTCTTCCACCCCGCAGAGGTCCTGTTTACTTCAAAGTTTATGCCATATTGACCCATCAGCAAATGTGTTGCTGTCAGTTTCTTAAACAAAGACCTTGCCTGTGATTAGGGTTAATTTACAAGTTGAGACAACGTCACTGGAAAAAGAAAAGGCAACCAATACAAAACCAAAACAGCCTCATTTCACACACTGATCTTTTTTCACTGTGGAAAGCAGTTTTCAAATTTATTTGCCCAATATTAGCATGTGAACTAATGGGATCTGAAGTTTTCCTGGCTAGGGACCATCTTTATCCTTAGATACAAGGTCCAGTGTAGTAGCATCTGAAACTGCGGTTAAGCTCCAAAAGTAGAAACTGTGTCTGCTCAAATTAAAATCTGTCTAATTTCCCTAAAAGCAGAATATATAGTTGGATTATCCTTTAGCACTTGAACCTAGTTCAGTGTACTCAGCTGAACACCTGATAAAATAGTTGACTTGTATTTAGAGTCCGGGTTGCATTTAAAAACAAACAACAACAACAACAAAACCCAGCCCAGCACAGTTGAAGGAGCAGAACCACATTCAGAGGGAAGGTACCTCACCCTCTGAGAAGCCATTGGAATGGAGACCCACCAGAGAAAGCAGGCCACAGCCTCCTGGTGCACGCCCACAGGCAGAATCACTGCACACTCTACATTGACTTTTTCCTCTCACTTTTCCTAGTGCACATATATTTGATTTTTCAGAAGTTAAATAAGCTGATGACATAAGTCCAGACAGAAGTTGAAAGAGTTCGCTTCTCATCAGTTTATTTCCTGTTCTATTTTGTAAGATCTCATTAGGATTTTTACAATTGCTCGAGTGGAGCTAAATTTTTTTCTTATGATAGATAAACCAATTGTGTGTTGCATACTTACTGCTCACCAGGCACTTGCTCAGTATTATGACCGAGCATTAAAAATAGCCTTTGCTCTCCAGGAGCAGATAGAAAAATTGAAAGAGAAGAATCTAGAAGGCTGCATTGTCAGAGAATAATACAGGACAATTTGCAAGCAGCCATCTCAGTGTGTGATGAGAAGTGTTAGGGCTTTCCTGAGAGGAGTGGAATCACTGCCAGCGAGGGAGTCAGGGAGGGCCTTGTGGGAGTGGGTGGGTCTGGGCTGGGAGGCAAGGGCCTTAATCAGACCATCGTGGCTGAGTCTGGCCTCTGCCACTTACTAGCTGTGTGACTTTCTAAGTCTCAGTTTCACTTCTGTCGAATGTGGATAATAATAGCATATGCCTCGTGGGGCTCCATGAGGATTAAGTAAGATCTTGTGTGTAAGTGCCTGGCATACAGAAAGCGTTCAATAAATGCTATTATTCTTATTCTGAGCAGGACCGTAAAGGGTGGGTAGGATTTAGACAAGCAGGTGGGGGAAAGAGAGAGTAGAGTCCAGGCTCTGAGGCCATCTGGACGGAAGAGAATGGGAAGAAAGGACAGCGGTGATGAAACTGATATGAGTTCTGATCCTGGTTCTCCTGTTTTCTTGTGATTCGGGGCAAGTACGTTCTGTGCTTCAGTTTCCTCATCTATTAATAAAGATGAAAATAGTAGTCACCACATAGGGTTGTAGTGAGGATTAAATGAAGTAATATATATTTAGATGCTCAGCATATCTTGGAAGGCAAACAGAAGAGACTGGTGAGCTTGCTTGACTCTAGGGGAAAGATTAGGGAAGGAAGACTTACTTCGTATACATCTTACTCTATGTCTTTCAATTTTTTTTTTAATTTTGTAGTGGGTGGAGACTACCAGTTTTAAAGAATGTAATCTCAAAAAGCATATGCAAAAAAAGAGATCAGTACATGCCTGCTACATCTTAAATACAAAAAACAAAAAAAAGAGAGAGAGGGAGAACCATTGTTATTATTCCACAATAATTGTTCTTATTGCTATATGTACTCCCCAAGGAACAAGACCACACTCTTTTGCATCTTGCTAAAAAGAAAGAGTATGGGGTAATTTCAAGATGTAGTCAAAAAGGTGCATCGGTTGTTCAGTGGTAGAATTCTCATCTGCCAAGATGTAGTCAAAAATCTTCAATATTTTGAAAAATAAGAACAAAACAATTTTATACAGTATAGCACAGGGAACTATACTCAGTAGCAATAGCTTGTATCCTGTAATGAAAAATAATATGAAAAGGAATATATGTATGTATATGTATGACTGAAACATATTGCAATACACTGGAAATTGACACAACATTGTAAACTGATTATACTTCAAGTAAAATAAAAATTTTAAAGGCAAAAAAAGAATAAACCATAAAAAAAAATAAAAAGATGCTATTGTTTTAAAATATATTTCTAAAAAAAGATTTGCAGAAAAAAATGCTAAAATCATGTTTAGCCTTCTGAAGGAAACAGTTTTCAAGCACTTAAAGTAATTTTGGCAGCATATATTGAGATAAGAAGAATTAATTGACCCCATCACAGTTTTGTCCCCTTTAGGCATTTAAGCAATCCCAGGAGGATTTTGACTTGTTTTCTCAACTTCTTAACTGTTAAGGAATAGGCCTTAAAATAAGTTTATATTTACTTTTAAAATGAATGTATTCTTAAAGTTTTTATCCAGATCAGATCTCTCTGACATAATTCTGAGTTTCTGAGAGCTCATAGTAGTTTTATGCTTCAAAATAATCTGTCTGTGTTTCTGCTCCATACTTGGAGCTTGAATTTATCTCTGCTTTCTTTCTCTTCTTTTTTTCCTTTCTTGTGCATTTCCCATCCTTTCCTGCTCACAGTTTCCTGTGAAACTGTGGTAGATCAGCTTGATACGTTCTCATTGGCAGTTCTATGGCCTCCTAGGCAAAGATATCAATTCTAAAAGGCTTCCCCAATTTCTGCAGAAACCCACGTCAGCCCTGAGAGCCCCAGGCTTTGCTTTTCAGCCTTGGCTTGGAGCCCTGCCTCCCCTGAGTGCTCATACTCACCTAGCCTCCCAACACAGCCCACCTTCCAGGGACCTGGAAGGAATCAGGGCACAAGAAGCTCAGTTACTGCCAGGCGCCCTGACAGGTAGGGGGAATCTTCCTGTGTTAAATGGATTGCTGACTTTCCAGAAAAATCTGACCACTTTACATTTTGTATTAATCATCAGAGGGCCTTGCCTTCCTTCAGATAAACTCAACCTATGACTCTTTCCTCTTACTACAGGAAATCTATTGTGTGGCAAATATGCCGACACTGCTCAATCCCAGAGTAAAGTTACAAAAAGCAAGAGGAAACACTCTCAGCAAAACTTGAGTGCCTGAGGTTTCATTTTTACATAATTTTAATTTTTCTCCTAGTAATAGGCAATATTTTTCTGAAAGTAAATTTTACTTTTTACTTTTCAGATTGGAGATTGTTTTTCCATCTGGCTTTTCTACTTTCAGATTCATTTGTTACAAAGCTGAAGTCAAAATTCTCACAGCTCATCAGTGGCAACTTGATTATAGATCTTCATCCAAGAAATAAAAGTAACATTGATTTGAAGAGAGGACAAATGTACAGAAAATACATTCAGAGATATCAGACTTTCCCGACATCCTGCTGTTTGCCTCGCAGAGCAGAGCAGATCTCACATTCCCCCACATTCCTCTTCTTTGGCTCCAGAACATGTCTCTGGAAATTCTCTTGTTTGACAGCCAAAGATACGCATTTTTAGAGCCTGACCTGTGAGAGAGGGCAAAGGATCACTTTTTAAAAAGAACAAGACTGGAGTTATCACTTTTTCCAGATGGATATGAAGTAATTTTTCAAAGAAATAAAGACATTGAGTTCTTTGGAGTCTTGTCAATAGCAGTTCAAAGTTTGCATTATCAGAGGAAGGGAGAAGCTTAATCTTCTAGGGAAAGATGATGGACTTAATGATTGGAACCGAGGACCAGATTTTCTATATAGCCATAAATTAATGAAGGTTAAGCTGCAGGGCCCCTCACTTGCAGGGGCCCCTGTGAGCACTAGGGGATAGCTGCTGGTGGAAAAAGGAGAGCAGATTATAATCAAGAAGCATTTCTTTGGGGAGGGGGAGGTAATTACGTTTACTTTTAAATTTTCATTTATTTATTTATTTCGAGGAGGTACTGGGGATTGAACTAGGACCTCATGCATGCTAAGCTTGCACTCTACCACTGAACTATACCCTCCACCTCAGGAACCATTTCTATGTAAGCATTTCTGGTAAATTGCCTAATCTTAGAAGGAAAGAACTCAAATCTCCACAACTTCAGTAATTTGTTGTGATTTATTTTCTTTTTCTGTGTATTTATTTTTCATACCCACTTTTTATATTCATAATTTTACATTCTTTTCCTTAAGGAGAGTACCCAAAGTTGTGTAAGCTTCAAGACCCACAAAATCTGGCTCCACTATGTATAAGAATGAATAATGTTTAATTATAATTTATTGCCCAGTGTCAGTTCCTAGTAATCTTAATTGGCAGCTCCTTTTAAATTTTAAAAACAACCATAGTATATTTGATTATATACATATATATCATAGTGTAACCTTTCCCTCATTCAGCCAAGACACGGAATGAGAATTTAGAGAAGTGTGTGACTGTGCGAGTGTGTGGGTGTGTGTGCTCTTGCGCCATGGATTGAGGAAGGGAACATGATATTAAGACTCTAAAGGCAGGACTTTCTCCTTCTTCCAGAACATGAACTGTTAATGCTTTTTCCTCACTGAGATATTGAAATCTTCTAAACTGGCAATATGTTTGTGGCTTTTCAAAGTTATGAACATGTACTGGTATTTCAAAGAACCCACCAGCACCACTGTCCATCCTTTCCCTGAAGTAGAGTTTGCTGGACTGAAAGAACTTATCATTGGATCTTCTATAAGGATATAGTTGATCATGTTGTTCGGCGTTTCACACTGTCCTATTCTGGGAGACTCGCCAAAGAATTTGCCTGGTCTTAGTACTAAGAGTGATATACTTATTTTAGGCCATTGGCCTTTTTTCATCCTATCAACTGTGTGAACTGTGTAACCACTTTGCACTTCCTGCTTTGAGTTGGTTGCTGGTAAGCCTGAAGTTAAATTTGCACTCGGGCCACACTTCATCATTATGCTGTGCTTTTGTAATCACATCCCTGGCTCCATTTTATGTTGTCTTTCTTCTTTTATTTCTAATTAGTTTCTGTGGGAGCCCATGATTGGGTCAATAAATTGTAACAGACCCCAGCCGCTTGTGACCTTTAAGAACAACAAATGTGCTTTGCTAGCAGGCGCCTGTGCATCTGCACTCCTGTCTCCTTGCTGTAAAAAGCAGAGACAATGCCTTGCTTGCATAGTTGAGGTTTTAGCCTAGGATGCTTCCAATGGCAAAGCCATTGTGTGTCCCTTGCTATAAACGCAGGACACGGCTTGTTTATCATAAGCATAGGTCCATAGTTTAGGATTTACTCTTCTTGTTGCAAAGCAACAACCTATGCCCTCAGCTGTAAACGCTGGGCATGCTTTCTGCTTTTTAGATAGTCAGTAACCCCAAGACAAGGAACTGGCTGGTCTGGTAGTCTGTTTTGTAATCAACATCTTCTGTCTGAAGAGTGTACCTTGTTCCCCTCTCCCCATGTCTGTCCTGAAGATTAATTAAGCCTTTGTACTTATTGTGGATTCTATAATCTCTACTTGATGCTGTCTTTCCTTAAGCTCCTACATCCCATGACACAACTGTTGGTGATTTTCCTTTGATTGTACACAATGAATGTGGGAACATTTGAGAGGCTTGAGGAGTTGGTCCCCGACTCCCTCTCGCTCTCTTGACTTTCCAGAGTCTCGAGTAATTCATTCCATCTTGTTGGGACTTCCGCTGGACAGAACCCACAATTTTCATGCTCTTCTGTTCATTTTATAGATCCTTTCTCAAGAGAGTAAGGATATGAATTAATGAAACATTATTTCCAAAGCACTCTGTTTATAGTTTTATCATAGCCACATGGATTTGTAGCAAAATTTCTTCACTCACCACACCAGGAAACAAAAAGGTTTTGAAGGTAAAATATTAAGCTCTGAAGCATCCCTCTTGTTGCTTCCCACTTACTCTCTCCACACTTGTACTTGCTCACCTAGAGTCTAGTGTGCCTCTCACGTCATCCCAGCATTCTGTCACTTAATCCTCAAGGAACACTTATGAGGCATCTGCTTTTGTTGTTGTTGTTCTTTTTTTAATTGAAGTATTGTTGACTTACAATGTTGTGTTAATTTTTGGTATACAGCGTAGTGATTCAGTTTTATCCACACACACACCCCCCTATACATATATATATATTCTTTCTCATATCTATTTCTAACCTGTCATTGCCACACTCAGAATTTATCCCACCCTCTATCTCTCCCTACCCTCATTTCTTATAAGGAGTGCTCTGAGAGTACTTACCAAGATTCAGATTGTACTCAGGATATCTATCAATGCACTCAGGGTAGATGGATGCAAATGGAAGTTTCAGAGAAGGTTCTCAAGAATCTGAAAAAGAGCATGAAGGCACTCTGGGCCTAGGAATGGCATCAGAAATAATTCAGACAGGAAAGAGATCTGACCGTGGGAGGCGGAGGCCCATCCTCCCTGTACCCTCCTCAAGACTTGAGCTATCTTTGTGGAGACACTAGACCTCCTGAAAGACGCAGGCAGGGCCTGATGTGCAGAGTGTCCTGAAGGTGTGGAAAGCTTAACAGGGACAGGGGTTAACTCTGGTCAGAACTAGTTTGAATTTTTTTTTTTTTTTTGCAGGGGGAAAGTTATTAGGTTTATTTATGTAGTTAGTTGGGTTTTTTGTTTGTTTATTTGTTTTGTTTTGTTTTTATGGAGGTACTGGTAATTGAACCCAGGACCTTGTGCATGCTAAGCATGCACTCTACCACTTGAGCTAAACCCTCCCCACTGGACTAGTCTGAATTTAATAGCTCCCATTTCAACTTCTAATCACTTAGAATTTCAGATTCAGGTCAGAGTGAGAAACAAAGTCTAAAGAGAAGGCAGGCACCAACAGCCCCAAATTGTATTTCTGATGTACTTTTGCCCCAAATGCCCCTCTGATGTAAGCAACCCTCAGTCTGTCTTCCTGTCACATCCCCCACCATCTAACTTCAGTCTCCTAGAAGCCCTCTCCTTGATACCATTTATTTATTTTCTCTGTTTCGGTCAGAAATACCTTTCTCAGACTTTTTCTCCTATTCCTAAAAAGAGGGGGTGAGTTAGCTGTGAGTAAATTTGAGATTTTGTGTGAACCAGACTGATCTAAGTATTTTATTTCCACCTACAAATTGAGATGATGACTACTGAGTTATGTCACCTAAGAAAGGAAAGTTAACAGTCAAAAATACTTGAAGACTCAGAAGGGAAGGAGATGTTGAATGGTATCTTAGTCAGTCTGGGCTGCTATAACAAAGTCCCATAGACTAGGTGGCTTATAAACAACATAAATTTGTTTCTCACAGTTCTGGAGGCCAGGAAGTCCAAGATCAAGGTGGCAGCAGATGTGTTATCCGGTGAGCGCCCACATCCTGGTTCATAGACTCCACAACTGAGGTTGCAGACATCCAAACTGTGACAATGGCACTATCTGACACAATTTGTTGCCTCCCAACATTCATTCCCCAACATTTTTCCTTGCTAACAAAATCTCAGTTTTGTTCAAGTATTAGATGAACATGTGTCTCAGAAACACCGGGCTCTTCCTCATTCCAGGGATGAATCCTGATTAGTCTAGGCTGATCGTGGTATTCTGTTTCCCTCACCAAGGCTTATAAAGCAACTCAGGAAACAGGTCTGCTAGGAGAACTCTGGAAGAACTTTTATCTGTGTAATTGGAGCATGAAGAAGGACCATGCCTTTTCCCATCTTCCAACCCTAGGACATGCTGAATTCCAGCAGCCACGTTAAGGATACGCCGGGATGAGCCTGAGAACAAGCTGGGGATGACAGAGCAGAAAAGTGGACAGAACCTGGGTCCTTGAGACACATCTTTGAGCCATTGAATTAATCACCTCTGGAACCTCCTTACTTCTAAAATTTTAATGAGAGGTAATGACATTGTCTTATTTAAACTAAATTTAGTTTTCTTTTCTGTTACTTGCATCAGAAGCATATCCACTGATATAATGACCAAAGGTATAAGAACAACAACAACAAGAAAAAAACCAACAATAAGAGTATGCATGTTAGCAACAATTAAGTTTCCCAACAAGGCCAGTAGCATCAAATTAAGTTATATGAATACCACCCCTGACAATTTACCATTTTCATTATGATCCTTTTACCTAAAGTTATACATAGTGTCCAGTAGTTTGCCCTAAGTTATTTTATACTCACTACTTTTTTTTTCCTTTTTTGAGGGGAAAGGAGGTTGAGGGAGCAGCTGATTGTAGAACAGGGGTCAGGAAACTTTTTCTGGGCCAGGTAAAGGCCAAGTAGTAAATATTTTATGCTTTGTAGGCCATATGTCTCTGTCACAACTTCTTAACTCTGCCACTATAGCACAAAAGTAGACATAAATATGACATAAATGAATGATCATGACTATGTTCCAGTCCAATTTTATTTATAAATGCTAATATTTGAATTTCCTATAATTTTCATGTATATCACACAATATTTCATTGTTTTCAATCATTTAAAAATTTAAAAACCACACAAATGAGTACATGTAAAACTAGGGAAATCAAGACAAGATCAGTGGATTATATCAATACCAATGTCCTGGTTGTACATTGTATTGCATGGTTTTGTAAGATGTTACCACTGAGGAAAACTGGAGAGTACACAGGATCTCTCTGTATTCCTTTTTTTATTATGGTAATATATATATAACATAAAATTGATCATTTTAATCATTTTTAAGTTTAAAATTTAGCGGCATTAAATACATTACAGTGTTATTCAACCATTACCACTATTCCTTTCCAGAACTTCTTCATTCCAAAAGGAAATGCAGTAGCCATTAAAAAATACCTGCTCATTCCTCCTTTCCTGCAGCTCCTTTCAGTCTCTATGAATTTGACTACTCTAGGTACGTTGTATAAATAGAATCATACAATATTTGTTCTTCTGTGTCTGTGTTATTTCACTTGGCATAATGTTTTCAGGGTTCATCCCAGGTAGCATGGGTCAGAATTCCATTCTTTTTTAAGGCTAAATGATATTCCATTGTATGTATATACCACATTTTGTTTGTCTTGTCATATATCGATGGACATTTGACTTGTTCCTACCTTTGGATTCTGTGGATAATGCTGCTATGAATGTGGGTGTACAAATGTATGTTCAAGTCCCTGCTTTCCATTCTTTTCTTATACCTACAAGTAGAATTGCTGGCTCATATGGTAATTCTATTTTTAATTTTTTGAAGAGCCACCATAATGTTTTCCATAACAGCTACACTATTCTACGTTGCCACCAACAGTGCAACAAGGGTTCCAATTTCTCCACATCCTTGACAACACTCGTTACTTTCTAATTTTTGGATTTTCCTGATTTTTAGATAGCCATTCTAATGGATATGAAGTTGTATCTCGTGGTTTTGGTTTGCGTTTCTCTATTGATTGCTCATATTGAGCATCTTTTCAAGTGTTTATTGATCATCTTTATATCTTCTTTAAAAAGGAGAAAGGAGAACAGTCTATTCAACTCCTTTGCTCATTTTTTAATAGGTTGTTTGTTTTTTTGCTTTTGAGTTGTAAGAATTCTTTATATCTTGTGGATATTAATCACTTATCAGATTTATGATTTGCAAATATTTTCACCGATTCTGTGGATTGCCTTTTCACTCTCCTCATAGAGTCCTTTGATGCACAAGTTTTTAATTTTGATGAATCCAATTTCTCTAATTTTTTTCTGTATAGTAATACATGCACATATTATAACTGCACATGAATCTACAGTTATCTCAAATTTTAAAATTCAGTCAGTCAGACAAATGTAAATACCATTCTTAGCTTGTGGGTCATTACAAGAATAAGCAGCATTTGGCCCACGAACTGTAGTCTGCCACCCCTGGTGCAGATAGAAAATGGAGTTGCAACTTTTTCTCTGTTATTCAAAAACTCCATCCACTCCCTTATCCTGCTCCTAACCCACTACTTCTGGGACTCAAGAACTTAAAATAGTTCAGCCACATATATTTATATATATATATATGAATATGTGTATAAACATGGTTCTATCTTATGTATTCCAAAAATCAAAGGACTAATCCAAAAAGTAGCTATAATTCCACATTCAATTTTAAGAAAAGCTTTGCTCTTAACATACATTTATTCTCTTTGTTGCATTGTGGCAGAGGATTTTAGGACCAATTCCTTTGCAGACACCCACCCAGCCTTCCTCCCCTCCTGGGAATCCTTCCTCCACCTACACAGACAGCAGTTTGGCTTCCTACGGCCTCCTGAGGCAGCCTCTTCTGTTGCCTAAAAGCTCTAATTGTTAGAAAGTTCTGTTATCACCGCATTCCAAGGAGACTTTTCAATCCCTCTTAAAAATTAAGCACAGTATCTGGTTTAAAGAAGGTTTTCATAACGATAATGTTCTAGTTCTGAAATACAGAGGCGGCTTTGCGTAGTCTTCCTATTTTCCATAATTTAACTTAATGTTACGTAAGTTCTTTTTTATATATGGAGTATTTTATAATAAACAAATTTTAAAACAAGCAATTCATCATTCTTGTTTCTATCAGAAATATTATTATGTAAAAGGCATCAGTGCAAACCATCTCAGAGGTTTTTGCGGATAAAAGAAACATACCCAGGGCCACAGCCCTATCCCAAGGCCCCTTGTGAACTACCCCAGACAATTCAACAGCCTCCACATAATCATCCTTGCCTCTCTCTGGTCTGTTTTCACTCTAGCCAGACCGATCTTTTAAAAAGGTGTATCTAATTTTACCACCCTCTTGCCCTACATATTTATTAGTCTCTCATCAATCTCAGGATAAAGACCAAAGTCTACCAGGGGCCACCAAGCCCATTGCTGGCTGTCTCCAGCCTCATCTTGTCACCTCCCACAGCCCTCCATGCTCCATGTCCTCAGTTACTACATTTTGTCATGCTCTCGGAGGTGCTGTTTCCTCTGTCTGAATGCTCTGTTTCCACCACACACACCGCTCTCTGCCAAGGATATATGTTTTCATTTCTCCTGAGTAAATATTTAGGCGTTACATGTTAGATGTGCTAAGTGTATATTTAACTCTATAAGAAATTGCCAAATTGTTTTCCAAAGTGAATGCATCATTTTGCATTTCCATCAGCAACATATGAAAGTTCCAATTGCTTTAATTCTTGCTAGCACTTGGCTTGTATAGTCTTTGTTACGAGATTTTTTTACCTTTTTTTAATTTTAATTTTTAAAAATTGAAGTATAGTTGGTTTACAATGTTTCAGGTGTACAGCAAAGTGATTCAGATGTGTGTGTGTGTGTGTGTGCGTGCTCTTTTTCAGATTCTATTCTATATGCTATATTTTTAACAAAGCATAAAATAGTATCTGACTATGAGGTTCAGCCAAAATGCATAGAAAATGAGTAACTCCTCAACTCAAACAGCGACAGTGCTCTGGTCTAAGTTTTCTCTCCCCCTCACCCTCCAATGTTTATAGTAATAACCTTTAGCCAGGCTGCTGCGAAAGCACAGGGGGATTTAACATGCTTAACCACAGAGATTGTTTTTCAGACTGAATTGATAAAAGCACTGCAGCTTCAGAGTCTTACCTTAACATCTCTACAAAGCGCAGAGTTGCTCCTGAACACAACTCCTCTGTTGGAATCAAAGCGATGAGTGTGAAGGTCCCATGTGTGGAAATGTCACAAAGGACATAGTCACACAGGGCACAAAGACTTCCGGGAACGGAAATACTTTTGAAGGTTAGTTAACATATTTTCCAGATCAACTGCTGGTTAAACTCTTTAGAAAACTATCAGTGAATAATTTTTATTTTCCTTAAAACAAAATCTACATGTTGGTAAGCGCCAGGGGATGCTGGTTCCTTTGACAATTGTAGTTTTCAGTACTAAATGTAAGAGCAGCTAACATTACCACCAATTAAAAGGCTGATGTGCAAATTGCTGGGAGTGTTTTATAGACAATTTGCTTTTTATTTCATCAGAATACTCCAGTGAGAATGTTTTTGACTACAAGGTAATAGAAGGCTCGCTCTAGAGCTAGCCTTTGCTAAGGTAACATATTAATGAGTCATCAGAGGCTATAAATAGAACTCAGCATGAACTTCTGTCCACAATTACACCACTATTCCCACAAAGAGAGCTGTTACTAATGACAGAACATGGCCTGCTAGCCACTGTTACAACCAAGCGGGGGTGCGGACCCGGGGAACCACAGCCTTGTGGGAAATGTGCCTAGGTACGATTTGCCAAGACGTCATTATGTGCTTTTTTGGTCTCCCTTATAGCCTGTGGAGCAGTTGTATCTTTTTCCTCAGGGATCTTCGTTGTGGGTGCCAGCCAAGATTTTCAAATTCTCTTTCAGATGATAAATCCCTGACAATAACTGCCTTAAGGCAGTTATTTATCTCACTTTTGTCCCTTCCCCTCTCCTCCCCAGCATATACTAGAGTCTGTCATGCAGCACAGTAGCAGGTATGTAGGAGGGACCAATGATTATTTACCAGATAGATGGATGGCTAGATGAGTGAATGGAGGGACAAGCATGTTAACTCTATGCTTCCATATAATACTCTGGAATTTTGACCTTTCATATAAACATGTAAATACATTCAAGTCGATCTCCTAAGTAATATGCATCTAAATGTTCCCCGACACTCCCCCCCAAAAAAAACCCCACCAACAGCCGTACTTTGTGTCTTCACACTCTTGCCCTGCTCATTTCTTCAGGAGATAGGAGAGAATAAAGTATAACCTAAAAGCAGAGAGAGGGCAAAGCTGTTAAGACCCTGCCATTCACCACACCTTAAATCCAATTTCACACTAGCCCTAAAGGGAGGACAGGATGCAGGAAGAGTAAGGTCGAGGAAAAGAGATGTGATCAGAAATGGTCAAACACCCTAAGTCTTGCTGAGTTGGACAGCCACAGAGCTCTCCACCCCAAGAGCCTATCTGTAAAGGCACCAAGTTCTGGGGGAAGAAGTCCAGGAAGGGACATAAAGAGGCAGCCAAACAAATTATCTTCCCTGCAAGGTTGTCCCTCATCCCCATTGGCAAGTCTGTAGTAAATCCTCCCAGCCCTGAGTCAGCTGGAGAAAGCAGGGGAAGGCGGGAGAGGCAAGGTGTATGTGGTGGGGCTCTAAGTTCCTCTTTTTTGTTCATGGTCACATGAAGCCTATGTGAAACCTATGTTGGGAAGTTCAATCACTGAATCTTCTTTGCCAGTTCAGGTCTGCAGTGTCACCTCCATGTGATCCCACCCCTGGTTCCCTCACCTCGCTTTTCTTCACCCACATCATACACAACCCCTTCCTCGGGCCATCCCTCCACCTCTGCTGTATTTTCGGTGCAATCCTGCCTGACTTTATGCCCTTTCAGATTCAACCCATGAAACCTAAGGGGGAAAAGGCAAAGATGGTCAGGCGAGAAAAGACAAACATCAAAAATTCCATGATATTGAGACCAATCTATCCAAAGAGGCTTCTATTTCTGGGAGCAAGGAAAAGGGAGAAAAGACTCCCCTGGGACACTAGGGGTGGTCCTCCAGAGCTAGTAAGAAGAACACCACACTCTGTCGCTTTTGGATTCAAGGACACAGTCCTCCCTGAGAAGCACAGAGCTTTGGGATGATGCCTGCCTTTCAGAAGGACTCCCTACACTCAGTGGCAGTGACAGCTGAGGAAAACCCAGAGGGACAGAGCTCAACTCTGAGCTCCTACTCCCAGTCATTCTTCTTCCTTTGGCTTATTCCCTCATCCTCAAAGCAGCTAGGAACACGTGAATCCCAAAAGAAGAAAGTGTTCATGTTGGAGGATCTTCTGTTTTTAAAGGTGGCTAGAAGTGTAAGTGATATGAAAAAGACAAAAACAGGAAGTAGAGGATATAGGAGTGTCTAGAGCAGCGGAGACCGAAGGAAGATTTGAATGGGGAATGGTTGACCATTGAGACGCAGGGGTACTCTGTCCCTTTTTAATCTGTGCCTCTGCTTTAGTCTTTAAAGCTAAGTCCAGATCTAAGGTTTCCCATATTATTGTCCTATGCTGTCTTTACCTCACAACCCTATCTGATACAGGGATGTCTGGCTAATTTTTCTCATTTCTGCAGTCCTAGCCATACTGTGGCATTGTCAGCGTTATGAATTTAAGGTCTTTGTGGAGTATCTTGTACCAATGCAGTGAGTTTTGATCTATTCAAACGTTGCCATAAGCAGTTGTATCTCTACTAGTGTGTTGCAGCAAAGTGTGTTACAGCTCAGTTGTGACAGCAACCTGGATCCAGGTGAGAGACCTAGCAGCACTCAGAGGGTTGGAGAACTCAGGTTTATTACACCAGCAGGCCCAGAGGAATTAACACTCCAAGCTCTGGACCCCATCTGTAGGTTTACACAGGCTTTTATAGGCTGCCAGTCTACACTTTGCAACATCATATGCAAATAAGGTGTAACAAAAGTTGATTAAGGAACAAGCTTTGTAGAAATGGACCAACCAGAAGTGAGCTCTATGCAAATGAAGTGCTACAAATGGACCGATCAGGAGTTAGCTCAGGGAACCAATAGAATCTTAGGGGTAAGTTCCTCTTTCCTAGAAGCAAGCCCGTTTCAGAGGCAAAAAGCGAGATAATGCTGCTGGGCCAGGGAGCTGGATGGTGCTGGCAGGAGAGTAGTGGCCCTGCCTGGGAGTCCTGCCATCTGTTTCATGGGGCTTCCCACCTCAGTGAAAAGTAAAAACTCCTGAGGGATGAAAATTGATAGCTAGTCAATCCCAAGCATCCAAAATTATTCTGTAGACTGCTTCCATAGACTCTAGGGCTGGAATTTCCTTGGTGATCCTCTGGTAAGAAGGATCTTGGCCACACTGCTCCACTCCAGAACAAACTGGACCCAGGCTACATGCTAATCCCTTGGAGCTCTGGTTAGATCACAGCAGAATTCTGGTGACCTTAGAATTCTGGGTCCACTCAAACCAGGAGCAACCTCCAAGAGGGCACAAAAGCTACAGGCCTACCTTCTAATCACCAAATGTTTTTAAGACTCCCCAAACTTTCTAAAGAAAAGTCAGTTTGTTACAGATTCACAAGTTGAAGACCCAGTTCATTCTCCTGAGACCAACCTCTAACAAGCACAGAAACTCATCCAGATACAACCTCCCAAGATCAGAGCTTCCAAAAATCAGAATCACTTGGGGAGCATTTTTTTTTTAAGTTTCTTTTTAGTTGAGATAAAATTCATATAACATGAAATTAACCGTTAACTATTTTGAAGTGTACAATTCAGTGGCATTTAGTACAGTCACAATGTTGTACGACCATCACTTGTATCCATTTGTAAGACATTTTCATCACTCCAAAAGAACACTCCACATCCATTAAGAAGTCATACTTGAGAAAAAATTTTAAAGTACATATTCCAAGACCCCATACCCAAGAGACTGAAATTTAGTGGACATGGAAATATTTTTCAAAACTTTTCAGATATCTTACTCCTAGGTATTTACCTAAGAGAAATGAAAATGTACATCTACCCAAAGAGCTATCTATGAATGTTTATAGCAGCTTTATTTATAGTCACCCAAACTTGGGAATAACCTAAATGTCTCTCATTAGAGATATATAAACAAACTGTGATACATCCATACAATAGATTAGTACTCAGCAGTCAAGAGAAACAAACTTTTGATACAAGCAGCCACAAGGCTGAATCTCCAGTACAGTATACAAAGTGAAGGAATCCATTTTTCATACTATATTCCATTCATAAGACATTCTAGAAAATGCAAAACTATAGTGACAGAGAACAGATGAATGGTTTCCAGAGTTTGAGGGCGGGGATAGGCTTTGAGTACAAAGAGCAAAAGGGAGTTTTGGGAGGGGTGATAAAATTGTCCTGCATCATAGTTGTGGTGGTGGTAACAGACATTTGTCATAGCTCATAGAACTCCACACCAGAAAGTGAATTTTACTGTGTTTGAATTCTAAAGTAAATTGGAAAACATTTTAAGCCTCTCTGAATGTTTCTGATGTATGGCCTGTTTGGGGAACCAGTACACAGGGAACGCTGGACAACCTGGTTATTCTATAACCCAGTCAGGTCACACTTTGGACACTTGGGGCCTGACAACTTACCCTTACTGTCTCCCTGCATATCATCACGGCATTTGGGCATTTCCACAGACAAGAAGTATAAAAGTAAGCCATCGGGTGTGGCAGATCACAGACACGACCTATGCAGCGGTTTTGTGCTAGTGTTTGTCAAACAGAAATCACCGCACCAAATATTCTAAAGTCATTTTCAAAACATGAGTTACGCATTATCTCTTAGATTAATCGTAATCATATTCATAGAGAAATCATTTCCACTGATGGAGATCAGAAAGCAACCTATGAACTTACCAAAACATGTATTTAACATATTTAACAAAATATCATGTTTAACAACTTATTTTTAAGATCCCCCCCAATCAAAACCAAAACCGAAACCCAGAAGTTTTTATGTGATAAATCTAATGATCCTAACCAATGTGAGTGCAGGTCATTTTGATTATTTTTATATAATTTGTCACCTATTTTACAAAAAGGAAAACAAGAGGCTTATTTGGCCGAGCTGCAAAGTGAGTCAGTGGCATATTTGACAACAGATTCTTCAGAGATCCCTTTATTTGTGAAAATTTAGAACTATGGAAAACAAATGAAAATTGTGCACAGATGTTTACGTGGAGTAACCAGCCTCATTAACTGTGGGTCTAACCTTGTGCCTAATCTCATTAAACAACAACAAAAAAAAAGCCGTATCCTGTTGTGGTTGATCATCTACTCAAACAAGGTGGCTAGAATTCAAATAGAAACTTCCAGGTATACGAAGAAAAGAGACAAGAAGTCGGCGAGGTTTAGATTGGAAGATAATGCGAGTTTCGCCTGCAGGACAAAGGAAAACAAAACAGAATGTGCCCCGTGGAGTGAGAGAGATCTAACTGTTGTTTCCATCCGGCTAGAGTAGATTTTCTAATTTGCAATTTTTGCTTGCCCTTGCCTCAAACTATTTCTGTTAATACTATTGCTTTGCTTCCTCATCACTTTGCAAACGATTGCATTCTGCTGCTTTTTTTAGAGTTGCTTGTGCCTGAGAGGAAATGGAGCTACAAGTGTTTCCTTTCCATTCAAAACTGGCACTTTTTTTGTAGTGGGGGAAGAAGCTGAGGACTCACATCTTACTCCCAGCAGTTTGAGATAGCACTTAGTTTTCCATAAGCCTCTCTAAAAGTCCTTATGTTGTGAATTTATACATTTTATCACACCCTCCAGGAAGCAAGCTGGGCAACTTCTCCTGATGCCAGATGGCTCAGCAGACTTCTCTGATGTTGCCACTGGATTGCACATCCCTGCTTCTCTTATCCCACACCCCAAAGTACATCTACCTAGAAAGTGTAAAATGCTCATTATTTCACTGGTCCCCAGGCAGAAGTTCCTTCACCTTCACCGTGGGGGAGTCACTCCCACCCATAGTGAATCTTCCTCCACCTTTCCAACCTAAGCACCTCTTAGGTGTACCGTCCTGGAGCCCAGAGTAAAGCCAGGCATTCTCTTAAATAATCTATACATATGGTTTAAAATGAGAATAATGTTGAGGAGTTGCACAAATTTGGTAGTAAGAGATGACTTTGTAGGAAAATCACCATGTTTATTTATTACATAAGTCAGAATTCTTTTGGTTGTAAGTGACAGACCATATTTGAATTAGCTTAGGGAGAGAAGGGCATCTATTGACTCATGTAACAAGAAAGGATCAGGGAAAGAATAATTCAAGGGCTTGAGACACCAGTACATTTTCCCTCTCTGCCTCTTCTGCTTTTCTCTGCAAGTGGAGGGTATAGCAGGATTTGGAGACACATATTTCAATTTTACCATAAAAGAAGAGAGAAAGAACACAACATGTGTGTGTACATGCTCATGTGTGTGCATACACACACACACATATACACACACACACAACAAACATACTGAGAAGATTCAGACTATATATTAGAGCAGCGAGGTGCAAGGGAACAATTCTCCAAAAAGAGGGGGAAGCACAAACAAGGCCCCTGGGGAATCGGTTCTGAACTAGAAACAGATTATTTTTATCTTGAGGGTTCATTTCCAGGCATAAAGCCTCCTATTCCCAAGAATACACTTACATCAGTTTGAGAGGCACAGACACATATCATACAGCATTTAAGAGGGGCCTCAAACTTATGTCCTATGAAGAATTTTCTAGTGAAGCACTGTCTGTTCTCTGATAAGACACTGAGATGGATTCTGAGAGCCTCAGGAACCTGGGGGAGGCAAGACACAGAGAGAGTTAAAATCCTTTTTAGAAAGGAATTAACAGCAACGTTAGGTTATGGAAAGAGAAAAGAGGATGGAAGGGCTAGAGTGAGAGAGAAGAACGAGTGAGCATGAGCCTGGGCATTACATTAAAAATCCCTAGTCATGAGAAGGCCAAGGAACCCCTAAAAATTAGGAGCTGTCACATGAAATTTGAAGTTGTTTGTGTTGCTGTAGTATAAGTCCTCTGACAGAGACAGATTCGGTGTTCTACAGGTCCCTTTTTTTTCTTCCTGGGTTCAAAACTAGACTACATTTCCCAGCCACCCTGGCGTGGAATGTAGATGTAGCCAGAGCACTAGTTCTAGTCATTGGAAGTGGGCAGCAAGGATGGGTGGCCCCTCCAGGCCTGGCTAATGTAACTCCCACATTATTCTCCACTCTGCCCTCTCCTGCAGGCTGGTGACAGAGGACCAGATGGAGGACTCCATGCCCCCAGAAGATGCTGGAACCACTAGACAAGAGGAGCCTCAGTCTGTGAATGGCTTGGTGGATCAGGCCTCTTCCAGCCTCCATCGGACTGTGACATGAGTAAGAGATCATCCTTTTGCGTGTTTGCTCTTGTTGTCACATTATTGCAATTGGGGCTTGTTTGTTGTAGTGACTGACTTATTCTGACTAACATAAACTCCTACTCAGACCTACACCCCCTCTCAGGTCTTCAAAAAGTCTACTAGAGATGTGCAGATGTCCTATGAGGGTGGGAGCCTTGAGGAGATCGTAACAGAGGCTGAGTTTCACAACCAGGTTAACAGGGCATGGAACAGAAACTGCATTTACAGGAAAACAGTGCATTCCATAATCTAAAGCCATTTACAGAAGTAGGGCCAGACATGACCACAGGATCAGAAATTTACAGAAGTATTGGAATGGGTTTTGATTTCTACAGAGCGTGGAATGAGGGAGGCCTTATGGAACTTTATCTAGATGTGAAGGGAGTAACGAGTGGATTATGTTGCTATCTTTATGTGGGTCCGGGTGCTATGAGTGAAAATAGTTTTTGACTAACATGTCAAGGATGGAGACTGCAAAACTCTTATGACCATGAAATCCTGAATCAATACGTATATCACTTGGATGTTTACAGAATTCTTTTCTACTGAGAAATCCCTGATAGACAGCCGAGCAGGATTTATTTACCAGGCAATGAAAAGAGCAGCCAGCATCTACTTCCCAGTGTCAGTCTCCCCATTTTTCTCTCTCCTAGCTCACATGCTGTTGTTTTCCTTTAGGGCATTAATGAGATACTTATTACTGCATTTATTTTTAGATGTTTTTGTTTCCCCCCTTAGACTCTAAGCTCTATGAAAACAAGGTCTGTGTCTGTTTCACCCTTATTGTATCCCTGGCACCTAGCACAGTGCCTGGCACACACTTCAGGAATATTTATTGGAAATGAAATCTGTAGGTGTGTTTGTTGGAATGAAGTGAAATCTGTACATGTGAGAGCCTCAGTTAGCCACCTGTTGACCTTGGAGAATTCACCTCCTAATTTAGTTTTAAGAATCAAATATTGTTTAACTGTCTGACAATTTGAAAATGCATTACTACCTTTCTTTATGTAAAGAACAAATGGCATTTATCATACATGAATATGATATGAGTTCTCATACATGAATTTTATCCTAGCAACAGCTATGTAGGGTTATTATTATTATTGTTATTATTGATAACATCTGCTTCTTTCTAGAAGACACATGAATTCTTTTTCCATGTGTTATATAGCCCAGGCTGAGTTTGAAACTGAGTGTCTCTTTCCCTTCAATCCAGGCAGCAGCAATATTAAGTAAATAGCCTTCCTGGCTGAACCTCAGCTGACCTGCCTACTGGAACCTTTCTTATCAGAGTTCCAGGAATAATCACTTTTGTTTTTTAAGAACAAGATATTGATAGAATATAGCAGTATCCTTTTTTCAGATTGCTTTGTACAAGTCTGGCAGTTTTTCCTCAAACAGTACAGCCTAGACTCATAATTACGCTTTTCCTCACCACATCCCACCCTCCCCCAGCCACTGGAATACAGGAGCCGAGACTTCCACCTTGGTACTGTATTAGCAGTTCTGAATCATTTTGTGCAAATTTGTATTGAATATATCCTTACCTCTTCTCCTTTGTTCACTTGTGAGCTTATGGGGGCAGATTTTATAAATAACTATCCATTTTCTTTTTTCCTTCATTCTGAGAATGTGTCCTTAGGATAATTATTGTTTCATAGAATAGCAGAAAAAAATGAAAAATATAATCTACATCAACCTCTCCATTTTATAGATGAGTCAACTAAAACCTAAAGTAACCAAGTTTGCTTGCCTGACATCATATAGCTAGTTAGCAGCAGATCACTTTCCCTGTGATTTTACTTCAGTATTTGTCATATGTTGATATTCCACATGACATCTTCACAAGCACAACAGCCTCACTCACACACCAAATGATTGCTTTGAGTTCATCATGAAATTGCAAAGTAATTTACAACATACCATTGTAAGCAGATACAGATGACTTCAGAGCAGAATTGTTAGTAATGGTAAATTATACTAAATCACTTGCAATTTCTCCAATATGCCACATGATTTTGTTAAACCTCCATGCTAGCATATGTGATTTTACCTCATCTCATTAGGAAAGCAGTGCATTCCATAATCTAAAGCCATTTACAAAAGCAGGGTCAGACGTGACCATGGGATCAGAAACTTAAGGAATTTACAGAAGAAAGGACTCTCCTTTCTTGCCTGATGAACCCTTTTCATCCATCAACACCTAGATCAAATGTCACCTTCTCTTTGCTGGCTTTCTTGTCTCCTCAAGGACTCTCTTCTCTGTATTGCCAAGGCTCTTTATTTTAAGTTTAGGCTCCATGAAGCTGAACACCTCGAGGCCAGGACCTTGTCTATATGCTTCTCCCAACACCCAGCACTGATAGACACATTATTAATGTCACTGAAGGAGTAAGTGAATGAATGAATAAGTAAATTGAATTAAACATTGTTTGCCAAAAATTATTCACTTCTTGGGAGATACAGCAGAGAAGAAGGAAAATTAAAGATGCTTTTTATATTCTGTCAGCATGGTTCTTCTGGCTGCTAAATGACATAAATTATCTGTAGCATCCTGCACAGTGCTGACACAGACACTTCGTAAATGTCCCCCATGGCCAGACTCCATTATGTACATACAATTATTGTAGTGGAATGAAAATCAGAAGATCAATATTTGAAGTTTGATCAAATATTGTGAGGAGAGAAATGAGCTCCTTTGTCCTTTGAGTGATTGACTGGACTGTCCCATGGAGGTAGCTGAGCAGGTAGATTTGCAGTCACATTTAGAAGAATAGCTTGGTTCCTGACACAAATAAGACGATGCAGATCCGTGTGGCTGGAATGATTAGGATTTAATTCTGAGGTGGCACTTGACAAAATGCTCAGCACAGAGCCCTCAATGAGTATCAGCTTATTAACTCCTCTCAAGGATGAGTGGCTTTCCAGAACCTAATTGTGGGAAAGGTTTTAAAGCTTCTAAGCTCAGAAGAAGAAAAAAAGGCCATGATCAATTAGCTGTGTTACCTTAGGTGCAAGATAGGGAAATGAAACTTTTTGTCCTGGATCTAGACTCTATTGCCTTAAACTTAAGCAAGCTTAGGGTAACTTTCTGGGTTAGTGTCACTCACAGACAGACTGAACAGAAGTGAACTTTTTTGTATACATGTATTTTTATTGAAGTATAGTCAGTTTACAATGTTTTGTCAATTTCTGGTATACAACATAATGCTTCAATCATACATGAATACTTTTCTCTTTTTTATTATTTTTGGGGGGTAGGTAATTAGGTTTATTTATTTATTTTTATAGGAGGTACTGGGTTTGAACCCAGGACCTTGTTCACTTGAGACATATCATCCCTCCAGAAGTGAACTTTGATGAATTTTAACATTGGCAGACTGACCAAATGTCATCTACTGGTGATAGCTGCACTGTGCAATACAGAGGCCACTAGCCACCTGTGGCAACTTAAATGTAAATTAAATAAAATTCAATGAAATTTAAAAAACAGTTCCTTGAATTTCAAGTGCTCAATGGCCACTCATGCCTATTGGCCTCCATACTGGATAGCACAGACCTAGAACAGTCTCATCATCTCAGAAAGTTCCACTGGACAGAGCTGCTTCCTAGGATACCTTAGAAAATTGTGCTAATAAAGTACATAAACTTATGTAGTCCACAGCATATTTTATATCACAAGTTTGTTTGGATAATGTGCCCAGTTTTCTAATCCTTGAGGAACAATGTGGTGAAGTGTCCCTGTGCTGGCTAGTTGATTTTCAAGGCAGGCTCCATGGCTGACAACAATAGAGCTGGTTTCACTTACTGCGGGATAGAGCACAGCAAGATAAAACTCAGAAGGTTAAATCTTTTCTCTTCTTGCAAGTGATTACAAAGAAGTAATCATTTAGTTTGGGTTTTTGAGGCTGAGTAGGTGTTGGCGTTTGAGGGCTAGTCTCTGGCACATAAGCAACATGACTATTGAATAATGACATTACTTTAATTAAATCACCCAAAATGTCTCACAATCAGATAATCATACCTTTGAGGGATTTTTTTAAAGATTGGGCCATCTCTCCATTACCTCAAAGTGAACTAAGTGGAACCATTAACCTCTCTTTCTTCTATAATATGTGTATAAATGAATGAGGCTGATAAGCAAATATTTGTTATACTTTCTCTGTGTCTAGTTGTATGAAAATACCAAGAATTTTTTTAAATTTTAAAAGTAACTATATGTCTTGCAAGAGTAGACTTTCATCCAAATTCAGTAATTAAAAAAATAATATGTTCAGCCTATTCTACTTACTAAGATTTAAAATAATAATAGTAACGGGTGACTTTGTTGAGCACTCATTATGTGTACCATGCTAGGGACTTGGCAGGCAGTCATTTAACCCTTACAACAACAACGGAAGGTAGAATCACTCTTCTTTTATAAATAAGGCATTCAAAAGAGTCAACTTTCTTCTCAATATCACTGCTAGACTGGGGAGAGCTGGCACTTGAGTCCAGATGTGTTTAACTCCAGAGCCTGGACCTTTAACTACCGCTGCATATAGTCTTCCCTACACTTCAGACAATTTGCAGAGACTAGGTCTAAAAACAGAAAGGCTTCTAGCTAATTCTCAGTTGATCAGAAAAGTAAACCAGCCCATCCTCCCATGCAGTTTGCTCCTTGGTTTATATTACAGACCCACTCTCACTTTGAACTGAGGATATACTGCGTATATACTATATACACATATACAATATCCTTAGGAGTAATGAAGATAGGGTGGCCAGATTTAGGAAGAAAAACAGATCCTTAGGTAAACAACAAATAGATTTTAGGATAAATATGTCTCATGCAATATTTGTGTTTCATCTGGCAACGCTAATTGAAGATACCACTAGTTCCATACCAAAGGGATTAGTGGTCCTACCATATGGTTTATAAGAAAATTTAACAGGAAAATGGTAAATTAAAGATGACCACTAATTCTTTGCCATTCCTCCAATTGAGAAGATCAGTTTATTTGCCTCCTTTTGAATCCTGGCTGGCCTTAGGGACTCGCTTGACAAACAGAATGTGGCAAAGTGACATTCTGTGATTTCTGAGGCTAGGACACAAGAAACCTAGAAGCCACCACCCAGGTCCCTTTGAATTCTCTAGAATCCCTGAGAAGGGTGGAAAGAAATCCAACTACCCTGAGACCACCATACAAGAGAGAACACATGTAGATGCCCTGGTTGACAGTACTTGCTGAACCCAGACTCTAGCCAGCCCTGCTGAGATACCAGACATGTAAGCAAAGCCATCCTGGGGACTCCAGACCAGCCTACCCACAAAAGAATACCGAGTGACTCAGCTGACACTACATGGAGGAAAAGAAACACCAAGCCCTGCCCAAATTCCTGACACACACAATCATGAACTATAAAAACAGTAGTTGTTTTCAGGCACTAAATTTTGGGGTCCTTTGTAACACAGCAGTAGATAATCAGAACTATTTTATTATTTAGTATTTTAATAATTGTCCAGAATACCAGAAACAGGGTGTTTTCTCACATTAGAAACATAATCTTGATTAAACCAATACCAAGATCATACTTAATGGTGAAAGCAAAAGAGATATTATCTGTTAACATCAAAAATACAAGAATGATTACTCTCAGAATTAGCATTTAGGTCTGGAATTTTAGGTATATTTCAATGAGCAGTAGTAACCCAAAATTCATTAATTCTCTTGGGTATCTGATATGTCTAGTAGCCTGGCCTCACATCCTCTCAGCCCACCTTTTCCTCCAGCCACTACTGGGAGACCTGCTTCTTGCACCTTGCTTCAGCTGCACTTCATCACTCTAGCTCTTCTGCTCTGGGGCGTCTCTGATACCCTGACATCCGGGAGGATGCCCACAGGAAGCTGCTTAGCACCCAAGTGTATACCTAGAGCATGAGAGCTTGGCCATGAGACTTGTGCAGTGTCACAGGCTCTGTGCTTAGGAGGGCTCCAGGCTTGGTTTAAGATTCTGCTGTCAGTATCTTGAATTCTTTACTACTTTTTGAACAAGGATCTAAAAATTCATTTTGTATCAGGCCTCACAAATTCTATAGTTGGTCCTGTACACACCCATGGAAATGAGAACCCTTGATCAGAGCTGCAACAGAATCTGGTGGGTCGATACCCCCTTCCTCTGTCCCTTGAATGGACAGTTCTGAGACACATTCTACATGGCTCCAAGGAAGATGCCCATCCCCCATCCTGAGTGACCACTTGAGAATAAACATTTGTATTGGCTTTCTTCCTTCACTGTTTTTCTTCTCCAACCCCCAATCTTATATGAGATCACTTCCCAAAATGCGTGCAAGCCCTGGTAGCAGCCACCATTTTCTAGGAGTAACTCAGGCTAAAGCAGTGTTTTTCAAATCCCTTCTGTGCCATGGTTCTGGATTCCAGGGATTCAGACGTAATCAGAGCAAAATTTCCTGCCATCGTAGAGTTTACAATCCAGGTGGCAAACATATGATAAATTGGTGAGCAAATAAACAAGATCATTACCGATTGTGATGAGTGTCTGAAGAACACAAACAAGGTGCTCTGAGAGCAGGAAGGGTGGGGATGTGAATACTGGATTTGAGGCTTGAATCGTAAGAAGGCCAACACATGCCAAGAGCTGGAGAAAAAAAGTGTTTCAGGCAGAAAGAGTAGCAAGACCAAAGGCTCTGAGGTGAAAATGCCCTTGGTGTGTTCGAGGGACAGAAAGAAGACAGAGTGAGGAGCCCAGAGAAGAAGAAGACAAGAGGTAGTACCAGACACTACTGGAGATAGAAAAGGACTGATCACGCAGGGCCACATTAAGGAGTTTGTATTTCATTCTAAGTATGACAGGGGAGGGAGTACATTCTGATTTCAATTTTTAAATTATGACCCTGTGAGGAGAATGGATTGGAGGGGAGCCACTTAGAAAGCTATTGCAGGTGTCAATGTGAGAGTTGGTGGTGGCTCAGAGGAAGGTGGGAGAAGGGAAGATGGACAGAAGGGAGGAATTGCATCAGAGCAGGTGCACTAGGGGCTCTTGGAGCTGATTCAAGGTCTGATCTCTGGTCAAAGATAAACAGGCTCCTAGTAGAGCAAGAAGCATGCCAACAACTTCTCGTCTGAGTATAGAGGCTGCAGCCACTGCCGTATCCTCACCTCATGGAGGGAGGAAGAAGAGCAGGATTCAGGCATTGGGAGGGGAAGCAAGGAAGGTGGCCTTAGCTCATTGCTAGATCAGGAGCCAGCCCTCAGGGCTACAGAAATCGTGCTCCCTGGAGCCCCGGAGCATCCTCTGCCTCTTCTCCGATAAAACACCATCCCTGCTCCACTGCCCCACCCTCAACTCATCTTGCTTTAGATGTTGCATTTTCCACACATTTTCAGCAACTGACAATATCTATGGAAAAAAAAGAGAGAGAGAGAGATAATTATTTGAAAAAAGACTGAAGTTATTTCCAGATGACTTGATTATGTACTTAGAAAACCCAACTACTCAACAGTAAACCTTTGGAAGTCCTAAGAAAGTTCTTCAGAGTTGTCAAATACAAAATATCCAGAAATCTATAAATGTCCCATATGCCAACAATAAGTTAGGTGATATAGTGGGAGGAACAAGCCCACTTATAATACAAAAATATTAAAACTGTGGTAATAACCTTAGCAAGAAATACATAAGCCTATATGAAAATAACTACAAAAACAAAAAGAGCAAACCTGCAAAACTTTTAAAATAAAATTATAATAACTGAAGAACTATTCCATGTTCCTAAAACAGAGTTAATTTATAAGTTTAATTTGAATTTATTTAAAAAGGTTTTTCATATGTAGGAACTTGACAACATGATATTAAAACAAACTGAAAGAATAAGCATTCAAGAATTTCTAAGAAATTTTTGAAAGAGGAAAGCTATCAGGTATTAAAACATATTATAAAGCTGGAATAATTAAAGCACTGTTGTATTAATGTAAAATGCAATCTTTTAGTGAATCTCAAAACAGACCTTAGAATATTAAAAAATTCAATTTATGAGTGATAAATTATGTATTACAAACTAATGTGAACAAAAGGTTGGGTTTCTAAGCATAAAAGCAATAAAAAAAAAGTGTCAAAGACAACATCATATTTGACCATATAGAAATTTAAGCAATTATATAACAAAAAAATCATAAACAAAGATTAAAAGCATATTGCAAACTGTGAGAAATATTTGCAGTGTAAGTGACATGCATGAGGTTAATATCCTTACTATAAAGGTCTCTAACCTATAACAAGAAAATATCAGCTTCAATTGAGAGGAGTCAATGGGCATGAATAGATAATTCACAAACATACACATGTTGGCCAATAAGCATAAAAAGATGTTTATCATCACTAGTCATCAAAGATTGCAGTTTAATGCAACAATGAGATAGTTTTTCACATATCAAATTAGAAGAGAATTTCATTAATGATAATAGACCAGCATTTATTGAGTACTTATTGTGTGCTAGGCACTCTTCGACGTATTTACTTGTAATATATCATTTAAACTTCATAATAATTCTACGAAGTAGGCAGTATTGCTGGGCCCACTTAATAGAAGAGAAATCAAGACACAGAGCAGCTAAGCAACTGTTGCCAGCCCACACAGGTAGGATGTGGTCAAGTTGAGATTCAATTTTAGAGTTTGATTCGGAAGCCTGATCCCAGTACTAAACCATTAGGCAGGAGTCAGTGTTGGGAGGAAGTTGTGAAATAGACACTCTCCTGAGCTGCCGGTGGTGGAATAAATTGGTAATGCCTCTCTGAAAAGCAATTTGACTCTTCAGTATCAAGGATCTTAAAAAGACTTGCAGTCCTTGATCCAATAACTTCACTTCCAAGACTCATTCTAAGGATATTAGAGACAGGAATAGAGAATCACGTGAAGAATGTTTATTATAGAATTATTTATAAAGCTGAAAAATTTAGATACAAAGTGTTCAACAACAGGAAAGCATTTACTAAAATAAATATACATTAAAAATGTATTTAGGGGGAGGGTATAGCTCAGTGGTAGAGCACATGCTTAGCATGCATGAGGTCCTGGGTTCAATCCTCAGTACTTCCTCTAAAAATAAATAAACCTGATTACCTCCCCCAACCCCTGCCAAAATAAAATAGTTAAATAACATGATGATAAATAAATAAAATATATTTTAAAAAGTAAATAAAAATATATTTAATGACATGAGGATATGCAATAATATATAATGTTACATGAGAAAAAAGCATATAACATACTATGTATATAAAATATGATGTATACAGTATGGTCTCAGTATTTTGATATGGAACAGAAAGACCTGAGGATACACGTCAAGGTGTTCACAGTGATTATTTCAGAGAGGTCGAATTACAGGTGAACCTGATTTCCTCTTTATACTTTTCTGGACCTTCTAAATCTTCAACAGAGACATCTATAAGATTATTTTTTATAATCAGGAAAAAGCCAATAAACATTAGATTATGTTTTAACAGCAGAAGTATCTGGAACACTATGAGTGACTTTTACTCCTTTCAGGAAATAAACTGCATCCCAGTTAGAGATAACCTCGATTTTATCCACTCAAACCTAAGAGAAGCAGCAAAGACCTTTGGCCCTTTCTGTCAAAGGCAGAGCTGCAGACAGACAGAAACCACAACTCTGTCCTCTTGGAGACAAAAGAGAGAGGTGATCTAGGAACCACCTGGACTGCCCAAGCTGTGTGCTAAGGATTTTCACAAACTTAGAGCCCTTTTGGGAGGAAACAGAATGCAAGAGCTTACCACCTTAAAACAATTTCATCTGATAAGCACAGCCAAGGTCTGAATAAGAAATGTCCATACTCTCTGGCCACTGTATTTTTACAGCACCCTACAGAGGCGCTGACGCCAAAGGACGTGAATTCAACTCTACATTTCTCAGCTGCATGATACGGGCCAGTCATTTTATTAGTCTCTCTGAATCTTTATCTTGTCATTTCCCAAATAGGATTAATAAAAGTACAGGGCCAACAAGGTTAAATGCCTTCAAATGTGTAGGCCTCATTTGGAAATGAAAATACCCTAGATACATGAAAATTATTATTATTATAATTAGATCTTTCTCCCTGCTTGGAAGGGCTGTCCTTGTTCCCGGAGGATCAGGTCACCCATGGTCAAAGGAAGGAAGATGCTGCATGGAACTCCAGGTGTACTGAACGCTGCCCCTGTTTCTTAGGACTGTGACCTTCTGAAGTCCCTGCTGCCCACCTCCTAAGCCCCAAGGCCCTCAGGCATATGAGAGAATATGAGCTTCATTACTGAACTATAGCTTGGCCTCCTCTGCCCAGTTTCAAAAGTTCTTCCTTCATGTGACCTGAACAGACCTTTAATGTAAACAAACATTTCCTTTGAACCTAATAGGACCATATTTGCTGTTAGTCATATATTTGTCTTAATGGAGTGAATAACAGTCTGTAAATATCCAAAGCCTTGCCCTAAAAACATTATTAAGCACTTTTTCTAAAGTTAATAAGTGGAAAGAAAAACACAAATAATTACATGGCACCTCTCTATGTTTTTTAAACCAAATGCTTTTGTCTCATCAACCTGGGTCAAGCAGATATAAGTAGCTCTGGCCTGCAATGAGGCAAGAATTCTTAAAGCATTCTCCAGAGTTCTTCTAGCAAATTCAGTAGGCCTCTGAAAGTTAATTCAAAAATTGGGAAAGTTCACCTAATAATTAAAAAAGTATATGCCTAAGATTTTAGAGAGCCAAGATCTCAGCAAGTTTCCATGCACACTGTGGAAAGTCTGTAGACTTCAGTTTCTTCAAAGTAAAACAAAGGCCAAAGGACCCTAAGGTAACTTCCAGCTGGAGAGTCCATGACCATAACTGTCAAGGTCCATTTAGTTCTTGGCCTAAATTACTATGCTGAGTCTCTCTTTGTAGCCCAAGTACATATGAAATTCATAGTTTCTCCACTTCTCCCTCAGTACCTTGGGGGAGAAGGACCATCCTCAGGGCTCAAGGGGGTTCCTGCCTGAGGCCTGCTCATTAGAGGGCTCTTCTCTGGTTGTCTTTCCTCCTCACAGATCAGGACTCTGCAAGGCCAAGGGGTGTGCTCACTAGGAGCCTGCCCTAAACTCCATGTGTTAGTCAGCACCAGCTGTCATAGCAAAATACCACAGGCTTAAACAAAGGAAATTTATGTTCTCACAGTCTGCGGACTAGAAGTCCAAGATCAGGCGGCCAGCAGGATGGTTTCTGGTGAGAAAGCTTTATATAGCTTGATCTATAACCTTTTTTCCATTTTTATTGAGATATGATTGACATATAACATTGTATAAGTTTAAGGTATACAGCAAGATTTGAGATATCTATATATATTGAGAGAGAGAGAGAGATACAGATATATATAAATGATGAACACAGTAAGTTTTAGTTAACATCCATCACCTCACAGACTTAACATTTTTTTTCTTCTGATAAGAACTTTTAGGGTCTACTCTCTTAGTAACTTTCAAATATACAACACAGTATTGTCAACTATAGTCACCAGGCTGTACATTCCCTGGAACTTACTTATTGATTTATTTATTTATCTGTTTATTTAATGAGGTATAGTTGATTGCATCTATAACTTTTAAGTATTTAAAATATGGTAGGTGGTCCTCAGTAATACTCTCTCTGGTGCCCAACAAACATGAAGAGCAAACCTGGTGGAGGTTATCCCAGTTCCCTCTGGACTCCCTCCTCAACTCCATCTCTGATGAATTAGCCAGCCTTAATGAGATAACAAAGTTAAGGAGAGAAATAGTCTGATTCTACCTAAGAGCAGGTTCTTGACCCATCCCTACTGTAACCTGGCAGGAATTCTATATTGTAATTCCTGGATCACAGGATTACTAATTCCTGTAACACAGGAGTAATTAATCCAAGCTTGCTATACTCCACTTACTGTTCTAAACCCTTTACAAGTATTAATTCATTTGTTCCTTCCAGCAACCTGTGAAATAGCATTATTACTATCTTTATTTTATAAATAAGAAATATAAACATAGAGAGGTTAGGAAACATATCCAAGGACATCCAGCTAGTAAGTGGCAGAGCTAGGGTTTGACCCAGTCTGGCCTTAAAAATCCTCCTCTTAACAATTATGCTGTAACCCACTCAAATAAGGTAATATTTACTGAGCACTCCCTGTGTACCAGACCTTGTGCTATTGCTAATACTATGAGGTTGGTACTATTATTTCTCCATTTTACAGGTGGGGAAACTGTACTTCAGGAAGATTAAGAAACCATCCAACAGTACACTCCTAACAAGCCACGTTGGTGGATTTGAACACGAGTAATCTGGTTTCAAGCACATGCTCTTCACTAGACCAATTCTGTTTGCTCAATATCCTTCCTTGAAGGAGAACACACAGGTGGCCAGGGGAGCCTGGACATATTATTGGGTCAGAGTGTGACAGTTGCCACAGAGGAAATTGATCTATGCTCAGTGAAGAAATGGGCTGTTTTGAGTAATACGGCAATTTGAGGAAGTTAAATGGATTAAGATTACAGGTTGTGTTTCACATTGGGAAATACACTTGCATTTTTAGTTCCTGTGGCTTGATATGAAATCTCAGAGTGAATCATTACATTCTGACTTTAAGCATGTCTTCAGTCCTGGTAAGGGTGACTTACTCCTTAGGAATTTATGAGCTATTTGAAGCAGGTAGGATCTAAAGCAGCCTAACCCTTGGACCTGTTTCAGTCTAATCCAACATGATCTGGGGTCTCTGATAATATGATAAAATTCCTCTACAAAAAAGAAATCTGACTGCGTAAAAGTTTGTTGACCAGGAGGCTTTCCCAATGACGGCACAGTTTTCCTGCTTTAGGACATTGCTCAAATCTTCACTGTATGATCGAAAGCTGGAAACATGATAATACGAAGCATACCTGAACACACATGTCTTCCCATCTCCAAAGATTCATATCTAAAACTTCTCTTAGAGCCAGTGGGGCAAAATGGATCAGAAAATGTCATCCTTCAGCCCCAACTCTGATGACCACAGCTCTCTGGCATGACAGCCTCAATGCTATTGCTGTAGTCAAGGACCCAACAGTTTCCCACGTCTTGGCTCCGGGTGGCTTTGAGTGTTTTCAGTCCTTTTGTCTAGTGCAAGGGTTTGTTTGCTGATCTTCATTGTCTTTGAAGATACTGTTTGGTTACGGGGGAAGGGCCTGCCTCAAGTAGGTTAAAATATAAACTCATAGTCAATGCGAAAAAGAGCTTTAGCTCAAGGGGAGATGCCTGCCTATGTGATTGATTTCTTGGGAAAGAGCCTGTATCTCAAAAAATATCAAATATATGTATGTATATGCATGACTAGGACATTGTGCTGTACACCAGAAATTGACACATTGTAACTGATGGTACTTCAATTAAATTAATTAATTTTAAAAACCCATAATACAACCTCTGTCCTTATCCCCAGGGTCCTCCCCAGTTAGTGTCTGAGATTTCTTTTGCCACACTTTAATTTCTTTAGCCAAACAAAGCTTTATCTGCATTCACATTTATAACAAGAATGTTCTCTGTCCCAGAAGGGACAGGTATCTAACTCAATTATATTCACATTACAAGTTCAGGATACCACAGGCTAGGTTAGGATAGTGGCTCTCAAGTTTTGCTATGCATCGGAATCACCTGAAAGGGTTTTTAAAACACAGATTTCTGGACCTCGCCCTGAGAGTTTCTAATTTAGTAAGTCTGGAGTTTGGCCGGAGAATGTGCATTTCTAGTAAGTTCCTTGGTGATCCCAATGCTGCTGGGGTGTGAACCACACACTTTAAGAATCACTGGACTGACGGTTCTCAAGCATTTTTCTTCACTCACACACTGAGGGTAGGACACCGAGGATAGGACACTCTCCTGTCAGCACCAGAGGATCACTGGAGCAGTGATCCTGGCTGCACATTAAAAGCACACTGGAGCTTTGAAAAAACTTCAGTCAGGATTGTACCTCAGGCCAAAGCACTTGGAACACCTGGAGGTGAGCCCCCAGCCAGGGCATTTTGTTTTTAACTCCCCAGGTAATTTTAATGTGTAGCCAGGGTTGAGAACCCTTGCTAGCATGAGATCCTCTTGGGAGGTAGGAGGCAGAGATTCATACTCAATATACCCTTCCCCCAGGTATTGTTAATACATCTTCATGGGATATAATACCTTCTGCTTGTCTTGTAACCAGGTTGAAAATCACCAGCTAACAAGGTCCAGAAAGTGTGATCATGTGTATGGTCAGGCCACTCAAGATGGCTGTTCTCTTGCTTTTCATCCATCCCATGCTTGACCATCCTTGCTTCACCTACACCTACTCACATGAATGTGCTTCCCCCTCACCACCACCACTTCCCTGCCCCAGCGAGTGATTGTTCTAGTCCTTAGGCCAGAATGGCTCTGCCTGCTAGTTTATTAAAGGGAAACATCTGCCCTTGTGATGATTGTTAACCTGAGGGGCTGTGAGGGACGTGCCCCAGCTGCTGGTTTCCCTGGTAACTGATGAGCCAATAGTAGCCTCCTTCCCCAAGCAGCGAAGGTTGTCATGTCATGCTTGCTGTCTGCTGTACCCAGTGGGATGTCAGTCCAGGATCTTCTGCTGCGGACATGTAAGACCCCTGTCCAGCAAATTGATGTCTCTGTTGCTGTCTCCAGGTTCTTTCTTCTCCAGGTTAGGCAACCACAGGCTTGCAGGCCTGTGAGGTATAGCCCAACATCAAGGCATTCCCAAAAGCTAAATGGTCAGGGTCATATACCGAGATCGTTTTGTGATTACTATTTTCCTTTTTTTCTGTAATTGATTAGGAGAAGGATAACTAGCAATTTGGGAGTAGTAGTAAGATAAAGGAGCTGGAATAAACATGATTGGTTCCTCCTTTTTGCCTTTTCTTCTGCCCTTCCTTTCACCCCTACACCCTCCTTCTGTGCCTGCTGATACCTGGCCCAGGGGGAGGGCTGAACCCCACTGGCAGAGACAGATGACCTGGAGCATCCTGAGAACTTCTGATACCTAAGGCCTTTTGACACCAAGGATGTGGACCCCAGCAACAGGGGAGGTCTGAGTGGTTATTGCAATGAAGGCCCCTGGCTCCCAGACAGACTTGGAGCCAAAGCTGTGTGACCTCTTATACTAATTGGCTCATGATCAGATGTTGCTAGAAATGACCCGGAAACCTACAGTTTTCATTCCAGTATTAACACTCCCTAAGTGACTAAGGGTAAGACACCTATCCTCCTGGAATCTCAAGTTTCCCCACATATACAATGAGGAAAACATGCTAATCTACGAGAAGTGTTGTGAGACCAACTAACATGCTCTTACATAATGCTTAAAGCAAAAAAAGAAAAATGCTCACACCTCATCTGTATTCTTTGGATTAGAATATACTGCCATTTTCAACTTCATAATATTTCTAGACACCTAATTCCACCTTTATAACACCCAGGAATTCTAGAGTTTGTAATTCTGTAACTATAATACATGTACATATAATTCAGCCTTCTGCATAACAAGCAGTCCATAAATATCTGTTGACTAAATGATGGATGATTAATCAATTGATTAAATGAAGTCATTTTCAAAATCAGATACACCACTAATAAATAAAATCACAAGCTGTTATTCTAAATGATTAACTCAGTAGCTATTTCCTAAGCTGAATTAATTACCATCGTCTACAACAACCCTGCATTAGAGATATTAAATATGTGAAAAATGTAATACATTTCTAAACTGATCTATTTGCTCATGGCTGGGATTGAGGCAATAGAAACAGAAAAGGTGACAATCATGTTAATGAGACCTCTGCTTCTCGCTATGCTGTGACCAGAAGAATGTAACCCTCAAATTCCCTACTTTGCTTTACTTTTTCTTGTTTTCCATAGCATTTAGCTCCTTCCAGCGTAGTCTGTAGCTGACTTATGTCAACCAACTGGCCCTTGGAGCTCACAGCTGTATGGTGAAATACAGTTGACCCTTGAAAAATGACAGGGTTAAGAATGCCCACCCACCGTGCAGTCAAAACCCAAGTATGACTTACAGTCAGCCTTCTGCATCTGAGGTTCCACATCAACAGATTCAACCAACTGTATATCATATAGTGCTATATTTATTGGGGGAAGAAAGCATATAAATTCAAACCTGTGTTGTTTGAGGATCAACTGTATCAATTTTCTTCAAACGTCTACATTTGTTTCATATGGTCTCATACTTGGTAATCCAAGAGCCTACTATCGGATTACAGGGTCCAGAAAGAAGCTCATCTAAAAAAAAAAAATGCAGATTTTAGGTAACCACAAATTTAACCTGTATATAATGTGTTTCTGAAAAGCCAAAACCAACATTATGTTATGTATCAACCTCAAGAAGACATGTAATCTAGCTTATAGAAAGCAATGATTTAATGTATTCTGCATTGGTCAGAATGAATTTAGAATATTCTATGTTCAATTCCAGACAACATTATTTTGATGAGACAGAACCAAGATGGAGTGATCTCAAAATGGGCAGTCTGGACAGCAATCTGGACACTGTATCAGGTAAAGAAAAATGGACCTCAGTGGGAATTTTCACTTCAGAGACTAACGTGTTAGGATGAGCATGACTGCTGAGACCTCTGGTATTGAGAAGGCAGTACATTCAGTATGTCTGTCAGCTCAGGTTGCTATAACAAAATACTGTAGATTGAGTGGCATAAATGACAAATTTATTTCATATAGTTTTGGAGGCTAGAAGTTCAAGACCAAGGTGCCAGTCTATTTGGTTTCTAGTGAGGGCTTTCTTCCTGGCTTGCAGATGTCTGTCTTCTCACTCACATGGCCCTTTCTCAGTGCTTGCAGTGGAGACAGAGAAAGATCTCTTTCTCCTTCTCTTTGTCTAAGGCCACCAACTCTATCCACCCTATGATGCCACCCTTATCACCTCATTTACTTAATTACCTCCTCAAATCTCTATCTCCAAATACAGTCACCTTGGGGATTAGGGCTTGAACATACAAATTTGGGGAGAACACAGTTCAGTCCACAGCATTGTCTATAGTCCTCTAAAGTAAACATTTTGGGAGACATTTTGTAACTCATTGTAAGAAAACTTTCCAGCTAAAGTTGTTCAACAGTGAAACCAGTTGCTGACCTTTTGAGGCTGTGGCCTTCCTATCACTGGAAGCAGTGTCTTAGTTTAAAGAACCGTTCTCTCAGTGATGGGGAGAAGATTCCTGCAATGAATGGCAGTTCAGAAGAATGCTGAGCTCTCTTCAACTCAAAGATTCTACCATGTTTAAACTTTTTAGATGTTGCTATTCTACTAGGTTCACCCCCAATTGTCCCTCTCTCAAAGGATTGAAACCATATGTGGTTATTTTGGCATAAGAAGAAAAGTCTAGTAAAAGGCTTAAGACAACAAAATTCAAACAATTTTGGATTAGGTAAAATTTCACAATTATTGGTTTTGCAAAGAGCAATGAGATGTCCATGAGTCTCATCTAGATTTTTCTTGAGTTTATGATTTTGTGTGGGGTTGGGAGGAAGTGGTTTAAGTAAACTCTTAAACTGCATCCCAAACATTGCTTGTTATCAGTTTCTTAAGAAACTCAAGAGGTTTCCATGAGTAAGATTAGAGGTGTCTAATACATAACATCATTTCAAACCTAGTCTTTGGTAACCTTTAGGTAGAAAAAGCTAAGGAAAAAAACCCCACTAGATTAAGAAAGAAAAACAAACATTCTTTCACTACTTTTCTTCCAGAAATTACATGGCCTCCTACTATGACTGCCAGACGTAGTAAATTTTCAGTAAAAACTTTTAGTTCTGGATGAAGCAGAAATACTTGGCAACCAACACTATTACTTCTGAACTCCATTTTACTGTGAGCTGTATTATAATCAAAGTTTTAAAAATACAGTATTTTACCTTAATATAAAATATGTTTCATATTTTCATAAAAATTATAAGTCAGTGACCATAAGACAAAAAATGAGTTATTTGCAATTGATGTCTTACTGTGGAGTAAAATTAATTACACTGTTAAGAATGTTAAGTAAAAAGGATATCAAAAGCTATATTTATGATAAGTAGAGAATAGTTTCCATACAAATTAAGAGCAATGTTCCTAACACACATCAGTCAGGATCCAATAGTGTAAAATATGTTTGATACTGATGGCTTTTCTTATCTTTCCCTTTTAGATCCTTGGACACAGGACAAGGAAGAGATCTCCCAACTAGAACACATTTTATTGATGAATTCTAGTTCACGAGCCTGTGTTCACTTGCAGAGAAGGGTCTCTGTCTTGAACTAAAACACCCTACAGTCAGGTAACCTGTAACTTATATGTGAAAATGACCAGGGCACTTTCAAGAATGAAGGGGACATAATTACACTGGCTTAACTGGCATAAACAGGAATTGTGCCAGGCGAACCAGGACATTTGGTGGCCATATCCATAAGAGACATTGTGATTGATGCTCCAACCTCCATACCACCCCACATGGTTATTCTAAGATAGAGGTCCTCAAAGTGTGGTCCCAGACCAGCAGTACTATCATCACATGGTAACTTGTTAGAAACATAAATGCCAATCCTGGACCTACTCTGAGAAACTCTGAGGTAGGTCAAGATAGCAATGTGTGTTTTCACAAGCCCTCCAGGTGAGCTGAACGCAGGCTAAAGTTTGAGACCCACTGGTGTAAGCCAATCATACTATTCCATTTCCTTCATCAGTGATGGGCTTAGGAACGGGCAGCCCTAAAGTCAGTCTGAGCCAGTGAAGTACAAAGAGGGGCAAGTTTGAGATTTCTGAGAAGGATAAATCAGTCTCTCTTTTGTTGGGTGTGAACAAGGGAATATAGCACCTGACTGTGAAAGGTAAGGTTGTGAACTGTAGAGCAGAGACATGAAAAGAACCTGGCACTGTTTGGTTGCTGGATCCACCCATCCAGAAGCCCATCCCACCTCTGGACTATGTGAAAGAATTAATTTGTGGAAGCCATTTTTGCTTCAGCTGGCTGAAGGCATCCTCACACTCTAGTACTCATTCCCATTTTTCTTGAACCTACCTTTGCACTATGATGTCTCTCACAATGCCATCCTCTCTCACATTTCTCCCTTCAGTCCCCACCCCTTTTCACAGTTAGATCCTTCCCCTCCTGACTGCTCCACCCCAAATTGTCTCCTCTTCAGAATTCACTCACTTTCTGAGCCACTGTCCTGTTTTCATCATATACTACCTTCTACTGCTTTCTTTTCAGTCTAAGTGCCTCATCACATCTAAGTCCCTGGCACCTGGCCTTGTCTGCGGCACTCTAGCGATGCTCAGGAAATAGTTCCTGTAGATGGTGATTCCATCGGTCCATGGAGATAGGAGTTGGTCTGCTGCCAGTTACTGCCACTGTTGGCAACTCTTCCACATCACCAGGTCATGGACATTCCTTGGCTATGAACACCACACCAAACCCTGCCTTAATTATATCTCTAATCCTACTGTGGCCTAAAACTGGAGTTAGACAACTTCATGACATCTATTAGCTGGAATCTCCAGGAGCAAAAAGACACAGGTTACCAGATAAATGTTTGGTCACCCCACAGGACAGGACATTACTGCACTGAGGCAGGTCTACGTGGTGAGTAGAAATTAGAATTTCCAGATCTTCTATAGCACCCAGACCCCTTATCTGCATTTGCTGTCTTTGGAAATTGAATATGACCAGTGGGGCTGTGCTTGGTGTCAGGAAGCTAAGGGTGTGAGGAGGTACGTGAGCCAGGGTTTACTCTGGCTTCTAAGAAGACAGTGCAGCTTAATGTTTGAGGATGCAGATTTTAGAATCAAACTACCTGAATTTGACTCTTGGTGGAGACTGCTGTCTACTTATAATCTTGGGCAAGTTATTTGACTTCTTTGAGTCTCAGTTTCCTCATCTGTAAAATGGGGATCATTTTTTCTGCCAAGAGAAATAAGATCATGGTGTAAAATACTTGGCATCATGCCTGACACGTAGTAAGTACTTGATAGTAGTTATTGTTAGGGACTCAACCTCTCTGTCACTCAGCACTGGCTTCCCTCCTCCCTGTGGTCGTGGGAGGTGAAAGGCCTTACACTTCCCTGCTCAAAGGCTGGGCAGGGAATGAATAGCAAAGAGAGGAAACTGGAATCTCAAGGGCAGCTGGAGAGAGCAGGCTTTGCCCTGGCTTTCTGCCTGCCCGGCAGCTGTGGTTTAGCATCTGTATGTAAAAATGACCAATATCCTCCTTAGCAAAACACTCCCCACCCCCTCCCTATCCCCCCACCCCCATCACAGATAATCACACACAAAGCAAGGAAGTTCTGAGGTTGAAGTTAACTCCTTACATCTCCCTAGCGCTTTTCGTTTCAGAAAGCCCTCTCCCTTTGGTTCTCTCATTTGGCCCTCATACCATCCTTGAGCAGTGCCCAGGGGCAGCCTTCATGAGTCCCCTGTTGCCCATTAGGAAAGTGAAATTCAGAGTGATTATGTGACTTGCCAAAGGCTGCGTGGCCAGGAAGTTACAGAGCCAGGACTCAGAGATGTTCTGACTCCCACTTAGTCATCTGCCCATCCCCCTCACAGCCCATCTGCCCTGCACATGGAATGAGGTTTTCCAAAGGAAGGCACAATGTGTAAGTTCTACATAGAAGATAATTTCAGCCAATTGTAGAATAGTAAAAGACTTGTCACCTCCCTCTCCGGGATCCTTTGCTTAATGTTCGAATTTTGTGTATGTTTCCCAGTGAAAAGAGGTGACGAGTCTGTCTGTCAGCTAGTTATGCAGAAAGTCTTTATTGTCATGCCTTAACCCTAAGCAGTAACCAAATCCTGTTTAACTTGAGTGTGTGCCCAAAGCTCTGCTTATGTTTATTCAAACCAAAGGTGCCATATTTGACTGTATATAATGATTCTTTTCCTTCCCTTCACATTCAAAGAAGGAACCTGAAGTGTTTGGAAAGACTTGAAGAGCGGGGGTCACAGCAGTGTGAATTCACTGTAAAAAGGAAGATTCTAAACACTTACTTGAAGTAGAGAATCTTAACAGTATGAATTGTGTTAAGCAAGCAACTCTGGCCTAGGACAACTAATTCTTGTGCAGAAGTTTTGTTTTCAAATTGGCCAGGAACTAAAGATGTGGCCATCAATGAAACATCACTCTGTCTGAGTCATCTGTGCTCACTAGCTGTATGTAAGTGGTAGAAAGAGCCTGGGCTTCAGTGACTTACAGACCTGGCTTAGAATCCTGGCTCTGACATTTACCAGATCTGTCACCTTAAGTGAGTTCCCCAGCCTCTCTGAGCTTTGAGTTTGTCTGTAAAATGGGAGACTAGTACCAACTTTCCAGATTGATTTTATTTCAGTCGACACCACCACACAATGTGAGAGTTGTGGGTTAAGTTTTATTTGGGACAAAATGAGGACTATAGCCTGGGAGACAGCATCCCAGAAAGCTCTGAGAAACTGTTCCAGGGAGGCAGGGGGAAAACTCAGTATTATATATGATTTCAGTGAAGGGAGGGTATGTGTAGTCAAGCACACATTTAGGCAGAGGCTTGCTGCTAGTCATGAGGAACAGATGTTACCTGTAATGATTTTAGTGCTTTTCTAAATATGAGGAGATGCAAGAATTGGGATCATAAAATCTACTCCTGAAAATATCTAGCTATCTGAAGGCCTGTTCAGCCAGTTTTCCCAGAGCACAGAGTGCCTCATTCCTGACCTCCAGCCTGAACTCCTTTCAGGGTGTGTCAGAAGTCAGGGGCTGCAGCAGCTCATGATTTAACCCACGCAGAGGCAGATGGCAAGTGCCAATTTTTAGTTAGCAGTGGGAAGATTGAGGTATCTTACCTAAGTAGACTACCTGGCAGATAATGCATGATTAGTAAATGGATATAACTTCTTATCCTAAGAAAGCTTTACAAGATTAACAGGAATTATACTGTGGCAATGTTTTCTAAAGAATATTCTTACAGATAATACAATTTAATGATATCAGAAAAATGACCAAAATCCACTGGTAATTCTCAGCCTAAAAATCCCTTTCTGGCTTCTATCAGACTCAGCCAGTTACTCAAAAACCTCGATTATTTGCAGACAGAAGATTCTGTATCTCCATGTAAGGGGGTCACTTGAGGGTTTAACATCAGATCTAAGCTTCTCCAAGTCACTCAGTCCTGTGTCACACTTACTTGGGACAGTAGAAAGAGCCTGGGACTATGGGCTGTCATCTCAATTATTCCATTAACTATTTGTTTGAACTGGGACTAATTGGAACCAGAGGAAGGCCCAATTTTCTCATCTGTAAAATAAGAAGTTTGGATGTACAGTCAAATTTCTGGAGTCTCTACCAATTCTTAAAAGCTATGATTCTAAAATCTGGAAAGAATCCTGCCTTGATTGGTGAATGGTTACTAAGAACTAGAAAGGTGAAAGAAAATCTTCCCTGTCATTACCAAGGGCACCAACTAAACAAACTGCAGTGTGTATGTGTGTGTATTTGTGTGTAAAATAGGGGTCTGACATTTGAGACCCTGAGCCACAGATCTCTACTAAGCTATCACAGTTTACTAGTCAGTCTGTAAGTCTTTGCATGATTAAACGTAATAGTAATAATAATCATATGACGATAACATGCCTCAACATTTATAAAGTATTTTTCCACATAAATCAACTTTACATATACTTTCTTATTTAGATTTCATAGTAACTTGTTGAAAGAGATTATATTCCCATTTTACAGATGAGGAAGTGGAGGTTCAGATGAGACAAGTAACCTGCCTAAAGTTACTAGTGCTGATAAGTGGCAGAGCCATCTGGTCTTCTGTCTCCTTGTCCAGTGATTCCTCTCGGACCCAATGTCATCAACACCAAATCATTACCAATTGCCCATCAGGTAAAAGGTGTTTGCCTGGCTCTGTTCACCCAACTGGTTGCTTCCACCAAGGCCCAGCAGAACAGAAATCAGAGCCAACAGCTACCTACCCTGTGGTCATTGCCTCACACCCTCACACATAATGTGATCACTGTGAACTTAGAGATTAACACACAAAAGGCCAAGTCATCTGAGAGCACAAAAGAGTAATTAATAATTCTCTATTTGTTTGGTTCCTTCTCTAACAGAATGTTAGCTTTATAAATGCTATCATATCATTTCCCCCAAGGCAGTTTTAATGATGTGACCTGTTTTCTTATGTGTGAAAGGCTCAAGAAGAGTATTGGATCCCATTACTTGCCTCAAAAAAGAAAATATTTTGTTTGGCACACTGTTGACTGTTAATCCACAAATTTAACCTGACTATTCTGCTTATAAGCACAAATGAGTTTGGACTCACAAATTCAGGGTCTAAAATATTCTGGCCAAATCTTAAAGAAACTGGCCCTCTTACAAGTGAAAATTCCAACCAAAATGAAAAACACCTCACACAGAGGTGATACTGTGTCTTCAGAGACTGATGCCAGGGCCACTCTGAAGGTTTTCAGAGTCATACAATGGCACCTCCCTCCACTGTGATCTGCCATAATTCTAATTTCTGCCCACTGTTGGCTCTTTTTACCCGAGCTAGAAAGTGTCTCAGGCCATGAAGCAGTATATGTTGGTGTCTACAGATTTTCTTTCGGAGGACAATGGGATAAGGCAAAGTAGGCCAAAAGCTGCTGGGAAGTGTGAGCCTACATTACTGTCCTCTCCCCTCACAAACCAAACCCGGAAGCCATGCAGAGGGGCTTGAGGCTTGGCTGTAGGAGAGACAAGAGTAGCGTGGAGCAGCCAGGCATCTGGCAGCCACCTCCTTCCAAGACCACACCCAGGCTAATTTGAAGTTGTACCCTCCAGCTACGCCTACTGTCAATATCTCTATGGAATCTATTGGAAGAGTTCACTGGACTAATAAAAGCATTATGAGTGTAGTCAGTAAAAAGAGCTTTTAACAAATTGCTTATGCCATAATGGTCGATGAAGTACATGTAAGTCAAAAATATTCTTAGAAAATAATATTTGAAGGAAATACACCAAAATATGAATACATCCAGGCCGTAGGAGCATGGGTGCCATGGGTAACTGCCATTTCCTGCCCAGGGTGCATTCTCCCTTCAGGGACTAACCCCCTGTATTGGCTCTGGGGAGCCACCCTTTCATTCTCAGACATGTGTCTTGGGTGAACTACAGAGGCGGGACCCAATGAACTGAATCGAATCATCTTATCTCACTCTTGGCCATGATTCATGCATGGACATGTAACCTAATTAGAGCCAATGAGACATGAGGAGATGTTAACTAGAGCTTTGGGGAAAGGCAAGCTTTCACTCTTCTATTAAAATGGTGCAGTAATGGTAAGTTTCAAATTTCTCTAAGTATTTTGTCACCATAGAGTGAAAACACAGTAATGACTCAGGCGACCACTGAGTAGACAGACTGTGGAAGCAGCAGAGAGAGAGGAGACAGATCCTTGGTCGCATCATTTGAGCCATTGGATCAAAGTCTTCCTGGAGCCTCTGAACTTCTCAGAAGTGGTACTGGGTTATTTTGTCACTTGTAGTATAAGAAGCTCTAGCCAATATAGAAATTGATACTGACTATATGTATTTTAAACTATAAAAATAACTTTATACACTGTAATTTATAAATAGCTGTTCCCAAATGGTTTAAGAGCACAGTCTCAGGATTCAAATCCCAGAATCTCCATTTAGTAGCAGTGAGACCTTGGAAAAACTGCTACTCCATCCTGAGACTCAGTTTTCCCATCTCTAAAAAAGGGATAATAATACCTATTCCATAGGACTGTTGTGAGAATTGATAACTAAGACAGAAAGCACTGAGAAAAATGTCTGGCACATATTAAATACTAAGTGTTTGTTATTGTCACTCTAGTTTTCACACAGAGTAATCCTTACTCACAGAGATTACTGCCATGACACCCCTGATTAGAGGGAGCAACATGACAAAGTTTGTGGGTAGAAAAGATTTCACTCCAAAGTCTCTCTCATGTTATTTTGACAAGCTCAGAATAATGAAAATCATTAGAAGGTGTTTGTGAGACATGAGGTGAGGTGACTGTGGCATCATGGAAGAACATGATTTTGAGAGCAATAAAGACTTAGGTTTCAGTCCCCTTGAACAACTTTCTAGCTGTATAGCCTTGGCCAGTGGTTTAAACCTGCAGAGCTTTTGCTTCCCCATATATAAAGTGGGAATGACAACACTTTCCACATTGCAAAGATTTACTTGGATATAAAATACCTAGTAGAGTGAGTTCCTGTTACATACTTGTTATTCAGGCATTGAAAATTTGTCTCTGATCAGTTAGAGAAAGCAGCATAACATATTCCTACTTGGAAAAAAATCACTTTATCTTTTTTTTTTTCCAATCAAAGTTACAGTCTAAATGGTTTAGAATAGTTTTCTGCATTTGAGGTTGGATTATTTAGCCTAGTTCTACCTAGACTCTATAGAGAGATTTAAAGATACACTTGGTTTCCTTTCCATCTCCTACCATTATTGGTAAACACATGAGAGCTATTGCTCATTCTTTCATTTCTTGTTCTGCCTTCATGCATGCAGCATACGGGAAAAACATTCATGATAATGATGTTAAAGAGGCAAGAGGGTGTAGGAGAGGAATGCACGAAGAGATAGCCCAAGGGGGAGAGATGTGTAGCAGTGACCCTCTCCCACACCTCCACAAGGCAGAGCTGAGCTAGCCACCAAAAGAAGTTCCCTTTATTTACCACAATAAAGAGTATGGGCTACCTTGAATGTCACTGGGAAATTTTCTGCAGGACCGCTGAGGCTCAGTTCCCAAGTCAGTCAACCTCTGGTAAAATATCTAGCTCTAAGCTTTGGCCCCAGATACTTGAAAGCAAGTTTTCATCAAGTTGATCTCTCTCCTCTTCTCATTACCTACACAGCGGGAATCAGATTAAAGAAGCAGACACTCTTCATTCTAATTTGGGGTTTCTTACCTATAACTGTGTTGTGAGAAGATGGAGCATAGATTTAGAAGAACTAATAACTTTATTCTGGTATGTCAAGATATTTTAGTAAAGTATTCATTCTAAATTATGCTTTTTCTTCCTGAAATCTCCATTTACTAACTTTCCCGCAGTGCTTTAGAAAAATTAGCACATCATTAGCAGAGAATAAAGGAGTCAAACTCTTGACTTCCAAGTTCAGAAGTGTGTAAGTCCAGGTGTAAGACGGAAAGATTTGTGAATCGTGTGTGCTGCCCCTTCAACTAACATCAGTCTCCCACCCACCCCCACCTCCAGACTAGATAAAGACTTTCCAAGTTAGGGAACACAAAACTGGAGAAATGAGTGTAAGCAAGAGAACTAGAGGTACTGGAGAAGTAAGAAAGGGTCCTCCACCTGCCCCTCTCCGTGAGGTTAGCTCCAAGGTGGGGAGAGATGATGAAGGCTCATGATGATGTTGGGGGCCTATTACCACATGAAATCCTGGGAGGCAGCAGCCTAGCAGATGTTTCCTAGTCCACAATATTGTGACAGGCATAAATTAAAGATGGCTACACAGAGTGCCGTAGGTAAGGGAAGCCTGAGGCTGCTCCTCTGAATCTCTAGTAGCCCCAGAGAGACAGAGGCAAAGAGTTCAATTGCCCCTCTGCCCCCAAGGGCACAGAAATTAGCTGACAAAGGGCCCAAGAGGCTATACAGTCATGATGATGAGTCACAAAAATGGAAAGTGGCATGGAATGTACATCCAGAGTCCAGGTGGGTCAAAGACGTCTCTATAGGTGCTAATGTGGGGGTGACGACACCTAAGAGCCACATAGGGCTATTGTTCACCTCAGCAGAAGCCAGGGTATGTCAAGACTGAGGACAGACACCCTCTCCTCCTGATCCAGAAGTTAGCTCACTCTGGAAAAACAGAGGTAGAGGAGATCATCTGGAATCATCTGCATTCTTCTGCTGTGAGTTTATCAGGGCCTAGAATAGGGAGAAGTCAGAAAAGACTTCTGGGGGGAGGACATAATTCCTAAAATATTGAAAGAAAGTGATCAAGTTAGATGAAGAAAATGAAGGCAATGATAGGCCAAGGGAACAGCATAAGTTCTCTTTCCTTGGCACAGAAGCAGGAAACAGTTTCCTGGAGGCTGGCCCAGGAAACATTAGCAAATTGGTAATGTGACAGCCAGGAGTTAGAGGTTATATTAGAGATAAGACTGGAGAAGTGAGTAGAGGTCAGGTGAAGGAGGACTTTTATGAGATTCAAAGGGGGCTAAGGTGATGGGAAGGCATTGACAGACCTTTAAAGAGAGAGCTGGTCAGATTTTCAGCATTGTGCATGATGGATTTGAGGGTCTCATCCTGGTTATTTATTGCTCCCTAACAAAATTTAGTGACTTAAAACAACAAACATTTTACTATATCTCACAATTTTGTGGGTCAGGAATTTGAAAAGGGCTCAGCTAGGCAATTCTTTGGCTCTTATGTGGCCCTGACTGACATCACATAGTATTCACCTGGCAGCTGATCTGGTCTGGAAGTTCTAAGATGGCTTTATTGCCATGCCTGGTACCTGGACAGCTGGGCCACTGTTCTTCTCCATGTCATCTCAGCCCTCTCTATATGGTCTCACAAGGTAACTGGACTTCTTACATGATGACTCAGGACTTCCAGAAGCCAAGGTGAGAGCTCCTCTTAAAGGGTGGCCCCTCAACTGGCATAGAGTCACTTTTTCTGTGCTCTACTGAATAATCAGGGCACTACTGAAGCCTACCCAAATTAAAGAGGAGGAGAAACAGACTTCATCTTCCACAGGAGAGTATTAAAGAACTTGTGGCCATCTTTAACCCACCACAAGGTATGAGGATGTGAGATTGGAGGTAGAGGGAAGTACCCCAGTTCCTGAGGTATTCATGCAGGAGCACTTTCAGAATGCCCTTACATAGAATAGTCTATGATACTGTTTTAATTGCTGGTTTCTCTCTCTCTCTCTCTCTGTCTCTCTCTCAATAGACTTTGAGGGTCAAGAACAACATGTGAGTCTTGTTTAGATTCATATTTCACTGCCTGGCATACAGTTGATGGTCAATAAATGTCTATGGAATAAATAAATTGAATAAATTGGAACGGTTGGGATCCCCTTAATTCCTGGATCTTTAGGACACCAGAACAGCCTCCTGTTTGATAAAAGTTCCTTCGCCAGATACAGATCATCTTTTTGACTTAAGAAATGCTTGATTTGAATATGTAAAAATAACACTCATTATAAACATTTATGTGAATAGCTTTCAACTTTTGCCTGCTGTATTAGTTTTCTATGCTGCATAACAAACTACTACAAACTCAGCATCTTAAAACAACACACATGTACTATCTCACAGTTTCTATGGGTTAGGATTCTGAGCACAGCTTGACTGAATTCTCTGCTTTGGGTCTCACAAGGCTGCAGTCAAGTTGTTGGCTGGGGATGCTGTCTCATTTGAGGTTTGACTGGGGCAGGATCTGCTTTTGCTGGCATAATTCAGTTTCTTGAGGTTGTGAGACTGAAGGGTTCAGTTTTGTGCTAGCTGTTGGCCAGAGGCCACCTTCTGTTCCTTGACACATCGACCTTAACACATACACATCTCCATATAGTAGCTTGCTTCAACAAAGCCAGCAAGAGAGAGAGAAAAAGTCTCCTCACAAGACAAGCATTAAAATCTCATGTAACACAGAGGCTACAACATGTGAAAAGTGATTTTTCAAAGCCACAATGGAGAGACACTAGCAAGATAGGACTATAACCTTATGTAACATAGTCACACACATCCCTTCACACTTATGGGGAAGAAATCACATGAAGAACACTGGGAAGTCAGAGGTCACAGAGTTCACATTAGGCGTCTATCTATCATGCCTGCTTACAGCAACATAATGATGCTCATACACTGAAATATGAGCTAGATTAGCTTTCTTTCTAGTTTCATTTGACTCTGATGGTAAATTCCACTCCTTATTTGTTGACCATGGAAAATGATCAACGCCTAAAATTCTAAAGAAAAATCAGAAAGGACAATTTTCAGAAAACTCCAGCTATTTCAGAAAGTCTAGTCATTTAATTTTTTTTCTTTTCAGTAGGCACTGCCAACTTCCCTTGAGGAGACAGACACACATTTGCCTAAGCCATCATTTAACACAATTAATACTGTATCTTTATCCAAATCCTAGGCAAGGGGCTGGGAATTCTTGGCCATACAAGCCCACAAAATAAATATTTTTTTAAAAAAACTCATATTGGTACTCTCTCACCTATCTGGTTTTAGTATGTGTCAGACTTGGAGCCAAGGAATACATTTTGTAACTGAGGAGGACTTTTTCAAACGAGAGTCAGCAAACGAAAGCCCTTGTTTCTGCCAAGTTGTGTCAGAGTAAACAAAAGCAGCGTATGCTCAAACTCCTCAGGATGGTGTTCTGAAGCTAGTCTGGGCCATTCCAAAGCTGTGGTCCCAACACCTGACTTCCTTATCCTATGTAAGTGTCCAAGAGCAGGACACACCTAACTGCTGCTCACTTCTGCATTGGCCTGGCCTTCTCTGAAGCCAGGCTCCCTGTGAAAGAGGTAATACAAGATCATTGACCAGCCCAGGATCATTTGACAGGATTTCCCGGAGTAATGAGAAGCTAGTCTCCCTCCGCTTCAATTTACATTGTTTAACCTTTACACAGAGTAGTACTTATGTCATTTCAAACTCTCTTGCTGTACTATAGTTATTCATTAAGATGAAATAAAATAAGCAATCACATTAAGACATTTCTGCTAACATCTCAATGTTAAAATGATAGGCATAAAACTATGGTATTAAAAGTCTGACTAGTGGTCATGAATTAAGTGTTAAGCGTCCTTCCAATAACTAGTAGGTGGGAGGGGCCTTTTAGGGTGCTGGTCACATTCTGGTTCTTGATCTAGATGCAAGTTTCATGGCTGTGTTCCATTTGTGAAAGATATTTAAATTGTTCTCTTAGAGTATGCTCATTTTTCTGAATATATATTATCCTTCAGTAATACTTTTGAAATGAAGATATAATGTTGTTTAGTTTTGTTGCTATGAAATGAGTTTTTCCTGTTTTCTAGCTTGGAAATTTAGTTACAACTTGATTTAAGTTCATATTTCATCCCAAACTCATTTTACTAAGTGGATTGCAATGTAGACTAAACTGTTTCCTTTTGAAACTTATATTGAATTAATTACTTTGCATTTTGTTCAGTGAACTAGATGCTATTCAGCTACAAAGATTTCAACACATGCAGATAAGCTGTCCCCAACTCTTTGAGTTAATGATTAATTTCTTTTAATTTTCTAAGGTCCTTTATGCTAATAATGAAAAATAAAAAACGAGAGGACTGAACCTGGTAAAAGTAGGACCAAGACCTTAGAAAGAGGAAACCTTTTAAAAGAATAAGGTCATTCTTCCTCTTAGGCAGTGGGAAAAGAGGAAAAGGATACTCACAAATGATGGTCTTGGTTTTTCTAGGGAATAATGAATCTAGGTTCTGCACTGAGAATAAATGTTGGGATGGGGCTGCTAGTTCAAGGAAAGGGGAATTAGTACTGACGAAGTAAATATGGCTGAAGGTCAAAGGAATTAAGTTACTAGGGATAGTGCAGCTAAAATGGTTGACAAAAGGGTTTAGGCAGATAAGAGAAGGTAGGAAATAACTGATAAACTATGAGAACAAAGACTGGAGGTCACTCTGAGAACAAACTACAGATTCAGTGGGAGTGGGAGAGGTGGAAGAGTACGTGGCTGTGGGTAGAGAAGGAAACTCACAATCCAAAATTTTGCAGGTGGAGTAATTTCATCTGATGATTGGCTTCAACGTGTGGCTACATCTGTGTGTTCCTGATATAGAGTAAAGTTGAAGATGACTGAAAAAGAGGGATGAGAAATTGTGAGGTCAGCGTGCTAACTGAGTCATTATTATGAATGGTGAAATTGTTAGGCTGATGCAGGACATGGGGATAGTTCCAAGGCTGACAGAGTTTCAGAAACACAGTTGGGCAGGGCTATCCCAGGCAGGGCCAGATTTATGCAAATAACAAGGCAGGCAAAGCTTGTCTTTGACAGTTATCACCTTTGTTCTGTAGCATTTTCCCTAGCTTTGTTCATTTACTCTCAAATAACCTCAGTGTCTTCATGTTGCCCCCTCACTGTACAGGCTCCCCACCCTCTGCTTCTGACATATTTAAAAATCCCAAGCAGTCACAAAGCACAAATGGAAAGTTCTCAATTAATAGTCACTTTCCCCTCCTTATCTTCGCATTTTGACAGGGCTTTCTAATTATAAACTCTTATCCTGAAAGTAGTTGTTTCAGGATTTGTACCCTACAGAGGTATCTGCAAAGCCCTGTAATTCCAGCCAAAGGGAGAACGGCTCTTACTGTTCTGAAAAATCTTTCTCCAATATTGATTCATTCTTTTAGCCTAGGATTTTAACCAACCCCACAAAATGTGAGTTTCTTAGCAGTTAGGGCTGGGCTTAGCCAATAAAAAGATATCCACAAAAGAACTCAGTCTTTAGCTTTCCTGAAGTGTATAAGGCAGGCTAGTGTGCTGCGAGATATTGATCTCTTCTATCTACTCTCTATGTCAGAGAAGTATCATCATTTTCAGTATACTCTAATACAAAAAGGATGGGAAAGCATTGACGTAGGAGACACTCACTAATGATAGCTGTTGGCATTTACTGGGCACCTATTATGTGCTAAGAACTTAATGTATTTAACTCATTTAACCCTTGCAGCACTCTTGTTAAGTTGGTACCATTATTCTCATTTGGTTGATGAAGAAACTGAGAAGACCTGTGTAAGGTCACATACATGGGAAGTGGCAGCAGCAGGATTCAAACAGAAGCAATTTGGAACCAGAAGCTACACTTAACCACTAAGTTGCCCCTAAATAAATGTTTGCTAGCTCTAAATAAAAATTTTAATCTAACAATATTTTAAAACAAACTCATATAAAATTAACACCCCCGTAAATGGCACAGCTAGAATACAGTGCAGTCACACTCTGCAGGTTAGATACAGGATGACAGGGAGCAGGGAGCAGCAAGAGCTGAACACAACGGAGCTTTGTCTCTCTTACAGCACCATCCCCAAGCTTGCCTGTGACTCCTTTAGCAGCAGACACATAGCAGGCCCACTTTTCTGTCTTTTAAAAATTATCCCATCAACTAAGAGATCATAGTTTGGTCTGTGTTTTACTTTAAATCCCCAATATAATGAAGAACCTTTTAATTGTTAATTTATGGGTATTATTTGTTTAAGTACATTAAGCCATTATTGCCTGCATCTCTTCCACAAAAGGGTCTGGCTTTGGGTGTGTTTCTTTACACACACACACACACACACACACACACACACACACCCCTTATCTTTTAAGCATCTCATCTTGCTTTGGGGAAAAAAAAATAGATCAAACTGAGCCTGAAGGTCCATTTTCCAGTCTAGGGGTGGGGAAGAGGGTGTTTGTACTGAAATTGGTTTTTACTCGGTATTTTTATCACAGATTGGGAGGTACAAACCGCAAGAAAAACTAGTTTCTTGGCGTGTCATCAATTCTGGGGTTCACTGATCACTCAAAACTCATTTACTAATTTAAAAACATATATCGTGGCAAGGTTCGTTTACATAAGACTTGGACCGAAGCCGGCGCCGCCACAATCTGCGGTCATCTCGTGTGGAGTCATGGCCACCGAGCCCTGCACTTTTCGCGAGGAGCTCCCACGCCTCCCTGGTCCCCAAGGACGCCCAGCGGTCCCTCGGGGAAGGCCTTGAAGGGAGGCCGAAAGGGCCGCGGCAACAATAGACGGCGACAGGCGCTGGCAGCACCCGGGCTTCAGTTCACGACCCCGTTATTCCACGGAAGAATGGAACATTCCACTCCTTCCGCCCGCAGTGGGGAGGTGGGGGGAACCCTTCGATCTCGTCTGGGAGAGGCGACGCGGGCGCAGCCACCGGAATCCGGGACGCCGGGAACCGCGTTACGGGAATCGCAGCCGCTCGGAGTGCCGCCCACTCGTTTTCGGGCGGCCGCTGATCCAATGACGGGGCGCGCTGGGTCTCTCGGGGACCAATCAGCGTAAGGATCCCAAGTCCGAGGGGCGGGGCGTGACGGGGCGCCGCGGGGCGGAGTCAGGGGGCGCATCGCCTGCGGGAGGAGGGCAGCGTGCAGCGTCTGCTGGGAAGAGCCGGGAGCCAGCCGGACCCGGGACGAGGCACCGACAGGCCGCGGAGTAGCTAGGGGGACGCCCGGGCGCAGCTGCGCTGGGGGCCGTGCCGCGGCTGGTAGCCAACTGGCCCGGCCCGGCCCGGCCCGGCCCAGGGACGAGAGGGACGTGCGCTGTGAGACGCGGAGGAGCGAGGCGCCTCGGCCTGAGGTAAGGAGGGCCGGTGGCCGAGTTGAAGGGCCGTGTAGCGGAAGGGTAAGGGCTGGGTCGGGGCAGACGGGCCAGGGGACCTAGCCCTCGAGGGGGCCACCTTTCCACGGGAGAGGGGCACCCCCCGGCGGCGGCGCGCGCCCCAAACTTGTTACCCTAGCCTGGAAATCCCCACATTCCTTCCTCTCCCCGTTCCCGTACCTCCGAATTTGATATCCACAACGTTGTCACCTAGATTTCTCCACCCTAAGTACAAACCTCACCTCCCACACCACACACACACACGCGCGCGCGCACACACACACACACACACACAGGCACAAACCTTTCTTAAGCTCCCGCCCCCAAACGCGATTCTGAGTCGTACCCCTTTTTAGTTACCAAATCCGTACCCCTTTTTAGTTACCAAATCCCCTCTTTTCCCCGGCCCCCTTTCCATCTCCCTTTAAATTCCACTAGCCTCTCACTTGGCCCTTCGTTTTCTGCCCGGAGGTCAGTTTTCCTTCCCTAAAGCCATCTTTTCGTCTTTAAATTGTAACGTTTCAGCATTGCTGAAAGTTCACACCATACTTTAAAAAGCCCTGACTGACGTCCCTTTTCTTCTGGTCGTTACACGTTCCGGGCCGCATGATCCCACAAACCACTGTATCCTAAAGGCGCCGAGTTGTCTTGAAAATTTCACCCCCTCCCCCAAGCTTAGAGGTTTTTCCAAGCAACAGGGTTCTGTTTTTCAGTTTATTTTCCAAACTGAAAAAATACCACAGCTTAAAAGTGAGGCTTGCCACTTTTATTCTTTCCCTTTTTTCTTCAGAAGGAAACCCATTTCGGTTTGATTTGTGTAGTATTGGGCGTTTAAGTGATTATACTGCGTTAAAATAATTAATTGTTAGAATGCTAGGATGAATATTCTGAAAGATTAGAGTGTTTGGTTTAGTCAGTGCTGTAAACAAACTCTTTAGACTGTGTGACTGCCAGATTCAAGTTGGAACAACTCTTAATTTGAAATTACTGACTCAGATCATCATATGAGCCGTTCGCCATTATCCTAATTTCTTAAATTCATGTTAATTCCTATTTGGAAGTATTTTTGAACTATAAACTGGAATTCTGCATTTATAGGACCACTTGGTATTAAGGTAAATTGTGCTTTACAGCTGTTTCTCTTTGAGGGTAATTTTGAACACTTGTTTTTAATCACAGGTGGAAGGAAAAAGTTACGGGATGGAGAAAGTGTCAGAAAAGGAGGATAAGTTTTGTAGCAGAATTTTTCCCTCATCCCAATTCTGTATTATTGACAATACTATACATGTTTAATTTTCTCAGAGGTAATTTAGAGTATTGTAAATACACAGCTTACTTAATATGTTTTCTTATGTAATAAAAAAAAGTGTATAGTCACTTATGATCGCTCTGTTTTCAATTTATTTAGTATTTTTCCAAGGGAATTTGCACTTCAATTAAACGTTAGGGTGGATGTTGATTGTCATATACCTGTACAGTACCCACTTTATAGAGAAGGAAACAAGCTCAGAGTCCCTGTGAAACCTAGATCTATGTAAATCCAAATCCTGTACTCCCAATCCATCATTTCATCATGCTGATACATTTTTCATAGAGGATCCACTGCTACAATTTGGTTTAGAAATTTAAGGACTCCTCATAACTCCTCTGCAGGGAGAATTTTTTCCCCCAGAAGCTAGCAATTTATTTTAATGGGAGTCAGAATTCCCTGGCGCTAATACATTTGCAGCTTGGCTCCTAGAGAAGCATGGAATGTTCACACAGTCTTCTCCATATCTTTGATTGCAAAGGCATTTTGATTAGAGTTGAAGTTTCTACTGAGCTTTATTATTTTACATAATGAATACTAAGCAGTTAGTACTTGCTGTAGAAACTCAGAAAGATGCATGAGATGTTGTCAGGACCTTCAGAGAGTTTTCAGAAATTGGGTTGACAATTGTTTTGTGAAAAATTATAAGGATGAAGGCAGTTTTAATTAAATGCAGAGTGATACAGAAGATGCTATAGATATTTAAATTAGGGAGTAGTCATTTAAGGGTTGGAATGATCAAAGAATTTACTAGAGGTCAGCCTTGAAACCAGGTAGGATTTGGAAAAAGGGAAAAATGAAGGGAGCCCATTCCAAATAGAGGTCTATGCAGAAAGGGTCAGAAATAACCATGGTATATATGAATTCTAATAACCAATACACGTGTAATGCTTATCTTGTGTTGTTGTTTTGAGCACTTTGCTTTTAATAATTCATTTAATCCTTATAGCCCTATGAAGTAGATCTTATTATCCTCCTTTTATAAAAAAGGAAGCCGAGGCACAGAGGGTTAATTCAACTTGCCCGGTGCCACACGGCTAATAAGTGATAGATCCAAAATGTATACCTAGACAGCCTGGCTTCAGAATCTGAGCTCCTATCCATGACACATACACTGCCTCTTCAGATAGTATACTTGAGTGACAGTAGCTAGAATAATATGGCCACACCAGAATATCTTTTAAAACCCATTCTTAATTGTCCACTGTGTGCCTCTGAGCACGTTAGATTCTCAGGATATCAAGACATATAAATGAATAATTACAATACAGTGTTATGAATTCTATTAGGAAACTATATACAAGTGCATTGGGAGCAAAGATGTTTGTGGGAGTGGGGGAAAATTCCACAGAAGAGATGATGTTTCATCTGAGTTATAGACAGTGCAAAGCAGAGTTTGGGAAAGGACTTTCTAAAAGCAAAGAATAGCATACATAGAAGCACAAATTCTGAAATAAAGTGTGTTAAAGCTTAGTCGTCGTCTTGGCTTGAGCTTAAAGTCTGTAAGGGGTGGCTAGTAGGGTATGGTAAAAGGTAAGATCCAGTTGTGTATGGCATGATGAAGTCAAGTAAAATGAAGAGCTTAAATATTTTCTTTGCATTTGGGAAACTACAAAAATAACTTCAGCATGATCAGAGTAGAAACCAGATTGCTTGCTGTTCTTTCTAGAGCTTGAAGGCCAAATCTGAGTAGAGGTTTGTTTTTTTATATATTTAAATATTGTAGAAGATAGATTGGAAAGCACAGTGTAACTGAATTTTTAGATTCTTAAATAGCTAAAATATTTGGCGTTATTAGTCACCCTTTAAAACGCTTTTGAGGAAAAGTGACAAATTTAAAGTGTTTTAGATTCATCCACGAGTAATGTTCAGGATGATTTGGAGGGAAGAAAGAGGCCAGAAGCAGGAAGGCAGTTATAAGTATTGAGGTGATCAGTGCCTAAATTAGGTTGGTCTTGGCAGATGGTGAAAAAGAAATGACAAATGGGAAAGATTATGAAAGAAGACGGAATAAGATTTGTAACTGAGAAAAGCTAGAGTGTAATGGATAGGTAAGGAATAATGATGGACCCCATTGACTTAGGCAATTAAGAAAGGTAAATGTTTTTAGATAGGGAAAAAAGATAAGTAATGTGATTTTTTTTTAAAAGGTGTGCATTTATGTCTTTATGTGTGCATGAGAATGTGTGTATGTTTATATTGTTTTTAGACCTGTTAAACTTATTTGCATCAGAGGCAGAATATCCAAGATAATAACATTTCACTGAAGTTTTAGGAAAGGTCTCAATCAGAATGTTTGAAATTATTTTGTTTGAAGGTAGTGATTGAAGTCATACATTTTCAAAGAAGTTGGTAATTTGAAAGAATAGTAAATGGCAAATACTTTTGGCTACACTCATAGCCAGGAGATAAAACCTAGCAGAGAATTCAGTGATGAGACAGTAGAGGAGATAAAGGAAAGAAATTCAGCCACATGGTATGGTTACATAGAAACCAAGAGATAGGAGAAATTCAAGAAGCAGAGATGATCAGCAATGAGAAAAGCTTCAGAAGCACTTGTGATGTTGTCACAACGGCTGTAGTCTCTTTTTAAATTTTATATCTAGTATATCTTAGGGAGATTTCTTGAGAAATGTTATGAATAAGAGGGCTCTCATCTCTTGAAATTTGGCCATAGTATAGATTATTGTTTTAAAGCTGAATGTATACATACCCATAGCAGGAGCTTCATTCCTTTCAGCACAATACATCTTTTACGCTGTTAAAATTTGAATTGTCTGCCTCCAAATTTTCATTTGCTTCTGAAGTTAATCAGTTTCATTGTTTTCATTACTTCTGAATAGTGCATTTCATATTGGTCTTCTGTTTTTGTTTGGATGTTCTGTTTTATGTGTCTCTCTTAACGCCAAGTAGTTTCAGGTAGCACAACTCTGGTTTTAGACTGGCATGCGCTGGGATTCTGTCATTGGTAGTCTACAGCTATAGAGTAAAAGATGATGTATAGCTTGTGTTTATGCTGTTTTCTCTGTCCAGATAACCTTTACTCATTTCATGATGGGCTGTCCTGGGCCCTGTCTGAACTGGGTTTTCTCTATGCTCCTGTTGCACTCTGCGTATTCTACCCCTCTAAACTTTGAACTACTTACGGGCAAGAACTGTTTATTTGGCTTCAACTGTATTTGTAATGTTTTATTTCTTAGGCTGTGGTGAGAACACGGATGGTCACCAAAGTACTTTTTAAACTTTTTTGTATGTCTTAAACAGTCAGTGATAATTTGTAAAAGGCCTTTTCTAACTCTAAGGTCATAAACCTACTCTGTATTTTCTTCCAGCAGTCCTGCAATTTTGTTTTTCATTAATCAATCTGGAGTCTATGTGTCAGTGATGAAGTAGGGCTGTTTATTTTTTTGTTTGTGGAGCCAGTTGTCCAAATACTATTTATTGAATAGTCCTTTATTTCCTCGGTAATATGAGATGTCTTTTTTTCCCATAATATATTAAATTCTTATATATACATGGGTCTGTTTCTGGACTTTTTGTTTTGTACTTGATTTAATTGTCTATTGCTGTTAGTGCCGAGCTTTACTTGCTGTAACTTTATAGTATGTCTTAATAGGTGGTACATCAAGTATTGTGTTTACTCTTTTTGAAAATTGGCTTTTGGCTATTCTCTAATATTTTATGTGAAGTTTTAAATTGGTTTGTAAAGTTTCATAGTAAACCACTTTGCAATTTGGATTAAAATTGTATTGCATTAATGTCGTAATTTGTGAAGAACTGATGCTCTATATAGTGAACCTTTTAGAAAAGTTTTGTAGTTTTCTCCATAAACTTCTCTCATAGTTCTGATGTGATTTTTTTTCCCTAGATGTATTAGTTTTTGATATGATTGTGAATAGGATTTTTTCTATCCCATTTTCTAATTGGTTATTATTGGTATATAGGAGAGGGGTATTTTGATGATCTTTCATTCAGCTATTATGCTAAAGTCTCAGTAGTCTTAATAGTTTGTAGTTTGATTCTTTTTGTTGATAGGTGATCATGTCATCTACAAGTTTTTCTTTTTCCATTTTAATATATCATTTATTTGGTTTTTTTTTAAATATTTTTGTTTAAGCCCTCTAGAACAATGTTGAATAAGAGATGACTTCAAGCTTCTTGTTTGAATCCTGACTTTAATAGGAATACTTCTCATTTTTATCTTTAAATAAGATGTTTACTATAGGTTTCTGATAAAGTACTGTGGCAGCAAGAGCTGCAGTGATAACGGCTGTTACCATTTATTGAGTATATAGTATGAGGCAGATTGAGTCTAAGCGCTTTATGTGTAGTGACTTATTTAATCTTGACAGAAGTCCTCTGTAGTATATGGATAGGTGGTGGTGTTACCTTCATTTTTACAGACAAGAAAAATGAAAGTGAACCATATTAAATAACTTGCCTACGATGTTTTATTAAAAATAGAGGAGCTGGGATTTGAATACAGGCAGTCTGATTACAGAGTCCATCCTCTTCTTTGTTATATACTTCATCAAGATAAGGATGGTCTCTTTCAGTCTTAGTTTTCTGACACTTCGTTGTTATTTTAAAATTTTAAAGGAACAATGTTGAATGTTGTCAGATACTTTTTAAGCATCTAGTGGAATAATTGTGTAGTTTTCTTTAATCTGTTAATAAATATACTGGATAACATTAGTGTCTTTTCTCCTGTGGAACCACACTTGTGTTTTTAGGCAAAATACTTAGTATTTATGGGGGGTTTTGTTTGTTTGCTTTCAAATACATTGGTAGAACAAATTTGTGCTTTAATTCAGCTTTTTCACCAACTCATAATAGTGTGACAATAGTTTTATTGTGTAATTCTTGTTTGATTTGGTATCCAAATGACTATGCTACTTGTACTTCCGGCCAAAATGGGATTACAAGATTAAGATTTACTCTCCTGTCTGAACAACCATGAAACAGAAAAAAAAATACATAAAACAATGATAAGACATTGGACACTGGATGATGAAAGCAGGGATCTTGAGATGAGAAACAAATGAGGTGGGACCCTGTGATTGAACTAGCCTACTGCCAACTGTTACAACTGTGTTCTACATGTTCAAAAAGTTAAATAGAGTTATAGAAGTTATGAAGAAGACTCAAATTAAACTTCTAGAGATGAAAAGTACACTAGTTAGGGTTAATGGCAGATTAGGCATTGCAGAGGAAAAGGTTAGTAAACTTAAAAGACACAACAGTAGAAATTATCATTAAAAAAACTGAGAAAAAAAGAAAAAAATGAGCTGATCATCAGTGCGCTGCAGGACTACTTAAAGCACCCTGATACACATGTTATTGGAATCCGCAAAAAAGGATGGGAGCAAGAGGGGCAGACAAAAATAGATTTAAAGAAATAATGGCCAGAAGTTTTCCAGAATTGATAAAAACTATAAACCAGTTCCAAGAAACTCAACAAGCTCTAAGCACAGAAAACATGATGAAAACTACACCAAGGTGCACCACAATCAGATTTCTGAAAACTAGTGATAAAACTAGTTATAAAAAATTTATGTGTATCCAGCGGGGAAAAATAGACCTTTTATACAAAAGAACAAAAATAAGCCTAATAACAGATTTCTTATTGGGAACAATGCAAGTGAGAAGTTAGTGGAGCTACATTTTTTAAGTACTGAAAGATCAATTGAGAATTTATATGCGATGAAAATATCTATTAAAATGATAACGAATTTTTAAAATTTGAATTAAAAACATTTTAAATAGTTGATACTCAGTTAATATAATATAGATAAGACTAGCGTTTTGCAAATTTATTCATAGTAACACTGTATTTTGTATGACATGATGTAAAAGATACCCATATTGAAATTTGCCCCATCCTGATCCCTGCTCAGCTTCTTTATTCAGCAAGTATCACTTTGCCTTCTATTTGTCAGTTGTAGTTCATCTAGTATTCTCCAGTTGTAATAGTAATGTTACTATAGTAACAAAGTTTATACTGATAATCTTCCTCGTACACAGTGTAAACCTGAATTTATTATTCATGCTTTTTTCATTCTATCCTAATTTTTATCAAGTCAAAAAGAAAAAACTCAAAAATCACAATCCATAGGAATAAAATAATTTATAAAGGGCTAACCTATTAAATATTTATCAATTATAACCACTGCTTTTTCTCCCACTTGAGAAAATCTGTGATAATTAAGGTAAATGAGAATGAACAGCTGTAAGGATAATCTTGGATTTGTTCTTATTTTTTAGCTAAATCACTCATAAATTTTGTTACTTATAGTAGTGAATTACTTATGATGCATCTTGTAACTCCTTTCAACACATTATTATGTTGAAATCACCATAGTTGAATTGCTGCTGGGTAGAACAACCACTCAGTTCTTGGAATAAACCTTTCCTATATCTGTGGTTAGTAGTCATGTTTTGATTTCATAGAAGCTTTGAAGATAACATGTAGATTTGAAGGAAAATCAGTATATGCAATATGTGTTTATAATATATGCATAGAAATTCTGCAAGAGATGAGAAAGGATAGTGCCAATAATAAAATTTAAAATTGAATATTTATTGTCAACACAATGAAAGAAGGGGAAAAATAAGCAGAGTAATGCCAGTTCTGTCAATTTTAAAACAAGCCCCCAGATGAAGTGGATTGTATTACGTGTAGTATTTTAGATAGTACTATTGTGTCTCCATCTCTTAGGTTTGGACTATGAAATCAAGTTCCTTGACAAATACTCCTTTATCACATCTCAATGACAGTCCTTAAAAAATGAGGAAATATTACTTTCTAACTGTTAAAATATGAAACCTACCTTTGCCTGTTTTCCTTTTACTTATGTTTAATGGCACTACTCAGATAAATCTAATTGCTTTGAAGTAATCATAAATAACCTTCATGGGACCTCTTGTTTCAGAGTTTTGTTGTAAGACTGTAGCGCATAGAAAGATTGCCAGTTTTCAGAACTATAAAGAAACCTCTCTGCAATGTGAACAAGGTAGGGTGGGTGGTCAGGATGACATGACCACATACTCCTCTACCAACGTGCTCAGGCTGTTTTTTGTTCTGTTGTTTTGATGAACAGTTGAATGATATTTTGGATTTCTCTAAGACTAAAGTTGGGAAGTAAGGAATAAAGCAGATAGAAGAAAATGGTTCCTGCAACTTAGTTCTTTTAAGCCCTTCCCTGAGACAGTCTATAAACAATTCATTATCCAATAATTTTTGTTACAGATTGACTGTTACGCATTTAGGTAGTATAAAAGTCAAGTTAGTATTTATATTTAGTAAAATAATACTTTGTTCCAAATATAAGACTATGAAGCCCTCATCAAGAAGTTAGTAGTTCTATATGGGAGAGAAAGTTTACACCTTAAATATTTTTAAATTTAAATTATATTTATTTCTGATTAAGTACAAAAGGGTACAACATTGGAAAGGTACAAGGAGTATATGGTAGAGAGTCTTCCTCCCACCCTAGTGTCTCAAACCCCCAGTGGCAGCCAGTATTTGAATTTTTATCCTTCTAGAGATACTTTATCACATAAAAGGGAATGAGTATGTGTATTGTCTTTTATTGTTGTTTTTGCCCACAATAATAAATACACTGTTCTGTACCTTAGCCATGTATTTTAGATATCATTATATATCTGTGCATATAGAACATCCTCTTTTTTTATGACTACATGCATACTGTGTTTGGATATGCCATAATTTACCTAGTTCCCTATTTATGAACATTTAGGTTGCTTCAACCTTTTGCTATTAAAAAGAATGTGGTAGTGAATGACCTTGTACATGTGTTGTTTTGCTCATATCCATAGGATAACATTAGAATTAGAATTATTAGATTCAAGCATATGTGTACTTTAATTTTTTTGATTGATAGTGCAAAACTGGCCATACACCTTACCTGGATAGGTTTTTTGTTTGTTCTTAACTGTCTAATTAACAAACAATAAAATTCACAGTTTTAAGTGTACAATTTGTTGGGAAGGTTATGCCAGTTTGCACTATAACTGGCAGTGCATGATAATGCCTTTATGTCATATTCTCAGAACCCCATGTTGATAACTTTTTAGTTTTTATATCTTTGCCAATACTCAAGATGAGAATGATATCGTGATAGTTTTGTTTGTTTACTGTTATTCCTAAATACAACTTAACATGCAATAAAGTTCACATACCGTAAGTGTACAGTAAATGTTCAGTATCCTAGAATGCTCTCATCTGTCCTTCACTAACCCCCACCACCACCAAAAAAAAAAAAAGGTAGCCACTATTCTGACCTATCTCCATAGATTGTTGGCCTGTTTTTGAACTTCATATAAAGGGACTCATGTAGATTATACATTTTTTTAACTTTTTAAAATTGAAGTATAGTTTACAATGTTGTGTTAGTTTCAGGTGCACAGCAAAGTGATTCAGTTATATATCTATCTTTATTTATCTGTTTTTCAGATTCTTTTCCATTCATTATAGGTTATTATAAGAGATTGAAAAGAGTTCCCTGTCCTTTACCGTAGGTCCTTTTTGCTTATCTGTTTTATATAGTAGTGTGTATATGTTAATCCCAAACTCTTAATTTATCCCTGCTCCCTCACCAACTATACGTTTTTTTGTCTGTTTTTTTTTTCTGTATTATACATGAGATTCAGTCATGTTGTAAGTACCTGTAATTTATTCTTTTTCATTGCTGTGATTCAATTACTTGAATATACCACAATTATCTTTTCTACTACTTAACAGATTTTTGTTTGCTTCTGTTTTCAGCTTTTATGAATAAAACTTCTGTGAGCATTCTTGTACATATCTTGAAGGGATTTAGCCCTGTTTCTTTTGGCTGTTTTCCTTTTCTGGGTAGGTTTTGTTTTTAATTGAGGTCTGATTTTAAACAATAGAATTCACCAACTTGTAGTGAATGGTTTGTTAGGAAACAGTTCTCTCTGCGTCTCTTGCATTTCTTCATGTCTTACGAGCAAAAGCTCTGACTGCCTTTTTTCCAGACTATCTTTTCAAGGATATTGGAAGATAGAAATGGTGGCTCTCCATAAAGCGAAGGGCAGGTTTGCGTATAGCCTTCAAAAACAGAGCTAATGTCTCCCTCCAGCGTTAAGGGCAGGCATGTTTACCGCCATTTTAAAAGATTCAGGTTTCCAAGAAGCTTAGTCTTCCTCTCCTGTGACACAACCCACTACAAGTACAGGTGTTACCTGACTCTTTTCACAGTGCTCTGCGGGATTTGAGGTTCACACAGCTGGCACAAGAAAATGCTGATAACTCTGACTACTACTCCTGGTATGAGTAATAAAGTCATTTGTCTCTGACTCAGGAGTCTCGTGTCTTTGCCAGTATTCATGAACCTGGCAGGCTGACTTGTTAGCTTTACAAGTAGGATCAAATCTCAGAGCCTTCACAGTTCTTGACACAATTTGGTAAATTTTGACGAATGTATAGAATCTTGTTGTCACCACCACAAATCAGGTCATACCACATTTCTGTCATCCTCAGATGTTCCTTTGTGCCCCTTAACATCAATTCCCCTTCCCCACCTCAGCCCCAGACAACCCCTGATCGGCTTTTTGTCACCCTAGTTTTGCCATTTGTTAAGTTTCCTATACATAGAATTTTACGTTACATAGCTTGTTGTGTTTGGCTTCTTTCGTTCAGAATAATGCTCTTGAAAGTCATTCATACTATTACATGTATCACTAGTTTGTTCCCTTTTGTTGCTGAGTGATATTCTGTGGTATCCATCGTTTGGATATTTGTTTATCTATTCACCAGTAGATTGACATTTGGGTTGTTTCTAGTTTGTGACTATTATGAATAAAATGCTATGAACATTTGAGTATGTCTTCATGTGGGCATATATTTTTATTTCTCTTGGGTACTTTCTTAGGAGTGGACATGCTGAGTCTTATGATGTGCTTTTAACTTGGTAAAGAACTGCCAAATTGTTTCCCAGAGTGTCTGTATCATCTTACATTCCTATTTGGTTAGTTTTAATTTGTATCTCATCATGAGTGAGGTTGAAAGTATTTCATTTGTTTGAGTTGCTCGTATTTCCTTCTCTATAAATTTCCTGTTCAACTCAATGTTGTCTTTTTTTTCTCCTAAGTGTTGGAAGTTTTTAGTGATTTGTAGGCATTCTTAATTTATCAGGGGATATTTTTGGTCATGCTATGAATTTTAAACTGTTTTTCCATTTTGTCAAGTATCTTTTGAAGGTGGTAATGGTGGGTTTTGCCATGTAGAAATTTTTCTTTCTGAAGCTCTCAGTCTCACAGATAATTTACTAATAGTACAAGAGTTCATAATACAGAAAGAGAATTTCTCTTTCAGTTAACCTTAAAGTATAAATTATGTTTTCCAGCAATATTTTACATAGCCATAACTTCAGTGGGAATAAAGAAAAGTATTCTGAAGACTTAAAACTTGTTCTCTGCATTCTCATAAGAATTTTACCACCATTTAGAAAACAGATGTACAATGGAAACAAGAGCTTTAGAAATTGTCTTAACTTATTATATGTAATAAGAAAAAATATTTAATATTACATATGTCTTTTACAGAAATATCTATGCAAGATGTTGACATTGCATACTTGGATAGTGCAAGCTTTGTTTATTTTCCTCACTACTGGATCTATAGGTAAGGTTCCTCCCAACCCCCAAAATTAGGTTTATGTATTTTATATGGTTATATAATAATGCTTATATATTTATTCTTTCTAGGATTATTATTGAGAAAACGATATCTTAAAAATGAATTTAAGAAGTAAAAATACTCTTGATAAATTATAATTTGTATAATTTGAGTTAAAAGACACTTAATCACTCAGTAATCCTAAATGCTATTTAGTTATACTAACAATAACTTTAAGATGGGGAAGAGAAAAAAATTACTTTAAATAAAGAAATAGGAGAAAATCTATTGTTTCAGCACTTCACTCCTTAATAGCCAAATGTGTCACTGAGCAGCAGTGTGATTGTGACACCAGAATGAAGAGGTCACTTAGAGCAGTATTGCTCAGACTGATACACAGCTTGATGCTGGTCTGAGAACTGGGTGGTTATTGTTCACAATGAGATAAGCACAGAAATTAAGGAGAAATGTTTAGAAACTCTTTTAACAATTTGACATAGCCATGACATTCAAGCATGTGATCAGTGGACTTGTCTCATCAAATATAAAACAAAAGTCTGTCTGTGAAAGATTGGGAGAAAAAAACCTAAACTGATCCTTCACCAGGATCGTAGTTGGAGAATCACTGCTCTAAATCAAACCCTCTTCAAATCCAGGAATGCAACCTCTTTTTAAACACTTCAAGTGGCACAAACTTTATGTTGAAATTTTTTCTTATTTAGAAAGCCTTTCCTTATTCTTGAACCCAAAAATTCCTCCTGTAACTTTTTCTCATTAATTGTTCTAAAGAAAGCTTCTAAAGTAAGAAATCCTTCTAAGGTAAGCCCACTTTACTTTCCCACTGTTGAACTCTCTAAGTATTGAAGGATTGCTTTCCTGTGTCTCTAACTCCTCTCTTCCCCAAACTAAACTTACCCAGTTGTCCTAATTCTTTACAGGACTTGGTTTCCAACCCTGCATGTCCAGGTTACCCTCCTGATTATTCTCTTGGTTTCCCATATCAGATTTAGACTGTAATACCATCCACCTCTCCCATTTACTGGCTGTGAGACTTTGTCCAGTCGCTTAATCTGTGTCTCAGTTTCCTGCTCTGTAAGAGAGGGATAATAATGGTCCCTAACTCCTGGGGTTATTGTGAGAATTAAATGAGTTAATATACAGAAGGCATTTGGACAGTGCCTGGCCACAGGAAGCATAAAAATGTAAGTGTCAGAACTAGATATGGTCTGAGTATAGTGACTTTATTACTTTGATCTGAACATCATTTTTATTAAAGCAACATAGGATTTTTTTGCCAGCTAAGATGTAGACCCCATTTCTTTGTGGAAGGAGTATCAGTCACTTTATAAGACAAGCTTGTGGGATGGTATACATATATAGATGTGACCTTCTTTGGAAAATAGGGTCTGCCGCAAGGACTGAGGACAGATACTTTAGCATACTACTCAAGACCTCCCTCTTGTTGACTTTTTTTCTTAGTCAGTGACTTTTATATATGAGTAGTCAACCAATTTAAAAATCTGTTAGTTTAAATCTGTGAATTTGTTTTTATAGAAGAACAGTAGCTAAGTATCAAGAGTTTCATAATGTTCATTCTAATATCTGTTGTAGTATATTGTAATCCACAATTCTTCATCTTGTCTATATGGATATCCCAACTAACTTTATCCAGTACTTTTTTTTTTAATTAAAATGCTATATTTCTAAAATTCAATCTCAAGTGTCCTGGTAGCCCTATAAAAATGGGCTTCATTTGGCATTGGATGGTTTCAGTGAGCCTGTTTTTCACTTTGAAAACTGGAACATTTGCCCAGTTCTGGTACTTCTCTTATTCTATGTAATTAAAAATTATTGAGTGTCTGGTTATATCTTATGTTCTTTAGCACTCCAAAGTATATTTCATATTTACAGTTTCCTCTAATCACTGTGGAGAAAGTGAAACAGGAATGATTTTACCAAGGTCTAGGGAGTAAAGTAAGGTTTAGGGAGTTTCAAAGACTGGCTCAGTATCATAAGGTAACTTATTAGTATGCCACAAGGTGGAAATTTAGAGTAATTTGTGCACATGACTTACAGTAAACATGTATAAATAATATCAAAGTCATGTAACTAGGCCACATTATAAGTTTTCAGACAAAGAAGCAGACATTCTGACTCTGGACCTTATGGGCTTTATGAGAGGTCTCAGGATTTCATTTGGGAGTGTAATTTTGACTGCAAAAAATGTTTTTAATTCATCATGCTGACTTTGAGACGTATGGAAATGAGAAAATAATTGTTTAGCTCTTTTAAAGTAGTTTTATCCTTTGTGCAGTGTAGCTTGGGACCAAGTTGGGAATTAGAAGAATCTGGCTGTTAATTGAGGTTGACTCTAAAATGACTCTGTAAAAGTGTCTCAGTTTTCTTTATAAAATAAAGGGTTGAAGTAAATGATCACCAAGGTTTTTCTCAGTTTCATAATTCTGTGATTCCTGTGCCTTTTTACCTTAACTGCTAGAACCAGACACCCCTAAGGGACTCTTCAGACCCCATCAATGTGACTAGATTACTTGTCTTTGGAGAGTAATAGTAATGATAATAGGCTACCATTTATTGGAGGCCTTTTGAATACTAGGCATCGTGGTAGGTTCTTTACATAAGTAATTTCTGATCTCAGAAAACTCTTCAAGATAGCCATTATTAACTTCATTTTCCAAATGAGGAAACTGACACTCAGCTAGAACTTCAAATTCCATTGGCAGATGGGATTCACTAGAGAAAGCTGCCTTAAATTTCTGGACAGTGAGAATAGAGAAAGAGAATAGAGCCATGCCAAATAGAAGAATTTTTGTCTTGATGGTAATAGGTAGCCATTAAATAATTTAAAATAGGAAAATGGCATAATCAATTTTGAATAACTCTGGAGCGGTATGTAGGGTAAACTGGAAGGTGGTCAAATTGTGGTATTAATATGATGGCCTGAGCTTCAGCAGCCAAAATGGGGTTGGTGAGAAGAGGTTGATCTACGTTTAAAAATATAGAACCAGCAAGACTTGGACTATTGGAGGAGGCTAATTAGAGAGAGATGTTGAAGTACCATAAGGTTATCTGGCCTAGATGACTAGATGGCAGTGGTGCTGTTAGCAGAAGTAGAGAAGTAAGAATAAGAAAGATAAGTTTGGAAGGGACTCTGATGCGTGTAGTTTTAGACATGTTCATTTTGAAGTACCTACAGGATATCTCAGGTGGATGTGTCTTATAAGCCATTGAAAGCATAGGAAGTTAGGGCCAGAGACAGGGGTTTGGATGTCATCAACATAAAGTAGGTGATAGTTAAAGTATTAGTTGTGTTTTATTTTTTTTATGCAGTCTGATTCTTTGTTTTTAATATGGGATTTTATCTCATACACTTATTGTTAAAACCAATATGTTTGGCCATCTTATTCTATTCTTTCCATTCTTTTATTGCTCCCTTGCTCTTTTCTTTTTCTGATTTTGATATATGAGCAATGTACAGTATCTTTCCATGCCCACATCCACACCTCCAACAGAAGTCAGCACTAGAGAGGAGCAGAGATCACTATCTTCCTGAGGGTCTAATTTGGACACTGGGTCTGAATCGAGGAACAGGATTGGTGGCAGAACAAGTATGAATCATGCTGCAGGCAAACTATATTTCCTAAAGCAAAGTTAGAATAGTATAAAAAGGCCTGAAGCTTGCATAGGATTTTTTAAAAATCCAGCTCCAACTGCCATACAATTTATGTATTTCTTTACATATTTAGGTATTAAATTCTGATCATATTAACTTTTACTGTTTCTTCTTTTTCTGTGCCTTTAGAGAGATTTTAATGAAGATTGAGGGACTGCATTGATACAAAATGTCATTTTATGCCAGAAAAATTCAGTCCATTTTATATTTTCTGTTATTATTCTTTTTCAGGTGAACTTCTAGAACCATGTGGTCATATCAGTCCTGAATCTCCAGTTGTACAACTTGGTTCTAATTTCACGGCAGTTTGTGTGCTAAAGGAAAAATGTATGGATTATTTTCATGTAAATGCTAATTATATTTTCTGGAAAACAAACCATGTTACTGTTCCTTATGAACAGTATACTGTCATAAACAGAACAGCATCTAGTGTCACATTTACAAATATATCTTTATTAAATATTCAACTCACTTGCAACATTCGTACATTTGGACAGATTGATCAGAACGTTTATGGAATCAGGATAATTTCAGGCTGTAAGTTTTGTTTTACTTTTTTCTTACTTCAGTTAATGAATGTCTGTTGTCTGTTGATCTTTATGAAATGCAGTAACTTGTTTGCTCAGTGACTTTATATGTGTTTATTTATTTTTTTAATATGGTAATTCTATGTTTAGTTTTTTGAAGAATCTCCAACTGTTTTCCATAGTGGCTGCACCAAACTGCATTCCCACCAGCAGTGTAGGAGGGTTCCCTTTTCTCCATACCCTCTCCGGCATTTATCGTTTATGGACTTTTAAATGATTAAAAAAAAAAAAGAGTAGAAGTGCAACTGCATTTGCATTACAGATATACTGTAAGCCTAAAGAGTAACACAAGTTTTGTATTTTTCCTGAAATTCAAGCATCTGTCAGTTTTCTAGAGAAATACTTTGACATAAGACATCCCCTGAAAATACTGTTGAATTGATATCTCTGAATGTACTCATAGCAACTTTCATTATCCCTTAACTGCTGAGAAATGCAATGTAAAGCTGCTACCTGAAGAAGGTGAATAAATACTGGAGAGAGTCCTTTTTCTGTGTTGAAGTAAATAAGTAAACTTAGTATGATCTAAGAGTGGATTACCAAATTTGTGTGGGTCACTTAAAATTACAATTTTGGCATTTGCTTTTTCTCCAGCAGAATTTAGGAAGGCAATAGAAAGAAATATAAATGAATTGTTTTTGCTTCTGTTTAATTGCCTCTTACAAACATGCAGATATTTTTTAAAATACACTTAATGGAGAAATAATGCTATCCAGCTATAAATGAAAGTTGATTTTATGTAGAAAATTTGAAATATACTAGTTAATGACAATTATGATAGAAAATTTATGTTACTATCTAGGAAGAAGTTTGAATTTAAATAAAAATTAATGTTTAGTCACCAGTCTTTCATTATGTCCTTGCTTTTTGCTTGGGTTTGTTTTTTCTACCTAGTTGTTTTAAATATCTTTGGTAGTATATAAATTGCATGCTATTTGTGGGTACAAAACTTTTTGAAAATTGCTTATTTTTCCTTTTTAGTACCTCCAGAAAAACCTAAAAATTTGAGTTGTATTGTGAATGAAGGAAAGAAAATGATGTGTCAGTGGGATCCTGGAAGGGAAACATACCTGGAAACAAACTTCACTTTAAAATCTGAATGGCAAGTTATTTTAAATTTGTTGTATGTTGAATTTATTAAGTTAGCCTTTTGTGCTGGAATTTTTATTTTGTCAAGTAGTAATGTTAAAAGCAAATTTTTAAGCATTTTATTTAACCTTTTGTTTTTGGAACATCTGAAACATGAAAGTAGAAAGAATAGTAAAAGAAATCCTCATGTGCCTATCATCAAGCTTAAGTTAATGATCAGCTCATGACCAGTCTTATTTTATATATACCCCACCCCAGATTGTGTTAAAGAAAATCTCAGATATCTTGTCGCCTCATCCATAAAAGATGCCTCTAAAATATAAGGACACTTTTTTAAAAACATAACTACATACCATTATTATACACAAATATAATTGAAAACACTGTCGCATTTTTAGTGTTTAAATTTCCCGTTGTCTCATAATTATATGTATAAATATTTTTATATAAATAATCACCATATGTTGCAAATTGATATGTCTTGTCTCTCTTAACCATTGTTTCCATCTACTTCTCTCTTTTTTTGGGGGGGGGACAATTAGGTTTGTTTGTTTGTTTATTAATGGGAGGTACTGGGGATTGAACCCAGGACCTCATGTATGCTAAGCATGCTCTCTACAACTGAGCTATACCCACCCCTCTCTTTTCTTTCTTTCTCTTTGCAATTCAGTTGTTAAAATATTGATTATACATTGTTTAACACATTCCTCTATCCCTTTATTTTCTAAAGCTTACCAGTGGATCTAGATAATCAGATTTGGGGTGGAATTATTGTTGTTGTTTTTCCAAAAGTAGTTCATAATTCATAGGAATGATGTTTACTTCCATTAGGAACCACCATATAATGTTTGATTGTTTTTCTTACACTAAGATTGAGCAGTGGTTTCAAGTATTGTCAGCCTGAACCATTCATTATAAAATTCCCCATTTTTTCCCAAACATAAAGAAAAGTTGAAAGAATTCTGCAGTGAATACTTATACATACTTATTAGCTAGATTCTACAATTAACATTTTACTTTATTTGCTTTATCACATACCTATTTATGTATATCATTCTCTCTGCCTGTCAATCCATCTTTCTTTTTTTTTTCAATTCCCATTTATTTTTGGCTCTTGGGGCAATGTCATCTTTTCAATATGAAAGCAAGCAGCAAGTTCAACACAAAATAGAAATCTGAAGTGTAGAATAGGATAAAACCAAGGTTGGTATGGGAAAGGCAATAACAAAAGTAAGAGATGAGATGTTGCCAAGAGATGGAGGGTATCCTGTCCCCTCTCTGGGGAATGACAAACATTTAGGCAGCGGCACACGCCTTTCCAGATACATACAGAAGGGCTGGTATTCATTTTTTGTGTAAGAAAAGGTGGAGTTGGGGAGGACCTTTCTGGAGGCTTAAGGACCAAGGCTAGTCTCTTGCTCCTCTTGACCCCCTTTTCTGAGCAGGGGAAAGAAAGAAATCCCAACACATGAAATCCATCTCTTTTTTTATGCATTTCAGAGTGAGTTGCAGACATTCTTATATTTCACCCTTAAACTTAAGCATTTACAATATTAACTATATTAATTAGCTGGATGTTTACAGGTATATTTTTGATTTTAGATAAAATTTATGTATCTCTAAAGATAATACTTACATATCCTAAGTGTATTGCTCATTGAGTTTTGACTAGTGACTGTGTAACTCAAACCCCTATCAAGGTATAGACATTACTAACACCCTCATGCCCTTCCTGGTCAATCCCAGTCACCACCCTATTTCACCCCACAGGGCAACTACTTGTCTGATTTTCTTTACTATAGATTTTGACCTGTTCCAGAATGTCATACAAATGGAATCACATAGTGTGTGCTCTTTTGTGAAAGGATTTATGACTCAGCAGAATGTTTTGAGGATTTAACCATGTTGCTTCCCATTAGTTTTTCACTTAAAGGTTTGAGTCATTATCAGTGATCATTATTTGTATATGAGGTACAAAATAGTGGTATTCTTTATCTTTTTTTAATCAGCTGAAATACTTAAAGAATACTTTTCTTCATCAACTATTGGTTACCGTGAGGTATGGTTCACGTAAGAGAAGCAAAATGGTTTCAGTGTTTTCCTTTTATTAACCAGTTACATTGGTTCCCAGCATCATCAAAAGGTAGATAATAAGGTGTTTTTCTCCTCATTATGAATTCTTACTTTAACATAGTTGATGTATTTTAATCCATTAAAGTTATCAACAATTGATACTTAAATTGTTGCATCTTTGGAACTTTTCAGATTGGCTCATCCTTTTGACACAATTTTCATTAGTCTTTGATAGCTTCCTGATTTCTGATATGACATAATGTTCCAGGCTCATCTTAATATATTTTCTGCCCCAGAACCAGAATCAGCCATTTCCCAAGTAGTCATGGGTCCATTTAGTGTGAAATACTATTTATAGACTGTAGCCTGGGTGCTGGGGAACTCACTGCTACTGGGTTGTTACTATTTCTAGGCTTTTTCAGTGGAGAGAGCTAGGAATGTTTTTAAGGTAAAATATATTATGAACTCATATTGATATTTCCAAGTTAAAATTCAGACTATGGGTTTTTACTTAATTCATCTAACATCTACATCTCCTTTTTTCTGTGATGAAAACCTTAATTCCCCAAAATACCAACGTAATTATTCATTTGCTTTATTCCACAGTAAACACAATAGCTACAAAATAACAATTATAATGTTAGCATCAACAGTATGATTGTTGAAAAGAATTTTAAGAATGTTTTTCTTTCACCAAGGGTATAATTAAATTACTATTTTAGAGTTACTTGAAATAGTTTCTATGTGCTATACCCCCAACTCAGTACAAGAATTCATATGTTTCATTTTGGTTTTGGTTTTTAGGAATTTTCTTAATCGTTTAAAATAATGAATTAATCCAAAAAGTCAGATTTCTAAAACAATATATATTTACAGAAGTCTCAGTTCCCTGTCTCCTCAACCTTATTTCCTCCCTCTCTCTAGAGGTTACCTATTTTGGTTTGGTTTTGATTTATCCTTCTATTTTGAAAAATTGTGTGTGTATATATAAATATTAATTGTATGACATAAACATATGTGAATAAATATAGTAATACCACTTGGAACTTTCTGTTGTGATAGAAATCAGAAAGTGGTTGCCTGAGTTTGACTGGAAAGGGGCTGACGGAATTTTTGGGGTGATGGAAAATCTTATCCCTGTCCTCCTCCCATCTGCTAGCATATTGTGCTTGAAAAAGCACACGGTTCTTAAAGACATTGCTGGTAAAGATTCTATTTCAGGAAAAGAAAGAAACAGTACAAATATTAGATGAAATAGATAATTTTTGGAGAAGTGTCAGTGGGGATAGAGCATAATATTCTTAATGTGATATTCTTAGAGTAAAATTTTGAAAATAATTTTGTGTTTTAAGATATAGATTAAACTCAGTTTTAAAGAAAAACAGGTGAGTTTCTAAGAAATTTTATTTGGTTTTCAACAATTTATTCTAAACTTACTCAATTAATTTATTCGAAGCTATAATAATCTGGGTCTCATCAAATTCTTTTCAAGGAGCCTTTTTCATTTTTCATTCTATTTTTTTTCAAATCTGTTTTTAATGACTGATTCTACCATTTTTGTATTTAGGGCAACAGAGAAGTTTGATGATTGTAGAGCAAAACGTGAGGATCCCACCTCATGCACTGTTGATTATTCTCCTGTGTATTTTGTCAACATTGAAGTCTGGGTAGAAGCAGAGAATGCCCTTGGGAAGGTTACATCAAATCATATCAATTTTGATCCTGTAGATAAAGGTAGATATAAACGTGAATTTAAGAATTTATTAGAACATGCAGTGGTTTATAAATTAAAGTAGTTCTAAGTTTAGTAATATAAAAACAAGCATTTAGTTCATTATCTTAGTGACTTTTACAATTTCGGTTTATCAACGACATTTAAAGTAATTTGGAAAAAGAATAATATCTATAATCCAACCACATTTATAGCTGTTTCCACTTCGAATGTCATCTTCTGGTATTTGTCCAAATATCAGACATTTTACAGCATTATAATCATAGTATACATGTTCCATTTTTATTCTTTTTTAAAATTTCTTATAAATATTTAATTGCCTTAATATCAGAACCTGAAAAGGTTAATGAATGTAATAAACTGACAAGGAAAGCTAAAGTTTCTTTAGAAACCTTTCCTTTCCATTATAATCGTATGGCATAGCATTGTTTTTAGAGAAATTAGTTCATTTGGTGAAAATAAATGCATAGTGTGAAAATATAAAGAGTATATTTGAGTTTGTGTAAGAAATTGTAAAAATATTTTGATCTATTTTATTCTTCAGTGAAGCCCAATCCACCACATAATTTATCAGTCAGCAACTCAGAGGAACTGTCTAGTATTTTAAAATTGACATGGATCAACTCAAGTATTAAGAGTTTTATAAGAATGAAATATAACATACAATATAGGACCAAAGATGCCTCAACTTGGAACCAGGTAAATTGAAGGTTACTGTTTATTCAAATAGTCTTTCTTCCAACCCTCTAACCTAAAAATCTCAATCATTTTCTGAATGTCTTAAGTTTCTGGTTACATGAAACATTTTACTTGACACCTCTTCTAGGTCTGTATTTCAAGCAAAGGCCAACAGGAAGACATCCATAGAAAAAATGCAGTTTTGCTGAATACAGTAGGTTTTAAGTGAAATAAAGAAGTCGTCCGGGATGACAGGGAATAGCATTTTTAATGGGAAGTGAAAGGACCACAAATAACAAGAGGCATATTAAGTGGAGGAGTAAAAATGAAGAGATTATATTGATAAGGTGGGGGGGGGGGTGTTAGCAGAAACTATATCTGTGAGCCAAATTTAGCCTGCCATCTGTTTTTGTAAATAAAGCTTTATTAGGATACAGCCACACACATTTGTTTGCATATTAATCTCTGGCTATTTTTCTGCTACATAGAAAGGGTTGAGTAGTTGCAACAGACACTATCTGACTCAAAGCCTAAAATATTTACAATCTAGCCCTTTATAGAAAGTTTACCAACCCATGAGGTAGAGGAAGAGATTGTGGAGAACTTGTAAGACTGAAAAGGAAAAGGACAGTGTACCCAAAGATGATGCTATCAGCAAAAGAAATACTTGGAGCTTTTTAAAAGGCTGTCACCATAGCATTAAATTCCCCATACTGTTCTTTGTTGTAACTCTGTTTATCACTAACAGTATGCTTTTGCTTTGTTTCTCTGGTTGCAATAATGAGCCCAGAAGAGAATTAAACCTATGCATGACCTTCCTACTTCTGTCCTCCATTCCACTTATCTAAAGGGCTCAGAATACAATCAGAAAAAGGAACAAACCAAAGTGCATTAATGCTTCATCCTGTACAGAGAGGATACATACCAGAAGTCCTTCAAAATATTTTTTAATATCAGAGAATTTTAATTCTTTGGTACAAAAAAGACTGACACCTATTTTGTATTCAATATTGAACTCTCAGAGTAGTAGAAAGAATGTGTTATTTATTTATATTTAGTCCTTTTTTTCCTGAAAACCAGGTTTATCTATAGTGGTAGCTTTTGTTTTTCTTTCTTTTTTTCTTTTTTATTGAAGTATAGTCAGTTTACAATGTTGTCCAATTTCTGACATTCAGCATAATGTTTCAGTTATACATGTACATATATATATTCCTTTTCATATTCTTTTTCATTATAGATTACTACAATATATTGAATATAATTGCCTGTGCTATACAGTATATACTAAAATATGGAATCTAGGGGGGAAAAAGGCACAAGTGAACTTATTTACAAAACAGAAACAGACTCACAGACGTAGAAAACAAACTCATGGTTACCAAGGAGGTGGGGAAAGAGTGGGAAAGGATAAAATGGGAGTTCAAGATTTGCAGATGCTTTTGTTTTTCTTAATTGGGCTGGATATCTTCCTTTTACTTTATCTAGATCTACACTCCACCCTTCTCCACCCTACTCCACCCTACTCTTGGTCTTGGGATGCTGACCTATGTGGATTTTATCTGTTGGTTCCCTTCCCTCTAGTTTCCTAATGAGTTTCTAGTTAATGGGAGGTGGGGGCCTGACAAGAGAAAGAAGAGAGAGAAGTGAGATCAGCATATTTATTTTCCCTGCTTCTTCCCTGGAGCTTTCTGGCCTTTGAGCCTAAGGTCACTGCTCCTCTCAAGTACCGAATCTGACCCTGTTCTTTCCAGTTCTTTCAGGTTCCCTCATCCCTTTGAGCCTAAAGGTGGTAACACCTACAAGCCCCAGGGTACTGCCTATACTGTCTAAGGTTTCCCTACACTCTGCCCATATTCCCTTTAGTAAACCTTCCTTTAATTAAATTCTGATTGGAATTTCCATCTTTTTCCTGCTGAGACCTTAATAGGTACATGGAAAAAAGAAAGAAAGGAAAGAAGAAAGGACTAATGTTTCTATATTTCCCAAACCTGTTAACTTTACTACTTTTGACTACATTCTGACTTGGATTTATTTCTCTTCAGAACTTGAGTTAAATTAGTCTTACTCATAAGTTATTAGTCTTGTTTTATTAATTAGTTTCTAAAATCTTAGGCAGTTTGAAAAACCTATAATAAATACCTTTGGGGTTTTTTTTGTTGGTCAATTTGCTTTGTTTCAGATTCCTCCTGAAGATACAGCATCTACCCGATCTTCATTCACTGTCCAGGACCTTAAGCCTTTTACAGAGTATGTGTTTAGGATTCGCTGTATGAAGGAAGACGGTAAAGGATTTTGGAGTGACTGGAGTGAAGAAGCAAGTGGGATCACATATGAAGATAGTAAGTAAATAAGTATATGAAGAAATAGAACTATTAGAATTCTGACTATAAATTGTGTCTACTTTTAAGAATATGGACCTCATTGCTTCTTATTTTGTGATCATTGTATTCAAACTGATATTTTACACTTTTATTTTTAAAGGATATCAAGATACAGAATTTAATGTGCATTATTGATAATATAAACCTTTTTGATACCTAAAGAAAATTATGGAATGGTGTCTTAGATACCATGAGAAACCATTAGCTTAATGGTAAATCCAGAACATTTTATTAAAGGAGAGTGGTCCAGAGATATCTCTACCAGAGAATTACATTCTGAATCATTTAATTTACACTATCTAGCAAAAGTATGCCTTAGACCCTCGCTGTCAAACATATTTTTACTATATTTTTTCTTCATTTTTTTTCTATCTGTATTTAAAAAGCCCCTGGAAAAACATCCTGACATTTTGGTTGATTGGTTGATTGGTTGATTTTCATTTTCCCTTTTTTTCTCATGATAATGCAGTCCATACAGTGGAGAATCCAAAAGGCATAAAAGGATATATGATGTAAAGACTCCCACCCCAAAGCAGTTATGTTACTGATTTCTTCTGTAGCCATCAAGAAATAGTCCTGTGGCATATAGATTTTTATTTTGAACATTTTCCTATCATAGTCACACTCTTTAGGTGTCAGTGGCAGCAGTCATGACTTTAAAACCTCTCCTGCCACCTATATCTCTTCACTTCCATGGAGCTCTACCAGAGGTTTGGATAGTTAAGTGAATTGAGAATGCAAAGGCAGGAAGGTAAAGTACCCTTCTCCACTAAGAATTTTCTCTTATTCTCATCAATAGCAGGAAAGAAAGTAATCCTAGTATTTCTGGTTTGGGAGTCCTCAATCAGATTCCTCTGTCTTGGCGAGGACTTCTGAAACTAATATTCGAGGAGCCTTTAAGGGTACTTGGGTCAGTTGAGGGAGTTCCTGAACTACTTTAAATGTAGGCAAAATACTGTGGTTAGTGCCTGTGTGCATTTTCTAGGGAGATGGTACATAACCTTTGTCAAATCAAAGAGGTATCTGGAGCCCAAAACGTGGATTACGCATTTCTTTAACTTAGTGAACTTCTGGGTTCTCTTTATGTTAGGAAATATTTCCAGCCCATAAAATTTCCTTCTTAACTTCATGTTCTTTATTCTTTTGGGGTGCTGCATTGTACTCATACATACATCTATTTGAATCTCCTATACTGGTAGCTTTTCCCCAGCCTTCCTGGTCTGCCTTTCCCCTTTTCTCTTGTCATTGTAATTACCTCTTCGTGATTAGCATATCACTGCTTAGATTTTATTCAGATTCCTCTTTATTCTATACCATATTTGGTAATTAGATTTATAAAAATTACTAATTACTAGCATTTGATACATTGTTTTATAAAGTGCTTTTTCATATGGTAGATGATTATCACAACAATCCTGTGAATTCATTTTGATCCTGTTACACTGACTTATCCCAACATAAGGCAATAAACTTATACGACATTTACTCCATTTATTTTAATTTGTCCTATATTTTACCTGTAAGCATTTAGGGGTTTTAAACATGTATTTAAATATGATTTTTCAATTTGATTTTTAGCAAAAATAAATAGTGGTACATCTTTGGTTATTGCTTAGAATATATTTGTACCTTTACAATTTTAAGATTACAAAAGAGTTCCAATATAATCTCAATCATCAAGCTATCACCCTGACTAAAGGAACACCCAGGCATATCATGCTGGGATAGGAAAATGCTGGTATAAGGAAAGAGTTAGAGACACCATGTAATTGAAGGGCAAGAATATTAAGAACAAAAGTAAGAGAAAAATTTCCAGGATTTTATTTTACTGTTGTAATAAAAACTTTTATTTTAAAAAGCATGTGTCATCTCTTTAGGACCATCCAAGACACCGAGTTTCTGGTATAAAATAGAGCCATCTCATACTCATGGCTACAGATCTGTACAACTCATATGGAAGGTAAAAAAAAAAAATCACCTATTTATATCTTTTATCTCATATAAATACATTTTATATGGTACTATGAATAAAGTTTAATTTTTATTCATTTAATATTAGCAAAGCATTTGATAACTTTTTTTTTTTTTTTTTTTGGTGGAGGTTCTGGGGCTTGAAACCAGGGCCTTGTGCATTCTAAGCATGCATTCTTTTTTTTTTTTTTTCTGGTTTTATTATGTAGAATGATTACAGTTCGACTACACATTAAGCATGCATTCTACCACTGAGCTATATACCCTATGCCCCAATAACTATTTTTAATAAACAGAAACACAAAGCTTTATATATACTGTGATAGAGGTCAGGCTCATAAACTGCAGGTGATCTGTCGTAGACACTTCAGCATAGATCTGTGAACATTTTATAAGAACAGCTACCTTGTCTTTTATTGAACTTTCCTGAGTACTTCATACGAAATAATTAATAAATGTTTTGAGTAATCAAAATGTATGCTGGTAACAGGAAGTAAAATTGTCATGCACTCCATAAATGTTCATAAATGGATCATACTAAAAAAAGATAGAAAAATACTCAGGCATAAAATAATTTAGGCCCACATAGCAGCAGCACAGAATGATATACAGGACTAAAAGTTGACAAGATGATGCTACTTTTCCCTCTTAGTTGAAGTCATGCTTTTACTCTTCATTCAGTGAATAGTAGTTTTACTTCAGCAGTGAGTTCAAAGTAAGGTTGCCAGTATCTTCCTATTAAATATTTAGAGATTTGATACAATAGCAGAATTTGTGAGCATGAACAAAAATTGGTTAATTTTACTCAAGATTTATGAAATACATTTTTAAAATAAACTATTTTATTACAGACATTGCCTCCTTTTGAAGCCAATGGGAAAATCTTGGATTATGAAGTGACTCTCACAAGATGGAAATCACGTTTACAAAATTACACAGTTAATGACACAAAACTGACAGTAAACCTCACAAATGATCGCTATATAGCAACTCTGACAGCGAGAAATCTGGTTGGCAAGTCAGATGCATCTGTTTTAACTATCCCTGCCTGTGACTTTCAAGGTTTGTGTCCATGAAATGGAGTCTGACTTAGGAGGGGAAAGGATGGATAGGTATGGACAGGGCTCCTGTAAAAAACATAACTATTTTAAGACTGTTTCCTCAGTATTAACAGTGATTATATTTTCAGAAATCAGTCAGCAGCTAGATCTGTTCCATTATTGTGTGGCTCAAACTTTGCAGTAAGCAACTTAATTCATTTAAACATTTTTTGATTATCTTTTTAAAATATAATTTTAAGGTTTTAGGAACTTTATATGCATATGACTTAAATATATTGTTTTTCTGTAGCTTTACTTAGCTTTCAAAGAAGAAAAAATTGTAGCTTACATACACAAAACATTTGAAGAATTTGGGGAAAGGAATTTAAGTTTCAAAATAAATTGACTAATGTAAATTATAAATGCTTTTATTCATGGAAATACATGTTATATGCTACAAAAACATGATAGACCACATGGTTATGGAAATGAATGTAAAATATTGGAATTTCAAATTTTTAAGTGTTTGTTTATCATATCAGTATTCAAACTTTGTTTTAAAGCTACTCACCCCGTAACGGATCTTAAAGCATTTCCCAAAGATAACATGCTTTGGGTAGAATGGACTGCTCCAAATGAATCTGTAAACAGATATGTACTTGAGTGGTGTGTGTTATCAGATAAATCACCCTGTATCCCAGACTGGCAACAAGAAGATGGTACTGTACATCGCACCTATTTAAGAGGTATACCTAGCTAAAAACATTTAAGTTGATGTCCTTTTTCTAACTCTTCAAACAGATTTTTCTTTTACATATTCTTTTCTGCTTTGTACACTTCGTGGTCCATTGAAAAGACTTCCAGTTTATCATAGTTACTAGTTTTATCTTGTTTACTATATTTGTGACTCTCAGCAAGTCACCCTTAACCTCTCTGAACTGCAGGGTTTGTTGATGGGCAAAGTGGGGTTAATACTACCCTCTTTTTATACTCCACTATTACTTTGATCATCAAAGGAATGCTCACAGAACTGTAAACTAAGAGACATAAAAGATAATCCAACCTCTGCTGCTAACTGGTATGTTCTCTGTACCTGATTAAGCTCCCTCATCCTTCAGTGAGAAAATTACTACAGTGTATCTGGATAGCTTATTAACTTCATATAGCTGCTGAACAAGGGAAGGAGAACTAGAACTCAGATTTGCTTGTCTTCTAAGCTGGAAGGACAGAAAGTAATGATATTATAGAGCTCCAAAATGAGATGCTCTCATTGTAAGGTACTACTTATCAACTGGCTTAAAGTGATATAACAATTTTAAAGAGACAACAAAGAACTCTGTGTGGTTTTTTTAGTGAAGAAGGATAACCATTAGAATTCAGCTGCAAATAGTATGATTAGTCAGAGAAAAGCTGTTAACAGAGATATAGCTACCATAAAGTTTAAAAGCTTTATTCGTAAAATAGGCTTTTTGGTCCTCATTAACCTATTATTTAATATAATTTTAATAACCTTGGTTGTCTAGTTGATCAGCCTTTTCCAATTAAAAGCAAGGCAGAGCTAGAAAGCAGGTTGGTAACAGCCGGACAGTGGGAATCTTCTAAACGAGCACAGCACGGGCCCTGGAGACCTGCTGGCTGTGCAGGTGCCCCGTGCAGCCCCGGAGCCCAGCAGCCCCAAGGGACGTCGCTGCATTACAACAGGATTTGGAAATTGCTCATCTTCTCGATAATGCTGAACTACCAAGAAGGTTACTCTAAGGAGGCAAAGAAGCATGTATGACTGCATGAATACTAGTCAAGGAGATATAAGTTCTTGTTAAAGCTATAAACTTCAGTAAAACAAACACCTCATTTTCTGATGTAGACAGCAAACCTGCTGTATAAAAAGAAATATTTTGCTATTATATGCTAAAGGAATAGATAGATTACTCTGTTAACTTGGAGAGATTATAAAGAAAGTATTTAAGATAGTTTTTCTTTTAAAATTATGTTAATTTCTCAGGGAAATAACACCAGTTACTTTTTTTTCCAGTCACCTGACAAACCAGAGCCATTAGTCCTTTTTGTAGCTCTAATTAGTGGCATCTTGCTCAGTGGCAGTTCTCAGAGAATTACATAACATGTACAAAAGTCATCAGACTTTAAGATCCAGAGTAATTTGAGATCAGTGTTTTTATAAGTACTGAATATAAATGCAGTCATTACTTTTAATGACTATATATTTTTTATCCACTGTATTGGCAATAAAAGTAATAAACATAAAATAAAAGTATTTTTAAATAAATTTTAAAACCTTATTCTATTAAGCTTGGATCCAGTACACAGAAGGCAGTGCTTACTTTAAAAGCTGCAGGTTTTTTTAAAATAAAAGGAAAGTTCAGTGGTCATGAAATTGTAATATAAAAATAAATAATGGAATTGACAAGATTTTTTTATTATAGGAAAAAAAATACTTAATCTACTCTTTTTACTTTAGGAAACTTAGCAGAGAGCAAATGTTATCTGATAACAGTCACTCCAGTATATGCTGATGGGCCAGGAAGCCCTGAGTCTATAAAGGCATACCTTAAACAAGCTCGTAAGTTCAAACCTATTTTCTTTGAAAAATGTTGAGTCTTGTACTAATAAAGACATTTTGTCCCTTTTAAGTAGGGATATGTCTCATTATGTTTAATTTGATGATGATGAAATTTTACAAAGTTCTAATTTACTAAATTCTGATGATTTTCAGTTAGCAAATACCTTTGTTCTGTTTCAGCACCTTCCAAAGGACCTACTGTCCGGACAAAAAAAGTGGGGAAAAATGAAGCTGTCTTAGAGTGGGACCAACTTCCTGTTGATGTGCAGAATGGATTTATCAGAAATTACACTATATTTTATAGAACCATCATTGGAAATGAAACTGGTAATGAAACCATCAGTTATTAATAATATGTCTTCTCTTAAGCTTTTAAATACTAATTTGTCTCATCTTCTTATGTTATACATCTTAGTATAGTATGTTAATATAGTTATATGTGTAGTAACCTCAGAGAAGAGATACCTGAGAATGTGCCTTGTGGTTGCTTTCATGGTCCTATTAAAGAAACATTGTTTTCTGGTAAAATATATTTTGATTCCTTTTTAATACTCTCAAACTGTCAAATATAGGCTAAACCAAGCAGGAGTAGTTGAATAAAGCACACTTACTGATTTCTTCCAGCTGTGAATGTGGATTCTTCCCACACAGAATATACACTGTCCTCTTTGACTAGTGACACTTTGTATATGGTACGAATGGCAGCGTACACAGACGAAGGTGGGAAGGATGGTCCAGAATTCACTTTCACTACACCAAAGTTCGGTAAGAAATACGATGTTTGATCTTTTCTTTCTTTTTTCCCTTTTAAAATTTAATGAGACTAAAAATGGGCTTAATTTATATGCCAAAATTTTATTAAAAGTGCATCTTTGGAATCATATAAATGAAGTGTTAATGAATTATGATTTTTATATTATTGTATCTGGTTCTTTCAGCTATAGAAAATATTTTTCCATACCTTTTTTGTTGTTTCACTATTTCTGACTAATTTCACCTATACTCTGTAAATCCCGAAAGAATTTGTTTAACTTTCTAAATAGGTTCATTTTTTTTACTGGCAAAAAAGAACTTGGGTGTGGTCTCTTTCTTCTCTCGTTCTTCCTTTTATAGGTAGGTTGCTGGCACTAGTCCACCCTTCCAGTCTCCATTTCCCTACCTCCAGCTCGGTCTTTAACTTGCTGAAACTAGGCTTCCAATCCACTATTCCACTGAAACCTCTCTAGTGTCAGTCATAGAAGACCTCTTAGTTGCCCCATCCAGTGCATGCTTTTTAGTCATCTTTTTTCCCCTGGACTTCCAGCATTTGATTGTTGTCCTCTCCATCCTTGAAACCGCCTCTTCCCTTGATTCTCCTCACTTTTTGTTTGTTTTTCTAATAGCACTCTCCTGAGTCTCCTCCCTCTCTGATATTTCCTTCTCCTTTTCAGCCATTTTAAATGTTTTATGTTCTCCAGAGCTCTGTTCTTGGGACTATTTTCTTATCTGCCTATTCAAATTCCCTGTCTGTGACTTCAGCCATCCTCTCTTCCCTTCCCAAATACATTTTAATTTGTTCCATGCCACAACCATCCAATTCTTCATCAAAGCCAGAAATTTAGATGCAATTGTAGTAAAATTTCGTATCTTTTTCACTTACATAAGCCAAGTATCAAGTGCAGTTGCTCATGCCTTCTAATACTGCTTGTACTTACCCTTTCATAATCTTCTTTGACCTTTAACTTCTCATCATTTTCCCCACCTTTGTGTCTCTTCCTAGTGTTGCCTTCTTCACCTCATTGTTTTGGCCTTTCCTGTAGCCTCCTGAAAGCAGACCAAAACTGCATTCTTTCCTGTAACTAGTTCATTTTGAATCATTATAGAAATCACCTTATTTTATTATAATTGTATTTGTAACCACCACCCCCAAGCACACATAGTGAATGATAAGTAGTAAGTTACATATTCCTTGTTGGTTGAATGAGAGAATAAATGAATAAGTGACCACATAAAGTACATATTAAAAGATCTTGATCTTTGTCTGATGGCCAATAATGAATGTAGTCTATGGGATAAGATTTGTGGTGACATGTTAATCAAATATATATACCTGTAACAAATACAGGTTTCCCCCACTATCCAAAAGCAGAGTGTACCTATCAAACCTTTCATAAGCCAAAATGGCATAAAGTGAAGAGTATCCCCCACTTTCTGAAAGTTCATACTAAGCCACTTCAAAAGACCTATAGTAGTACCGTTATTGTACTAATTGTAGATCTTTTGTAAAAGCTTAGTGGCGTAATGCAAACTTTCCAGAAGTGGGGGGGATACCTATAATATCTGAAATAAATAAAACTTTGTGCCATGATCTTTAGAAAAATAAACTTTAAAACTTTTAATTATCCTATACAGTAAAATACAAAGAGGAAGAAGAATCATTCCTAATCCCTCATCCAAAATAATCTTTACCATATTTATATATCCTTCTAGTCTTTTCTAGGCATACATTTTTTTTTTCCAAAAATGAGATCATACTTACTAGTATTACTTCATCATCTACTTTTTCCTCTGCTGTTTTATGTTTTATGGATCCATTATGGCTTTTTCACGTGGCATGGACTTGGCTCCCAAGGACCTTATAGCTTAGTTGAAGAAATACAACAAAAGTAAACAAAAACAAATGGAGAGCTGTTTAAACCATGGAGACAGTAAATAGAGCAGGAATTTAAATATATGCATAAGGAGTTTAACCTTCAAAGAATTAGTGGAGGAGATAATACTTGAGCCTTGAAATTAAGATTTGGACAAACAGGAAGAAGAAGGCATCTTAGAGCTGCGTGAGCAAAATCCCAAGGCATGAAAACTTAATAAGCAGAAGTTCAGCACTGATAAAGAAAAGGTTATGCCTGTATTTGATTTGGCATATATATATGAGAAGCTTAGAACTCGAGTTAATATTTGCCAGCCTGTAGTTTATTCCGAAGTCTTGATCTGATTTCTTTATTTCTATTAGGTTTTATAGGATGTAAGTTACTTACAAAGGGATATGTGTTGTGGAAAGATAAGATTAAGTGCATAGTATATGACTAGTATTACTTTCATACATTTTTCCTGTAAAGAGACTAACTAAAGGGCAGATGGAGGAGTTAACCAGAAAAAACCATAAGATAAACCATTAAGAAAAAAATCTCTAGGGGGAGGAGGCCAAGATGACGGAGTAGTAGGACGCACGTAGCTCACCCTCTCCCACAGACACACCAAGACTCACATCTACGGACCCACTCAGCCAACCAGAGCACCTGCAGAACTCCAACAGAACATTGTCCTCTTCAAAAGACAAAAACGCCAAAAATCTGGTAGGAAAAAGGAAGGAAGACAAAAAGGCAAAACCATGCGTGACCGGTCCCGCGGGGAGGGAGCGGCAAAGGAGGACTGGTGCTCGTTCGCTGGGGCTCCCCCTCTCCAACGGAGGAGCCAGCGGGACAGAGGGGGAGCCTATGAGGCTCAGATCTGTACGGAGTAGCCCTTGACTGACAGAACTGGGTTGAACGGGCACAGAGTCCCTGAGACATCCAGGCCGAGACCCAAGCCGGGAGCTGGGGTCCCGGACAGGCCACCCGAGCCGGGTGGAGGACGGGGACGGCTGCGCTGAGGCAGCCCCGGGAGATTGCAGGGGCTACACAACATGGATGAGTGGGTGCACAGGGCAGAACAACCTGGGCCCTCCCTGATACAGCACGGCTGATGTGCCCTGGGGGGAACGGTGCATACCCTCATCTCTGAAAACCCAGGGAAGTTTTTCAGCGAGGAGAGGCGTGGCTCAAGCACAGCCGCCATATCTTCCATTGTTTGGCACCCAGGTGGGGGCAGGGGCGAAACCTGAATCCGCGCCTGGGGGCTAGGCAGCCTCAGAGGCCAGACAGTGGGCTTGTTTGCATCCCGAATCAGATAGGATCCTTCTTCTCTGGTGCCTCGCAAAGTTCGTGCCCTCAGAACAAACAAGGAGCTGAGTTTGGACACGGAGCAGGGGCAGGGCTGTTCCGCAGTCTTCCCGGGGCCCACCTGCAGAGCGCCAACCCAGGGCAGAGCATACGGTGGCGCGGAGCTGCGGAGTGACCGCCCCTAGCCTTTCCGGCAGGCCCTTTGTGCTGGGAGGGGGCATGATCTGCTTGCCAACAGGCACTGGGAGCAGCACGGACGAGGGCGCCAACAGAGGGCCTCTGGAAACAACAAGCCGCGCTCTCAAAACAGGGCAAAGACAGAAAGACTTCTCATTAAGAGCACACAGTCTCCAGGAGAACACCCCCTCCCCATTTTAGTTTTTTAGTTTTTTGGATCTGTTTTTGCCTGTTGTATTCTCTGTTACCGTTTTGATTTTTGCTTTTTAAACAGTCGTATCCCCCCAGTTTTGGTCTCTTTTGAATTTTGCTTTTAAAATGGTATAGTTGTTAGTTTGAAAGATCCACGTCATGTCATTTTTCTCTCTCGGTTTTGATCGTCTGTTGTTGATTGTACACAGGTTTCAAATATGTGTTTTTGTCCTCTTTTGTCCTGTTTTGGAGCTTTTGGGGAGACGTCTCAACCAGATTGCTGTTCGGCTTCAATTTACTCTTAAGTGGTTCATTGTACGTTGTTTTCAGGCCTTTTTTTCCTCCCCCTTTGTTGGAATTCTCTTTATCATATCTTTTTTTTTTTTTTTTTTGTCTGTTCTATTTTTTATTACCTTCTTGGTTTCTAATTTCTGGAAGGTTGTGTATGCTTCTAGTTTTGGTTCCTTTTTGAATTTTTCTTTCTAGACAATTGTGTGTGCTTCTAGTTTTGATTCTTTTTGGGTATTTCTCTTAAAGTACTTTTATATTATTGTTTTTTAAAGAGAATCCACTTGATTGCATTTTCACTTTTGGGTTTAATCTCCTGTTGATTGTAAATGGGTTTCAGGTGTCGTTTTTGGATCTTTTTTCCTTTTAGTTTTTTTGAGGGTTTTTAAAAAGATCTCAATTCGAATGCTAGTCTAATTCAAATTGCTCTTCTATAATTGACTATACACTATTTTCAGGCCTTTTTTTTTTTCCTCCCTTCTCTTAAAATATCTCTATCTTTTTTTTATCTGTTATATTTTCTATTACCTTTTTAATTTCTACTTTCTAAACATTTGTATATGCGTCGTTTTAATTCCATTTTAAATTTTTCTGTTAATGTAGTTATATTATTATTTTCTTAAAAACAAAATCCACCTGATTTCATTTTCATTTCTTTTGGTTTTGATCTCCTGTTATAGATTATAAATAGGTTTCAAATATTGTACTTGGATCTTTTTCCTTTTTTTTTTTTTTTAAGGGATTTTAGGGAAAAAAAGACGTCTCAACTCGAAAGCTAGTACGATTCAAACTGCGCTTCTATAATTGATTATACACAGTTTTCAAACCTTTTTTTCTCCCTTTTAAAATTCTTTTTTTTTTTTTTTTTTTTTTTACTTTTTAAGTTTTATTCCTACATAGGCATTAGACAGATAAATAAACTCCTCTAAGGACCACAATAGATAACTGATACTCCATAAGCCACAGTACCAGAGACATATGAGCAAGATGAAGAAGCAGAGAAACCATTCCCAATTAAAAGAACAAGAGAAATCCCCTAAAAGAACGATCAATGAAATAGACATCAATAGCCTACTAGATGAAGATTTCAAAAAAGGAGTGATCAAAGTGCTGAAGGAACTAAAAGAGATAGTGTTTAGAGATATAAAATATGTCAAAAATGAAATTGAAGCTATAAAGAAGAGCCAAGTAGAATGGGTAAACTCATTGACTGAGATGAGGAATGATCTAAAAGCTGTGCAAAACCAACTAGATAATGCAGAGGGATGAATTAATGACCCAGAAGACAGGACAATAGAAAGCACCCAATCAGAAGAGCTACAAGATAAACAAATAAAAACAAATGGGGATTGAAAAGGTTTTTGAAGAAATCATGACTGGAAACTTCCCAAACTTAAAGAAGAAATCAGATATCCAAGTACAGGAAGCTCAGAGGGTCCCAAACAGGAAGAACCGAAACAGACCCACACTAAGACATATCATAATCAAGATGGCCAGAGTCGAGGATAAAGAAATGATTCTAAAGGCAGCAAGAGAAAAGCAAAGAATAAGTTACAAGGGAACCCCCATAAGGCTCTCAGCTGATTTTTCTACACAAACACTACAGGCCAGAAGGGAGTGGCAAGATATATTCAAAGTCCTGAATGAAAAAAAGATGCAGCGTAGGATACTTTATCCAGCAAGGCTATCCTTTAGGATAGAAGGAGAGAGAAAGAATTTCACAGACAAGAAAAAGCTGCAGGAGTTTAGCAACACTAAACCCATGCTGAAAGAAATATTGAAAGGTCTACTCTAAATAGAAAAGGAGCAGGATGCTACAGAAATGAGAAACTCACAACTGGAAAGGTGATAACTCAAGAATTACAAATAAAATAAGCATGAAATTATAAAAGAAGACATGCAAATCATTGAGAGTGGGAGAGGGAGGCAGGGATATATAGAATATTTTTTTTCTTTCTTTTTTAAATTTTTTGTTCTTGGTAAGATGGGTTTGAGATTATGTTACTATCAGTTTAAGAAAAACAGTTATAGTAAGGGGCTAATAGATTTACAAAAAAGGATAACCACAAGCCAAAAACTTACAAGGGAGTCACAAAAATTAAATAAAATCCATGATAACACAAAGAAAAATTACCAAACCACAAAAGGAAGAAGAAAGGAACAAAGAGGAAATACCAACTGCAAAGATAAGTTCAAAATGGCAATAAACACACATCTATCATTAATTACCTTAAATGTTAATGGATTAAATGCTCCAGTCAAAAGACATATAGAGTGGCAGACTGGATAATAAAGCAAGAACCTTCAATATGCTGCATAGAGACCCACTTTAGGGAGAAGGCCACATAGAGATTGAGAGTGAAAGGATGGAAAAGGATATTCCATGCAAATGGAAAAGCCAAAAAAGCAGGTGTTGCAGTACTACTTTCAGACAAAATAGACTTTAAAACAAAGGCCATAAAGATAAAGAAGGACATTTTATAATGATTAAAGGAGTGATACAAGATGAGGATATTACACTTGTTAATATATATGCACCCAATACAGGAGCACCTAAGTACATAGAACAATTACTAACAGAGATAAAGGGGGATATTGATGGGAATACAATCATAGTTGGAGATTTTAACACCACATTAACAACACTAGACAGATCTTCCAGACAGAAAATAAATAAGGCAACAGAGAAATTAAATGATACAATAGACAAATTAGATTTCGTGGATATTTTCAGAGCATTACACCCCCCCAAAAATAGGATATACATTCTTTTCAAGTGCACATGGAACATTTTCCAGGATTTATCATGTACTTGGGCACAAAAGAAACCTCAACAATTTTAAGAAGATAGAAATTATCTCAAGCATCTTTACTGACCACAATGCCATGAAACTACAAATCAACAACAGAGAAACAAAGGAGAAAAAAAGGAAAGCATGAAGATTAAACTATGTTATTAAAAAAAAAAATGGGTCAATGAGGAAATCAAAGCTGAAATTTAAAAATACCTTGAGACAAATGACAATGAAAGCACAACCACTCAAAATCTATGGGACACAGCCAAGGCAGTGCTAAGAGGGAAGTTTATAGCAATACAGGCCTTCCTCAAAACAGAAGAACAATCTCAAATAAACAATTTAACCAACCAGCTGAATGAATTAGAAAAAGAAGAACAAAAAGCCCCAAAAGGCAACAGAAGGAAGGAAATTATAAAGATTAGGGAGGAAATAAATGCAATAGAGATTAACAAGACCATAGGAAAAATCAACCAAACCAAAAGCTGGTTTTTTGAAAAAGTAAATAAAATTGACAAACCTCTGGCAAAACTCACAAAGAAGAAAAAAGAGCACAAATTAGCAAAATAAGAAAGGAAAATGGAGAAATTACAACAAATAAAATAGAAATACAGAATATCATACGAGAATATTATGAAAAACTATCTGGAACCAACCTGGATAACCTAGAGGAGATGGACAAGTTTCTGGAAACATACTGTCCACCAAGACTGAATCGAGAAGAAACTGACCACTTGAACAATCTGATTACTAGAAATGAAATAGAAATAGCAATTAAAAACCTCCCTACAAATAAAAGCCTAGGACCGGATGGCTTCACCGGGGAATTCTACCAAACATACAAAGAAGAACTCATACCAGTCCTTCTCAAACTCTTCCAGATGATTGAAAAGGAGGGAATATTCCCAAACTCATTCTATGAAGCCACCATCACCCTGATACCAAAACCAGGCAAAGACACCACCAAAAAAAGAGAATTACAGGCCAATATCACTGATGAACATAGATCCCAAAATCCTTACCAAAATATTAGCAAATAGAACCCAACAACACAGAAAAAAGATTATACATCATGACCAAGTGGGGTTCATCCCAGGGACACAAGGGTGGTTCAACATACACAAATCAATCAGTGTAATACATCATATCAACAAGAGAAAGGACAAAAACCACATGATCTTCTCAATCGATGCAGAAAAAGCATTTGATAAAATTCAACACCCATTTATGATAAAAACTCTCACCAAAGTGGGTATAGAGGGAACATATCTCAACATAATAAAAGCTATATATGACAAACCTACAGCCAGCATAGTACTCAATGGTGAAAAACTCAAAAGCTTCCCACTAAAATCTGGGACAAGACAAGGATGCCCACTATCACCACTCCTATTCAACATAGTCCTGGAAGTCCTAGCCACAGCAGTCAGGCAAGAGAAAGAAATAAAAGGGATCCAAATTGGAAAAGAAGAGGTAAAAGTGTCATTATATGCTGATGACATGCTACTATATATAGAAAACCCTAAAAGGTCCACACAAAAGCTACTAGAGCTGATTGAAGAATTCAGCAAGGTAGCAGGTTACAAAATTAACGTTCAAAAATCAGTTGCATTTCTTTACACTAACGATAAATCAACAGAAGAAGAAAGTAAAGAAACAATCCCCTTTAAAATAGCACCCAAAGTAATAAAATATCTGGGAATAAATCTAACCAAGGAGGTGAAAGAATTATACACAGAAAACTATAAACCATTGATGAAGGAAATTAAAGAAGACTTTAAAAAATGGAAAGATATCCCATGCCCTTGGATTGGAAGAATCAATATTGTTAAAATGGTCACACTGCCCAAGGCAATCTACAGATTTAATGCAATCCCTATCCAATTACCCAGGACATATTTCACAGAACTAGAAAAAATCATAATAAAATTCATATGGAACCATCAAAGACCTAGAATTGCCAAAGCATTACTGAAGAGAAAGAAAGAGGCTGGAGGAATAACTCTCCCAGACTTCAGACAATACTATAGAGCTACAGTCATCAAGACAGCATGGTATTGGTACAAAAAGAGACATATAGACCAATGGAACAGAATAGAGAGCCCAGAAATGAACCCACAAACTTCTGATCAACTCATCTTTGACAAAGGAGGCAAGAATATACAATGGAATAAAGAGAGTCTCTTCAGCAAATGGTGTTGGGAAAACTGGATAGCAGCATGTAAACCAATGAAGCTAGAACACTCCCTTACACCATACACAAAAATCAACTCAAAATGGATCAAAGACTTAAACATAAGACAAGATACAATAAACCTCCTAGAGGAAAATATAGGCAAAACATTATCTGACATACATCTCAAAAATTTTCTCCTAGAAGAAATAAAAGCAAGAATAAACAAATGGGACCTAATTAAACTTACAAGCTTCTGCACAGCAAAGGAAACCATAAATAAAACAAAAAGACAACCTACGGAATGGGAGAAAATCTTTGCAAATGAAACCGACAAAGGCCTGATCTCCAGAATGTATAAGCAGCTCATAGGACTTAATAAGAAACAACTGAACAACCCAATCCAAAGATGGGCAAAAGACCTGAACAAGCAATTCTCCAAGGAAGACATACAAATGATCAATAAGCACATGAAAAAATGCTCAATATCACTAATTATCAGAGAAATGCAAATCAAAATTACAATGAGGAATCACCTCACACCAGTCAGAATGACCATCATTCAAAAATCCACAAATGACAAATGCTGGAGAGGCTGTGGAGAAAGGGAACCCTCCTACACTGCTGGTGGGAATGCAGTTTGGTGCAGCCACTGTGGAAAACTGTGGAGATTCCTCAAAAGACTAGGAATAGACTTACCATATGACCCAGGAATCCCACTCCTGGGCTTATATCCAGAAGGAACCCTACTTCAGGATGACACCTGCACCCCAATGTTCATAGCAGCACTATTTACAATAGCCAAGACATGGAAACAGCCTAAATGTCCATCAACGGATGACTGGATAAAGAAGAGGTGGTGTATTTATACAATGGAATACTATTCAGCCGTAAAAACCGACAACATAATGCCATTTGCAGCAACATGGATGTTCCTGGAGAATGTCATTCTAAGTGAAGTAAGCCAGAAAGAGAAAGAAAAATACCATATGAGATCACTCATATGTGGAATCTAAAAAGCAAAAACAAAAAAACAAAGCATAAATACAAAACAGAAATAGACTCATAGACATAGAATACAAACTTGTGGTTCCCAAGGGGTGGAGGATGGGAAGGGATAGACGGGATTTTAAAATTGTAGAATAGATAAACAAGTTATACTGTAAAGCACAGGGAAATATATACAAGATCTTATGGTAATTCACAGAAAAAAAATGTGACAATGAATATACATATGTTCATGTATAACTGAAAAATTGTGCTGTACACTGGAATTTGACACAACATTGTAAAATGATTATAAGTCAATAAAAAATGTTAAAATGCAATAAAAACCTCTAATATAAATTATCCCAATTAGTGATTCATTTGATTAATAAACCCTCTTAAATGCAGAAAGGATTCGTGTGATATTTAGGAATCTTAGGCTTGTTGCTTTTTAGATGATGATATTCTTTTGTCACTCTTTGTACCTATTAAGATTCTTCTATAATTCTTAGCTCTATGTCAGATATATAATCTTTTTGGAAATAGTAAATAACTATTAAAATTTTTGCCTGAATTTTACATTTATATTCCTTGTAGAAGGTGACGTTTGTAGTTCAGTTATTGAGATTGTTTTACAACTTTTTCAGTTCTACCCAGTACTCATAGAACTCAAAGGTAAATTTTTGCTAAGAGTCTGCTGAGTGCAGATCATAAATGTAATAAATGGTTAGGTTTGAAAGCTCTTACAAGGTATATGATCTATCCAGTAACTGAACTAATCATTTTATTCCCCCAACCAACATATATTTTACACATACTGTGTGGCCAGGTTACTGTGTAAGGTGTAAGGAGTTAGGATAAGATTTCCCAAGGGGGAGGGGTGGGAGGAGAGAAACACCTTTAAGTTTGAAAAGGTTGTAAAAAAATATTGGGATGGTATTTCACCTTTTAAACAGCAGTCTGGTTGTGAAGCTGCATTATTTCTGTTTAGCATGTGTATCAACAATTATTTTCCTTCTTACCCCTTGCTGTTTTTTAGCTCAAGGAGAAATTGAAGCTATAGTTGTGCCGGTTTGCTTAGCATTCCTATTGACAACACTTTTGGGAGTATTGTTCTGCTTTAATAAGCGAGACCTGTAAGTACTCTTATTCATATTCTTGCATTTCTCCTCATCTTTATCGATTTATAATTTACACACAATAAAATTCATCCATTTTAAGTGTACAGTTTGATAAAGTTTTGTAACTATATACAAATGTATAACTACCACCACAATCAAGATAGAGAATATTTCCATCACCTAAAAAGTTCCTCGTTCTGTTTTGTGGTCTGTCCTCTTCCTCAACCTCTGGTCCCAGGCAATCACTGATTTGCTTCCTGTGGTTGTAATTTTTGCCTTTCCTAGGATTTCACGTATATAGAATCAAACAGCATGTAATCTTTTGCATATAATATGTGTATGATGTCATTTGGCATATTTTTGAGACTTATCCACGTCGCATATACTAATATTTTTCTCCTTTTTATTGCTGAATAGTATTCTTTAGTACAGATATATCAAAATTTGTTTATCCATACATCTGTTATGAAACTTAAGGTTGTTTCTTTGATTTTGGGCTGTTATGCATAATGTTGCTACAAACATTCACATACAAATCTTTTTGTGTGTATCTTGAGTAAATACCTAGTAGTGGGATTGATGAGTTATATGATCAGTGCATATGTAACTTTATAAGAAACTGTCAAACTGTTCTTCAAAGTGACTGTACCTTTTGTATTCCCACCAGCAATGTGGGAGTTCCATTTGTTTCATATCATCCCCAATACTTGGTACTGTCAGAGTTTTTAGTTTTAGCCATTTTTTTCCCATAGGTTTGTAGTGCTATCTCATTGTGGTTATAATTTCCATTTCCCTGATAACTAGTAATAGATCTTTTCATGTGCTACTTATATATTGTTTTTTGTGATGTGTCTTTTGAAATCTTTTGTCTATTTTTAAATTGGGTTGTTGGCAATATTGAAAGAGTTCTTTATATATCTGGTTACAAAATTTTTGTCAAATATGTTTTGAAAATTTTGGCCTGTGGCTTGCCTTTTTGGTTTTTTTAACTGTGACTTTAGAAAAGCAAAAGTGTTTAATTTTGATAAAGTCCATTTCATCAGATTTTTTTTTGTGGTTCTTGCTTTTTATGTTCCATAGAAGAAATCTTTGCCTAACTTAATGTCACAGATTTGTTCTCCTGTATTTCCCTCTAGGAGTTTAATCATTTTAGCTTTATGTCTATGATTATTTAGAATTAATTTTTTTCAAAATTATTTTTGGCTAAGTTCTTTGCCTTTTCATATAAATGATAATATCAGCTTATAAATTTTCTTTTAAAGTTAGAATTTTGATTAGAATTCTGTTGAATCTGTATATCAATTTAGGGGAAAATGCAATAGGAATATGAGTTTACATGTTCATAAGTCACATAAATTAATTTTTTATAAACATATTGATCTTATATACTTAGATCTTGATAAATTAATTTACTCTAATCATTTTTGGCATTTCTTAGGCTTTTCTACATGTACATACAGTTATGCTGCCTGCAAGTAAAGATAGTTATTCCAGTCTTTGTACTTGTAGTTCTTATAGTACTGGCTGAGACCTTCAGTATAATCTTGAATAGAAGTGATGAGAACCAACATCTTTCCATTATTCCTGATCTTAGGGGGAAAAGCATTCAGTCTTACACCATTCCATGTTACGTCAGCTATAAGTTGAAGAAGTTCTCCTATTTCTATTTTGCTAAGAGTTTTTGGTATGAATAGGTGTTGAATTTTGTCATTCTTTTTCTGCATCTGTTACAATTTTCTCCTTTCATAAATGTGTATTTTATTCATTGGTTTTCAGATGTTAAACCTTGCATTCCTTGAACTTTGCTGTATTCAGTGTGTTAATTTTTACGTTCATGGGTGATATTGGTCTCTCCCCTTTTTTTGCAGTGTCATTGTCTAGTTTTGGAATCAGGATAATACTAATTATCTCATAAAATGAATGGCATCATAAAATTAATGGGGACATGTTACCTTTAATTTCTGGGAGTTAGTGTGGGATTGACATTATTTCCTCTTTAAATGTTTGATAAAATTCACAAATGAAGCCACCTGAGCCTGCTGTTTTCTTTGTGGGGAGATTTTTAATTAAAAACTGAATTTCTTTTAAATACAGGGCAGTTGAAGCTTTCTTTTTCAGTCTGTTTTGGTAATTGGTGTCTTTCAAAGAATTAACCCTTTGATTGGTCAGTTCATCTAGGTTGTCAGCTTTATTGCTTTTTCTTTTTTCAGTTTTCAGTTTTATTAGGTAGAATTGTTACAGTTTGACTGCACATATACAATATATTGCATGCATTTTAATTATTCTTTAGCTTCTGGGTCGCCCACTCCAGGGGTATGGGGCCCAATTATACCGTGAGCACACCCCTCCTGCCGCCCCACTGCGGTTCCCTCTTTCTGTTTTCAGTTGAAGAAGGTCTTCTTTTGCTATGTTCCAGTCTTTTTTCCGATGATTGTTTAGTAGTCAGTTGTGGTTTCATTGTATTCGTGAAGAGAGACGAGCTCATGGTCCTACCACTCCACCATCTTGACCTGTCCTATATTAATTTTTATTATGTTTAAATGTTATAGTTGTTCCTGCAGGAGAGTCAGTGTATTAGGATCTTATCACTCATCTTTATTTTTTATCTGAACTTATTCTCAAGATGACTTACTTCATATATACTTATGTACACTTGTGGACCGCTAACACTGGGCTAGGAACTATGTTAAGGAAAACATACTTAAATAGGCTTTTGATGATGGAGGATATATTGAATTATTTTTAATATTGTTAGCCTTTCTTCCATGTGAAAAATCAGATTTATCATATTTTATCTGGTACCCATGTGATAATTGATTTGTTATTTGAACTCTTTTAGTTGGGAATTGAATATTTTTGCTTTTTTTTTTTTTTTTTAATTTTTGAGAGGGGATGTACCATAACATTTTGTGACCTGGCTGAAGTTTAAGTGGTTTTTATTGAAGAATTTGATTTCAGAGATTTTTTTTGAATTGAATACTGATTACCAGCTTCAGCCTTGTAAATAGTTTTTCTTTAAGGATAAGGATTAAGATCCTTATGCATTTTTAACAGTATTTTTCTATTGGTTACAAGAAAAATAAAGTTTTGGTTGGCCTTGGGGTACAGTAGGTATTTTTTGTTTCTTGATTTGATTTTAAGATTTTTAGATGATTATGTTTAGATACAGGGACTATTCATTGTTTATTAAATGTGACTCTACATATGCCATATTTGTTTTTTCTCCAGAATTAAAAAACACATTTGGCCTAATGTTCCAGATCCTTCAAAGAGTCATATTGCCCAGTGGTCACCTCATACACCTCTAAGGGTAAGATAAAATATTTGACTTGTTTGTAATACACAAGCATATTAGGATATATTTGTAGAAGTCAAGCAAAATATAATCAGACTGAATCAAAAAGTGGACGAAAACAAAACTAAATAAGAATTTTAGCCAAAATTTAAAATATGTACACATTCTAGAAGTTTATTATCACTTTAGCATATTTGTCCTTATATTCCTGGTTCTATTTAGTATATTAAAAATATTTTATTGAGCTCGCAAGTTGAAAACTGAAAGTGTTTTAAATACTGCTGTGTGATAATTCTGTTGTAAGGCAAGCATTTTAGATTGGGTATTACAATTAAATTTAAAGTCTACTATTTTAATACTGATTAAGTGACTTCTAGAAACCTACATTAAGTTCTTTGAACTTCCCTAAAGGGAAAATGACTTACTACCTTCTGACAATCCTTGAATTGTACAGGAACAGGTTGAAATGTATTGTGTGCTTTGTATTATATGAAACTTTAGTCATTTGAGTTTGATTTTTCTTAATGTTTCCTTGTTTTTCTATCCAATTAACCCTAGATGCCTAGTCTAGGCATGAAATATGAAATACTATTTCTAGACCTTTAGCTTATCAAACTATGTAACACCAACAATATTGATTTGGAATTCTGAGGAAATACAGCCTAATTCATACTTCTTAAAATCAGAATCATTTCACAGTATCCGTAATGCTGGTAGTTGGCAGTGATTTACTTAGATTATCTCTGCACCTTTAAAAGTTACTGAGACATTTCAGAGATGTATTAGCTATGTGGCTTTAACTAATGCATGCCATACATATAAATGAACTTGCACCATAGGTGGTAATCCATTTTTTCTCTCTCTCAGCATTTTAATTCAAAAGATCAAATGTATCCAGATGGCAATTTCACTGATGTAAGTGTTGTGGAAATAGAAGCAAATGACAAAAAGCCTTTTCCAGAAGATCTGAAATCATTGGACCTATTCAAGAAGGAAAAAATTAATACTGAGGGACACAGCAGTGGTATTGGAGGGTCTTCATGCATGTCATCTTCTAGGCCAAGCATTTCTAGCAGTGATGAAAATGAATCTGCACAGAACACTTCGAGCACTGTCCAGTACTCCACTGTGGTACATAGTGGCTACAGACACCAGGTACCATCAGTCCAAGTCTTTTCAAGATCCGAGTCCACTCAGCCCTTGTTAGATTCCGAAGAACGGCCAGAAGATCTGCAGCTGGTAGATAATGTAGATGGCAGTGATGGCATTTTGCCCAGGCAACAGTATTTCAAACAGAACTGCAGTCAACATGAAACCAGTCCAGATATTTCACATTTTGAAAGGTCAATGCAAGTTTCATCAGTCAATGAAGAAGATTTTGTTAGACTTAAACAGCAGCAGATTTCAGATCATATTTCACAGCCCTGTGGATCTGGGCAAATGAAAATGTTTCAGGAAGTTTCTGCAGCAGATGCTTTTGGTCCAGGCACTGAGGGGCAATTAGAGATATTTGAAACCATTGGAATGGAGGCTGCAATTGATGAAGGAATGCCTAAAAGTTACTTACCACAGACTGTAAGACAAGGTGGCTACATGCCTCAGTGAAAGACTAGCTCCTGTTACAGCTCAGCAGCACCTGTAAATTAAAGCTAAAAATATTTCATCTGTGATTTCAGATCGAATAATCTTCACTCACTGAAGATGATCATTTGCCCTTAAGGACAAAAATGTACTGTCCTTCCCAGAGTATCTGGGATTCTACTTTAAGCACTACATAAACTGACTTCATCCTCTGAATAGCTGAATGACTTGTGCTGTTTCAGGATGTTTGCACTGAAGAAAAACAAAGCTTGTCTGAAATTTATAAAATGAAACTTCATGTTTTGCCATGTACAAAACAGAGGGTATTTAAATTAAAAGCAGTAATAAACTTAGCTGTACTGATTTTAAGGAGAATAGTCATCAAATAAAGTGGCTTAGGGAGAATGAAAAAATAAAGGAGCAACATCTAGATCCTCTACTTCAGCTGACAACATAATTTAAAAAGGAGCCCAGCTGGTGCAGTTAATGAGTACAGCTTTTGTTGTCTGACAAAGAAAAATCTGCTCACTCATAAGCATATCAACATATAAAATATTAATTAGTTCTCTTCATTGGTAATGATGCTGCCAGTTACTGGAGAAAAGGAATCCTAGAGTTTTAATTTGGCAAACAAAAAATATTAATTTTTGAGTATTATATAATCAACACTTAGGTAAAATTTTCACAAATTAGCTTTCTATCATTTTTGACAGCCTCTGAAGATTCATTTCACAGACTCAGCAGAACGTCCAGATAAAAGGAATGAACGTGACAAACTGTCTTAAACATTTAAAAAATTCTTTGCCATTTGTAAAGGTTTAAATTGTTAACACTTTTCTATATGTGTATATAAATATTATTGACTCTTGTTAAAACTTCAGAGAATTTGGTAATTTGGTTAATGAAGCACTTTATGCAATATGTTTTCAGCTTAAAACGTGTTTTAACTTAATATGCTTCATTTTTAAGTAGGCCTAGACTGAAATTTTTCTTTTTTTTTCTAGTAGGTGTTTGAAGCAGACTAAGGTAGAGGACTTGGGCAGTATTCACCAAAAACAAACAAACCACCACCCAAAAAATGTACATATTGATGTTAGTAAGTATCACAGTTAGCAAACATCCTTATTGTAGAGGCACTTAATGAAAAGATAGTATTTTAATGTCTGCCAGTTCTGAGGTAGGTGAAACAGTTCTACATGGTGATTTAGGAATATTTTAAACCTCTTTCCCACATGTTCTTTTCTTCAGGGGAGAAGTCAGTCAGGCCTCCAGAGTTTAGCACTAAACTCAATTTCGCATTTAGGTTATCCCTACCCACTACGTTTGACGAGGAAGCAGGAGCCAACACTAGGAGCTGAGTAAGAAGAAGTTGTCATAAATCATGTGGTTGACTACTGCTGTCAAGTAAGTTTGGAGAAAATAGGTTTTGTTTTTCTGTCATATTTAAGTTACAGGAACCAGGCCAACTTAAAATAGTTTGTAGAAGTTATTGAAGAATAAAAGACTGAGAAAAATTGGTACACATTTACAGGTGAAATCAAATTGTACTCAATACTCTCTCATTAATATTGTTCACATTAGACTTCCTGCTCTACTTCACTTTATCCTTTATATGCTTTCCTAATACTGTTCACAGTTCTTTCATTCATATGGTCTTTGTGAGACACAGCAGATGCTTTATTCTGATATAGCCAGTTCTACTTTAGGCAAAACAAATACAAGACTGGTAGTATGTCAGAATTAGAAGTAGATGGGGAAAATTAGGCACAAGGAAGTCAAGTGGGGGCAGAGGAAACCTCAAACTCACACACACTACAGGTTAATGGCATCACTATTATTTAATTTGGTCATCAGAGGCTGGTCCAAATCAGGACAAGATTTATCTTGCTAAATGTCAAAAAATTTATACACATTTCTCATTTCCTCGAAACAAGCAGTCACGTTATGGTAACCACATTTAGCAGTAATCTCCCTCCTAACAAATATCAGTGTTGTGAAGAACATTTTAGTGTGAAGATTGTGATGGGGGTGGGGGGTGGGCAGTTATAAAATGTGAACTCATGATCTAAGGGAATGAGAATGAAGAGTCATTTAAGAAAGGATAAGCAAATTTGTGTGTTGAAACTTGTATAGAACATGGTGCAGTGAGTGAATCCCCCCAGCCACAAGAGCACTTGAGACATATTAAATGGATAAATGGTCACTGTGCAAAGATTCACTCAGGAAAAGAATATATGTAACATACATCTTTGCCTCAAAAGAAAAGCAATCATGAAACCTGTTTTAAGTACAAAATTACTTTCCTAAGGCATATGTGTTAGAATAATCTGTGTTTTGATACATGGGAATTGTATTTTAGGCAGGCAGAGAAATCCAGTTTATCTATGTGAACATCAGTCTGTGTTTAAGATAGTGGATTTATTACTCATTAAATGTTTAGTATCCAAAAATTGAAAGTAATACTAGCACATCAGAAAACAGCTTCTTTGTGGATGAAGCTAATTCACTGCAGTTGCCCCTTATAAGATTAAAAAAATAACAATCAAGCATATGTTACATACACTGTTACTGTAATTTGACTGTTGGTTACTGGTGTCTTTGGTATCCTACCCCCAGCTCTAATAAAGGCAGGAAGCTGAATAACTGTTGGAAAACTATTAGACTTCCATTAAAAGCTAAAAATTTAATTCTTTTATAAGATGAGTCATTCAGCACTGGGGAACATATCCAACATATGAGTAGAAGCAAAGGAAAAAGCAAAATCATTTACATGTTTTGTGTTCATATCTGTTCGTTTAATTATTCATTTAATTTCAGCCTTTTTCTTTGATAGATTTTTTTTTTACACATGAAGTCACCCAGTGACCCTAGTTTATTTTGAAGTTAAAGGTTAATGAAGTTGAAATATACTTTTAAAATATTTATTTATGAAAGTTCAAATTCAAATAGAAACAGCTTTATAAATAACACAATTGAAAATGACTTTTTTCTACCACGTAGTTAACTAGTTAAATTCATGACATGAATTTAGTTGTAGAGTAAGTACATACTAGAATTCCCTGAAATATTTACTAACTCATGGGTTGACCAAGTGGGAGAACTCTTCCTCTATCCTATTATATTCCACACCATTTTCCTCCTGTTTGGTTTTAAGAACAGATTTCTAGAACTATACCCTTGTGTTTTGGTAGTTTTATTTTGTTGAAATGGGTAAAGTGTCAAAATAATAAGCTATATAAAACTTAAAGTTCAATTATTAAAAAGATACTGGGATAACTTTCTATTGTAGGTCATGTTACATTCTATTACCCAGGTAAGATTACTTTAAAATAATTTTTTGCACTTTTTTGTAAATTAAGAGAATAGGAAGTCATCAAATGGCAAGATATTTAGGTTTAGCGTAAAATTAGGCATTGTCATAGATTTCAAAGAAGATACCAAGTTTACAACGTAATTCTTTAGATGGTTTCTTGATAGCAGTTCCTTTTCTGGCGGTTTATAAACGAAATGTAAATGTAAGTCAAAACAAAACTTTCTAAAGCCAAGTGTAGTATCTTTTGGCTTAGTCTATTTTTTCATTATATGCCACGAGTATGTGTATGCACATGATATTCTAGTATATGTTGATTACATTAAAAATTTTTAAGAAGGCAGCTCTGAGTGAGCTCTTCTGTCACCTGTTTGTTCCTAAATTTTTAAAGCCTTTTGGTAGTCAGTAGTTCATTAAAGCAGGTGAATTTAACTTCATTACCCAGTTGTTTTTTAAAGTTGATAGATCATGATAAAAATATATTTAGGGCCAATCAATGGTGATAGATGTTACAGATCTATTATCCCTTAAACATAAGCTTTGAGAATAACTACATGTTTAAAATGCTGTTACATGAATAACATGATGTGTCAGAAATAAGGGGGTATTTTAAAGATGGATATTTGAAAATTCTTTAGTCTTAATGTATATGTATATTTAATAGTATACTCTAAAAGTAAGTGTGCAATTTGCTAGGACTGCAGTACAGTGATCAGCATTAGGTATGTCTCCTCTTTATATCCTAGCTATGTCCTGTTTACTTGTAAGTGCAATTCTTTCACGTTTGCTTGCTGTTTTACCCCCACCTAATCTAACTTCATATATAGCAGGCTTATCTGGAGAGACTCTTATATGTATTTTTACTTTTGCAGTGAATTGCATGTGCTACTCGTAACCACAGCTGTTGTTTTTATGTTGACATAACTCTAAATGTTACTGTACATGTTCTCATATATCAGCTCTAGTCCTTTAAGTAAATTTAATAAATTCTTACTCAAATTTTCTTGGGGTGTGGTCACTACCATTTGATGTCATAATGTTTGAGGTAACAGTATTTATCATTACTGGTGTTGGGGCTTTGTGTAAACTAGATACTTTTTGAGGGTTCTGTGGCTTTTTAAATGCTCATTTAGCATAATGGAATAGGATTTAGAAGAAAAGCTATACACTGTCTTGGCCTTAATCACATATAGAATAGACTCAGAGATGGCAGATTCATTTACCAGTTTCTAGGTTTACTGAGATGATTTCTGGAATCCCAGCATCTTACCTCCCAGTGGATTTTTTAACAATTGGGATGCCAAGGGACCAGTCAAGGAGAGAGGTGCTGTGCCATCTTGTGGCCTGTCTGTGCCCACACTCTGCTGGAGTCTGTCCTTGTCACAGTGAAGCGTGAAGCCACCCCACTGCTGCCTGCTGACGTTGCTGAGTAGCAGTGTGTGAAAGTCACAATCCCACCTGGAAGGAAGTCTGAACTGCTCGATTTGTGTCTTCACATCGCAATTTTTATCTAAATATTCAGTGAGTCAGAATACACCCACAAACCACACAAGTTAACTTCGTCCTTTTAACATATATGCTAATGGTTGTAGGAAAAGTCTCTTGGCTTTGGGCTATGTGTTCCTTTGTTTAAAATCTTACATTTGACTCTGGCTCTTACAGGCTCTTTGACTTCTTTGTGGAACCGCTTGTCTTACCCTCACTGATAGAATGGATTCAGTCCATCCTGCTTCTAAAAAGATTACAGACCTCCCTCCAAGCATTTCTGTTTCCCTAGCCCAGAGAAAGAGAAACAGTTTTAACTTTTGGTTTCAACTTTTTTTCTTTTTAAATTAATATAAAATATTCCCTGCATGCTTTCAAAATATAAACATTCAACAGAATAACAAACTGGGTGTGTGCTCCCACATGCAGTCCCATGCTCTGGCTAGTTGGGTGAACAGAAGGGTAGAAGAAAAGGAGACCTGAGGTAGAAAAAGTGTGGAGAAGCAGAGGAACGCAGTGACTCCAGGTCAGCAGCTCATGCGCCTGTTGCCACTCACTTAGGTTGGCTGCTGGCTGATCTAGGAAGACCTTAGAAAGGCTACTTGGTTTCTCAACAGTTTAAAACAGTTTATCCCCATTGAGAGAGAAAAAAATCTACTTTTAAAATCAAAGTTCAATGTTTACTTTTAGGTTATAGTCACTTTGTCCCAACTGCTAAAGGTTTTAAACAGGGAGGCATCACTTAGTTTTAGAAGTCTGCGGACATTCAAAACCCAATTCTTTTGCATTTATTCCTTGTGATTGTGGTTTTGTCATTTTACATGTCAGAAACATAACTAGAATTGCCTTTTATCATTCTTCAACACTTTTTAGTGAGAATTATCCCTGACTTAAATGGTTTTCACTTACACATTTATGCATTTGTTGAAGTTAGAATCCTTCCAGAATAATATGGTGAGATATATTGTGGGAATCCTCACTCACAAAAATAAAAGTGGAAAAAAACCCCAACTCAGAACAAGCATTCTCTCTCCAGCTACCTCCCAGCCAGGACTGTGGACAATCCTTTTGAGACAGAGTAGCCAAAATAACTAAGCGATCAGATGTGGTTTATCCCCCAGAGCACTTGTTCAAACACTAAGTGAGACCCACCCTTTGACAGTTCAGGCTCCCTTTGGTAGAAGAATCTTAAAGGTTCAAGACACAAGTACACACCTGGACACTGTCTCTGTAGGAAATTGTTTTCCCTGAAGTTTTGGCTAAAGCCAGAAAAAGCCTAAATAGTGATAACTTTTAAATGAATTAATATAAATTTCTCTGCAATTGGTACTGCATGCTTCCAGGAAGAGGATCATGGTTTTACGTGAATGGCCTAAAAGAATATTTAAGTAAAAAGGTACTGTTGAGATTCTGACAACAAAACAATTCTGTGTGAACATTTAAAGAATGAATAAAGGCAGTCACACTTCACTGTAGGTCAAAGTCAGTGTGGATTTTACCCATTTCAATCTAGACTATACTCAGTCGGCATCAGAGCCCAGGAAGGGACCTCTGAGAACATCTTAAGTTCTACACTTAGAACTGTGATTAGAAACCATTGGCTGCTCATGTTACTGGGGTGAGGGGCTGTTCCCTGCATGCGCAAGACATTGCTGATCACCCACTGGGCCACATGCTGGTACTGGATGTATAAAGGTTAACAAATGAAATGCACACCATCTATGGAATGTTCACTTTAGGTCAATAAAGCTTTAAAAAACTTACGAGGTAAGGATCAGTACCATTTACAGACTCACAAGCTCAGAGAAGTTGAACAACTTGCTGAGGGAACATATGGTTGACAGAGCAGAAGGGGCTCCTCCAACTCCAGCCTCACTCCAAAGTCCATATTCTTTGCCACGTGTACTGTATCCAACTGCTCTCAGCAAAAACCTGGGTGATGGGCATGCTGGAGGCCAGCATGCACAGTAATGCACTTCTGTTTCTCAGACCTTGCTAACTTCTGAGTTTCTCTCCCCCTCTTCATTCTTACATCCCCACCACCATCTAGGGGAGGAAGCACCCCAAGCTTCCCCACCCCCTGCCCCCAACTGCCAACTTCAAAGCCCCCTAACTGAGCCTTGAGCCCAGGATACTGTTTCTTACTCAGGATCTCACCCTTTATGCTCTCATCTGAGTTAGCTCTGAAGCCTGCCCTCACCCAGCACATGCATTTGCTCTAACCACATATAGCAACGCCTACAAGAGAGAAGTAGGTCCCTCTTTCCTGAGCCGATTGCATTTTAACTACAGTCTCATTACTTTTGCCCCCCCCCCAAATTTCTAGTGGTGGAATCTGGTGGTTCTGGAACAGACCTGCCGGGTCTGCTGCCAAGTGCTGGTACCCATCTCCCAGCCTGTCCACCTCTGGAGCCTCTCCTTCAGCGTGGTTTCCAGCCACTCCCGCACATCTCCTGCTAATCCACTAGGGGGCAGCATTGGCAGCACAACGGGCCTGCTGAGGTCCTGCTACTCAACATACTGCCCACATTTGTTTTTCAGGCTCCGTAGTCTTTCCTGGTCCTGCTGTGCCTCATACAGCCTCCTCTCCAGATAAACACTCTCTAGTTTCCAGAACATGCTGGGTTTCTTCTTACCTCCCAGCCCACACATATGATTTCCTCTCCTAAAATGTTCTTCCATCCCAAATCCCTAGCTCAGCTGGAAAATTCTTACCTGTTCACCAAGAATAGCTTCAAACAGATCTTCCTGGCTGAGACCTTCTGTTGTCTCTTCCCCTCTCCTTCCCTCCAGAGCTAAGGGCATCTGTCCTGAGACCAGACTGATGGCCAGTCTTTGTCTCTCTCTGAGTTAGGAATTGAAACCCCTGGAGGCAGAGTCCCCGTCTTATCTCCAAGTCCCTGGCACCTAGCATAGTCTTTGGTATTTATAGGTGCCTGGTAAATCTTGTTTATAGGAAGAGCTGGATGGACGAGTAGACAGAAAAAGTTTTTCAATTTGTTAGTGAATTTTTTTTTTAATTTTTAGCATATGTCTCAGATTTCATTTTGCCTAGAGTTGTATAGTGCCAGGGGAAGTCAGGAATCTGCCTGCTTCTCCACCTCCAACATGAAAACATCTCCTGGTTCCCATCCCCACCCCACTTCCACCCCAACCAAGGGCAAAAGCTTTTTTTAAAGTAATGCATACACTCAGTGAATCAAAAAACAAAAATTCAAAAAAAAAAAAAAAGTTAAAGCCAGGATAGATCCTTACAGATCATATTGTTCAACTTTATCATCCTGCAGGCAAGGAAAATGAGAAGACAAACCAGTGGCGTTTCCAACACCTCAGGAGGAAAAAACTTGATCAGGAGGGTACTACTAGAAAAAGAGGACAGCCTTGCCCTCAGAAGTCAAAGGGAGATGAAATATACACTTAGGATCAGGCTTAAAAAAAAAAAGAAAATGTCAGAAAAGGCAAACAGGCGCAAGCCACGTGCCAGGCTCTGAGTTACCTCTGGGCTTAATGATGAGACAGCCCCAAATACAGAGTGATCCCCCACTTTCTCAATGAGAAGATCCTAAAGTAAAAATAGGACCACTTGAATGTTTAAACTTCAGAGACATTAAGGGACAGACTGGGAGTTCAAAATTTGTAGATACCGACAGGCATATGCAGAATAGATAAGATTATACTGTATAGCACAGGGAAATATATATAAGATCTTGTGGTAGCTCACAGCGAAAAAAAAAATGTGACATTGAATATATGTATGTTCATGTATAACTGAAAAACTGTGCTCTACACTGGAATTTGACAACATTGTAAATTGACTATAACTCAAAAAAAATGTTAAAAAAATTTTTTTAAAATACAGAGCTTAAAAAAAAACTTCAGACATGTTGATTAAATAGTCACATGTCTACCTATAGTCCACATTTTTCAGGCTATATAGAAAACAGGAATATAGACTATTGATTTTCTTACTCATACCTTATGAAATAATTCTATCCAAATCTTCACATGCTCTTGGACAGCAGGGTCATTCCTTGTCATCACTAGCTCCCCTTTCTGAATCATCAGAGTTTTCCAGAGCTCATCCCTGTCACTTCACTTCCATCTAGTTGTTTCAGACGCAGCGTGATGAAGCTGTCATTGGAAACAGCATTCCAGGCCCTAAATATCCGTTGTATAATATTAACACAATTTCCCCCAATTATCTTAGAAGTGTTTATGTATCATCTCTAATGTAACCTCTTACCATTTTGTTTTTTAAAGGGATCTTTTAAAATTTTGTTTATAATGGAATCTTAAGAAGGAAAAGCCAGGCTGGGCCTACTCATAAATGTAAGTGTAACAAGTGTCGGATTACTGATCTGAGTTCTGCTGGGCTAACTTGTAAATCTAAGTTAATAAGTGTCGGTTTGCTGATTCCTTGTTCATGTTTTTTTTTGCCAGCCAGCTAAATTTTCAGAGAGACATATCTGGCCCTAAAATATTAGTTTGCTGCCTCCCTGCCTCTGCTTTGTGATAATGATGCTGCTAAAGCTGTTACATGCCTATTGGCCGAATACCCCAAGCTTGTAATTAACCCTATAAAACCTCATGCACACGTTTTGGAGGTGCTCAGATCTTCAGAGGAGAAGCCCCTCTGAAACCGCCAGCGTAATAAATCTGAGTACTCCAACCCTCCTAGCGGTGCTTGTTTCTTGGCTGGCCTGTCGTTTCCGTAACAATCTAACACATTAAAAAATTGAGGTCATACCACAGGAGTTGTTATTAAATCTTTGGTTTTGTTTGTTTGTCTTTGGCTCCTTTTATGAAATGCTTCTGCTAATCTCCACAAGCTTCCCAAATTAGTATAATGGTAAATGGGTTTTTCCAAAATAAAACTTACTTTCAAAGAGAGAACCTGTAATATGAGAAACTTAGAAATTAACTACTGGGAGCTTCTTCCTTTTCTGGGAAGTGATTTTGGGGAAAATACTCAATTTCAATTCCGGAAAAAAAAAAAAAAAAAAGCGGTGTTCATCAGGCATGCCTTCCTGAAAGAAAGTAATTTTCTGTGGAATTTTGAATAAGTAATGGGCATGGGCTGGTGAGAAGGAGAGGTACTAGTGTGTGCAAATTCTTCTTAAATTAATGTTGCCTCAGTTTTCGGGGTCAGATTGAACTAGAATTCTTTTTGTAACATGAGAATAAAATTTCAGAATTGGGAAAAAGAATTTTTTTTTTTTTAAACATCTGACAACATCCTGATATTCCCTGCCCTACTTCCAGCCATTGGCCAAAAGTGTGATTTCATCGAAGTGTGATTTCCTCAAGCAATCGAGGACCCCCCATTGCCACATCTCCATTACATTTATCATGGCCATAGTCAGATTGATCTGCAACCCACAGTCAAGTGCCCAGGGGAGGTAATCTTGCATTTTCTACTCGCAGGACAGAAACAAGAGTGCCTGAGGCGACATCTAATCATAGATCTCTGACCTCAGTTGAGGAAGTTTCAACACAGACATCCAGTCACAACCTTTTTACTGAGTTTGAGACAGCATGGAGCAGGTTTATCTCTTCTCCAATAGAATCATGAAAGCAAACCAGCCCTACTTCCAGACAAGGAGGCCTTGTGCAAAGTTCTGCAGGCGTCCGATTCTCTCCTGATGTTATGATAAACAAAGTGTCATGATTCGATGTCACAGGCCTTCCCAGGGCCTTCCATAGCACAGAGGGAATAGTAAGAAATGAAGCAGGTAGGACAGAGAGGAGCTTGGTGATGGGGCTTGGATGAGGCCAGCGAGGTGCCCAGGGCACATGGCTGAAGGAGGCACTCAGTGCCCGTGCACGACCCTGGGGGAGAACCCGCCCTGCTTGGTGACGGTGTGGCCAGCTGGAGGGGGCTGGGCTTGTCATCACATGAGATTGGAAGCAGTCTAGGTTCTCCAACTGGGCAAATCAGATTACTTTGAGAAGATAATTGTAGCACTTGAGTGAGGAACAGACAAGAGAGGGTAAAGCCTGGAATGAGAAACTGTTATGGAGAGTTTCTCTGCTGCTGCTGAAAACTGAAGGGGGCTTAGACCAGGAGGAAATAGGAAGGCCAAGGCAGCTCACAAGACATTTCAGAAGCCACTTAGCCAATCAGGTAAGAGGGAAAGGAGGTATATTTGGATAAACGAGCCAGGGAGGTGAAGGAGAGGTTACCCTATTTTTGATGCTGTGTGGATTTTGTCCAAAGACAGGCATCTTGCAGACAGGGGAGTCAGAGGCTCTAGGTCCCTGGCGTCTGACACTGGGCCCCATCCTCACTCTTTAGAACTGGCAGGTTTCTGTCCTGAGAGGCCAGATTATTGGTTTCAGGGGTTCATGTCCATGTCATGTCTCTGGCTGTACCTATGAGCAGAGGAGTGTGGGGCCAATAGCAAGGGAGGGTTTCCAGGGTGTGACTAGACAGGGAACCTCACAAAGGTGTCTCCAGGCAACTACTGATTGCAAAGAGCTGAGAAACACCTCATTTCCTCTTTTAAGACAATTGTGGTCAGTACTGCTGCTAATCAATGTCTGCCTTCATCTCTTCTTCCTAAACTGCCTAAGCCAGCTGCCTACACTCCCCAGGACGTTGCCCTGTGCCTGCAGGCCCCATCAGAGGTTCTGTTTGTGAAGAGCATCGAGGAAGATGACACTGATGGGATAGGAAAACGTGGGACTCCTGTCCCAGACATGCTCCAGGTTCTCAGTAAAGCCAGGTTTATACCCTGCCCAAGTTCAGCTCTTCCCAGTAATACAGATAGACTCACAGAAATGAATGAATAATGCAAGGTTACCCGCTAGAAAAAACGTGGGCTTTGGAAGAAAACCTGGCACAATTTCTCTGACCCTCATTTACCTCATCTGTAATAACAGCAATAAGCACACACCAACAAATTTGATCACCTAGAAGAAATTGATTAACTCCTGGAAGCACACAACCTACCAAGACTGAATCATAAAGAAACAGAAAATCTAGACAAACTGACTGCAAATAAGGTGATTGACTTGATCATCAAAAACCTCTCAACAACAACAAAAGCCCAGCTCCAGATGGTGTCACTGGTGAATTCTATTCAACATTCAAAGAAGAATTAATACCGATCCTTCTGAAATTCTTCCATAAAATAGAAGGGAGCACTGCCAAATTTGCTTTACAAGGAGGCCAGGATGACCAAAACAAGACAAAGACACTCCAAGAGTATTACAAATGAACATCCCTGATGAATGTAGACGCAAAAACCCTCAATGAAATATTAGCAAACCAAATCCAACAACACCTCAAGAGGATCATACACCATGTTCAAGCTGGATTCATTTCAGGGATGCAAAGATAGTTCAACATACACAAATCAATATGATACACCACATGTACAAAATGAAGGATAAAAATTATTTGACTATCTCAATAGATGCAAAAAAGCATTTGATGAAATTCAGCACCCATTTATGATAAAAACTCTCAACAAAATGGGTATAGAGGGAACATACCTCAACATTATAAAGGTGATATATGGCAATTCCACAGCTAACATCAGACCCAATAGTAAAAAGTTGAAAGGTTTTTCACAAGATTAGGGACAAGGATGCCCACTCTTGACACTTTTATTCAACATACTATTGGAAATCTTAGAGCAATTATGCAAGAAAAAGAAAAAAAAAGGGATCCAAGTCGGAAAGGAAGAAGTAAATTGTCACTATTTGCAGATCACATGATATTTTATATAGAAAGCCCTAAAGACTCCACAAAAACTGTTAGAGCTAATAAATTAAATGTGCAGGACAGAAAATCAACATATAAAAATCAGATGTGTTTCTATACAGTAATAACATACCATCAGAAAGAGAAATTAAGAACACAATCCCAATTACAATGTTACAGAAACACAGGCCAGCCAAGAAACAAGCACCAGTCAGAGGGTTGGAGTACTCAGATTTATTACACCGGCAGGCTCAGAGGGGCTTCTGCTCCGAGCTCTGAGCACCTTCAAGATATGTGCATGAGGTTTTATAGGGTTAATTACAAGCTTGGGATTTTTAGCCAATGGGGGGTGAATAGCTTCAGCAGCATCGCTATCACAAAAGCAGAAGCAGGGAACAACTTAGTAGCATCACTATCACAAAAGTAGAGGCAGGGAGCCAGCAAACTGACTCTCCAAGGCCAGATATGTCTCGCTGAAAATCCCAGCTGGCTAGCAAAAACATGAGCAGGGAATCAGCAAACCGACACTTACTAACTTGGGTTTATGAATTAGCCCAGCCCGGCTTTTCCTTCATAACAACTGCATCAAAAAGTAAAATACCTAGAAATAAATTTAACCTAGGAGGCGAAAAAGCTAAACACTGAAAACTGTAAGACATTGACGAAAGAAATAAGGCACAAATAAATGGAAAGATATTCTGTGCTCATGGGTTGGCAGAATATTATTTAAATGTCCATACTACCCACAGCTGTCTAAGATTCAACATAACCCCTATCAAAATTCCAATGGCATTCTTTTTTTACAGAAACAGAACCTAAAATCCTAAAGTGTGTGTGAAATCACAAAAGATCCCAAATAGCCAAAGAAAACTTGAGAAACAACAGCAAAGCTGGAGGCATCATGTTCCCTGATTTCAAGCTGTATTACAAAATTATAGTCAAAACAGTATGGTACTGGCATAAAAACAGACACACAAATCAATGGAACAGAATAGAGAGCCCAGAAATAAACCCATACATTTATGGTCAATTAATTTATGATAAAGGAGCCAAGAATATATAATTGGGAAAGGACAGTCTCTTCAATAAACAGTTTTGAGGAAACTGGACAGCACATGCAAAAGAATGAATCTAGATCTCCATCTTAAACCACACACAAAAATTAACCCAAATGGATTAAGGCTTAAATGTAAGACCTGAAACCATAAAACTCCTCAACTACATTCACATTAAGCTCTCAATCCACCCTGCAGAATACTGAAATTATGACAATAGAAAGAGGCATTAAATGTATCAAGCACACAACTTTCTCAGACAGATCTGAATTTTACTGAAAACTAATTCCATCATTTTCTAGTGTTATGACCTTGGGCAATGTCATCTCATTAGCTCTATTTTTTTTTAAATAAAAATAATAATTGAATCTACTTCACAGAGTTGTTTTGAGGCTTAAATAAAATTAGACACATAAAATTTTTGCATAGTGACTGGTCCATAGTAAGGACTCAGTAACGGCATTTAGTGTTAGTAAAGTGATACAGAAGGTAGGAAGAAAGAGCACAAAACCTGGATTTCTAGGTTTTCTTTTCTTTCTCAACCTACCTGAGGAAGACTGCGCACCAGTTAAAGGACACACATGGATGGGAGTTTTAATTTATCAGGAGGTTAGGAAAAGTTCCACCACTGTGGCCTAAATATAATCTTAAAAGGAGATCAAACAGGCCGAGAAGAAAGGCAGGGTGTGAAAACAGAGGCAAGGAGAGCAATGGGGGCGGCTGTCCCTGTTCAGGAGAGAGTGAAAAGGCTTGAACTGTGACAGGGTCAGGAAGACAAAGAGGAAGGGCTAGATAGTTGAGGGTGTTGATGGGGTAGGATCATTAGTATCTGGTCAAAGGTGTGTGGACAAGAATCACGCCTGCCATTTCAGTAAAGGAAGGACATTGCAGCCATCAAGCCATCAGCCGCTGCAGCTGCCCCTGACTGTGCACCCTGAGGGGATTCAGGATGAGAACAGGATACCGGCCCTAGATAGTTAAGGTGCATATCAAAGGAATGATTTCAGTGAGCCCAGATTCTTGCATCTTCCCACACACAGAAAAGCACTAAAATCATTAACTTGAGATGCCTGTTTTTTGTGATTTGCAGTAATCTTCTGATATTCGACTACATTTTTTTTCCCCAACAAAAACTCCTATACATCCTGGCGCCTCTCTTACCTTGGGAACAGTTCCCCAGAGCTACGGGAGAGGCTGTCTCCCAGGCCGCAGTTCTCAGTAAGGCCGCCACGTAACACTTAATTCTCCACTTCTAGGTTGTGCTTTTGTTTTTGTTTTGTTTTTTTCCAGTCAACAGGTGGTACGTTTTTTCAATTTTCTTACAAAAAAGATATCAGTGACCATTTTCCAAGATCTGACGAATACTGACTGAGTAAAACACGAAGCTGCTGAGGCATGGCCCCAGTGGGCGGGGCGGGCTGAAGCGGACGACCCACCTGGCCTCCAGGTCCCCCCACCTCAAAAGCTCCCAAGTACTTCCTCTCCCCACCCTCCCCTCAGCCACACAGTCCCAGGATCGCACCCAGGATCCGACCTCACCACACCCTGCGCCTCTAAATCCCTAATTCCTACCTCTCCCACCACCTCCCCTCCCAGCTCCCTCCGCCATTCCCGCAGGAAAACCTCCATTTCAACAACCAAAACCTCCCCCCTTTCTCTATCAGCTGTGTCCTCCTCTACCCTCACCCAGACTCTGTGGGTGCCTGCCTCTCACTGGAAGTCTGCACCCCGATAAACTAAGTACCTGCCTCTCCTCCATGTAGAGTATTTTGAGGCTGACCAACATCATGACTGACCAATCGCAAATTTAAATTATTCTTTCAAGAGTGCAAGACTATCTCTTACCTTTCCTTCACTGCTCAAAACTTCCATCACCATTTACTCTCCTGTGAGATGAGCCAGCCTCACATTCAAAATACTATTAAATTTTTTTTCAAAAAGCACGATGCGCATATCTGTTGTTCTCTGGGCACTCACCATGTGCCAAGCACTGTGTTCAGCTCAGAACAATCGTCTCATCATTAAATGATAAACAATCATTTAATCTCCCCTTAGTTGAATGCAATGATACTATTCTCCCCTCCACCGATTTTATAGGTAAAGGTTTACAGAGGTCAAAGAGCTCATGAAGGGTCACAGGTGAGCAGTCAGCAAAGCTGGGTCTGGAAACAGTTCCTCCTGCAATGCTCCTTCTCCACACACCAAGCTGTAGCTTAAATATTGGGGGCTGCCCCTCGCAGGCCCCAGCTGCCGGGGGAGCATTAAATGACATAATCTTTGACCACACACAGCATAGTACCTGGTACATGTTAAACAAACATGTGCTCAGCACATTTAGTTGCTAAATGAGGCTGCCCTGCCAGGGTGCCAGGGTACTTCCCCATGCAGCTAGTTTTCTGAGCTTTGCTTCCCACCCCTGGCCCTGTGGTTCCTCTTTGGTGGGTGGCTGGCCTCCTCGGCCTCCACACACAGTCAAAAGTACCTGGAAAGTTCCACACCCAGTGAGGAAGCTAGTAGCAACGAAGACGCATAAAAGAGGCAGGTTTAAGAGCATAAACACCCAGGACCCAGCCACTTACCTCCAGCTTCCCCTGCAGGGTCAGGCGGGTGCCGCCTTCCTCAGGACCATTTCTGAAATCCCACCCTCCTTGGCTTCTTCTCCTTCCCTATCAAGCTTCCCTCACGCCTTTCCCAGTTACTCCTGGGAACTCCCTGGTGATAAATTTGTTACAGCTGAACTGATGCCTCAGGGTTTGCATCTGCGGAATTAACCTAAGACCCCCCCCTCCCCAGCACCCTGCACAGATGCAGCCGTCTCTACTCTGATGTGGCCTTGATCTAGGGTGAGAGGGGACAGGTGTGCAAGAAGGGTCTGGCTGATGGTCGGAGGCAGACTCACTCAGAGGGTCAGACTCTTTCGCCTGGCCCCCGTTTACTAAACTCGGAAAGTGCCCGTCGGGACAGCCTATTCATGCATTCCATTTAACAGCCTCGCGCCCTCTGGAATGTGGGCCGGGGAGGCTGCAGCTGAATCTGCTCAGCCCTACAGGTACTGCACTGCTTCTCCACCCACAAGGCAAGCAGAGCCTTGAGCCCGCCTCCACCCGGACCCACCCTGCTTCTGCACAACTATCATTTCCCGCCTTCACTCCACATCCAATTTTGAGGGCACTGGCCTCACAACAGGTGGATTAGCTACCAGTTTGGCGTTTTCAGTTACAAAACACTTATCCAGAGAGAATCTGTACTCCAGCATGAGAAGTAAGTGAGTTTTTCAGGGACCTAAGAACATATATGTGACCTGAGAAAAATAAATATTGGCTAAAAACCAAGAAAAGAAAATTGCAAAGATATTTAATTAAGCTGGTATAAAACACAATGTGAAATCAACTTCATTATTTTGAAATTCATAAAAATGTCATTTTGTTTGCAAACAAGTTGCAAGTTATATTAGAATAGAGATTGCTCTCAATTTACAAGAATCTCTATAGATGGAGGATGACTGCTGAGAAATCACAAAACAAAGTTACATATAGTTAAATAATTTAAAAAAACAAAACATAAAAACCTTTCCAAAATGTTGACAGCACAAAAATTATAATTTATGTGAAATATGGAAATTTCACGGTATTTGACAATCTGTGGGCTCCCCGGGGCCCATGAAGCCTCTCAGGGGGCCCAGATTTTAGCACATGCTCTATGTCCCCACCTACTTTCACCAATCAACATGCCCCAACTTGTCAACCACAATTCTGGCAGACCAGCCAGAAGTCACCCTATTTTCCTTCATGTTACAAGGGAGCAGGACATCTGACCAATCTAAGCTGAGGGGGCTGGTTGGAGCCTCGAAATGAGAACAAGGATGAACACAGCAGGTTTTGCTAAGAGTTTGGCAGGGCTCTGGTCCTTTGGACAGAGTGGATGATTCTATGACACTGGTGTCCCTCAGAGAGGACCAGATGGCCTGTGTTTAGCGCCCAGGTCATCCTAGGAGATGAGACAGAGCAAACCCTGAGGTCTGCAGTCCCACACCCACAATGGCTCAATGGCAAAAACAGTTAATGGTTAAATGGGTAAAAAATGGATGTTGGCCATAGGGATGAAGCCAGGAGACAGTCCAGTTTGTTGCTGTTGTAAAATAAGGAATGAGCATTCCTGGATGGTTCTCTGCGGCATGACCAAGTGTACTGAAGGGCCAGCTGGGGTCACGAGGAGCATCATGGGAGCTGGGAGGGCCCCTGGGGCCCAGCTGGAGGTTGATGGACCTGAGGAGCAAGGCCTGCCAAGGAATGGGGAGCAAGGGCCACCCTTACACTCCAGCTGTTCCGGTCAGGGGATGGGCTCTCTGAGGGTACTGTTGAGGTGGGAAGCCCCATGAAAAAGATGACAGGACCCCCACGCAGGGCCACTACTCTCCTGCCAGCACCATTCGGTTCTCTGGCCCAGCAGGATTATCTCACTTTTTAACTCTGAAATGGCTTACTTCTAGGAAAGTGGAACTTACCCCTAAGAGTCTATTGGTTCTCTGAAATAACTCCTGATCCATTTCTATCACTCCTGATTGGTCCATTTCTACAAAGCTCGTTCCTAATTAGTCACCTTTGTTACACCTTATTTGCATATGATGTTGCAAAGTATAGACTGGCAGCCTATAAAAGCCTGTGTAAACCTACAGACGGGGTCCAGAGCTTGGAGTGTTAACTCCTCTGGGCCCGCTGGTGTAATAAACCTGAGTTCTCCAACTCTCCGAGTGCTGCTTGTTCTCTTGCCTTGATCCAGGTTGCTGTCGCAACTGAGCTGTAACACTGAGCTGTAACACACTTTTCTACAACACTGTCACGGAGCACAAGCTAGCTGATGGTCTGGGGACAGCTGGATGCATCACACTCAAGATAATGCCAACATGAGAACACAACTTTAAAAGAGGGGACAGGCCCAGGAGCTGCAGCATAGGGTCACATCATTCTGGTTTGCCCAGGACTTTCAAGTTTAAGCACTGCCGGGCTCATGTCCTGGGGTCCCATCAGTTCCACACAGCTGGGCACCCGGATCACCACCAGTGCTCCACACAGCCCCTCAGGAGGTGGGGGCACAGCAGACGGCAGGAAGGACAAGCAGGTAGCCATGTAACCCTAGAGAAGAGAGCTTGGTTGCCAAGGTTCTGCAGTCTTGCTGGTGAGAACAAGCCAGAGAATTCCTGTGAACTTGTTACTGGGCCTGGGTCCTAATCCCAAAGAGGTGTGGCCCCAGGAAGCCAGGGAACCAGAGTGCAAGTGCCAGGAGACTTTACCATGTCACTTCCTCCCTGCTGCCTCTCACCAGCAAAGGCTGCCTGGCATGAGGGACAGTGGGGCGTGAGAGGAAGCTAGGGTGATCATCCGTATTCATGTGCCTTGAGCTTTGGTCCCAACTCACACACAATGGTTCTGATCCCAGACACAACCATGAGTGTCCCCAGCTGCTGCCGGAGCCTGTCTGCCTTCCTGCCTGGCCTGAGAAGCCAGGAAGTCTTTCCAGGGTGTACCCATCTGTGGGCCTGGGGGTTTGGAAAATACTGCTTTGGGTCCAAGAGACACTGCCTTTGGACAGAGCATTCTCTCTTTGGTTAAAGTATCATGTGTTCTCTGGAACTAGCCCCTGAGATGTCATGAATTGTCAGCTTAGGAGGCTGTTATTTTACCATCAGGAAATCAACATCTAACAACCCTAGGGGCTTTTTCCAGGAACTCATATTTTTTTCCTGGAGGAGAGCAAAGGCTGGCTGATAAAGTATGTACTGGGAAGGGGCTTAAGTTATAGTCACATGCTGACTCCTCTGAAGAAAAGGCTCAACTTAGCTTCCAAGTAAATATTCATTATTTATTTGGAATGGCAGAGGGAATTTTTTTCCATCCTTTGGGTTGATCCCTATGAAGGAAGATCTGGAATACAGAAGCTCTGAGATGTGTACATATCACATCTGGGGGCTGTCCACTAATTGGGGTGTGCTGCCACGGAATGCAGGGCCCTGCCCTGTCCCGCACATCCAGTTAATACTTTGGAATTCTGAACTGAGCAGAAGTTTGTTTGGACCTGGCCCCACCTCCACTCACTCCCCTCCCAGGGCTTTGCTCTTGTGGTTCTGATAGGTCAAGACCCCCCATGGGTCCTGGCAGCTGTGAGCAGCCCTCAAGTCTGCTCTCTTAGCTCCTCCATCTAGGAACCAGCCCATCTGGTGGACAATGTGCACTGGTCAGCTCTCTGCCCCACAGGAGAGGAGGCCTGTCCCTGCAGAGCAAGACCTGTGGAGTCCAGCTGGGCACGTGACCTGGGGTGTCTAATTCTGGGCTGACCAATAGTAAGCCCTCTGAGTCACAGATCCAGCGCCAGGTTCTCTAGGTAGCTTTGTCAGTAATAAGATGGTATCTTGATCTCTGTCTGTGCTCTGGTCTCAGACAAGGCTGGTCCATGGGTCAGGAACACTAAGAAGCAGACAAGCACTGGCATCTCAGGAGAAAGTTAACAGATGCAGAGTTAACTGAGGCTTTGGTTGGGGTCTTAACGATGTGCTTCAGGCCCCAGGCTGACCTCAGCCCCAGTGAGCAGAGGGAGATATGAGTCCAGAAGGACTGCCAGAGAGATGCAACGGTGCTGGCCCTGTAGATGGAGGAAGGGCCACAGCTTCTAGAAGGAATAAGGGCAGCTTCTAGAAGCTGGAAAAGGCAAGGAAACAGATTCTCCCCTAGAGCCTCCAGAAGGAACGCAGCCCTGCTGTCACCTTGATTTTAGTTCAGTGAGACAATGTTGAACATCTAACCTGTAGAACTGTAAAGTGATAAATCTGTATCTCTCAAGGCACTAAGTTTATGGTAATTTGTTACAGCAGTAATAGACTGATACCTATTAACTCTAAAAGTGTAGCACATGAGCAAATAATTTAAAAGAAACCTCACCCATTACTTTGCTAAGGAGTTTGGGTGTTACCTAAGAGCCATAGGGAATTAGGAAGCAGGAAAGAGACGGAACCAAATCTGTGCATAAAAATCACTCAGGAAGTAACACAGAGGATGGATTTGGGGGTAGGAAGGAGGACTGCAGGCAAGGAGACCAGTGAGGAGGCTGCTCAAAGGTCCAGATCAAAGATGACCAAGGCCAGGGCTGGCTTGGGAGCAGGGGGAATGGAGTGGAGAGGACTGATGAGAGAAGTTCTGCACAGAGGAGTGTAAGGATTCGGTGACCTATTGGATGCTGGTGGCGAGGGAGGTTGGAGCTTCAATGACACCAAGTGTCCAAGTAAGAGAATGGAGAGGTAAGATCTGAAAGAGGAGAGGTGGGTTGTGGATGCATGTTAGAAGTCTGACATGTTCATTCCGAGTGGAGATGTCCAGTGAGCAGTTGGAAGTGCGGAGCCTGGGCTCCATGGAAATGATGCAGCCACAGTTGAAGCCTGGGTGTGGATGACAGAACTGGTGCAGTGAGCTGTGCACCAGGGGATCAACCCCAGGGAACTGGAGGCTCAAGGGGCAAGTCAGCCACAAGGAGGCTGAGAAACAAAGAGCAGAAGAGTGAGGAGGGAGGATTGGGAAGAGGGGATTAGTGGGAAGAGGAAAGTCACGTACAAGCCCTATTCCGACTATTGCAGTAAATCCCCTCTCGCACCAGACCTCCCTGTGCCTTGCCCGAGCCCCCGGGTGCTCTCAGCTCCCATCACTCTGTCACGGCCCCTCGTCTTGCTTCTGCAGCATCCCAAGCCCACCTTGAAGCTCGGGCTCCCTTGGGTCCTCTCTTTCCTTGTCATTCCCTGTGCTGTGAATGTGGACATGGTGCCCACTCTGCTCCTTTATTATTAACTACAGACCAAGCAGTCCAAGGAAGTGGGGCCTGGGTTCTAAGGCACCACTTTCTGGTTTCAGAACCTTGGCCACATCACTGAAGCCTCTCTGAGCTCAGTCTCCCTGTCTGTAAATGGGGTCATGGTACTACCTCTATCTACTGGCACCCACCTTTCTGCAAACTGGATAATAGTACCTCACAGCATCCTTGTACATGGAAAGCCCTTAGCACATACCTGGCACAAAATAATTGTGCTGGCAAACGTTAGCCGTCGGAGACCTTAGCAGTGAACAGAGCAAAGCCTGAGGTAACTGCGTGTGAAATATTGCCCCGTTTCAGGATTCTCCAAGAGCAGGGAGTGGTGCATGTGTGCCTTATATTTGCGTACTTAAGAGGCCAGCCTGGTGCCCTTGTTCCCTATTCCCAAACTGTCTACCCCTTGAGTGCTTGCTTTCTAATCCTCTAGAATGTTCTATTAGTGCAATCCTCTCACTTAAAAAAAAAAGAAAGAAAAGAAAGAAAACACCTGGAGAAGCTGCTACACGGGCCGTGGCCCACCCGACCCTAAACCACAGGCCAGGCTTCGGGGTCACAGGCAGCCAGAGGCGGGCGAAGACAGAGGAGCGCCATTTGGCCTCCTTACCTTTGGGAAGGAAGTGACCAGAGCAGGTTTAGAGGCCAAGGGGAAGGAATCGCTGGAGAGGGAGACGTTGAAAGCACAGGAGAGGCCAAGGAAGGGACGACAGGAGCAGCGCCGTCTCCACCCGAGACCTTCCCAGGAGAGCTAGCGGCTGGTGGCGCGACGCGCGTGGGCGGGACCCGTCATCTGCGGAGGGCGGCGAGGGGAGCGCCCGGGGGGCCAGGGGGCGGGTCTGAAACGCTGCCACGAGGAGGCGAGGAGGACGATGGGAGCCCGGGTGCAAGGCCCCGCGGACTCCTTAGCGGGAGGTGTGCGAGCAGGAGTAACTCTTTCGGCTGATTCCTGGTCACCTGTAGCTCTCCTGTGTTTCCACAGCCAAGAGGCTCCCTTCGTGTCTGACAAAGTTGGGTTTTTACATCTGGAAGTCTCATTTTGAAAATATGAGTGGGTAAAACTTTAAAATGGAAGGATAGCATAACATAAAAATGGTATTATGGCTTTATTATTTGAAGGATCAAAACATAAGTACATCTGAGGGGAGGGTATAGCTCAAGTGGTAGAACACATGCTTAGCGTGCATGAGGTCCCGGGTTCAATCCCCAGTACCTCCTCTAAGTAAGTAAATCTAACTACCTCCTCCTACCAAGGGAGAGAAATAAAGCATTTGAAAGGCTACTCTCATTACAATAACCGTATTTTCACACTCTCCTTAAGGACAGAACTTTCATGCACATGCACTACGTGTTGCATCGACACGTGAACAATATATAGAAAAGACAACTGCACAGCCCTCCAAGAGACGCCTTTCCCGGTGCACGGGGCCAGCCTTCCTCACTGCCATCAGCATTCTGGTTTGCACATATTGATTTCCATTTAAAAGGCCAGGCCTCCAGATACCTTCCTGGCATCTCGCCCCACACATACAGTGAAGCTGGGCAGAACTGAGAATCCCACCTCTAAAGAGGGGACCAGCAGCAGATACCTAGGGCCCCTTGAACAACCACCCCAAGCTCCCTGACAGCTGGCTCCATGCTCCTGTGGAGTCACTACCCTCGCCTCCCACACCTCTCTCAGCAGCAAGAGGCAGGCATGTCAGACAGGATGGCCCAGTACTGAGGGCAAGAGTGGCCCCCAGGCTTCTGCAGATATGGACTAGGGCTGTTTGTGCTTCTGAGCAAACACTTTCTCTGCTGACTCCAGCGTCCAGTAAATGCTGCAGGAGGAACAAGGACTGCTAATGACCTTTGTCATGCTCTGCTCCAGACCCTCCGCCCAACGGGGTGCAAGACACAGGTAACATCACGTACTTTGATTACAAATAGGCCTTGTTGCTAATTAATGTTTACATAAAACAATTAATGAAATACATCAGCGTGAAATGTCTCTTTTAAAATGCCCTACAAAACCCACATATTTTAAAGAGGCAGCCAAATGACAAAGTCCATCAGTTGTTCTCAGTCCTACTGTGTGCCTCTCATTCCTAGAAGCTCAGCTGGTCTCTCAACGCCCCGGGGAGCTTAGAAGTAAAAGATTCTGTAATGTCAACAGGTGGACATGCAGACAGTAAAATATAAATGGGAAAAATTCAGCTTCCCCATGATTTAAGCCACACAAATAACCACGAAGTGTCATTAACCATACAGATCGACGAAATTCAGTTTACAGCAGTGAACAGCTGATTATCAGTGGCAAAGGACAAAGACATGTCTCCTGATATTGCAAGTCAATGTAGCTTTCTGGGGGATAGAATTGCGCAATATGTGACTATGACCATGAAACTCTGACCCAGCAATTCCACCTTTGGAAACAGCCTGGAGCAATGAAGACAAAGGTGGGAAAAGAAAATTTTGTGGCATGATGTTCACTGAAGTTGCTCTCTATACCAGGAGGACATTCAAAACAACCCTTAGCAAACCGCAACAGGCAGGCAGGCAGGCCGCGGGATTCTGCGTGTCCACTATAAACTATGCTCATGCACAGAATTTTATACACAAAATAGTAAGTGAAAGCAAAGGGAGAATACGATAGAATGAATATATAACTTGCAATTGGATGAAAACGTGTGTAGGGACACATAGATCATATCAGGAGTGAATTAAGAATGATGTAAATAATTGGTAGAGATTTTTGTTGATGTTGTTGTAAAGCTGAGTCCAAAATAAAATTTAAATTTACAAAAAGAAAGAGACACAATTAGAGAGACGCTATGTCTGGATGCTAAGGAGCACCCACAGCAAGTGCTGTGGGTCCAGGCAAGGGCTAGCTCAGCCAGGATTCCTCACTTGGGCATTACCAACACCTTGAGCCAGATCATTCATTGATGCAGGGGCTGATCTGTGCATTGTAGGGTGACTACCATCATTGCGGGCTTCTATCCCCTAGATGCCAGCAACACCACCCTCCCAAAATACCTCCAGGCATTGCCAAATGTCTGACAGTTGGGGGATCGGAGACAAAGTGGTGTAAGTGATAGCCACTGATTCTCCAGCTTAGCGGTGGGCAGCGGATAGGGAGTGGTGAGGTCTAGGGGGATCCAAGGAGTTGTGCCCTTCTAAGGGGGCCAACCTTACTCAGTCTGAAATCCAGAATGACATAACCGGGTTTCTTTTTTCATTAGCAGCTAATTCAGTCTGAGCCTCAAGTCTGTGGGCTACACAGGGGCAGGTCAGCAGGCTTCTTCTGACAAGGGCCAGATGGTGACCACTTTAGGCTTTGTGGGAAAAACTGTCACAACTACTGGGTCCTGCCTTTGTGGTGGTGGTGGGGAACTGCCACAGATGACATGACAAGGATGAGCATGGCTGTGTTCCAATTAAGCTTCATTGATGGATACTGAAATTTGAATTCTATCAAATTTTCCCATGTCATTAAACATGATTCTTCCTCTGATTTTGTTTTCCAGCCTTTAAAAATGTCAGTATCATTTTTGGCTCATTGGCCCTACAGAAACAGAGCCCAGATTTTGCCTGAGAGCCGAGTGGCGGACCCCTGGAGTGAATGTGTATACAGCAGCTGCGATAACCGATAACGGGGGAGAGGGGTGCGCCACAAAGGGCGCCCAAACGCCCACGGGGAGGCCTGGCAGCCCAGTACAGGCTTTCCCCACAGGAGGGTGGAGCCACGCCAGACCCCTCCAGCACCCCCACCCGGACCCCCACCCCACATGCTGCTTCTACTGTCTGTTTTGTTGCAGCCTCCTGAGGAATCAGAATGAAGGTATCTTTTTTTAAAACAAAGATTGGCTTCTCTGCTATTCTTGTAACTTTTTTCTGGTATTATTGTAAGAGAAAGGCTATTAATAGGACACTAACATTAACTGTTTGCATGGTTCCCAGAGCCCTGGGAACTCTAACAGGAATTTTATCAGTTTTTAATGACCCTGCTAAAACACATGTTTTCCTGTTTGCATCCTCTCAGTGTCTTTTTGACAGTCACAGAGAAGACGCAGGTGGCCTTTTCCGGATGCAGAGGCAACACAGGACACTGGGAGTGGGGACAGTCTGTGACTATATCCCAGGAGAGGATGGTCACTGTGGCTTCTCTTAGGCTGGTGTCCTGTGATCTGCTCTGGAGAGCAGTGTGTGGCCTGCTGAATGAGCTCCTGGGGTTCCTGAGAAAACTGCAGCTCTTACTGGCAGGAAATGCTGACTCCTATGAGACTAGCCTGGGCATCTCAGACAAAACAGAGAGCCTCAATCTCCCTCACCCTCCAAGGCAGCCAAAGTAAATATGGAAAATGATAACAGGGGGCTGATGAGAAGGACAAAAAGGGATAAAAAAAAAAGGGGGGGAAAAAGAGTTAAAAAGATAAAAAGCTACTGGGAGTGGTGGGGAAAAAAGGAGTAGAAAATGGGAAACATAAAGGAAAGTAAGAAATGGGAAGAAGAAATGAAACAGCAGGGCTGTGGTATTTGCAAACTGTCCATGAGATGGTTCGGGCTTTCACGAATGATCATGGGAGAGAGAGCAGAGGGTAACATCTTCATCTCTGAAATCCACTCACAGGAGCCATCTGGGACCTCTTCTTTCTCTTCAGCCATCCAATTCTTGGATCTTAGGTTCAAAAGCCTCATCCAGGTGTGAGATAGACAGGATTAGGGAGACAAACTCTGGGAATGCCCCTCCCCTGCCCACCTCACATAGACTTTGAGAAGACCCCTCAGCTGGAGGTGGCAGAGGGTCACAGGAGAGAGAGAAGTGTTGAGGGGTACAAAGCTAGAACCTCCTATAAGCTCACAAATCAAAGGCAGGGTGGAAAGAGCCCCATCTGGAACTCTGGGGGACGGGCGGCTCAAAGAATTGCCCAAGTCACCACAGTCGGGGGTGGGGGAGGTATCAGTGCAGGAAGAGCCCACTACAACCAGAAATCCAGTGTATCCCATTTGTTTGGTCCCCTTCTGCTCCCAGGATACAGGGTCCCTAGTACCCTGCTCAGGCCTCCCTCATTCCTTGGTTGATCAGTAGGCACTGTTCTGTAAACTAAGAGTGATGAATTTGGGGGGCAGGGGGTGCTGTAGACATGAGATTTAATGAGGAGAGAGCTTTGGGAAAGCATCCCCCAGCTCGTGCCCACAGTAAGGATGCGGCCGTTGGCTGAGGAAAGTGGCAGGTGACTTGACAGGGACAGGTGGGGCCAAAGGCACCTCCCAAGACCAACTCTGGGCAGACAACAAACCAGAGACAAAGCCTGCTGCTTCTCTGAATGTCCTCCGGCGCTCAGAGCCAGTGCCAGGGTGGACGGGGCGTCAAAATCCCGAATGTGAATGAGTTACATACCCAAAGCGACAGAAATCACCAAATCGGGCTGTGGTTACTTCAAAAGGTCAGGGGCTTTGACTAGAAATTAATTTGGGTTATAGAAAGTAAGGCAATGGTTTGCAAGTCTGAGCCAGTGGCTCATGAAGTTTGTGCCGCTACATACACACTGACTTCTCAAACTCTCCTAGGAGAAAACCATCGTCAGCCTTTCCCTCTCGCAAGTGTCTGGCCTGCTGCTCCCAGCTGCCCCATCTCACCAGGCTCTCAGCAACCTCCCCCAATGGCCAGAAGAGACACAGCCGCACGTTAGGAAGTCATCTGACGTCACTGTGGTCAGGGTACCAGCCCTAAGTTCCAAGGTGCTGGCAGCTGAATCCCACCATCAGCACCTATGCTAAAGGCTCCACTAACTGAGCCTTGCTGGGTGAAGGCAGAGGAGCCCTGCAGTGGAGCAGCAGAGTTGCTAAGCATTGCATGTCCCCAGGCCCTGCACAGCTGCTTCTGGGAAGAGGTCATTGTAGGGTGTGTTCCTGGGATCTGAGATACCATGAGGGGTCGGACAGAGTCCCTGTAAATAGCCACGGCAGTCTTTGGTGCTTTTCTATTCCCAGGCTTGGGTACAAGACAGAGGGGCAGCGAGGGCCTCGGGATACAGTTTCCAGGGCTGGGCAATGGCCTGGAGGGTGCGGCAGACGTGCTGGCCCAGCGAGAGTCCATTCCTGTGTCCTGCTGAGGCCCTCCCTCATTCCTCCATCCAATGTGGAGTGGGCCAAGGGAGATTTAAAGAAGGTAAAGAGGAATTTCAGGTGTGCCATCAGGAAGGCCCCAGCACTTCCCGCCCCATGTTGAGAGAGAAGCATAAGCTCTGACGTGATGTCGGGACTACCCTAGAGGTGGAGCCTGGAGCCTGGGAGGTCAAGTTGAAGGGAGAGAACCCTCACCTCCCACCAGACCACACAACGCCGACTAAACAACTGTCTTCCAGCAACGGGCAGAGTCTCTCCTGGAGCTGTGAGGAGCAGCCCCAGCAAAGGCTGCGCCCATGGCCCAATTCTTAGGGAAGACCAGATTTATCCACCTCCAGGACCCATCACCCCTCCAAGTCAATCTGTCACAGGCCTCAGTGAGAGCTCGCTATCTGAACAAAAGAAAATAAATGGCTTTTTCTCTGCAAAGTGCTCAGGCTGGTCACCATCCTTTCTTCTCAAGCAAGCTACATGTTCTTGCCGACCAAGCTCAAAAAGCCGCTCGGGGCTGTGCGAGGCTCCAACACAAGCAGGACGGGGAAACACCAAGGCAGCTCTTCTAGGCAAGTCCTGATACCATCTCTCTGCAAGAGTCACCCACACTGATGTGCAAAGGGATTCAAGCCACGGCAGCTCTTAGAATTCTCTTTGAGTTTGGTCTGGAAGTTTTTCAGACACGAGAAATTCTCTGGCTGTCACTGAATTTTTCAAGTATGGATTTGGTGCTCCTTCCTCGCAGAGTTGGTCTGGCCCTAAACTTTGGGCAGAGGGGAGAAGTTGCTCTCTGACTTCTGAGCTGCTTCCCTCTGGCATTCCGGAACACGGGTGTTGGAACTTTCCCGGTGGGATCTCAGGTGAAAAGGGGGGACAATAAGGCCTATAGGGAGAGGTCACGTACTCATTCTCTTCCCCTCCCCAGATGCTTTCCTGACCCTTTCCACGCTCCTCTGTGGAAACCTCTTCCAGAAGAGTCTCAAAGTTCACCACCAACTTGTCAATAAGGTCACTGGAGGCAGAACGTGGTTTTAGAATCCTGTCTTCTGTGTTCACAGAGTCATCAAACTCCTTCAGATTTAGCTTACCCTGGAAAAGAGAAAGGGACACCCCTGCAGTGGTCACTTGGGGGCCACATATGATGTAGCCAAAAGCTATTAGGCTTGGGACCCCAATGCCTCACCTCTTGACCAGACCCCCACACTTCTCTTAGAGACCAGAGTGGTGCCCTTCCATGGGAGCTGGGCAAGAGTGGTCCATTTCCTGAGAAAGGACACACTGTATTCAAACAATTTCTTCTTCTAGAGAGAGCTCAAGGCTATTTTCCACATAATCATATACTCACTAAATCCCAGTAGGGGTCGAGGCTTCAAAATTAGAACTCTTACAGATGAGAAAACAAAATCATGAAGACAAATGACTTGCCTAACATCACCAGAAAAATCAAAGGTGGCCTTCTGGTAGGGGCCATGTACTTGTCATCTTTGTATCCCCAGAGCCTGGCTCAATCATACAGTGAGTGATTAATAAGTGCTTGCTGTAGAGGCCAGACCTACAGATGATTCAAAAAGCATTTTAGACATCAGACAATACTGCCTGTGAACTAATTTACTCTTTTAGTAACTTTTAATAAGTAGGCAAGTAAATAGGGTAAGACATGACTGATATAGGAGAGAAGAAAATAGAAATAGGAGTAACAAAAATTAAAATAAATAAATAAAAGTAATTAAAATGTTCATGTTAAAAAAAAAGACATCTGAGTTGAAACAAAAGGTAATATTAAAAATTCCTGAGCACGTGGTGGGATGGTCACTCCAGGACCTTGCTTTCAACGTATAAACAATAAGTTTCTACTGTATAGAACAGGGAACTATATTCAATATCTTGTAGTAATCTATAATGAAAAAGAATGTGAACATGAATATGTATATGTATGACTGAAACATTATGCTTCACACCAGAAATTGACACAACACTGTAAACTGACTGTACTTCAATAAAAAAAGAATGCAAAAAAAAAACTCCTGTATCAAGAAGTACTAGAAACAGTCTTTCACTAATGAGGATTTAAAGGTTATATTTGATCGAGGTTATTTCTACTAACCAAGAAATTAAACTTTTAAAATTTCAGAACAGTTTTCAATGTAAGAACTAACAAAAATTCAGGTTTTCTACTTACGGATGATTCACTAGAAAACCCCATTGCCAGTTAATGTTTGACTGTAACTTCCCCAAACTGATTTCCTCAATTTCGTAGTTTGAGGCAGCCTGCCCCAGCCTTTGAATAGAAACCACATCAGTGGCCTCCCAGCATCTCCAGGTGGTCTCTAGATTAACTTGCTCTTGGTTGCTTTTTAAATGGCCTCAATCTTATAGCCAAGTTCTCCTGCCCTATAATTAGACATGCAGGTCCTTAACGATAGGGTCGTGTCTTCCATGACATCCTTTCTAGGACCAACCAGTCCCATGCCCAGCACATATTAGGTCCCATGAGCCTGATGAGTCCTTTTCCTCTTGTTCAAAGGATGAGGTCAAAGTCATTCCAGGAAAGCTGACTGCACCTGTCCTGCCAGGGACTTTTTAGCCTCAAGATCTCTTTATGTGAACCCTGTACAAATCTCAGCCCAGGACTGCCCCTCACTTCCATCACCCTGTCCACCACCCACAACCAGCCAGCTCAATGATCTCTTTAACAAAAACAGGAGAGTTTACCTTGAAATCACCTCCGTGCCACAAGGCTATACTGCTTTCGGCAGGGTTGGGGACAGCAGGCCAACATAGCTGCTTCAATTTGCTAATAAGAGATAAGAGTTTAAAATAGGAAGTGAGTCCAGGAAGCATTTCACTTGCACTGTATGGACAAGCCCAAAGAGTACAGCTTTGCTATAGGGATTATATGGCTCCCTACTGAGTAAAGGAAGCCACGGCCTCCTGACAGGTACTGGGAAAGCAAAGCAGTTTGAAGAAGTGACATCGCAAGTCATCTACGGGACATGATGGGAAGAGACCTTGCATTCAAAGCTATTCCCACTCTTTCCAGCTCTCCCACCCCTGTATCTCCACCCCCTGGTCCTGGTGTGGGAAATCACAGCATCACAGAGCCATTCCTTTGAGATTTATTTCCCAGGAAAGGTAACAGTCTAAGCCTTATAAGATACTCATACTTTAGAACAATGATTCTCAAAGTGTGGTCTCAACCAGAAGCACCATCTGGGGCTTGTTAGACATACAAGAGAGAAGCTGGTGGCCTTGAGGCCCCTTGCTGCTACCAGGGGTTCCCTCTAGACACAGAGAAAAGACATTCTCCCCAGCTCTGTGCTCAGATGCTGAACACAGCAGATAATGCCTGTGGGGCAGCTGGTGCTTCCCTGGCCTCAAAAAGGCCTAGGCATTGTGCATGGGCTGCAGAGGGTGAAAGTCCTCTTGTTTGGTCAGAATTCTGACCTGCCACCTCACAGGGCATATAATAAATTCAATACATATGTACAAAATCAATAAATGAATGGACACCCTTAACAGTAGCGTGCCCTCTCCCACTCATGGTACCTTCCAACCCTGATTTGGAGGGCTCACACTGCTACCTATAAACTCACTTGAGTGCTTTGAGACCATATGCCACCATCAGGACAATGAGAATAAGAAGGCCTCCTCCAACCAGAGAAGCTCTAAGAAAAATCTCAAAGACACCTTTGGGAAAAGGACAACAAAAGTCAGTAGCAGGTTGAGCTCTTTACTTTCTTAATAAAAATCAAAGATTAACTTTTTCTTCCAGCAGCTTCAGCAAACATTCCTTATTAGTTTTCTTTCAACTCAATTCAAATTCATTCCATTTCTTTTCTCCCCGAGTAATATGGACAGAAACTGTGTTCACCAGTTTCATCCTCCAACTTCATCCATTTAATAAACATTTTCTGAGCACTTACAATTTGCCAAACACTATCCTAGGTAATAAAACAAACAGCAAGAAGCAAAGAATACAAGATCCCTACTCTCATGAAGCTTATGTTCTGGTACAAGAACTCAGGCAATAAATAATATAAGATTATTTCAGATAAGACAGAGTGACAGCGAGTAACTAAGGTAAGGTGGGAGGGGGTTAGCAACTTTAGAGAGGTGGCAAAGGAAGACTTCTTGGAGAAGTGGAATTTGAGCTGATGTGAAGAATGAGAAGGAACCAGCATGAGAAAACATGGGGAAAGAATTCCAGGCAGAAGGAAAAGCTGATACAGAAGGCTTGAAGCAGGAACAACTTAAGGAACATAAAAGGAAGTGGTGGGAGATGAGGTCAGTAAGGGACAGATGATGAAGGATCCTGAAAACTACGGGAAGGAGTCTGGATTTTACTTAAAATACAACAAGGGGCGGTGGGGGGGAGGGTATGGCTCAGTGGTAGAATGTGTGCTTAGCATGTACAAGATTCTGGGTTCAATCCCCAGAACCTCCATAAATAGAATAGAAAGGAAAAAAGAAAAGAAAAATCAGAAGCCATTGGTGGGTTTTATACAGGGGGTCTAGGATTTTAAACTCTGACCACTTTGTGGAGAACAGATGGTAGAGGATCAAAGATAGAAGCAGGGAGATCTACAATTTGTAGACCAAGGGTAAGAAACTTCTTGGCTCCAAGGCAGGCTCTTGTTTTCAATTTGACTCTAGAGAAAATTCCAGCAGATAATGCAGCTTGTGCCTGGTGTGAAAATACAGCATAATTTTAAAAGATATTAAAAAGCAATATCAAAAAGGATTCCAAAAAGGCAATGTTAGCTGCTAAAACAGAGTATGTTTTCTATGTGAAAACACATGCTATGCTCACATTTTCCAGAACCATGAGCTGTATTTATTCTTTTGAAAATGTGATGAACAAGAGGCTTTCAAGAATACTCAAAGCAGACTCCTTATAGCTTTTATTGCAAATTTTGCAATGTTCCTTTACTTTTAATTTTCATTTTTAAAAACAGTATTAGAATATCCTTAAAATCAAGTCTCTGTCACTCAAGGACTTGGAAAAATTAAACTGTTTCTCTGTTTCTCCCATTCTCCTTCCTTCTTTCTCCATTTCCCATCTCATCCCATTTTCTTTCCCTCTTGAATATTCCCCATAACCATCATGTGAATCATATTATATTTTACATATTTGGTGTATTTATTAAATTATTCTTGCTCCTGTTTTAAAATATAAAAGCTGTCAATAGAACACATTATGTACATTTTTACTCAAAAAACTCCACAAATGATGAGGATAAGTGTACAGTATCCTCTGACTCACAGAAAGAGGTGGCTATGAACTTGGAGACAGTCTAGAGGTGGGAGATGGTTTGGAGCAAGAGTGAAGTTGGCATTAATTTGATCCTTCCTTCCTATGATGATAGAGGATACCCATGAGGAAGAAGTAAAATGACCAGTCTTTCCAAATTCAGTCTCCATTTGCCTACTCTCCTTACTCCCTCCTCACCCATATGCCTTTCAGAAAGACCAGTGAGTCAGAGAGCAGATGGTTCTTCTCATTAAGCTCTTTCATTTGGCTTCCCCCTGTGTTTGGCAAACATCGCCTACAACTGGCCTAAAGGAAATGCCAAGGAGACATTCCCAGGGACTGAAGGAAATACTCACTAATTGACAATGTCTTGAAGTTTATCTTGGTGCCATTGATTCCCCCAGCACTGGTGCTGGCCATGACCTGAACAGTGTAAGAGGTCTTTCGTGTCAGGGACTCCAGGTCATACTGAAGGATGCTGGCATTGACTGTCTTGGCTAAAGGAAAAATACAGAAGTCAAACACCAGAGCTAAGCCCAACTGAAAACTGTGCTTTAGCAGCACTGAAACAAGAGCATTGGAACCTGGACTTCCAGGCTTGCCCATCTCATAACCCAATCCCTCTATCCATGTTCTGACTAAAATTAGCCTATCAAGATGGCTCAAAGACCTGAATATAAGAGTTAAAACTATAACACTCTTAGATGACAACATACGGTAAATATATACAGTCTTGAATTTGGTGATGATTTCTTAGATATGACACCAAACACGCAAGCAGCAAAAGAAAATAGATTAAACTGGACATCATTAAAATGGAAGGTTTTTATACATCAAAAGATATTACCAAGAGAGTGAAAAAACAACTCACAGAAAGGAAAAAATATTTGCAAATCATATATGTGATAAGGAATTTGTATCTTGAATATATTTAAAAAAAACTCTTACAACTCAACAACTGAAGGACAAACAACCAAAGTTAAAAATAAACAAAGAGATTGAAAGGACTCTCTCCAAAGAAGATACACAAATGGACAGCAAGCACATACAAAGATGCTCAACATCGTTAGTTATAAAGGAAGTGCAAATGAAAACCACACTGAGATAGCACTTTACACCCACTAGGATAGGCATACTTTTCTTTTTAAATGGAAGATAGCAAGTGTTAGTAAAGATATGGAGAAATTGGAACTCTCGTGCATTGTGGTGGGAATGTAAATTGGTGTAGCTACTATGGAAAACAGTTTGATGGTTCCTCAGTAAGTTAAACTAGAATTACCATATGACCCAGCAAGTCTACTTCTAGGTATATACCACAAAGAATTGAAAGCAAGGATTCAGGTAATTACACACCAATGTTCATAGCAGTGTTAATCACAAAGGCTAAAGATAGAAATAACCCAAATGTCTTATCAACTGATGAGTGGATAAACAGACTGTTTATCCGTATAATAGAAAATTATTCAGCCATAAGAAGGAATGAGGCACTAATACACGCTACAGCATGGATAAGCTTTGAATACAGCGTGCCAAGTGAAAGAAGCCAGGCGTAAAAGACCATGTTGCATGATTCCATTTGTAGGAAACACCAGAATAGGTAAATCCACAGAAACAGAAAGCAATTTTGTGGCTGCCAGGGGCTGTGGGATGAGGGTAAGGAAGTGACTGATTCATGGGTACAGGGTTTCTGTTTGGGGTGGAAATATGTAGTGGTGACAGTTGACCAACATTATAGATATACTTAATGCCACTAAATTGTATACTTTCAAATGTTTAAAGTGGTAAATTTTATGTTGTATGTTTTTGTAGATATGAAACAACAACAAAAAAATTAGCCTAAACAGGAATCTAAGCCTAGCCCAGAATTTATGATGTCAGGACACGGTAGATTCAAGAAAAAGGCAGTGGGCAGTAGGAATCATGGTAAAACATCCTGCAGCTAAGTAAGTGCCACCAAGCAGGGTCTGTCCCCTCTCCACTCTCTAATTTGGGCCTTCCCCACTCTGGAATAATGGTAAGGAAGCTCCCAGGAGGCCCACCTGTTCACAGCCTGACTGGCACAATTATATCAATTCCTCTGGTTCCTACAGGGCTCTCAGGTACAATCATTTCACTCCCATTTGACTCTAGATCACTCAAGAGGCAGGTGCCCTTGGCCCCATTTTCAGACAAGGTCAAAGAGGCTAAGGGATTCATGCAAGGTGGCCAGGTATCAGCCATGGGAGCCACCCCTACAGCAGGTCTATACAGAGCATCTATCTGGGGCACGGAGGTTCTTTCAACTTAGCTATAAGCTTACTTACAGAATTCCTTTCCATCTTCAGCTTGGTAGAATATGGTGTAGTTGCTGATGAAACCATTTCTTTTGTTCTTGGGAATCTCTTTCCATGTAATTGTGACTGTCTTCACACCAATGTTCTCCACCTTGGTCATGGGACCTACTGATGGAGCTTTATAGGACAGGGAGATAAACAACAAACACTGAGTCACACCCAGCAGATCCTTCTCCCACAACGTCTTTGGCCAGTACTCAGACCATAATCAGTGCTGGAGGTGGGAGGTGGTGGCGGAAAGGGAACCGATGGATCAACTTGTTCAAGAAAACTGTTGTCTGGAGCCATCCATCTTGAACAGGAAGACAAGCAGTGCCAAAAACCAGAGGAAAAGTACTTTCTTACAGACCTCTCACTCTAATTTGGCACCCAGCTCTTTCATTCATATCCATAATAGCTCTTATCAGTTGAAGAGTATGCCTCCATGGACTACCTTTGAGTGACAGGATATATTTTCTAATGTTGAATCTGGAAGATGTTAACTTTCAAAAAGATAAAAATAAAGTTTGAGCAGTTCACCAATAAATCCTTTGCTTATTGCTGCATAATTAAAAATCATTTTTTAGCATCTCCAACTTACAATTAACTCTGTAGGATCCCTAACTTGGTCTTAACTAAATGTTGTTTCTGTTTACAGCACTGTTTTTACTAAGTTTCTTTGCAATTTTTGGCAAGTTATCTCACCTCTCCGAGCCTCAATTTTCCATTTGTGAAACGAGGGGCTTGGACTCAACGACCTCCAACGGCTACCCCAGCTTTAAAGTTTAGTGAATCTGACCACAATCGTGTCAAACATACATAGCTTAGTACAAGCTAAAGACGCAGCACAGATGAAGGCTACAGCAACACTGAATGAGCTGTAGGCCTTCACAGCCTTGTCGGAAGGTTGGACAAGCCCAGTGTTTTCTTTCCCCACAGGACCTTGTCCATACATACCACCTTCTTTGACATAAGTCTGGATGGAATATGGTTCACCCACTTGGTCTTTCAACATTGGATACACAGAGATGTTGTAGCACTGGAAAGGTTTTAATTTATCTGTTGAAAAGAGAGAGAGAGAAATAAGCATTAAGTGCAGAGTGCAGCATAGTAGGATGATAGACTAAGAGTTATAGCCCTCGACTTATGCAAGATATTCTATTTCTCTACAGTTTTCACCTCTGGAAAATAAGGAGGTTAGGTTGGATGGCCTCTAACATCTTTTCCAGCTCTAACATTTTAAAATAAATTCTTAGAACTAAGCCTGCACCACTCTGACAATATGACAGAGCCACTCAGGAAGGGAGAAGCAAGAGAGCCAGTCTCTCCTCCATCGCTGATCTTGTATGATTTAGGGGCACTGCAGAATAAACTGAATCCTTCTCTCAATAGCATATGCCCCTAGAGAACTCAGATACCATAAAGTTTAGCTCTTCTGTCTGTCTGCATCCCTACGTAAGCATGATTCTTCATATGGATGCTATTAAGTATTAAGAAATGTTTGGACTGACCGAATTGGGAGGGCAAAGCCTCACTTGCTTGTCGTACATGGTGCAGGAACTTTCTCAAAAAGAAGGCTACTCCCTGTATCAGTCATGTGGGGAGGGAGTCTAGCTCTTCAACAAGCAACCAGAACTGAAGGAGGTGCCCTGGGTAGGACAGATGGGATACAAACTCTGGTGTTAATCCCATGATCAAGATATCTGGGACGAGCTCTCTGATGGTAGGTGTTGAGATAGTGTTTTCCACCTGGAAACACTCCAGGTATCTGGTGTGATACCCATCACATCCTGTTCCTGCATTGCTGGGAAATGCCAAAAATTACACTTCAGTAAGCCTGCACTGGCTTGTCAAATTGTATTACTCACCTTTACAGCTTTGAAGCCAAGGTTAAGGATTTAAAAACTGATGAAAGTGAAACTGTCTCCTACACAGCAGGAATTTATAGGGTCCACAGTTACCTTTCTTTATTGTCCAGTTCTTGGCCTGAGACACAGATTCCCAGGAAATAAGTGAGGGCTCTGAGTCCAAATCTGGGACCCACTCAACCACCCATTTGTCCACCTTCAGAGTGAAGCTTTGCCACTCCACCACCAGCTGGTCCTGAGTAAGGCAAGCCTGCATGGCTGTGACGCACTGAACCGCTGAAAGGAGAGAAAAAGACTGCTTCACAACTACCCAAATCATCCTCCAAAGTCACCAACTTCATCAGCATCCATTCATTGCCCAAACTGTAAAGAGGGGCGGAGTTCAGAATCTCCATGCAGCCTTCCCTGATGGTGCTGTTTTCACTGCTTTTATTGTATCCCTTTTCTTTACCCCCAATATTTGATGATTAAGTGCCTTTTTAATATTTTGTTACTACCTCCTCCTCCCAATTTATGCATTTCCAGAAAAGCATCTCACTAGAGAGCTGATGACTAGGAAGTCTTACAGGGTAGCTCTGGTGTCTCCACAAGTCAAAGGAAAGCAAGCCTGAGACAAAGAATGACCCTCTAAAGGTAGAATTTCAGACACCAGGAATTCTGTGGCTGGGAAGCTGGGAGATGGTGACCCTAAAGTCATACCAGAGAGATGGCTTCAAATTTCAACTGTATAGGCTAGCCCTACACAACCTGGCTATGGAGTCCTACCCTCCAGGCAGTAAGAATTGTGTCTGTAGCAGAAAGATATGGACACCCCCATCCAAAGCACCTAGCTGTGAACTAATATAAAAATGACTACTTTTTCTGCAGGCCTAGCAGAAAACTCATCTGGGGAAATAGGCCACAGGATTTCTTTAACAGAAAAGTTGAACAGTGGCTTCAGATCCAGGATCTGGGATTTAATCAGAATCAGAGTGCTCCTTTATTGAACATGTTCTGAACATGCAGAGGAGAGGACAAGGGGGCCCAGGGAGGCAGAGAAGGAGGGCACGAAGGAGTGGGGTTCCGGAGACCACAGTGGGTGGCTCTAATCCACTCCTCACCAGTCGGAACACACCTGGACCTTCAAAACTGGCAGCCACAGGAAGTATATTGAAACATCAAAGACAGTCCTGGATGAGGGCAGAAGAGGAGATGGAGTCCTTCAAAGAAACCAAAACGCCTCTTGAAGCTAGAAGCCTAGGCAAGGGTAGAGAGTTGGTCTTGGGGGACAGGGGTACAGAATCCTACTATTTCTGTGCAACAAGCTCCAGCAGGCTGTGTGCATATTTAGTAGTCTCTGTTCTTGAAGGCCACAATTTATGAATCCTTTTCCTGAAGTTTGTGGGCCTTTATGAGACACTCTAGTTTCTAGTTCTAGAAGTAAGGCCAGGTAATTTGTCAACCTGAAAGGGTAGTTCTGAGGAAGAGAAAGGGTAGTTCTGAAAGGGTAGTTCTGAGGAAGGGAAACTGAGGTGTGGGGAAAATGTAAAGCTGGAGTAGGGGCAGAGGCCCAGGCAAGAAGCAGAGCCAGGAAATCAACCCCACCTAACCCCCGGGGCTCCCGCTTTCTCCTCATAGCCTCTAAGCATCCTCAGTCGCTGTTCCAGACAGGCTGGAAGTCATTACTGGAGCACTGGGAACCTCACCCAGCCTCTTATAGCTGTTAGTGCTCCCTGACCTTCTCAGATTCCCTCTGACTATTTTTACATGTTGCCTGGCTGGAATGAGATGTAACTTACACTGCAAAGTCCTCCTGCCGGGTCAAAATGGAACCACCCTCCCCAGGACTTTCAACTCAGATTGCACCTGTTATGAGTTGAATTTTGTACCCCTCCTTCCCCCTCACCAAAGATATCTCCTCAGTACTGCAGAATGTAACTGTATTTGGAAATTAGGTCATACTTATAGACCTAAGTCTTTAAGGTAAGATAGTGGGCCCTTAACCCGATATGACTGGTCTCCTGAAAAGTGGAATTTGGATGCAGAGACAGAGACACACATGAAGCTGGTCATGTGAAAAATGAGTCAGCGATTGGAGTTAGGCTGTTTCAAGCTAAGGAAAGCCTGGGCTTCTAGAAGCTGAAAGAAGGAAGGAAGGATCCTCCCCTAGAGGCTTTTGAGGGAGCATGGCCCTGCCAACACCTTGATTTCAGACTTCTAACCTCCAGAACAATGAGACAATGAGTTTCTATTGTTTGAAGCCACCCAGTCTATGGTGTTTGTTGGGAAGACCTGGGAAAATCAACCAGCACCTTTGGTTCAGCCTCCTCCTCGTCCTTGGCCTCAGTTTCTTCACTTCCTTTTCTGGTCTCTCTGATGTTTCCTAATAAATCACTTGTACACAAATCCTTAACTGAAGACGGGAGTGAATGTTTGTTGCTAAGCCCACACTCCTTCTCTTTACCAACATCGGAGCTCTGTGGAACAAGGACTAGGTATAAAGAGGAAACAAGCCCAGGCTCTGGACCACAGTGGGTGTGGAAACGGTTCAATCCAGCTGTGAGTCAACCTCGAAAGACAAAAGTCCTGGGCAGCAGGAAGGGGTGCTGAGAGAAATGTTTCCAAATCAACATTCTACTGAACATCAACTAACTGCTTTCACCACTCAACAATAACATTTTTTTTTTAAAGACAATTAATAGATTGCCCTAAGGCTTTATATATACATATTTTTAAAAATTGAAGTATAGTCAGTTTGCAATGTTGTGCTGTACACCAGAAATTGACACAACACTGTCAACAATAACTTTTTGAGCAATTTCTCCAAATACAGTATACCCCCAAGTGTGGTAGGAGACACACATCCCTCCTGGGGGGAGGGGAAAGGGACTTTGACTGTAAACACCATTAATTTCTTGTGTTTTGCAGTCTCTCTGTGCCTATCAAAAACCATTCTCAGATGCTGATGGTGCCTCACCTTTGCCAGCTGTCCTAGCCCAGCCTGAACTCTACCCCAGCTTGGTCCCACTGCCCTCCTCAGCACCTCATCACACAAGTGGCTGCACTTTGTTAGCCTCAGACTACTCCTGCTGCGTGGTGGCCAAGGTCTCCTAAACTCAGAGGGTATTCTTCCCAGAAGGAACCTGAAGATGTATCTATTCCAATTCTTTGTTTGAAAGGTGGGAAAATGGAGGCTCACAGAGATAAATAACAAATTCAGTGTTACATGGCATCTGTGACCAGATTTCTAAGTCACTGTGTTAATACCAAGTCCAAGGTTCTGGATGAGGTATATTATACAAGTTTGGAATCTTGCAGACCTGGACTTGAATTCTACCTGAGAGACTACTAAAAGCCTTCCTGAATCTCAGCTTCATCATCTATAAAATGAATCTAATAGTATCTACCCCATGGGTCATTTCAGGGATAGCATTAGATTAACCTGTGTCATCCTAGCACCATGCCTGACAAATCCTAATGGATAATATTTGATAATTATACTTACTTAAATATTGTCATAATTATTATTATTATTATTATTATAACTATTCTGCAGCTGACTCCACTTTCTTAAACAAGATTCTGTAGACTATTACTTTCTTATATGTCTAGGACAGGGATCTGTAAAGGGGTCTTAAAGGGCCAAATGGTAAACATTTTAGGTATTGGAGGCCTGTGTCACAATTATTTCACTTTGCCATTGTGCACAAAGGGAGACATAGACAGTATGTAAACAAAAAGGTGTGGTTGTATCCCAATAAAATTTATTTGCAAAAAACAGGTGTCAGGCCAGGTCTGGCCCACAAGCTATAGTTTGCCTACACCTGGTTTGGGACCATTAAAGCCGATGATTACACCGATGTTCATGACACAAAACAAGGAGCTTCAGAATTGGAAAAAAAAACAACAAAAAGCCCTAGGTGAATTTAGCATAATCTTAGTTAAAGTATATTACATAGTATTTTTAAAGTTGATAACCCATGCGTAATAGAAATTTAATCAGAAGTTTTATTAAGAATGATAATAATAATTAACACTAGACAAAGCACTTTACATACACAATCTCATTTAATCCTCACAATAGCTCAATGAGATACTTATTACTAAATAATAGCCCATCTTACAAGTAGCTAAGGTTTAGAAAGTTTAGATAATTTGCCCAAAGTTTATGGAGGAAAGATTTAAACCCAAGGCTGCTAGACTCCAAAGCCTATGTTTTTCTCCCCTACTCTTTACTGCCTCCCACTACGGAGTCACACCAGGAAACTTAGATTACTATTCAGCAATACCTCTATTAACAAAGAATGTGTATTCAGTGACACATGCATTTGTCAGAAACTTCATCACTGGGGTATTGGACAGGCAGGAACTAGAATGCCAGGAACTAAGGACTGTGGGGAATACTATTAAATACTAACTAAAATAATATCAAGTATAGCTCAAAACACACAAAAGTGTATATCTAGGAGTTCTAAAATGAGGCAAAAGAAGAAATGGTTAAGTTCAAGGAAAAGATAAAGAAGAAAGCACAGGCAGACAAGCCTAGACCTGGAGGTATAAATCTCAGAACCACTCTAGGTCTAAGAAATAGAGAGAGATGGAGAATTGGAGAGTGCATATCCCAGCTATGGTGTGTTTCAACAAATAGTTACTGAGTAAGCGCCTTGTCTCTGCTAACTGCACTATGCCTGCCATAGGCATCAGAAATGGAAGAGGAGAAGGAGGAGGAGAAAAACAGACAAAAATCTCTGCCCTCATGGAACATGCATCCTACTGAGGGAGAGAGAGGTAATAAACAAAGTAAATGAGAAAATCCAAAGGATGAGAAATAGTAAAATCTGTAGAGAAAAATAAAGTAGCGAAGAGGAAATCCATTGCCTGCAATTCTTTGAATAAGAATCAAAGAAGCTATTTTATTCCAAAATAGGATATAAAATATGAATTTGCCTGTAAGCAGTAAAATGTTAAAAATTACTTAATCAGAAGTATAATTTTGATTACACAAGTTATTGGGAAGTATGAACATTAGAAATTTTCCTAATTCTGATAGTCAAATGAAAGGGGGAAAAGAAGAAAATGGGAGAGTGAGCAAACCAAGGCTGGATGTGGTCAGTACTGTGAGGGGAAGATTTTGAAAGAGAGGTTTCAGCTGCTGAGGGCAAATGTGGCAGATATGACAGTTTGTAGAGCTCAACTCAGCTTACAATCACTCAGACCAAAAACAAATACAAGCTGAATGTAGAACTTCTAGGCTTATGAGTTTGTACCATATGATTTATAAAGCCTCTGATTTTCAACACAGGCTTTGTTCCAAAGAAACTATCTCAAGAGGCCCATTAATTACCAGAAGATAATGATCTCCCCACCATATCCTAAAACATCTTCTTTTCCATTTTGACTTGAGAGAAACCAACCTTTGAGAGGATAGGGACCACTCCTTGGCCAACTGGATGGGGCCAGGCATCTAAATAAGATGTTTGTGCTATACTTACACTTTTCATCAACAGCTGGAATCCTCAGGGTGGCTACTGGAGACTTTCCAAGAGAATTATAAGAAGTCACAGATATCCAGTAGGCCTTGCCTTCCAGATACAGTTCAAGCTGCTGGTTAGTGGTGTTTATAGTCTCTGTGAGGTTAGTGCTGTTTTCTGGAAAGTACCATATGTTGTAGCCAAGTGTTTTTTCCAGGACAGGGGCTCCTTTTGCCTTCTGAATACAAAGAAGACAAAATTTATTGCCAAAAATAAAGAAAGGCATTAAGATAGTGATGAATGGTGGGGATCAGGGGTGGGAGGTAATGTTAACTATTACGTGCTAAACTACAATCAGGTAATTACCCTTCTGGAATGAATAACATACCTTGAGCCATGAGATTAACCCCTCAGGTGCCAGAAGAGGGGATTTCTAAAATGGTCCCTTGGTACCAACCCTTGTCATAAATCGAATTCCATGAAGCTAAACTAGAGTGATGCCCAAATCAATGCAAGCAAGCCATCCCCCTTTTCCTTTTGACTGTATCTTTCCCTCCATCCCAAATGGGCAGAGGGGTATAAACTTAAACGTTGAAGCATGACCTCTGAGACAATCCCAAGTCTCTTCTAGCTCTGGGCTATTTCTTTCCTGGAAGCATCCAGGGGTTGAAGAGTATCTGGGCCCTTGCCTTTTATCTCCACAACTCCCCCTCTGAGGAGGCAGCAAGTTTCCGTGGACCAGGCATTCCAGCTAAGAAGACGAAAACATTTGAGGCTGCCCTACCAGACCCAAATCCTTGGTGAGAAACATAGGGTGACCCCAGGGGCTCTAAGCCAAACTCTTTTTCAGCCTTGAACCTAAGCCCACTAACCAGATGTTTTCCTAGAGATCAGCAGGCTGAGTATTTCCCAAGAATGATAAGGCTTTCCAGTTGTCTTTCTGTTATTGATAACACACATCAGTGGAGTGGACTGACTGAACGTAAGGTCAGAGGGACTTTAGAAGTCATTTTGTCCCACTGCCTTCCCAGTTCAGGAATTTCCTTTACAGGCTCCCATAACATAAAACCTAGAAGGAAGGTCAGGTAGAACCCTCCTCATGACTTTTATCTTTTATCTCTCAAGACAACTTGTTCTCTTTTTTGAATAACAGCTTTAGACTCTCCCTTCTGAGTAAGATGGCCCACATTCTGCCTATGGAATGTGTATCTCCTAGGCCTTTTCTCTTGCCTTTTGAGATGGCCTGCACTCTGCCTATGGAGTGTGTATCTATTTTTACTTCAAACTAAACACCCACCCCCATGCCTTATGGCCTCTCTGGCCTTCTGAGACAGACTGCACTCTTTGTCTATGAAGTGTGCATCTCCTTGAATAAATCTTAAATAAATAAATAAATAAATAAATAAAAGCTTTATTATAGACATAATTCACACACTGTAAAATTCACTTTTTTTCAAGTGTACAATTCAGTGGCTTTTAGTATATTCAAAGAGTTGTACAATAATCACCACTATCTAATTTTAGTCTATTCTTTTTTAAGCAACTCTAATTCTTAGAAAACTCCCCTACTGAAACAGAAGGAAGACCAGTCCCCAGGTGAAGGGGAGAAGGAGGAGGGCATTGAAGTCCATCTCACCTAGTTCACAGATTGGCCTATTTGACCACAGGTCTGGCCACATGTGGAGCTGGCCACATGTGGTATTTGCCATTGTTTGCTTTCCTTCCTCAAAAATATATTGACAGAGTCATTGGCTTCCACCCTTGATAACTGAGAAAGAATCCACAATATCTGGGTCTCAGAGATTTCCCAACACCACTGGCTGTGCTTGTCCTTGCCTGCTCCCTGCTGCCTATGAGGGTGTTCCTCAGCCCTGGGGTGTGAAGGGAGAGGAGAAAGGTAGAAGAATGCTCCAACCCAGAAGTAATTGGGATTGGGATGTCGTTTGAAAAAGTAGGGTGATTTCTCCATTTCCAGAAGGATTTTAAACTTGCCTGGACTTGGGCAAGAATGAGATAACATGGTGAGTATTTCCTGAGAATTTTGGAAACACATTAAAGAGTTTTGGCATCTCACTCACCTACCTCTCTCCTTCCCCTCAGCTTTCCCATCTTCCCTCTCCTATTGCCTGGCTGGGTTTTTTTTTTTCCCCCCCCTCTATTTGCCCTTTTCCTGTCCTGTTTATTCCCTCTTTCCCTCCTTTTCTTACCTTCTCCTCTAATCTGCTTCTCCTTCCTCCTCTTCTCTGTATTACCCATCTGGCTTCTCCTTTGGTCCTCACTGCCAGGTCTCCATCCTACAAAGGACCATTTGGCCCCTGTTCTGTCCTTGCACCCCACTATCCCAGTACTTAAGGGGACACATGTAATATATGTTGGCGATGACCTGAGGACACACTAGGAAGCTGGCCCCAAGTCAGTGCTCTCCTCCAATGTGGGGGTGAGGGCTATAGAATTTCACATTGCCTTCTACTGGAGGCCAGCCAGTGATTTCTTCTCCAGAAGATCAAGGTGCTTCCTGCACTTGCACTTTGTACCCATCCCTACTATTAACGTTTCAGACCAAAGAAGAGGGGACCAGGGTCTGTAATGCACGTTCAGGCCATCTACACAATGACGTATAGGATTTTAATGAGCTGGGAAACCATTCTGAGATCTGGGACAGAATAAAGCCTCTAGGGAATTAAATTAAGTTAAAATTTCAATTATCACAGTTCTTGGAGGTGTAAGAAACTAAGGCTTTTACACAGAAAGAGTAAATAAACAACCTAGAGGGAGATCACCTTCCACAACAACTTCACTGGCCTTCTTCCATCCACCCTGGCTGGTCTCAGGACTCGCCACAGATCCAGGCCATGTGGAGCTGCAAGAAACAAGAAGGAGGTGCTCAACTCAGAAGGGAGTTGCAGCAGGAGATGGTGAAATTAGCTGGGCTGCCTATTTAGAAAATGCAGTTGGTAAGGATTTGCTTGAGGTAGGAATAAATGGAGAGTAGAAGGCTGGCAACATTGCAATGACCAATGATGTCTTCATTTTGTGGCTGAAGGACTGGAATCAAACAAAGGTCAAAAATAAAACTGCTCTTGGATCTGATGACTTAATGTAAGGTAAAATAAAATAACAATAGACTCCTTTGCAATATAATTTATCATTCAAATCTGGATTGGAATGTGATATCTTATATCCTGTAAGATATAACATCCAACAGACATTAAAGCTGGGAAAGACACAGATAACTGATAAGGAGATTTATATATAATTTATGCCATATCAACTCCCCAAAAGGATGGCACTACATACTTACAAGGTTATAAAATATAAGAAAGAATTAAAGAAGAAAGAAGCAGAGAAATAATCTTTATTAAAAATCCCTCCCTGGGCTCTAAATTTAATGATGATCTTCCTGGCAGGAAAAGTAAACAAGAATCAAACTGGGTTGCATATTTCTCATGGCCTGATAAAAAGGAAACATAGTGATCCATGTGAAGAGGCAAGTATTTTCTGGCTACGGGCACTGAATTCATAAATGGAATTTATCGTGTGGGTCCTCTCAAAAAAGATGAAGGCTGACACCTGCAATCAGAAATATGGCACGTGTATACCTCTCATGGTTGTCTTCTATAAAATGCAAGGGTACAGCGTTAAACTTGATTTATGCATCTCTCTAGTGAACAACGTAACTGAAGACAACATAGTTCATGTGTTAGCGTCTGATGATCTAACCATCCAGAGATAAAACTTACAAAAACAAGAAGAATTTATATTACACTTGATCTCTAGACTGTATCTCTCAAATATCATGTCTCAAGGAGTTCTGACAAAAAGTTGCTCACTGGCAACTTATAGTTAAATCCTCTGATGTGGATCTGAAACTTCAAAATGCTCGTCTTCTGATTAAACAATGATATACACACTTCAGTCATGAGAAGAAAGCGGAGAGTTCTAAAAACCTGTGCCCAAGGCTGATGGGTTATAATTTGGAGAACTGAAATGTTTCTAACTGACGCTACAGTTGACGCTACTCTGAATCTCTTCTTGAGGAAATCAGATGGTTGAAAATAATGTAATTTAGTCTGCACCACTCAGGCCAAGATCTAAATTATTTTAGTGCTGAGAGATTCTTTTCAGAGATCTCTTTAACTTTAAGTGATTGAGTGTTTTAAAGTGAAATTACACACTGAACTCTAATGACAACTTCATAATGTAGGAATGTGCTAAAGGGCAATTAGGGCAATAACATATCTTGTCATCAATGGAGAATCACACTTCTACAACTACTCTTGTAGCAGCCCAAGTGTGGGTAACACAGTCTAACTGTTAGGTTCTGAGTCTCCCAGTGAGATCTATTATAATTCGATATAAGTTGCATAGAAGGAAATTTGAATTATTTAGACTTTACATATGGCTCAGTCTGCATTCCACTGAGATGTTGTCTTACAAGTTCTGTCAGCAGTTTTCTGATTTCCCAAAGGTCTTTATTGAATTGAAGACAGGAGAGCCAGGACTCAGCTTTCTCAGACAGAGAGCAACAGGCTGGTTTCGGCCACATCTAAAAGCCAAGGAGATGTGAGCAGAGACAGATCCTCCCAGAAGAGAGCCTCAGCACAAGGCCGCAAAGACCCTAGACCTTCAGATGTGACCCACAGAATAGGAAAGCCTCTCACTCTGTCTCTTGCTTGCAGAGTCTCTCTGTTCCACTTATGTGGAAGTCACACTCAGGGTAATAATATTGAGAGTAAAAGAAAAAATATAAAGGCAAAGTGTTCCTTATAATCCAGTTCCAAATATTCATCTGAAGTACAGACAGAAGCAAAAATAAACTGATTATTAAGTAATGAATCATGCTAGTCACTTGATTAGACATGAGTAAAATTCTCCTTAGATTTATCCCATAGGCAGCCACTTAGTTCTAGCAGATGGTGATAATGAACGAATTTAATTGGGAGTTTTCCTTTCACTGAGGCACTACTTCCAGTAGTGCACTTTCAGGCACTACTGAAAATGTGGTCCAAAGAGAAACAGTCTTCTCAATGTAAACTTCCCACAGATGCAGGTTTTAGTACAACCATTGTCTGACCAGCATGTAAATCTACAATTATTACACCCAATGTTCCACTGACCATGAGTTAATAATGAATTTGCAGTTTAATCGAAGAGGAAAAAGCAATAATTCTGTATTTGTGAAGAACAATATTGAGTTTTTCCAAATCTGCCAAAATATCTACTTATTCAAAGGCATTGATTATTTGGACAGATATAGTAACAATTTGCTGCTATGCTGTTTCTATTACAATCTGGAAATAAACCACAACCACCACCACCAATCAACACCTCAGACACCTCCTGCTGCCCTTGCTGAAGATCAACTCAAAGAATTGCTAACTTTTAGCAAGTGTCACTGTACTTAGCATTTTACCTGAATTATCTCATTTAACCTCCAGAGCCCTATAATTAGGTCCACCAATACCATTATCTCCATTTCTGAGGCACAAAAAAGTGAAATAACTGCCCAATGTCATAAACTTTTAAGTAATAAACCCAGGATTTGAATATAATTATATCTGCTTCATGTAGTAGGTATTTATATGCTTAAGCATAGGTAAATAAACCTAATAATCAATATGTTGAAATCCAAAAGCAAATAGGTAGTGTTTCACATTCAACTTAGAATAGAAATCTTCAAACAATTAGAAAAGGTTTGAGGTGGTGTGTATTAAACAAATGGCATTTTAAATAGGGAGACAAATAGTTAATGAATTAAAAAAGGAGAAATTAGGATTTGCTGGGGGTGAGGGGTATATTTTCATCAGTTTCTTCTTAGATTCTGAAAAAATTAAGAAAAACAAAAGCAAAATTCTCTAGTGGTGACTTTGATAAAAGCTTATTTGATTTAATTAGTAAAAGGCACAGAGAACACCAGCTTCCAGTGTTTTGCTAATCAATCTTAGCCAAGCTAGCTGACATAATAAATCTACTGAAAGGATAAATCAATTCTGGCAGCAAAACAAGTGGATGAAACTGTCATTAGGGAGTTGCTGGATTGTGATGAGCTAACTTGACACTGAGCCATAAGGACACCAGCAGGTCACTGGAAAGAAGAGTCAGCTACAGGTAGAAGACCTGTATACAAAACAAGATCAGACCCAGGCTAGAACTCAGTCTCCCAGGTTGCCTGCTGAAAGGTGTGGCAAAGGGAGAGGACAATTTGTACAATGATAATGCATGCATCCATCCTAATATTTTAAAAGGGAGGGCTCACCTGAGACACAGGCAGCAATAACTGAGCACTCCAAAAAATTATAACCATCATGCCATCTTTATGTGCTGTTTGATACTTGTAAACTGTTATATTTGTTTTGGGACTGGAAAACTTTGAGATGATATCCATAGAATATAAATGTGTTCCTACATGCTGTCTATAATTTTAATCAAAAGTTTCATTAGATCCACACCTTGACTAGTTTTGTTTTAACCATGCATGTATTTTTATTTATTTAAAATTTCTATACCCATTACCATTTGTAAGGCACTATTCTAAGAACTTAAACACATAATGATTAGGGATTTTTTTTAAACTTCTTCCTGTACTGCTACAGCCTGGCATGGAAGCCTGGATGCCTGAATGGCACAGAAGAATGGAATCTTAGGGTGAGAAGGGCCTTCAGAAGCCATCTAGCACAATTCCCCATATGTGGCAATGAATCCCTGTTGTGTAACTACATCTACCAACAGTCCAGACTAAGCATGAGCATCTCCAATAGGAGATACACAATTCAGAAAGCACCAGATTATTTCCAGATATCTGACCATATGGGAGAACATGCCAAACATCTGTTAATACCAACTTGGGTCTCACGGGCAACTCAACCAGGATCCAGAGGAATAAAATTATGTCATATGGACCAGGGAGCATAGAAGCTGATCCCACATGTTACCCGAGACCAGTGTGGCACTTAGTTGTAAGACTGACTAAGAAGGGCCTGAAATCATGCCAGAGGTTGAGGAGGGGCAGGGGCACAGATTCATAGTCTAAAACTTACACGTCCTACAGACAAAGTTGAAGCCTCAGAAGGTTAGAAGGATCAGCATTTTCATGTTTCTTTTCCATATTTCAGAAGATACATGGCCTTCAACAAGTATTCATTTAATTAGTCATTCATTCATTCGTTTATTGTATTAGGCTGAAAAATGGACCTCAAAGATATAAGTCCAAATCTCTAAAACCTGTAAGTGTTACTTTATATGGTCAAAGGGATTTTTGTAGCTGTGATTAGGTGAAGATCTTGAGATGGGGAGATTATCCTGGTGGACTCTAAATATTATCACACAGGTCATTATAAGAGGGAAGCAGACAGATTTGACACAGCAAAGGAGAAGAAGGTAATGTGATAACACAAGCAGAGATTGGAGTAGTATGTTTTGTACATAGGAAGGGGCCACAAACCAAGGAATACAGGCAGCCACTAGAAGGTGGGAGAGGCAAGAAAATATATTCTCCCCTCAGAGTCTCCAAAAGGAGACAACCCTGCCAACACTTTGACTTTAGTCCAGTGAAACTGACTTTGGACTTCTTACTTCCAGACTATAAGAGGAAAAAAAAAGTGTGCTGCTTTTAGCTACTAAGTTTGTGGCAATTTTTTACAGTGACCAAAGGAAACTAATACATTCATCAAATTTATTGACCATACTGGGGATCAGGCACTGGGCAAGGCTCTTGATTTACAGAGAAGACTAACATGCTGAGTGACCCTGAGCAACTGGGAGCTGGTAAACTCAGCTCCCTCACCTGCAAATGGGGGTGATTCTACATAATTTATGGGGCTTTTAGGCATAATACTAATAGGAAATCTGGTATCTATCAAATGTTTACTATGGGCTAAACATATCATTTCATTTGATCTTTAAAATAATATTAAAAAGTAGGTACTACTATTAACTCAATTTTACAAATTATGTTCTGTTATGGAAATGGGAAATAAATAGTGAGGAGACTGAGGCTTAGAGATGAGGTATCTTGCCCCAAATCACTCCAGAGCCAGGCTGGGATTTATACCAAGCCCATAGACTCAAAGCACTGTTCTTAGTTACTATACCTGACTCAGGGCAAGCACTCAACCAATGTGCAATCCCTTTCTCACTCCTCTCAGTATCATTAAAGATGTGACATTTTTTCCTTGTTTGTTATACTGTCAACTAAAAATTGGCACTTGCCATCTGCCTCTACAAGGACTGAATCACGTTGGTACTTGCCATCTACCTCTGCTTGGATTAAATCATAATCCACTGCAGCCAATGACCTCCAACACACCCTGAAAGGAGTTCAGGATGGAGGTCAGGAATGAGGTACTCTGTGTTCTGGGAAAACTGGCAGAACAGGCCTTCAGACAGTTAGATATTTTCAGGAGAAGACTTTATGAGCCCAAATTCTTGCATCTCCTCATATTTAGAAAAGCACTAAAATCATTAAAGGGGACATCTGCTTCTGGTTACTAGCAGCAAGCCTCTGCCTAAATGTGTGCTTGACTGCACGTATCCCCCTTCACTGAAATCACATATGATACTGATGTTCCCCTCTACCTCTTCAGAGCAGTTCCTCAGAGCTATCTGAGATGCTGTCTCCTGGGCTATAATCCTCATTTTGACCCAAATGAGAGTTTGACCCAAACTCTCATGTTGTGTGACTTTATTTCAGTAGACAACATCTTTACTTACTATTTTTAGTAGTAGCTGCAAGGTTTACAATATATATGTTTACTTTATCATAGGATATCTTTAAATCATATTATACCATTTCATAGATACTATAAGAACTTTATACGAAGATTAAAGATGTGATCTTTTGCCTTGAGGGCAAAAAGCCACTAACATAACTCACGCCGTCAGAGAAGGGCCAGCTCATCCTGTGGGCTCAGGTGGGCACAGTGGCCCCATAGAAGGGGCCACACCGGACTGTGGGATCCCACAATTCCCAAGTACAGCATGTGTCAAAACCCACAAAGGCTCAGCCTCGGCCGTCCTAAACCAGAGTAAACAGCAAAGGAATTATGAGGGACCAACTTGCCTTCTTCCTCGGTTATTCCCCTTTTTTCTTCGCTCCAGTCACTCCACAGCCTTGACTCCTCAGTCACACAGCACAGCTCTACGGCATACTCGGTAAAAGCCTGCAGCCCAGTGAGGTTGTATGCTGCTTCTTTACCCACTTCTCTTTCAGTGAAGTTGACTTCCACCTAAAAGACAGAGACAACCCTGAAGCCAGATGGGAGACCACGTTATCTTTCCATTTTCCTTCTCTACTCCCCAACCCTGTCTTACCCTTTCAGAACTAGTAGTGTTGTCGCTCAATTTTTAAAATATATAATTTTCATAAATAAACCTTTACACACACCTGGGGACCATTAGCACCTAAACAGAGTTCAGTCACTCGGAACCACCACCCCTCCCCATTTCCCACTTCTAAGCCTGTGAAGCAGAGATTCCTGCCTCTGGGCTGGATGTGAGTGACCAGAGTCTTGCTGTTCTAAAAGATGCAAGGTGGAGTCCTGGGATCCAGGGCAATGTGGGCCTCAGTTTAAACTCTGGAGGAAACAACAATGCCTAGAAACAAGGTCTCAAGGAACAGTAGGTAACAGAGACCTTCGCGGAATTAAGTTCCTCCTCATGTCATGGAGAAAACCCGTGGACAAAACAAAGCTAAGTTATCATGGATTACCTCAGCATTTGTAATGGGCAGAACTAGGATCAGAGTACAGACCGCCCCACCCTTAGACTCTTTCCCTCTATCTAAGTCTTCCATTCCAAATTATTGGTCTGCAGGTAACCAGTCAAGATGCTAAAGATCTCAGCAACCTGGATGTATAAGTTCATTTTGACACTCTCGCCCTGGGGTGGGGAGTGGGGAGAGATAAATAAATCACTTCTCCTTTCTAGACCTCAGTTTCCTCATTAGTAAAATTAGTGTGTTGCTTTATAGAATCCCTAAAGTCCCTTACAGACTCAACTCTGCAAAAGAAACTAAAATCTCAGTTATGTATTTCTGTTGCTGCAACATAAACTTTTAGCTGTTGCTTTATATACATTTATACTGAGTTGATTAATAAAAATAAACTGCATGTCCATAAAAGGCATGTCCATTTTGTGAGTATGCACAATATTTCCTTAGAAGAGAAGGAAGTTCTATTATTTCTTATGCATATGTAACAGCTGTGAAAATAGGTCCTGGGCCTAAAGGAAATTTGGCAAAATGAGGATGTATATATGTGGCCAAAAGCTGAGCATCCCAGCTACAGATGGACAGTTCTGAACACCCAGCCTAGTGAGATGGTGTCAGAGCAAGGAAGTAGCATCCAGAGGTGGAGAGCAGTTCCGCTGCTGAATCCTGGGTGCCCTGAGAACCCGATTTCGACAGCCCCTGGAGATGGTGCACTGGTAGAATAAGGTTGTTGGGACTATAACTTGGGACAATCCATCATCTCTGGGAAAGTAGCCTCCCCAATTTACCTTATGGGTAAAACCAGTTGAAGCCAGATTAAGACCTTTAGGAGAAGTCCAGCCACATGGTGCCCTCCATACATAAATCAAAATAAAAACAATATTAATTCATAAAATGTGTGAAGATGTCTTAAAGTTCTATTCTACTTTTCATGCTTTAAAAAATACGTAATAATTTGTAAAAAAAAAAACAAAAACAACTTTCAAATGTTTCCTCCTGCTTTGCTAGTGCTGTCAGCACACCCTTGGCCTACTTGCTGGGTCTCCTCGCATTTAGGTTCAGGATCTGCTGTCTAATGTTCCTGTGCAAGCCTGTTCTTCTCAGCCGTAGCCCCAATGGGGAAAAGAAGCTCTTGTCTTCCAAACAGACTGCCTGTAAGGTTCTTTCACTGTGGCTTTTTGTCCAGGCTATGTGACTTTGGCCCTCACAGGGTCCAGGATCAATTGATCCTCCATATACAGGCTTAAACCTAAAACTTCCCCAACTCAACACAAGAAATAGTCTCAGACCAAAACACTAATTAACTTTATCAGGTTTGTTTCTAATAATCAATACTTGTGCCAAATCCTAGCTTATTCAAAGTGTTTATATCTTAAGAGATAAGTCAGAAATTTTGGAGCAGAGCCTGAATCAAACCCTTAAAACAGTCTTGAGAGCCTTTTGTAGAGTGTTCACATGGTTCCATTTTATTATAAAGGTGGAAATTCTTGACACTAGGGCCACAGGAAGGCGGTTTGCAGGCTAAAGTATGGTCAAATGAATGACTGAACTTGGAGTCAGAAAACCTGGGCTCAAGTCTGCAACTTACAAACCTTGAGATCTTGGACAGGTGATTTAAGCTCTCTACATTGCAGTTTACTTATCTGTAATAATAAAAATAGTGATGCCTCATTTATAGGATATTTGCAAGGATTAAAAAAAGCACTTTGTAACCCTTATAGCAATATACAAACACAAATCTTGCTATATGGACATACTGGGGATTTCAGAATTAGTTTTTATATGGTTTAGTTTAATCAAACATTTACTAAGCACATGTGCCAGGCAATGGGAAGACAGATGAAAATCAAGGTCTCTGTGTTTGAGAAACTTATAGTCTAATGCTGGGGAAGATGACTTGAAATGACTGTTACATGCAATGACAGAGGAGGAGCACCTAGCTCAGACTCTCAAAAGGAAATATGTCAGACCCGAATTCTGAGAAATGAATAGATTCACGGCAAGAGTAGAGGTACAAAGCAGAGAATGTTTTAAGCAGAAGCACAAACAAGTGAAATGACATGACACAAGGGAACCTAGCAATTCAGGATTACTAGAGAAGCCAGAGCAAGATGTAAGATGAGGTTGGAGAGGTCAATAGGGGCTGGGTTTTAGAGGGTTAAGGATTTGGGCCTTTTTCCACTGATAATGGGATGGGAATCATTCACAGAAGGTTGGGTTGGTTTAGTTGGGTTTAAAACTGAGTAGACTTGGTCGTGTTTGAAAGCTGAAAGGAGAGAGATACAGGCTGCACATTCCATTTTCCTCCCTTTGCACTTTCTCAAGGAGAGAAAGAAGAAGGTTATATTCCCTTCAAGGGATTGGAAGGAAGGAGGCAAAGATGAGGGCAGATGTAGGTGAATTTACCAAAGAGGCAGGTGACAGAATGCTAGAGTTGGGGTAGTTTGCATATGCTGCCCTCACTTAGTATTGGGCATGGTTTAGTAATTTTCCAGAGGGATTAGATCCTGGCTTGTTTTTCTTGTTGAATCTTATCCCAGCAGCCACAGGACTCAAGTCCCAGATAAATAAAAGAAATCAAGGGTTGCTAGCCAGTAGATCACTCCAGAGGTTCCTCAGACTCACTGAGACCATGACATGTGATACAAAAGAAATGAGCTTATGCTGTGCTGGGGACTTCCCTGCTTAGGAGTCCTCTTCTGGGTTCCAGAAACTACAAATCCATGGGTCTTGTATTATACATAGTCAGTCCTAGGAGGATGGATCCAGAGCTGGCACAGAAAGGGAGCTGAGAGGAAGAGTAAACATCATTTCTCTTGCCTTGAATATAAGACAAGTGAAACTTAACTAATTTTTCTTTTCTAAAAGAGTGCTGGTCTAGCAGAGGATGCAATAGACAGTATCTACGTATTTCAGCAAAGGAAAAAGTCTAGTGATGGCCTCATGGGCAAGATAAAAAAAGTAGGTGGAATGACTTTGGTGATAACTAACTGTATTCAAAGACGCCTGAGTAAATGACCACACTCAAAGGAGACGCTGATGCCTCCAGATGGGCTCTGACATAGTCACTCTTTTTGATTGAAGATTAGATAAAAGTACAGAAGTAAGTGTTATCACATCTGAAGATACTGAAAAGTTATAAAGTAATAAGTTAACTATAAGTTTTATTGAAAAGTTAGCAAGTAGAAAGTTAACTACAAGTTTCGGGTGATAGAATAAAGATTCTAAAGAGGCCGAAATGGTGGATAAGACCAACATGAAGAAATTCAATAGGAATAAATAAAGCAGCAGAATTTTAGGTTAAAAACAAACAAGTTGTAAGATAGTGAAGATGTTTTTACTAGAAAATCTCATGTGTGTGTGTGGGGAGTCTTAAAGATTTAACTGATTTAATTGGCTAGGAGCTGATGAAGAATCAATAATGTAAGTTGGTTATTTTAAAAAGTTGATATAATTTCAGACTGCATTGATAGATATATGAGAATTATCTCTGAACGGTAAGGTAAGAAAACATATCTTAAGACACAAAAGGCATTAAACTTAAAGGAAAAGATTGATAAAATTTGACAGTATTAAAATTAAGAAGTTCTGTTTATCTAAAGTTACCACTTAAGAGAGTGAAAAGGCAAGCCATGTGGTAAGAGATATTTAAATACACATAAAAAAAAATAAAGGACTCACAAATAGAATATAGAAGGAACTCCCACAAGTCAATTAAAATCAGGCAGATCATCCAACAGAATAAACATGCAAAAGGCTTAAATTAACACTTCACCAAGAAGGACTCTAAATGACCAATAAACACATGGAAAGGTATGCAGCCTCATTCAAAGTGAGTTAAATGCAAATTAAAGCCATGATTCTATTGCATTCATACAAGGAATACTACACTGCAATGAAAATGTACAAACTCCAGCACTGTATAACGTGAATGGATCTTAAAAGAACAATATATAGAGAAAGAAGCAAAACATAAAGAAAATACAAAATGTATGGATTCCTTTTATATAATGTCTCAAACTACGTTGTTCAGGAATGCAGGCTTACATGGTAAAAACCATAATAAAAAGTAGGGAAGTAATTACCATGAAAATTGGGGTAATTCTTAGCTCTAAAGGCAGGAAGCCTGTGTCATCAGGAAAAGGTAGATGGGGGCTCTGGTGTGCTATTTTTACCTCAGTGGTTTTCACATGAGTACTGATTTAATAATAATTGGTTAAATGCAATATGTTTTATTCACTTTTCTAAACATGTGTTATACATCACAATTTCATGAAACATTAGAAAAATTAAAAAGGAAATGGCAAAAAAAAAAAAAAAAAGAAAAGAAAAGGAAATGGCCAAGCCACTGAATTTCTGGCAGCCAACAAAGCTAGACACAAACCAGGGTGGAATGCAAAAGTTAACTTCTCACTTTTTTCATTTGTCCCTTGGCCATTTCCCATCTAAAAGGCCCAAATGGGAAACCAGGAAGAAAGGTATTGACTATTGTCTATCTTCTATTTTCAATGTAGAAAATGGAAAAAATGATTCCAAGTCAACAAAAGTTGTCAATAATTCTCTTATTTGGGCTCTATAATAGAAACATTTTAATGGCTTAACTTACCCAGTGGGTACTGTTTACTGTTCTGAATCGAAGTATGTATTTAAAATTAGATGACTTAGGTGCCAATACAGGCCTCACCCATCTTATTTGAACCATTCGTTTAACACCCGAAACTGGTTTCACACTGGAAATCTTGGGTGGCTCGGTTTTAACTGAAAATGAAAATCACACAGTTCTCATATCTGCAAAAAGATCAGAAAGTACTAATAACATTGACCCAGAATTGGAAAAAAAAAAAACCTAGGAAGAAAATTATAGTACATATTCTGTGATTTGCTGTATGCAAATAGCATTAATGCAAAAGGAATGCTTGCCACCTCCCATCCTCACAAGAAAAGAATGTCTAATGAGGAGAGGAGATATTCCTAAGATTTTTCTGCATATCGGCCTTCTACTGACTGGGTCAGACCTTATGTTGAGAATAAAGGAGGTAAAATGAAGAGACTACAGGACCAGAAAATGGGCTGTTCCCCTTCACTCCCCTTTCCTCCCCTCAGCCTCTCTTTCTTTGATCCCTAGGAGGAAGGAGTGCCCAGTAGAAAGCGCTTGTCATTTCGCCTGAACACTGCAAACATTCTCACCCAAATCTCTCTTTGAAAATGGGTTTTCTTTTCTGGTTATAAAAGTAACATATGCTCATTCCAAAATTTTTTTAAATATAGAAAGAACATAAAGAAAAACTTTTGCCATCAGCCAGAGATAACCATTATTAGCACTATGGTGAACTTCCAGGCTTTTTACCATGCAAGAATTTGTATACTTTTTTTGGGGGGGGGTAATTAAGTCTATTTATTTCATTATTTTTTTAATGGAGGTACTAGGGATTGAACCCAGGACCTCCTGCATGCTAAGTATGCACTCTACCACTTGAGCTATGCCCTCCCCCCAAGAATTTGTATATTTTTAAAATAAAATTGATATTATACTAAATAAAGCTTTTGTCATTTTTAAAAAATTTACAAAGTAAGGAAATATCCTCTTGCATTATAAATTCTTCAAAACATGATTTTTTCAAAGCTTCATAATATTCTAGCTTATGAACAAACAAGTTATTTGACCCTTTCTCTATTACTGCACATAGTGCTCCCAGTTTTTCATGTTAAACCTCCCTGAGAATAGAAGCTGGGTCTTGATCACAAAGCCTAGAATTAACACTTGACACTTAGAAGGTATCAGGTATTTATGAAGTGAATAAATAAATGGATAATAGTTGCTTCTTTGCATCACTGATGGGTTCCTTAGATCCCCTAGGATAGAATAATTAAATAAAAGTGTATAAACATTTTTAGGGCTGCTTCCCATGAAATGTCATTTTGCTTTCCAAAAAAAGCTACACTAATTTCAGTGTATGTATATATCACAATTTCTTTATTCATGAATCTGTTGGTGGACATTTAGGTTGTTTCTGTATCTTAGCTATTGTGAATAATATTTCAATGAACATGGAAATTCAGGTATCTCTTTGAGATCTGGATTTCAATTCCCTTTGGATAAATGCCAGAAGTGGGTTTGATGGATCATATGGTACTTATATTTTTAATTTTTTGAGGAACCACCATACTGTTTTCCATAATGGTTGTATCAATTTACATTCTGACCAGGGGTACCAGGGTCCTCTTTTCTCCACATCCTCACCATTTATCTTTTGGCTTTTTAAATAATGGTCACTCAAATTGTATGAAGTGATTGTGATTTTAATTTACATTTCCCTGATGATTAGTGATGTTGAGCACCTTTTCACATACCTGTTGGCCATCTGTATGCTCTATGTCTTCTTTGGAGAAACGTCTATTTGGGTCTTTTTACTATTTTTAAATAGGACTATTTGCTTTTTTTTTTTTTTTTTTTTTTTTTTTTGCTTTTGAGTGGTAGGAGTTTCTTATTTCTTTTTGGATATTGGCCCTTCATCAGATATATGATTTGCAAATATTTTCTCCCATTCTGCAGGGTGCAGAATCATTTATTGACTGTTTCTTTTGCTGTACAGGTTTTTTTTCAGTTTTATATAATCCCACTTATTTATCTTCACTTTTGTTGCCTGTACTTTTAGTGTCTTATCCAAAAAAAAATTATTGCCAAGATAAATGTCATGGAGCTTCTTCTCTGTTTTCTTTTAGGAATTTTATGATTTCAGGTCTTATGTTTATATCTTTAACACATTTTTAGTTGATTTTTCTGTATGGTGTAAAATATGAGTCCAATTTCTTTTTTCTTTTCTTTTTTTTTTTTTTTTTTTTGCATATGGATATCCAGTTTTCCCAACACCCTTTATTGAAGAGACTATCCTTTTCTCATTTTATATTCTTGGTGTCCTTGTTGAAGATCAGATGATCATATATGCAGTATTTACTTCTGGGCTCTTTAGTCAGTTCCATTGGTCTATGTCTGGTTTTATGCCAATACCATACTGTTTTGATTACTATAGCTTTGTAGTATACTTTGAAATCAAGTAGTGTGATGCCTCCAGATTGGTTCTTCTTGTTCAAAATTGCTTTGGCTATTCAGAGTCTTTTGTGGTCCCATATCAATTTTAGAATTTTTTTTTTTCTGTTTCTTTGGAAAATGCCATTGGAATTTTGATAGGGATTGCATTGAATTCATAGATTGCTTTGTGTTACATGGACATTTTAACAGTATTAATTCTTCCAATCCATGAATACAGAGTATAATTTCATTTATTTCTGTCTTCTTCAATTTCTTTTATTTATAGGTTTCAGTGTATAGATCTTTCACCTCCTTTGTTAAATTTAGTCTTAAGTATTTTATTCTTTTTGATGCTATTATAAGTAGGATTGTTTTCTTAATCTTTTTTTTTTCTTGATAGATCTCAGTACTTAGCAACACTTTACCAGGTCCTAGATAATACATTATAAAAACAAAATTTCTTCAGAGATTAATTTTACAAATCTGTGTTCTACTAATTTAGACCAAAATTCCTTCTCATTCTAAGTTTTAATCAGTGGTAGTTATAGAATATTTAAATATCTACTATATCTAGTTGAAAGAGGGATAGAAGTTTTGGATTTTATGTGTTTTTCTTTTTTAGTTATCTTTGTGACACAATTTATTTTTAGTAATTTTAACTGCTAAAGTAATACATATTCACTTTAAGAAAGAAAAGATAATAATAATAAAGGTTTATGTTTAAAAAGTGAATAACCTTGCCCCTTCCAGGTCCATCATCAAGAGGTAAACCCAGTGTTTGCCATGTGAGGTAAGCCATCCAGAGGGAGTTCTTAACAAATGTTTTAAAAAGAAACCCTGGTCAAACACTTTACAAAAAGAAAATCTTAGGCCCAGATATCTACACTGGTGAAGTCTATCAAAGGCTTAAAGACAAGGTAACACTTGTAATTCAGAAACTCTTTCAAAAAATAGAAGACCAGGAAACACTTTTCAAGTCAAGAATTGAAACATAAGTTCACACAAAAATTTGTACATCAATATTCATAAAAGCAGTATTCCTAATAACCAAAAAGTGGAAAAAACCTAAATGTCCATCAACTGATGTATGGCTAAACAAAATGTGGTATATCACTACAGTGGAATATTATTCAGTTATAAAAAGGAACAAAGTATACATACATAAATGCTACAACATGGATTGAACCTTGAAAACATTACGCTAAGTGAAAGAATAAGATACTAAGGCCACATACTGTATCATGACGTTTACATAAAATATCAAAAATAGGCAGATCCATAAAGACAGAAAATAGATTTGTGGTGTTGCAGAGATTAGGGGAAGGTGGAAATAAGGGACTGGGGGACTGTTAATGGGAATGAAGTTTCTTTAGATGGGTAATGAAAATGTTCTGGAATTAGATATTGGTAATGTTTGCACAACTTTGTATGATTTTTAAAAAACACTAAATTGTCATTTTTAAAAGGTGAACCTTGTTGCATGTGAATTATATCTCACAAAAGCTGCTACTTAAAAATTATATAGTGAAAATGAGATTTTGAAAAAGAATTTAAAAGGTAAGAATTAGACATTTTAAAAATAAGAGTTTTACTCTCTTTTCCTACATGAGAATAATGTTTTAAGTGGGAAACACTCTGTTTCTTTGAGTAAAATTTATGGTACAAACTGCAAGAGGAAATCAGGAACCACCAAAAAGTCTCTTTTCATTTTTTTTCATATGGTCAGTTCCTTCCTTCTTTCCTCCCTCCCTCTCTCCCTTCCTTCCTTCCTCCCTTTCTCCCTCCCTCTTTCTCTTCCTTCTTCAATAAGACAGGTTTTCTGTATATCTGTAACACACCTATTATATCCTTGAGCTTTGAGTCTGGTTTTGAGTCCAGAGATATCTCTTAAAAAAAAAAAGGAGTATCTTTTAATAAAAGAGTATGTAAGAATATCAAATGACACTTACTTACGGTATCTAAATTCCAACGTGTTATATCAGATTGAATGACACCATCTGCATTTCGAGCTTCCACTTGAATGGTATAAATATCTGGTCTTGTTATATTTGGAAGAAAAAAAGAGCATGAAGTACCATTTTCACTTGGAGGACTACGTGTATCCCTTTTACGTCCATAAGCGCTTTAAAGGAAAAGGTGATTCAACATGAGTTTAGTACAGCAGTTTGGAAACGTAGCCATATTTAATGTATTAAGCATGTATTTTTTAGTTTCACTCAGGGTTTTCTTGAAAATTATATAGTCCAGAATTTGATGCCCATCTCTCCAAATTCTTTCCTCATCTCCAAGGAGAGATAAAAGTTACCACGGAGACCTTCTTGGAACCCTATAAGTCCATCAAAAGCTACACTCATACAATGCATTTCCTGTTGGTAAGAAGTAATTAATAGGCCCCTGAAAATCTCTGATTCTAGCCTTGAGAAGTTATTTTTTTAAAAAATCAAAGAGGCTTTGTTAAATAAACTATGGTAGACACATAAATAGAAATATAATGATAGTTGTTAATACAATTATACTTATTAATATGGAAAGATGCCTGTACTCTATTGCTGCTGGAAAAAAGGATTCATATTATATACAGAATGATCACATTTATATAAATTTATACATTTATATAACTATTCTTAAAAATGTTTGGAAAGGTCTTCATCAAAATGTTAAAAATTGTTATTTTGGTGGCGGGATTTTGGGTGATTTTTTACACTCTTTATATTTTTCAGATTGAATTTTTTGCCATTGGTGTATATTGTTCCCAGAAAACTCTTTAAAATTATTTTCCTAGATAGATCATTTAAACCTCATCAAGCTGTACTTAATGAAAACAAGTATATATGGGTAGGAATCAGATGGGAGGGTACAGCTATAGTCCACATTGCTCTGGGGATTATGTGGGAGATGAGGTAGGCTGAGAACAGAAAAGGAGGCCCACCTTGCAAGGGTTTACAAGTGCAGGGGGTGAGGGAGCAAAGCACAAAAAGGCCTCCAGGGTAATGTTGTGTTGTGGTTATGAGCACAGGCTCTGGAAGCAGACCAGGTTTGAATTTTGGCTTTGCCCCTGTTAACCCTGTGCCTTGGGCCAGTTTCTTAACCTCTCTGTGTCTTAGTTTTCTCATCTCTAAAACGCGAATAGTAATACAACAGTAAAATAGGATTGTTATGAAGATGAAATGAGCTAATTCATTAAAATGTCAGGCACATAGTCTAAATGGGAGACACTATTATTTTTGTTATTAGTACTATTACTATGGTTGAATTTTTTTGCATTTATTCATGCTGTACCCTTTGAGAAACACCCTTTCTCCCTCTCTCTATACCTCTAGAGCTCCTTCAAGTCTCCATTTCAAAAACTACTACCTCCATGAAGGCATCCCAACTTCTCTTTTTCTTCCCCAAGGAAAAATCAATTCCTATTGTTCTTAGGCACCAGTAGGCTTTGTGTTCATCCCACTGACCCACTGTAACCTGCTCTCAGGGCCGACCACCCACAACGAAATCCTTCTATTCTGCCTGGAAGAGATATTCTCAGTGAGAAGCTCACAAAAACACATGCAGTCCTGGGGTCATCAAGGGGGGCTGTGCATGCAGGTCCTGAGGACACCCAGGGGTTTCCTGCTTCTCGTGAGCAGCTGGTGATAATTCTGACCATCCACAGGGAGTGATACAAGTGGGGAAAATGACTCTTTAAAACAGAAAAATAGGACTAAATCTGTCTAGGTTTCCAGATTTTCATTCTATTGGTATTTCCTATTCAGCACTGGGTCCAGAGCCAGTAAGTCTAGGAGAAGATAAGTCATTTGGACAATGGATTATTGGGCCTTTATCATTCTTATTTTCTAAAGTAGGGTCAGGACAGCAAACTATAGTCTGCAAGTCAAATACTGCCCACCTCCTCTTCTTGTATGGCCCACAGTCTAAGAACAGGCTTTAAATTGTTAAATGATTGTGGAGGGGACCAAAAGCAAAAGGAGAATATTTTGTGGCATGTGAAAATTATATGAAATTCAAATTCCACGATTCACAAATAAAGTTTTATTGGAAAACAGTCGAGTTCACTGGTTTACATGTTGTCTATAGCAGCTTTCCTGCTACAGCAGCAGGGCTGAACAGTTTGACAGAGACCCATATCCCTCTAAGCCTAGAATATTTACTATCTGGCTCTTTGCAGAAAAAGTTTGCTGGCCTGTTTTAAATCACCTCTCTGACATATTCATTGATATATCAGTGCAACAAGGAATATTGTTTGCTTTTTTCCCCCTTTCTTCTACTGTAAAACACAAGGTGAACTTCTCTTATAATACTAGTTACTAATTTCCAAGGAGTGAAAAAAAAGGAATACACTTGAGATCTGGTATTTAAAAACAAAACAAAAGCTTGGAACTACAGACTGTCTTTTTGAAATGAAAAAGGTTTACAGATCATCTTTCAATAGTTCCCAGCACAGGTCTCCTTATTCCTGGGGGACCATGAAGGATGTAATGGGCCATTTTTTAACTTTCAAAAAATCCCTGCCCATATACACTAAAACATCTAGCTTTTGCTTAGAATTATAATTAAGAAATTATAATTTTTATTCGAATAGAATTAGAATAGAAAGCAATGCTTGATGTAGTTTAAAAAAAAAACAAAAAACGGGCATCCTTGTCCTGGTGGAATACTGTTTTTCAGGGGTCACACAGGAAATTAGTGGCAGACTGAGGTAAATCTGCGCTTAGTTCTGGTTTATAACCCTATTTACTATATCTGGATTCACGAAGAATGAGCAATTTTATAACACATTCTGGACAGAGGAGGACTATACTTAAATATAATATATAAGCAGATTTCCCCACTGTACTTACAACTGGTGACTCATCTCCACCAACCCTGCAGCTCTAGGAGGTCACCATGCAGCTGTACCTCCCTGCCCTCTCTGGTTGTTGATCCTGTCAGCAAGGATGTCCCCCCAGCCACTGGATGCAAATAATGGTCACCCAGAAGCTATAATTGAGGAAACATTTTACTTCAAAAGTGACCTGAGTCATGAATGAACCAGGAGCCTCTACCTCCTCCCCTTACTCCCACTGACAGCACACAAGCTCCCATACTTACTAAGTTCTGCTAACTATATATGATGTAGAATTGTCTTCTTTCTCTGGACTCCACGTGCAAGTAAAATTATTCATATAGTATAAGACACAAGAAATGTTTTCAGGCTTAGCTGGCAGAGCTAAAAAAAAAAAACACATACAAACACAGTAACTTCAGTACATGATAAATATTGCCAACATCTGAACATTTTGAGGAAAACAGGCTGATTGAAAGCTGGATTTCTTGGTTAGTTACTAGGTATAAAAGGTCCTCCTAATTAGGGCCATGGAGAGAATCTAACTCCATCTCTTCAATTATTCCCTTTGAAAACCTAGATTGCTACTTTTTAAAAAATACTTTTTATATATTTTTACTCAAAGCAACATTTGAGAAGCAAAAACTGTATTAAAACACTAGACAAACAGAAAGTGCTAATGAAATACTAAGTAAAGCATCAAATGATAGAACCACTCTGGATAACTGGGCAATGGATGACGTGGCAGGGCAGAGAAAAATGCAAAATGCTGAGCTATGCCCTACTTCAACCCTATGTATCAATAATTTTCCTCAAAAGATTGTATAATAGAGAAAATTTCTGAAAAATCTTCAGCTGTATTTTCATGTCTTCAAAATCTTGCTCCTTGTAGTTCCCCACCCAATAACATCCATCCCTTCATAGAAAGAGCAGACACTACCACCTAGAACTGGGATCTAGACCCTCAAGGTGCCCAAGATAGGAATGCAGGAGTGCATGAATTTAAGTGGGGAAAATTTTTTCGTCTTTATTTTTCACTAACATATTGCTGAAATTTACAATTTCCTTCCATTGTGAATGGGGTCTAACAACCCATAGTAATATCACTACTTGTGACTTTGTCACCATTAAAAGTGACAGCTATTTTCATATTATATTTCTGTTGTTGTAATACCTGGAAATATCAAATACTATCGTCACTGTTACCAAACTAATTATTAGGTCTTCTTATTTAATGTGTTACTAAATAAGCACATAGATATTACTACATCACAAACTTGTTTCTAAAATATTTTAATAATGTCATTTCAGTATATTAGGGAACCTTTGTAACCCTGTGTGTCTTATTTATGAATTTACAAATATTACTTTGAGAGGTGGTCCATAGGCTTCACCAGATGACCAAGGGGCTCATCGTACACATGCACACACGCTCACATACACACAATTAAGAACTAAGGACTATTTTAAGCTAAGGGCAATGTTCAGCTCTGAGGCTCCAACTAACTTCTTTCTGAGCCACTGGTAAGACCATATTCTTAAGAAGCAGGCATTTTTGAGAAAGAAAGGCAACTTCTTAAGTTACCTTTACGTAACAAAGCAAATCTCTAGTGCTTCTATGAGGGAAATCCCTACCAGGCAAGAAGTAAGAAAAAGTCCATCACTTCTAGCAAGTAAAATATTGGGACAGGGGTGGAAGTAAGACAGAGCAAAGCGCTCAGATGTCAGTGTTCTCGGTGGAGCAGTACAAATGTGCAGATGAGTCTGATGAACCGAAGTCATCTGGACTGGTGCCTACTTTGCCAGGCACAGCCTGGGGGAGGTGACAAGTCTAGATGAAGCCTGTTTCAGCATAACGTAGAAGTTCTAACATTGCACTGGCAGAGGGCGGGCTGGGCCAGCTGTTCAGGTAAGCTCTAGACAGGTACAGTGTACCATGCAGGGATCCAGAAGTCCCCAGTGTCTCAGGGTAAGGGGGCGGGTGTGGGTGTAGACGTGCAGGGCTGGCCCAGGCCTGGGATTCGGGTGAAGAGATTTCTGTGCACAAGGGGACGTCCAGACCACAGGCAAAGGACTGGGGCATGAACTTCTGGAGTAGGTGCCAGCATGATGCCCCAAAGCCCAGGCAAAGCCAGCTGCCCCACAGCAAACAGCAGAGGAGGGATGAGACCACAGCAGACAGTCCAGAGAAGAACAGATAGCAACACAAGGTCTTACTCACATGGATTTCGGAGCCCTTGCCCAAGACTCTGAAGTGACATAAACCTTGTTCATATACCCATATACCACCTTAAGGAGGATCAGGGTAAAGGCAGAAACTCTGGTTAAGTGCACACTTACACCAGGGAGACTGAATTAGCTGAAAGACGCTGTAAATCAGAAGAAACTGACACAGTAGTAACAAACGTAAGTGCTACCCACCCTATCCCCTTCCTTAGCCTTGCATGGCTTTCCAAGGGAGTGGGGACTTTTGAAACTGATTAGCCTAATCATAGAAAATAAGGATGTTATAATTTTCTCTGCACATCTGACTAATACTGTATGCATTTCAACTCTGTCAGAGGTAATACATATCCTGCTTTGTTTGTTTGTTTGTTTTATGAGGGGGAGGTAATCTGGTTTATTTATTTCTACTTGGAGGAGGCACTGGGGATTGAACCCAGGATGAACCTAAGCATGAACTCTACCACTTGAGCTATATCCTCCCCACTGCCAGAGGTAATACATTCTAACAGGAAGGCAGTAGTAAAGTGCTCCAGGGCAGGTGGCATTCACTGTTTTGTTCAGGTTTAGGACTTTGGGATTTATATATTCATTAATATATTTGGTCTATGAATGCAAATCAAAACTACAATGAGGTTTCACTTCACACCAGTCAGAATGGCCATTATTAAAAAGTCTACAAACGATGAATGCTGGAGAGGGTGTGGAGAAAAGGGAACCCTCTTACACTGTTGGTGGGAATGTAGTTTGGTGTAGCCTTTATGGAAAATAGTATGGAGAGTCCTTAAAAAACTAAAAATAGATTTACCATATAATTCACCAATCCCACTCCTGGGCATATATCCAAAGGAGACTCTAATTTGAAAAGATACATGCATCCCAAAGTTCATAGCAGCACTATTTACAATAGCCAAGTCATGGAAGCAACCTAAATGTCCATCAACAAATGATTGGCTAAAGAAGTTGTGATATATATATATACAATGAAATATTAATCAGCCATAAAAAATAATAAAATAATGCCATTTGCAGCAACACGGATGGACCTGGAGATCATCATACTAAGTGAAGTAAGCCAAAGAAAGAAAGAAAAATACCAGGTGATATTAATTATATGTGGAATCTAAACAAATGACACAAATGAACAGAAACAGACTCATAGACATAGAGAACAAGCTTATGGTTATGGAGGGAGGCATAAATTGGGAGTTCAGGATTTGTAGATACTAAATACTATATATAAAATAGACAACAAGGCCCTATTGTATAGCATAGGGAAGTATATGTAATACCTTGTAGTAACTTGTACTGAAAAAAAGTTTGAAAAGAAATATATATACACATACATATATGTATAACTCAAGCCACTGTGCTGTACACCAGAAACTAATACAACACTGTAAACTAACTCTACTTCAGTTAAAATATATATATGGTCTATGAAACGAGCATTGTCCACATAGGTAAAGGAGCCCCAGGGAATGACAATTAAGAGTGAGGGAGAGCAAGGTGCCTTCATTTTGTGCCAACATTTCCAGCTTTTTCCTGAGAAGCTTCCTTCCTGAGTCCTGTACACGAATCTAATCCTGACAGCACCCATCAGTCAACAGTTAAGTCAAAGACTTTCTATCTATGCTACTTGCATGCTGAAAGCCATGACAAAGCTGGTGATCTCCAAGTCCAAATGCTTACAAAGACCAACGTTAACTGGACCTGAAGCAAATAATACCGCATATTATGTGGAGAATAGAAGCTAGACCAGTAATGCATTTCTCAAGCAGCCCACATAGCTTGAAACTCTCCTGAGGATTCCTTGAGTCAGCAAGCAGAAAATTTACAGATTCCACACTTCACAACTGCCAGGGGAACATGCAAAATCCTACAATTGTCAGCCAACAGTGTTCCCAGAGGAATGACTTTCATACTGGCCGACGTACTCCCTGGCTCAGGGACTTTGGCTGTGCGTCTGTGTGTACACATGGGTCTGTCTTTAGTCCTTTGGCCAAGTTCCTTACAAATAGTTGTCCAATATTAGCCTGCCTCCAACCTCCATTTCAATAATGCCCCTCACATAAACTTCTCAGCAGGATTTTAGGGTTGATCATTTGTTGGAAAATGAAATGAGATGCCTTTCCCTGTCTCCCCAGAAAAGTCTCATTATGGACCCTATAGTCATATTTTATTTTATTTCCTTCTTCATTCTCACTCTACCTTGCACTGGCTGAATCAAAGCCAGCCCCACAAAAAATCAAAGTAAAAATAGATTTTCATGGATCCAAATACAGACTCCCATCAAACCTCAGTGAACCCTGGTCTTTACTATTCTTCCTTGAATACCTCTCCTTAGCTCCTTCTGCAGCACTGATTAATCTACATAAAACCCTAAGCCAGAAGAGAGTCAAATGTCTGGTTTCCAGAACCATTAGTGTCACAAGGTATCAGAAGAAGAGAAATTGTTTTCTACCCCACCTGAGCTCTTTTGTGGAGCTATATTATTTTTCCTTCTACCCTTCTAGGTTCTCTAGTTGGACACCTGGAAAACTGAATTGAAAAAAGACAGATTAATAAGGGTAAACAGTATGTTAATGCATGCAGTGCACATCATGTAGGAGAAATCTCAATGAAGAAAAACTCAAAGGGGTGGTTAAAACTTGGGCTTAGACAGCATCTTAACAAAAACCCAATAAATTTGTAGAGAAGTGACAAGATAAAGAAAAAGGAATTTAGGCTTTGAAGGGTGGCAAGCTGTGGAAAGGTAAAATATATGTGGGGACTTATAGAGCAAGGCTTGTGTATGCAGATCCATCCTGGCACTGACTTTCTGTCTTCTTCATGACTATAAAACTCTTGGGAGAGAAGATTTATGGCAGTCCTCATTTTTTTCAGGAGTTTAGGCTTTTAGACAGATAAAGGAAGCTGCAGAAAGTCTTTCTTTCTGCATCTATTGATTCTCATTTACCTCCAAGACCAAAATAATCCTTATGCCAAAGTGGTATATTTTGGGGTGGCATATTCTGATTCCCTACGCAGGTATTACAGAATAGATGGGTGATAAATAAAATGAATTCCCAGCAATATTTTCAGTGCTCATCAATATTCCCCCTTCCTAGAAACATGGGAAGATTTTACTTCCTTGCCCCCTTGAAATTAGGCATGACCATATGACTTTCTTTGGCCATTGATGTGAGAGAAGCATTTACATGCTAGTGCATGATTCTCTGATTCTCCTTTCTCCCTCCCTCAGCCCCTACATGATTTATAAATCCATGTTGAGATGGTGGGAATTTTAGAATGGTAGAGCCTCCATCAGCCTGGGTCCCTGCTGACCTGTGATAGACAGGTAGAGATTGTTGTCTTAGACACAAAGATTTAGGCTTGTTTATTTTTGCAGCATAAACAATGTTTCCTGACTAATCTAAAATATAGATAGCCTGCTCTAAAAACCCAGGATACTAAGACTTAGGGAGGAATTCACTTTAACAGTAGTTTTCCCTCTTCTTGTGTGTTCTCATGACATTCTAATTCTGCATATGTATCTCAGGTCATTTTAGATTTGTTGTATCACAAATCAGGGAGTCAAGGAGGAATGGGAATAAAAAAGGAAACAAATCTACAAACAATACTAGGCTTCACTTACACTTTCTTGCTTTACTTATGATTACCATTTCTAGCTTCAGTTATCTGGTGTGGATCCCACACATGCCTTGATGCACGTACTAGAGCTGCCATGGCTGGCAGAGCTCATGTCTCTTGTCCTGTCTTTCTACTTGCTGGCAACCAATGTGCCTATTTTAAGTCTTGTTTGACTTCTAACTAGAATATCAACTCTTCATCAGAAGACTGTCACAAATATATATATATATATATATATATATATATATATATATATATATAAAATTGTGATAGAGCAATGAAGGGCATTTCACCTCTGCTCTATTTTTTACAAAACCCCAGGAGTACTGGCCAGTATTCCTCAAGACTATCAAAGTCATAAAAAATAAGAAAAGACTAAAAAACTGTCACAGACCAGAAGTGACAATTCAATGCGATTTGCTACCCTGAATTAGATCCTGGAACAGAAAGAGAACATTAAGGAAAAAACTAGTAAAATCCAAGTAAAGTCTGGAATTTAGTCAACAGTCATGTGCCAATATCAGTTTCTTAGTTTTGGCAAAAATGGTACTATAAGATATTAACAACAGGGGAAACTAGACAAGGGGTATGTAAGAACTCTCTGTACTATCTTCACAATTTTTGTGTAAATCTAAAATTATTTGAAAAGAAAATTGTTTTTTTTAAATGGACAACTGAAAGCTAGATTTGACCCTCACACACATCTATCCTTCTCCCACATCTTAAAAAAAAAAAAGACATAACAATATGACTACATTTCTATAAATAACTAGTGCCTCTATTTTTGAAATAAGGAGATACATTCATAGCTTTCTTCTAAGAAAGACTGGGAGAATGTTCTTGCTTATCAGAGAATCTCCCTCATGCAAAAGGAATATTTTTCAAAATAAAAAAGATATTTTCCATCTCTTTTCTTCCCTCTATGCTCGTATCACTTTCGTGTTGTTGAAAAATTAGTATTTTTTAAATGTTTTGAAGTAGAAGAAAGGCAAATCTGAGACCAAGGGAAAGAGTCTATAGGAAGTAACGTAGAAACTGGGGACAGTTAGGTAGGAAATGGTGTGAGTAAAGGGTGTTAAGAAGAGAAGACAGAGATAGAAGATAGGAAAAGACAAGTTGAGGGGAAAGGTATCATGATGCTCATAAATAGAACTCTAAATTGGATAACTGGGAGCAACTGTTGATTTCTGAGGTGGCCAGGAGTAACTGAATGAGGTGGGGAGACACAGGCCTACCTCCTCGTATTGTCTACAAAGCCCCAGAGTGCCACAGGTGTGACCCCAGGGAGCTAGAAGGCAGGCCATGCCAGGACATATGTCTGGAAGACATTCTCATTATCTCTGGATGACAACTGCCCTCTGGGTGACCCCTGGTTACTACATGTTATGGGCTGAATTGTGTTTCTCCCCTCAGATTCAAATGTTGAAGTCCTAACTCTCAGTACCTCGGAAGGTGACTGTTTAGAGATAGGGCCTTTAAGGAGGCATTAGTTAAAACGAGGCTGTTAGTTTAGGCCCTAATCCAATCTGACTGGTGTCCTTATAACAAGAGGAGATTAAGACACACAGAGAGATGACCATGTGGAGAGGCAGCAGGAAGCTGGCCATCTGCAAGCCAAAGAGAGAGATGTCAGAGGAAATCAACTCTGCAGGCACCTTGATCTTGGACTTCTAACCTCCTGAACTGTGAGAAAATAAATTCCTGTTGTTTAAGCCCCTCAATCTGTGATATTTTGTTATTTCAGCCTGAGAAGACTAGTAGGTATACTACATACTTTTTCAACCTTCCCAGGGCCCAATCCCCACTTCTTTTTCTCTGGTCTTAATTTTTTTTAAACATAATGTGTGATGAAAGTAATATATTTCAGATCTGCAAGGTATTATATGGGTATTATGCTCATAGTTTTGAGTTGGACCATTGTAGAAATACATTGTTTCATCATTTCCCTTTATATTCTTAGAATTTATGGCAAATAGTGTGAAAATTGTATGTATTATTGTGTGTATTTTATATGACACCGCTGCATTTGACACAAAAACTATCAAGATAAGTACCTACCATTACTGTAAGACAGTGAATCCTGAACTTTTGGGGGTTTGTATCTCCTTTTGAAAATATGGTAGACCATCCTGCAAAATCTGCACACACATAAGTACATATCAACATGCACACACACAAATTCAGGGACGTCACAAATCCCCAATTGTCCATTTATGTGTGCCCATGTCCAGGCGTCCCTTTGCTCTCAAGTTCATAATTCTTATCCAAAGAAGGCAAAAAGAATCACATAATCCACAAAAGGGCACAGGCTGACCTACCTGCCAGGCCAGATTTGCAGAGTAGAGGGAGCATCCACAGTGCCCAGGCCCACATGGTCCTGGGTTAACGCAGGGAGGCTGAGAAGAGAACTGAAAATACCATCAGTCAGCAGTTAGTTTGCATTCTGTCTCTTCAACAACTCTACTTCCAGTGACAAACAGTTGTGGGAATTTTGAGGAAAAGTATTTAATTTTATTTATTTTATATTATATTTATTTTGTTTTATTTATTTGGCCATCATCACATAGATCCCTTCATAATTACCCCCAATAACCCCAGTCAACATTTTATTTTGTCCACAATGTATTCTACTATGAAAGGTATACCAGCCACCAAGAATATACTCCAGAAAACAGTACTGTCCTCAAGCCTCTGCCTCAGTTAATTTCCCAAAAGCACCATACTATTTCACCTCTCCATGCTTTGTCCATGTGGTTCCTTCAGCCTAGAATGTCCTTTCCTCCTTATTCCTGATAAATGAATCCATTCTTACAGATTCAGCTAAAAACCAACCTTCTCTAAACAGCTTCCCTGAGCTCCCAGGTGGACGCAGCCAGCCAGTCCTCCCCTGTGCCCCACCCACCCTCCTTATCATCTGTGCTGTAGCACGCGTCACACAGCATGGCATTAAGGAGTTTACCTGTTGGCTTCTCTTATTTCTCTATGAAGACTTAGTGTTGAAAGGAGTGTCTGGTACATGATAGACATTCACTATTGTTTGTGAAATTAATTAGAATAAAAAGACTGCTGGCTCCTTATCTTCATCCCAGATGAGATGGTGAGATAGTGTAAGAATAAAGCAAATGTAAAAGAAGTGATACCTCACTTTCAGGAAAAATAAGTGATACTACATTTTCAGCTGACAGATAGATCGTTATAGGAAAAAAATAGGAGAGCTCTCAACAAAATAAATCATTTTAGAAAAATTCACATGCAGTATTTCTGGACAAAACAACAAGTATAACATTTTCTCAGATACAAACCAGTTAAAATACCTAACTAATTAAAAATGCCTAAGGCAATAAAGCAGAATGATGTTACGGAAACGACAGACCAGCCAAGAAACAAGCACCACTCGGACGGTTGGAGTACTCAGATGTATTACGCCGGCGGGCTCAGAGGGGCTTCTGCTCCGAAGCTCTGAGCACTTCCAAGACGTGCGCATGAGGTTTTATAGGGTGAAGTACAAGCTTGGGGTATTCAGCCAATAGGCATGGAACAGCTTTAGCAGCATCATTATCACAAAAGTGGAGGCAGGGAGGTGGAAACCAACATTCCAAAGCCAGATATATATCTTTGAAAATCCAGCTGGCTAGCAAAAAAAACATGAACAGCAAACCAACACTAATTAGCCTAGATTTACAAGTTAGTCCAGCAGAACTCAGATCAGTATTCCAATATTTAGATTTGTGAGTTATCTTGTTAGCCCAGCCTAGCCTCTCCTTCACATCCCTAGACTTGTGAGTTATCTTGTTAGACCAGCCCGGTTTTTCCTTCACATTCCCCCCTCTTGATGCTTTCACAACCCTAGTTGGAGTAAGCATCATCACTTATCTTGTGCAGGGGCTCGTAATTGGAGGCTAACATCTGAAGTTTTATAGCCTCTATCCGCTCACTGACAAAGTGGGTCAGGAAGTTTAGGACACAGGGCCCAAACAGCAGAACTGCAAAAACTAGGAGCAAGGGATCTATGAACAGTGCCAGCCAGGAGGTCCAGCCCCGGGGGCCTGTCCATTGGCTCTTATCTAAAATATGTTTTCTCTTTTTCACTCGGTCTTGTAACTCTTGAACCATCTCTCTGACAATTTCTGATTGATTGGCATAAAAACAGCACTCTTCGTTTAGGAAGAGGCATAGTCCCCCCTCTTTGGCCGTGAGTAGGTCCAGACCTCTCTTGTTTTGTAAGACCACCTCGGCCAGAGAGTCAATCTGATTTTGCAGAACAAGGTATAAAATAGCTATCAGGATTCTATGGCCTATGTTTCAGTCAGGTAGGGCGGTGATAGCTAGCCCCACTGCTAGTATGCAGACTAGTATAGCAAACAAGGAAAAAGGCAAGGGAGCACAAAAGAAACACGTTTAACAGCTGCGTTGAGCTTTCCTCAAGCTTCGGCCATGCGTTGACTAGCCAGCTTCCGGGTGTGGCTAGAGCAGGGCTCGTCGATCCTTTTCTGGTCCCTCTTGATCTTGAGCGGGTCTCCCGGGACACTCTCAATTTTCCAGGGACCCTCTGTCTGAGGTGAAGTCGCTCTCTTAACCCTGGAGTGATGGATCCAAGGGATGATTCCTGCAACTTTAACAGCTGTAGGGGTAGTTAATACCACTAAATATGGTCCCTTCCATGTTGGTTTGAGAGGTTCCTTTTTCCAATCCTTCACCTATACCTGGTCACCTGGTTTATGGGGATGCACTTGGACCCCTAATGAAATGGGGGTTTTCTCTATCACCCAACCCCAAACTTCTCGTAGTACTTGTCCTAGTCCCAAAAGTTGTTGGTGGAACCCTAAATTTCCTGTTTCTGGGGTAGGATTTCTCATCCTGACTAAAGGTGGCGGTCACCCATATAGAGGATTTCAAAGGGAGAGTACCCAATATTAAATCTTGGGGTGCATCTTATTCGCAGCAGAGCAAGGGGTAAAATATCCACCCAGGGGAGCTGGGTTTCTTGGCTGATTTTAGCTATCATTTGTTTTAGAGTTCTGTTCATTCATTCTACCTTCCCTGAGCTTTGAGGCCGGTATGCTGTGTGCAGGTTCCAGCGGATGCTCAGTGCCTTTGCCATTTGCTGTACAACTTCTGCCACGAAGGTTGCCATTGTCAGACCCGATGGAGGTAGGCATTTCAAATCGAGGGATAACATCCCTGAGGAGAGCCTGTCACTTCCCTTGCTTTCTCTGTCCTGGTGGGGTAGGCTTCTACCCACTCTGTGAAGGTGCAGACGAAAACCAGCAGGTACTTATATCCCTTACTGGGCCCAAGTTCAGTAAAGTCCACTTCTAAATCTTCAAAGGGAGCCAGTCCTCATCGCTGTATTCCCATTGGCCCAGTGAGCCCTTGTTTTGGATTGTTTTGTGCACAGAGCAAGCAGTGCTGGGAGACTGATGCGCACAGAGTAGGGAGACGAGAAACTAGGAAGTATTGCTTTAAGAGGGCCTCCAAAGCCGTTTTTCCCATATGTGTGGCTTCGTGTTGTTGTTGAAAAGTCATTGGTTGGCCCCCTATAAACATCTTGACCTTGGGCTTCCGGGGGCCCAGGGGCAGGGAGCCTGGTCTCTCCTATTCTGAGTCAACCCCAGCCAGTCCGATGTGATTACTGGCTGGTGGCTCCAGCTGATAAGTAGGCCTTTTGGGGGGTGCTCTCTTTCCATCCTTTCTGTTTTGGGCACTCGTTCTTCCAGTGTCCTGTCTCCTGGCAGTATGCGCACTGGTCTCAGCCCAGGGGCATCCATGGTTGGGGTCCCCTCTTCCGGGGTGGTGCAGGATTCTGGCTGAAGTTGTTTTCCTCAGGGCTGCTGCAAGGAGTGCGGCTTTCTGCTTCATTTGCTGGTCAGCTTCTCATTGGGCTTCCCGTTCTCGGTTTACAAAAACTTTGTTTGCTACTTCCAGCAGCTGTGTAGCGTTCATCCCTGCAAATCCATCCAGTTTTTGGAGTTTCCAGCGTATATCTGGGTATGATTGGGCTATGAAGGCAGCGTTGACCATCCGCTGGTTTTCTTGGGCCTCAGGATCAAAAGGAGTGTAGACTCGGAATGCTTCACATAGTCTCTCATAGAAGTCAGTGGGGGTCTGGCCTCTGGGTCACCATGGTCGTTTTAGACATGTTAGTTGGCTTCTTGACTCCCACTCTTAGCCCTTGTAGGATGGCTTCCCAGTACTCACGCAGTGCTTCTCTTCCTTCTTGGGTGTTAAAGTCCCAATCTGGTCTGGTGTCAGGGGCATGTGTCATGGCCCACCCCTCAACATCCATTGTGTCCCCAGGGGCTCGACCCTGCAGCCATTTTCGTGCTTCAGTGAGAATGCTTCTCCTCTCCTCCGTATTGAAAAGAGTCAGAAGCAGCTGGCGGACATCTTCCCAGGTGGGCCAGTGAGAATGGAAGATAGACTCTACGAGGTCAATCATAGCCTGCGGCTTGACAGCCTGATTACAATCGTCACATACCACCAAGTAGAAATCATCGTGGGCTGGACAGAGACCAAACATTCGCATGTCTTCGCGACAGAGCCCTATTACTATCCCAGCATCGCTTCGGGACTGGGCAGGGGCCAGCGCTCCCCAATAGTTGCCATGGAGGCGGCGGCGGCCGAGGTGGAGGTGGTGCCAGAGCTGTGGGAGCTGCTGCTGCTGCTGCTGCTGTTGCTGGGCAGCTTTTCAGAGTAGGAAGGAGTATGATGGTGACAATTGAGAAGGGCTGTGGTGCTAAAGGGTTGGTAGCAGAGTACGGGGTGCCCGGGCTGAACAGTCTCATTTTCCCCAACTCATTGTGGCCCTTTTGTCTCCCGCAGTGGCATTTGGAGGGCCAGTGGTGCTGGCTTCCCGGCTTGTGCTGACCGGAGTCTCCTTCCTACCAGCTCAGCGTGGGGGCTGGGCTCTGCCTCTGGGTCCTCAGGTTGGGGATGTGTTGGTGCCCCGGGGGCATACAGGGGGGCAGGCACATTTTGTCCTCTGTGTCTCCCTGGAAAATAGGCTCATTTTTTTTTATCTGTCCTTTTTGGCCTGGACCGGCTGAGCTGCTAGTATCTTGCATTGTCCAGGTCCATTTGAGCAGAACCGAATCCATGGGGGTAGAGTCTGGGTGATATTCAGCCAGGAGTCAATGTAGGGGAATTGATCTGGGTGGCCTGGGGTTCCAGTGATTATTTGATAGACTGCTCGCACTCTTGCTAGGTCCAGAGTTCCTCCTGAGGGCCACCCAACTCCAAAGGCCGGCCATTCAAGCTCGCACAAAGAGCAGAGCCTGCCAGGGGTCATTCAAATTCCAGTCTCCTGAGAACCCCTTTTTGAAATTCTTAATCATGCAGTCTAGAGTGGTGGGTTTTGACTTAGAGCCTCCCATTCTTTTTAGATGTTTGGGAAGGTAGCCTTTATATCTTTTCTTTTTTCACTCCTCAAAACACTGGAGTTCCCAGAGAGACTGCTCTCTTGCTGGGTCTGTGAGTTGTTTGAAGGCTAATTTGCTCAGGGAGTCTGGGTTCAAGTCACAGCTGATATCTCTGGAGCTCAAGACCTCAAGCAGCTCCAGGGGCTTTCTTCATTAAATCCTCTGTATATCATGAACTAACGTATCGGGGGCATGGGACTGACGGCGGATGGTAAAACAAATGGACTAGAAAAGGGACCTCCAAGGCCAGGTGAGCCCAGTCCTGAACGAATTCGTTTCTAAACTTAAGTCCTGGGGATCTGAGGCTAGGCAAAAGGGGCACTACTTGGGTCAGTTCAGTAGGGGAACAATAAGTCTCGGGTGTTCTGTGATAGAATCAGGTAGGAGATTTTCTCAAAGAAATAGCGTCCTAGCCTCTGAGGGCACAGGGGCATTGACTCATTGACTGTCTATGTCCTTTTCCCTCCCAGTGTAGCCACCCTGTGCCGGTGTCGCAGACAAGACAAGGGATAGTTTTCGTTGCTTCCACCTGGCCGCTCCCCTCACAGGGACGAAGGTGCCTCTTAGCTTTGGCAGGTCAGTATAAGCCACTGACTCCGATCGGGACCCTGAGGAACTGATACCGCCCTGAGCCGTGTGAGGTCACCACAGAACCGCAGGTTGGGACTCACTCAAACTCCATAGCAGAATGCCGTGGAGCTACAAACTCGAGCCTGATGGCATGCTTCACAGGCCACTCATTCACTCACACACACACACACACACACAGAGGTTAACAACAGTCCTCCCACCAATACCAATATCCTGTTTCCTGTAGGAGGGGATCCGCCTCCTCTTCTGTCCACTGGGACAGGACCTGATTTCCCCATCTGAAATACCATCAGATGGAGAGCTTGTAGGAGGGGATCAGCCTCCTCTTCTGTCCAATGGGACAGGACCTGATTCCTCCTGGGGGTTCCTACCTTGTCCGGACGGCCACCTGGTGAGTCTGTCCGTCCCTCCACGGAGTATGGCTCTGGTTATAGCCCAGCCACCTGGGGGTCCGAGTTGCCGTCACGAAGGAGAACCCAGAATACCGTTGGGCGGAGCCACCAGTCCAGTGACTCAAGGGGCCGGCGTGGTTGTATCTCGCTGGGGCCTCCAGAAATGTTACGGAAACAACAGGCCAGCCAAGAAACAAGCACCACTCAGAGGGTTGGAGTACTCAGATGTATTAAGCCGGCGGGCTCAGAGGGGCTTCTGCTCCGAAGCTCTGAGCACCTCCAAGATGTGTGCATGAGGTTTTATAGGGTGAAGTACAAGCTTGGGGTATCTGGCCAATAGGCATGGAACAGCTTTAGCAGCATCATTATCATAAAAGTGGAGGCAGGGAGGCGGAAACCAACATTCCAAAGCCAGATATATATCTTTGAAAACCCAGCTGGCTAGCAAAAAAACATGAACAGCAAACCAACACTAATTAACCTAGATTTACAAGTTAGTCCAGCAGAACTCAGATCAGTATTCCAATATTTAGATTTGTGAGTTATCTTGTTAGCCCAGCCCAGCCTCTCCTTCACATTCCTAGACTTGTGAGTTATCTTGTTAGACCAGCCCCATTTTTCCTTCACAATGAGAATTTGGATCCATAATAATAAAAATACCACCATGAAACAGTAAGACACTGGTTATGTAACAGCAATAGTTAATGCCTGTAATTCAAGAGCAGTAAGTAGTCTCTCAAAAAATAACCACTTTGATTTAAATGAGTACAAAGCTTAAAGGGAAAAATTTTTATTTTTTCAATGAAGAATAAATATGTTCTTTAAACACTAATTGTAACATAAATAGCATTTTTAATGTCTAACTATTCATAATGTTGTCTTAATTTTCTCCAATTCTTAGCCAGAAGACATGACTTTACAAGTTCTAAAAGCATATTGGAAAGGGAAGGAGGCCCAGCCATGAAGACTCTATAAAAGATATGATGCTGACAGTCTCCATAATTGAATAAATGAATAATTATGGATGTTAAAGATAAAATTGTTATTCCAACACAGGACTTTGCTTTTTAAAAAATCTTATCAATATTAAATATTCATATATATAAAATATTTTAATTAATTTTAACTATTGTTTGAGTCCTTTACAATGAGAATTGTCACCTATTATTTGTACATTTTAAGCCTTAAAAAAAAGCAACAGTACTAAATTACACCCAGAGACAGAGCTGGAAAAATTGTAGTAGAAAAAAAAAGGGTTGAGAACCACTGATCTACTTGCAGAGACAGGAGCATGGACAGTGACAGCAAATATCACCTGGCAAGCGCTGTGATTATCATAGTGCCAGGAGAGCACAGAGCGTCCAAGGAGAGGTATAAACTGACGACTGGGGAAAGACAACAAGCATTGTGAGGATGATGATGCTCCTTAATCTAATGCCTGACTGTCCTCCAATGCCTTTTCCATTTCCTCTCACACACCAGAGAACCACCTCACGTGATTGCTTGTTGGTAGTAAATGCAAACAAATGGGAAGTGCCTCCCAGGCACTTAGAAATAAGTTCAGTTGAGAGTTCAACTAGCAAAATCTGTGCACAAAGTCATGCTCCTAGTTAACTGTGGCAGTAAATCAAGAATGTATGAGCTAAAGAGCAACTGAAGAGCTTGAGTTCACTCCAAACTCCAGCCAACGAAGCCTGGGTACAAACTCAGAGAGTTGGATCTGCAAAATCATCATTGCCATTTAGTTGCAGGAATCTATTCAACTAATTGTATCTTACATGAAAGGAGACTTTGAGAATAGAAAGGAGATGTCACCTCAGACAGTAAAACATTGTTGGGTAAAAAAGACAAAAGTTGTCGGTGTTCATCTGGTACAGTCCACAAGAGGAAATTGATGAAGTTTCCTGTTGCTGGAGCCATATGTATACAGTTGACCCTTGAACAGTGGGGGGTTAGGGACACCAGCTTTCCACACAGTCAAAAATCCACTCATACAACTTCCTTTCATGTACATGATTCCTCCCTATTCAAGATTCCACATCCTTGGGTTTAACTAACCATGAGTGGTTAGTACTATAATATTCACTATTGAAAAAGATCCATGTATAAGTGGACCCACATAGTTCAAACCCTTGTTGTTCAGGGGTCAACTGTGCTCTGTAACAGGGCAACCATCAGACCTCACCACAGCCTTGAAGAAAGATACCTCAAACCCCCAAATCTCCACAAAGGCTCCGATTCCATGAAGCCTTTTCTGATTACTAATTTAGCAGAAGGGGAGGCCCTGAACAAGGAATGTAAGCTTTCTAGTCATTAGAAAAAATGATCCCACCTTTGTTAAATACATCAGTCTCATGAAGTCTTAAATGAGGTGAATCAGCCTCCCTGAATCTGAGCAATTCTGGGTGTAGCAAGAAGTGGGCTATAGGAGATTCACATAGATTGTTATCCTATGCTGTTAAGGTAACCATCAAATCATTTCCTTCATTTCCTGGGTCATTAGCCCTAACTTTTAAAATGCAGTAGCTCTGAATAACTGGTCTTCACTAAGAGGACACTTCCTAGAAATAGACAGTTTCTCACCAGTGGGGACTCATTTGAATACAGCATTTAATGTTCAAACAACACTATGAATATGCCATACTGGACTAAAGGACTCTAAGAATATATAGTGATGCTACTTAAGTAATTTGTGGTCTTATCTTTAAAGTAGTAGCTACTGTTAGGAGTAGAATGACTGGAAAGCAATTTAAGCAATTATTGCTGGCTATAGCAGAGTCTGGAGACAAGGTAAGAGGGAGAAAACAGAGGAGGAGACACTGCCTCTGGTGTTAAACTATCCCTGCCTCCCCACATCCTGTTTCATATGACCAAAGCAAAAGCAAAAGTGTGGCTGTTCAGTTCTCTAGCAATCCCCCCATGAAACATGCCTCCTGCAGGCTGTGCTTTGGCAATTCAGTTCCCACTCAAGCTTACATCCTGGACATTGTTTCATCCGATTTCACTTGGACAAAAATGTACCACTATGTGATTTCCCCAGGGCTAGCCCTGCTTTCATTTATTAATTCACACATTCACTCAATTAATGTATGTTGATATCCATTCTTCACCACAAACCACGCAGAATATGGGACTGAGTTTTTAAAGGCTGGGCAAGAAGTAAATTCTGGGGACAGCAATATATTTTTAAGGTTGAATCATATGAAATTGCTATTTTCATAAGTCTAAAACAGTCAAATATTGGTGATTTCAGCCTAATAAATGGTATCCTTTCTTTTTGGGTGAGGAAATAATTACATACCTTGCCCAAGATGAAATGAAGAGCTATCAGCATGGTGACTATACTTAATACTGTACTGTATATTTGAAAGTTGCTATGACAGTAAGACCTAAAAATTCTCATCACAAGAAGAAAAATTTGTAACTGTGTGTGGTGATGGATGTTAACTAGACTTCCTGTGGTGATCATTCACAATATACACAAATATTGAATCCTTATTTGTACACCTGAAACTAGTATGTTTTTTTGTCAATTACATCCCGATTACAAAAAATAAAAGAGCTGTCAGATAACTACATTTGGTTCCAACGTCTATAGACCCATTTGAGGTGCAGGCTGCCTTCATACAATGAACATTTTGAGACAGCCAGCAGCAAGACAGGCAAAAACACAACCATGATGTGATACTGAGAATTAACAAGGTACTGATTACATTACACAAATTACATCTATGCTTAAAATCCCTGCAGACTTGATATTATCTCCACTTTACAGGTAAGTGGAGGCTCCGCAATATTATGTAACCAGCCCCCAAATCACATAGTTTGTAAGTGGCATAGCTGGATTCAAACCCATGACTGTCTTATTCCAAGGCCTAGACTTTTGCCACCAAAATCAAGCAGTAACTATTAGTGATTTACTCTCCCTGAGCTCTCCTGCCACAAAATACCAATATACACAAGAATCTCTAAGGTCTAATTTTCTATATCCTAGAGTTTCCAGAAAGATGAATCCATTACGTTCATATATATTCCCCAGCCCCGACCACTGTCCCCATGATTCCCTACCCCAATCCCAGCATTTTAAAATACTGCCAAAAGGTTGGACTCCCTGTAACTATCAACAACCAGTCTAAATAAGGAGTAATTCATGCCCTGAGTTCTGACCCACATTTTCACTGAAGAAAGAAGAAAAATCCCTTATACAATAGAAGAGGCCTAATTTGCAAGCATTTGTGGTAGGTAGCAGACGCTTTGTGGCACTCACCTCCCTGGAGCAGGTGGTGTCCTGCTTGTTCAAAGGATCTGCATCAAAGATGCTCTGCCTCCTACAGCACAAGTGAGAACCAGGATGACGGTATATAATTTATCCACATCATACTTCCTCTCTGGTTATCTAGGGGCTTTTCCTCTGCTTTTAAGCCCAGCCCAAGCCAGGGTGGCACTTACCCAACTTATGCTGGGAAGTCGATTGCATTATTATAACTTGAAAAAAACAAACCTGCTTCTGTGAGATCACTCAACTTTACAGGAAAAATGCTATCTGGAAGTGGCATAAAAAGCTAAAAGGAATGACTAAGTTTAAAATGTTCTACTCAGGGGGAGGATATAACTCAGTGATAGAGTGTGTGCTTAGCAGACACGAGGTCCTGGGTTCAATCCCCAGTACCTCCATTAAAAAATACATAAACAAACAACAAGTTTATACTATATAGCACAGAGAACTATATTCAATATCTTGCAGTAACTTATGGTTAAAAAGAATATGAAAACAAATATATGTGTGTTCCTTATGACTGAAGTATTGTGCTGTACACCAGAAACTGACATAATACTGTAAACTGACTATACTTCAATAAAATGTATTTAAAATATATAAATATACAAATTATATATATATATATATATACATGTGTATAAACCCAATTATCTCCCTCCAACCCCAAAAAACGAATTAAAAATTTCTATTAAAGAAGTCCTTACAGATGTGGTAATGGGTGAAATGCTGAGTATGTTTAGCTTGAAAAGAGAAATCTGTCATCATGTAATTATCTTGAAACAAAGAATGAGATGAAGGAAAGAAAATAATGGTAGTTAACCTGGAAAGAGATTTATAATTCTTATTTATGTATTAAGCATACTAAACTGAGAGCCCAGAGCCCCAGCTAAGCTATTAATTTAGTGGGTTATTATGATGATTAATGATAATTAAAAATATGTGGTACTCTTACTATGTGTCAGGCACAGTACTGAGAACTGGAAATTAAGTATCTCACTTAATCTTCACAACAATTCTATGACATCAGTAGTATTTTTATTCCCAATATACAGATGAGGAAAATGAGGCCAAAATAATTAAGAAACTTATCCCAAGTAAGTAGTGGAGCCAAGGACTTGGACCAAGACAGCCTGACTCTGTTTCCTATAAATCACTGGGTTAAATATGATGATTTCTAGGATCCCTTTGAACACTATAATTTTACAACCTTTTGTAACCAACTGACAAAATCATAAAGAAATCTCTTCCCTAGGGAAGAGATTATGACGCAAAAGGAAAGAAAACCAACCTAAGCTTTAAAACAAGATATACTCTCCAAGCTCGTATGTTTTATTTAAACCTATTCCTATCTTCCTTAGGCAATGTTCCACTAAGTAGGAGAATTTAGCAGAAATAAGGAGGAGAAAGAGAGGTGGTCTTTTACCTAGTAAATTTTAAGTATGAGCTATTAAAAATCTCATTATAATGTACTATCTAGGATAGATAAATTTTAGCATAAAATAGCACTTCTTTAATTTACTCAACCAATACTTAGTGAACCTATTATATGTAGAACATCCAACTAAAGGTGTTGTGTATGAAATAAAATTCTGGTTATTACATGGCTGATTACTTATATGTACTTCTCTCTCCTCTCCTGGGAAACTCCATAAAAATTATGGTAAAGGTAGAGGGAAGATACAGAGCCATAAAACTAAACAAACGGTAGAAGAAATGGTAAGACATGGCAATAAGAGAGGCCCACCAATTTTTGGAATATGACAAGTGAATCAAGGGGTAACTGAATTGGTAAAGATGAGAAAACTGAAATCTAACAAAAACCTAAAAGGGAGGCCACCAAGCAGCAACACCTAAGCCGTGAATCACATAATGGTCAGGAGTTGAGACACCAGATGTATACAACCCATCCTCATTATTCACAGAGTCATATTTAAAAACTCATCTCTCTCCAAAATTTACTTCGTGTCCCCAAAATCAATGCTTGTGGTGAACTGTGGTCATTTGCAGACACGTATGATGGCGAAAACATTGAGTTGCCAGAATCACACATTCCCAGCTGAGGTTGAACAAGGTAACACTGCTCTCATCCTGTACACAAGTGGCCTTTTTGTGGTCTGTTTATTGCATGGATTTCACATCTTTGTGCTTTCTGGTGGTAGTTTTGCTGTTTCTAATGGCACCCAAGCATAGTGCTGAAGTGCTTTCCAGTCTTCTTAAGCAGATGGCCGTGACATGCCTGACAAAGAACATACATGTATTAGATAAGCTTGGTGCAGGCCTGAGTTAATAGTGCTGTTGGCTGTGACATTAAGGTCGATGCACCAACAATATATATTAAATAAGGAATATTTAAATGGAAACATATAAAACAAGGTTATGTATTGATCAGTTGACAAAAATGTTGTGACCAGAAGCTCACAGGAACTCCACCTTGTATTTCCCCAAGGGAGAAGTGTTACTCACTAATTCAGTGCTCACAGCGACTTTATAAAACCTAATTACCATAAGTAACATCCGTGCAATCTAGGGAAGATTTGTATGAACTAAAGGAGGAGGGCAACATGGACCCGCAGGGGCCACTAAAGCTATGAAGGGCTACAGTAGGCAGTGGCAGCAGGAAAGCAAGAGGTGGAGTAGATCTGAGTGCGGGGCTGAGAGCACGGGACAGTATCAGATGGCACTGGCTAGAATGGGTAGTAAATACACTTGAAGAAAGTAACAGTGAGGTTGGAGAAGAGACGTGATCCATGCACTGCAGCCTTTCAACTGGATTCCACAAACATAATTGTGTCAGGTCCTGTGCTTGAAACTGTGGAAACAAAGCTGAGGAAGGCAGAGGTCCCAACCAGGAAAAGTTCACAACTTAAGTGGGAACACAGACATATAAACAAGGTGCTGTAAACCTTCTCCCTTGGCAAGTGCGGTTAGAGGTGTGTATAAAGTGCTACAGGAAATGGGAGCGAGGAGCCATTAATTCTGCCCTAAGGGAAGCAGATCCCAGAAAGTAACTAAGAGAAAGGGACATTTTAGCAGAACGTGTTATTGAAAGCAAATGTACAAAATTATAAAATCCCAAATATTCCTGGTAGAGACGTGTAAGAGCCAGACATTTACTGGCACCCAAGATGGGGCCTAAAGCCATGCTGGTAGCCCTCGACTATACCTCCTTCAGTGGGTCAAACGGTGGACCGTCGGAAGATATGCCCACCTGAACTCAGGATATGACCTTATTTGGAATAAGGTTTGCAGATGTAGTTAAGGTCAGGATCTCTAGATGTGACCATCCTGGATTAGGGTGGGTCCTAAAGCCAGTGACCAGTGTCTTTATAAGAAAGAACAGGAGCATCACGCACAGAGAGACACTGGAGGAAAGCTGTGTGACTACGGAAGCAGAGATCAGAGTGAGGCATCACAAGCCAAGGGACACCAGGGAAGCCAGGCCAGTAGAAGCTGGGAAAGAGGCATGGAACAGATTCTCCCTAGAGCCTGCAGACAGGACCAACCCTGTTGACAGCTTGCTTTTGGACTTTTGGCCTTCAGACTGACAAAACAGGTCTCTACTGTGGTTAGCCAGTAAGTTTGTGGTACTTTGTTACAATACCTCAGGAAAACGAATACGCCTTTCTGCCTCAGGTAACATGTGATTCATAGGCCAGGCTTACTCATCACATTCTCTTAGGAATGTGGAACTGAGTCAGGGGGACGGTGGTGGGCAATGGAACTGTCAGCTCATGGGTGCTAGCAGCCATGTTTTAGATGGGCAAGAAAGAAAGGTCAAGAAGGCAGTGAGGAAAAGCAAAGAGATAAGCAAAGGTGAGAGTCCATGTGACGACAGTTTGATAACCGACTTACCAGCTGCTTGTGTGGAATACATGAGTCCCTGATGTAGTCCCTGTCTGAGGATGTCCATAACATATCCTGTTATGTCACTGAAATAATCTGCTGCTGACTGAAGTTAGATCAAACCAGTTTTTGTTCCTTGCAACCAAATGAGTCCCAATTTAACAATGATGCTCGGGAGCAATTTAGTTTAAAGAAAATACAAGGAGGTGGAAATAAAATGCTAATTTCTAAACTGATGAACAATTTCAAAGTGTAAACTGACCAGGAAAGAAAAGGTAACAGCTGGAAAATGTTAGTAAGAAAAAGGCTCTCTGCAGAATGAATGAAATAATGCCACTTGCAGCAATATGAATGGACCTAGAGATTATCATATTAAGTGAAGTTAAGTCAGAGAAAGACAAATATCATATATTGCTTACATGTGGAATCTAAAAAAAGATACAAATTTTATTTTCAAACCAGAAATAGACTCACAGACATAGAAACAAACTATGGTTAGCAAAGGGGAAAGGGCAGGGGAGGAATAAATTAGGAGTTTGAAATTAGTAGATAAACAATACTGTATATAATAGATAAACAACTAGGACCTATTGTATAGCATAGGGAGTTATATTCAATTTCTTGTAATAAGCTATAATGGAAAAGAATCTGAAAAAATATTTATAAATTGTTACCAAGAGTAGGTAATATGGAATTCTAATAAAAGTGTGATTTTACAATAGAACAACAACAACAAAAAAGTCTATGAATAAAGAGCAAATTTTCTTTGATAATATAGCATGTTGATTATTTTAGACCCCAGACTAGATATTCAAATCAGAGGAGGGGATGAAAAAGGAGAGATTATCAAATGGTCTGGAGATTCAACAAGCACAGCTCTCCAGACCACCGCCTCACATTCCTCCAACGGGTAGGCCTATGGTCCCTGGTCCCTCTGCCTTAGATCAGGTCTCTGTATCTCCACGCCAGATTACTTGATTCCTTCCATCTCTAAACGTCTATTAGCATCTACTATGTGCTTGGTTCTAAAATTTAAACATAAGTAAATAGCATTTACAATATTGATTATATAATCAGTAACCACAGCAGACTCAAATCATGTTTTGCATGTATTAAAAAAAAAAAACAGAAATGTAATCGCAAGTCCCTTAAATTGTAATGCTAGATTGAGATTGTTTCAAAAATCAGAGTCAATTATCTTTTTCTAAATGCTAACAATTCCTCAAAATTATGCCGCATTTTCTTTCTTCCTATGTGGACGATGAATTTCTAGTATAACTCTTTATTTTTCCAAGATAATAGAAGTTTTTGTTTTCTATTATCTTGTTGACATGAGGAGTCTATACCTTTATCTAATACTAAAATCATTCAAATTCTTCATCACATATTTTGTTAAAGCAAATTCATCTTCTTTTTGAAGAGTTTCCTCAGAGCCAGCTGCAGTGACGTTTTGGCGCAGGAACGCGGATGCAGTGAAGAATACACGGGAAGTGAGGAAGCAGCATGACTCTTGAAGGAAGTTTAACTCGGAAACAAAAGCTGCAAAAAAGGATACATTGGTGGGATGCAGAGTAGAGGGAATGTATCTGTGTATTTGTCCTCTCAGAATTAAGAGTGGGCTTGAATGTAGATAGGTGTGTAGACTGGAGCCCTTCCCACCTGAGGGCCCCACTTAAATAGGAGAAATGGCCATCTGCTAAGAGAAAGGATCTAAGGACAGTGGTAACATCTGGAACAGCAAATGAAAAGAACATATGGAGACCAGATTCCTCTGGGGACAAGGATGGCTGAGTGGCATCCAGGATCCTACCCGACTGAGAAATGAAACATCCTTATTCTCAGATGCTCACTGCTGAAAAATAGCCTCCAATTTCTGTGGCACTCATCTGAAAACTTTGGCTCTTTGATATTATTTCAAAAGACAAATACTACTGTGTAAATCAAAGAATGTTTTCCTGGCACCACTCAAAAAGAGGTTATAAATCTCTTACCACCTCTTTTAAACTCCTGACTCCCTCTTTTTGCTGCTTTAATAATAATAGCTGGAGGCAATTATATAACAATCTGCAAATTAATTAATAATCATAGTCCTATTATTACTTTAAGAATCACTGGCCTTTCTCATTTGGGTTCCTGATCCACACCACAAAACAAAAAATAATTTAAATGACTATTCCATTCTCCAAAGAATGGAATATAATTAGTGCCAATCCAGATGTATAGAAGAGAAGATCATTCATATCATTTATAATATTATATACAGTGTGCTTTTGGGGCATTAGGCTGAATTCTCTCACAGAACTCCTGCTGAGAAAGGCAAGTTGAGGTAGATATCCAAAAGGATATTTGGAATGACTAAATTTTGAGCAATTACAATATCCTTGAAATACATCTGTAGTCTTGTACACTGTCTTGTAAAAGAATAACACTCCTTTAGAATTATAAATTCTGGTTTATTTTCAAAAAGTTAAATTTCTAAATTATTATAGTTATGCCTTCTATAATTCTTACTCCTAAATAAATCTGTACCTGCAAGAAGGAATGATTTCATTTCCAAGACTTGGGATCTTAATAGGCTAATCGAGAAATGTGCTTGTGGTTCCACTAATTCAAAATTCTACTCCTGCAGTTCCACTAACTGCAAAAGAAAAACTGCTGTAAAACTCCAAAACCACTGTGCAAACAATCCCACTTTCATTGGAACAATGATGCGAATGAGGCATTTTAAAGTGGGTTTCTGAAATTTACTCTCCTGAAATGTAGAAGAGTCAAATAACAACTTTCCAAACAAACTCTCATAAGTAGACTCCCTTACATTATCGTGCCAAACACTAATGCAGTATCATGCTTTCTGGGAAACTCCACAAATCTTTCAAGCATTCACCTCATTAATTAATCTTCAAAAATGTCCTTTAAGACCCATGGATGGAAAACATTTGCATTTTCACATAACTAAGCATCTCCCACAAATACAAAATGTTTTTTCCACATTATTATAACTAAAAAAAAAAAGTATCATGGGGAACAGATGTACTCATTTCTTCTTTCATTGTTTTATTATCAGCTGAGAACCAGTCACTTTATTCCATAATGTTTTTCGAAGTATGGTACATGGATCAGCCATGTGAGCATTAACTAGGAGCTTTTTTAGAAGTGCAGATTCTCAGGCTTTCTTGGACCTGCATCTCAATATGAGTTCTCTGCCCAATCCTGCTTCCTACCCCTCCCTTTCACAGGCATGGATAAATATGCTATGCCACAAAGTCAAGCAACCACAGCAAAGTCCCACAGTACAAGAGAAAACCTGTCATGTGTTTGTGCAGCTCAGCATTTGGCAGTATGTTAGACACTCCATAAATATTTATCAAATGAATGAATGAATGAATGAATGAATGAATGAAGAGTCTGTGTCTTGCAAACTCACAGCAATCTTTCATATCCAAACTATATATCTTCTATACTCGTGTTTCTCAACTTTTAAAAATCCACTCTCACATTTGCTAAACATAAAAAATCCCCACATTAATGGCCTACCAGAACAGGTGTACCTATTTCCAGGTGTTATACTCCTTACCTGAGTCTCTACACATGATGACTAGCATTTGAGAAAAACTTGTCAAGAGATGGATGAATAAAACCCAAAGGTAATTTAGATAGTGAACTATCAAACAGGAACTTTAAAATAACAGCTGTATTAATAGCCTGGGGAAATAATGTTTAAACGGTGTCTAAGAAGCTTTTCTCATTATACCTTGTCCCATAGGATAATTTTGAGATGTTAATGTCCCACTCTCTGATTTTCCCTCCTTCCTCATTACAAGCAAGATACCAGGATCCTTGTTATTTCTTTGACTCAGGTGTGAGAACAGAAATGTCTGGAAATGTCCACTTAAACTCAATGACTCTTCCAGTCTTTAGGGAGAGCCCAGATTAATGGGAGAGGCACCTCAAAGAAAGAAGAGGGGAAATCTAGAAAGGAAGCAGAGAATAAGAGGAAGAAAACCTCCACACAGCCCCAGACTGGGGAGAGGTCAGGGATTTGTAGATTTCAAAAGATTTATCTGAAGGGCTTCCCCAGGGCTTTTGTGGTGCTTATGACCCTAGAACCTCAGCACAAGTCTGAGTTCATGTGTTGCGATGAGGGTGATCCCCAACAGTACCAGAGATCAGATTTCCTGCCATTCCAACAGTGACAGAGTGTAACTAGACAGATTGTAATCATTTTGTAATGTACATAAATGTTGAATCATTATGTTGTGCACCTGAAACTAATGTTTTGTGTCAATTACACTTCAACTAAACACAGTATTTTTAAATGTCTCCCAATGATCTTGTCTTTTGTTATTGATGCCCTGTGTAATGCACTCCTGAGGGTAGGTTGGAACCAATGACTAACTTCTAATTAACAGAACACAGCAAAAGTGATGGGATGTCACTTCTGAGATCAGGTAATAAAATTTTGACGTCTGTCTTTCTCACATTCTTTCCTGCCCTGTTGCTTGCTCACTCTGATGATACCAGAGGCCACACTGTAAACTGTGCTATGGAGACGCACATGTGGCAAGGAACTCACAGGGCAGCCTTTGGTAACAGCTGGTAAGAAACTGAAATCTCAAGTCCAGCCACCTGAGAGGAACTAAATCTTTCCAACCACCACCTGAGTGAGCTTGGAAGCAGATCTTTACCTAGTAATAAAGTCCTGAGGTGATCATCCCAGCCAACACCTTGATTGCAGCTTTGTCAGGGACCCAGAACCAGAGGACCCAGCTAAGCCATGCCCAGATTCCTAAGCCACAGAAATGGTGAGATGATAAATGGTTTTTTTAGGCCACTTAGTTTGGGGGTAATTTATTATGCAGTAGCAGATAACTAAAACAGATTTCAAGAGAGAAAGTAGAAAAAAGAATGTGCTAATATACATTTATCTATAGGTGATATTTCTATAGAAAGCAAATCTAGCCAGTGGTTCTTAAGTAGAGGTGCACATCAGAATAACTCAGGGCTAAGGGGAGTGTCAGAAGAGGGAAATAAAAGGAAAAGGTAGAGTAGAGTAATAAAGAATAAAGAAGAAATAGTCCATTTTGTTCCAATGAGATTCCACTGCCTGAGCCTCTGGTTCAGTCCACAGCTGGGGAGGTTGTCAGGGCTAGTGTCCCAAGATTTGATCTTGTTACAAAAGGGCTTTGGCTCACATTTCTTCTGCAGTCCTTCAAGATCCTTTGGTTTCCTGCTATTTGCCACTTAAATTTGGTTTCCAAATTACACTGAAGATAAATGAAAGTGAAGAGGGACACCATTGTGGTATCATCAAAATCTTATCCTCAGTCCTTGTTCCTGGACAGGCTTAGAAGTCAGATTTTGGGAAATGGCTCCAGTTGGATCCTTAGAACATTCCATGGTTTAATTAATTTGTTCTGCCCTGGTAGAACTTATAAAACAGCTGATAACACAGAGTACAGTGAAATGTCCCTTTCATATGTGTAGTCTCTTCAAAACTCCCTGCAATTAGGCCCATGAGCCAGCCAAACAGGTAAAGTCTCATTTCAGTCATATCATGTTTCCCAAAACTATTAAGCAAGATCTTAAGTCATTCCCAGAAAGGCATGGCATGCCTCGAGGTTCTAACAATCCCTAGAAAACACCAGTAAGGGGGAAAAAAAGAGAAGGAAGGGAGGGAAGGAGAAAAGGAGGAGAAAGAAGAAAAGAAAAAGAAAAGAACCCTTACTCTTCTCAGGTGGCCAAGAAATAATTTACTTAGCCATAACAATAATTTATGAAGCTCTCATAATTAAATATGGGGTAACAATCATTAAAGAAAAATTAGACAGTGGCCTCCCTGCTTCAGAATGTACTGTACACCTCAATCTGTCTCATCAGAACATGTTAGAAAGGTCTGAAACAGCTAAGCCGAAGACATAAACAGCCAAAGTCAAGATTTTATGTAAGCAATGTTTATGAAGACTAGTAAGATAATATAATGTATCTCACCAAACTTAAGACATTTTTATTCTATACTTTTTAATTGAAGTATAGTTGATTTAAAATATATTATTTTCAGGCATACAACATAGTGATTCAATATTTTTATAGATTATACTCCATTTAAAGTTATTATAAAGTATTGGCTATGTTCCCTGTGCCATACAGTATATCTTTGTAGCTTAATTTATTCATAGTAGCTTATACCTCCTAATTCCCTACCCCTATCTTTTCCCTCCCCCATTTCCCTCTCCCCATGGTAGCCACTAGCTTGTTCTCTGTAACTGAGAGCCTATTTCTATTTTGCTATATTCACTCATTTATTTTTTAGATTCCACATTAAAGTGATAACACAGCATTTGTCTTTCTCTGTCTCACTTACTTCACTAAGCATAATATCCTCCAGGTCCATGCATTTTGTTGCAAATGGCAAATTTTGTTTTTTATAGCTAACATGATATATACACATACATGTGTGTGTGTGCGTGTGTGTGTGTGTATCACCTACATCTTCTTTATCCATTTATCTGTTGATGAACACTTAGATTGCTTCCATATCTTGGCTACTGCAAATAATGCTGCTTTAAACACTGGAGTACATGTATCTTTTCAAATTAGTGTTTTTGTTTTCATCAGATATATACCCAGGAGTGGAACTGCTGGATTGTATGGTATTTCTAGCTTTTAGTTTTTTGAGAAAACTCTGTACTGTTTTCCATAGTGCTTGCACCAAGTTACATTCCCACCAATAGCAATATAAGGGTTACCTTTTCTCCAGATCATCACCACCATTTGTTACTTGTAGACTTTTAAATGACAGCTATTTGACAGGTGTGAGATGATACCTCATTGTGGTTTTGATTGGCATTTCCCTGATGATCAGCAATACTGAGCATCTTTTCATGTGCCTGTTGGCCATCTGTATATCTTCTTTGGAAAAATGTCTATTCAGGTCTTCTGCCTATTTTGTAATCTGGCTGTTAGTTTTCTTTGATATTGACTTGTATGAGCTGTTTATATATTTTGCATATTAACCCCTTATCAGTCATATTTGTAAAAATTTTCTCCCATCCAGTAGGTTGTCTTCTCATTTTTTCAATTCCTTTGCTGTGTAAAAGCTTTTAAGTTTAGTAAGGTCTCATTTGTTTATTTTTGCTTGTTTCCTTTGCCTTAAGAGGCAGGTCAAAAAAATATATATTTCTATGATTTATGTTAAAGAGTGTTCTGCCTAAGTTTTCTTCTAGGAGTTTCATGGTTTCTGGTCTTACAATTAGGTAATCCATTTTGAATTTATTTTTGTATAGGGTGTGAGAAAATTTTTAATTTCATTCTTTTTCATGTAGCTGTCCAGTTTTTCCAACACTCCTTATTGAAGAAATTGTCTTTTTCCCATTGTGTATTCTTGCCTTGTCATAGACTAAATGAACATAAATGTGTATTTCTGGGCTCTCTATTCTGTTCCATTGAACTATATGTCTATTTTTCTGCCAGTGCCATACTGTTTTGATTACTGTCACTTTGCAGTATAGTCTGAAGTCAGGGACCATAATACCTCCAGGTTTGTTCTTTTTTCTCAAGATTGCTTTGAATATTCAGGATCTTTTGTGGTTTCATATAAATTTTAGTATTATTTGTTCTAGTTCTCTGAAAAATGTCCTGAGTATTTTGACAGGGAATCCATTAAGTCTGTAGATTGCATTGGGTGGCATGGGAAGTTTAACAAAATTCTTCCATTTTATGAACATGGGATACCTTTCCATTTCTTTGTATCATTTTTAATTTCCTTCATCAGTGTCTTACAGTTTTCAGAGTATAGGACTTTCACCTCCTTGGTTAAGTTTATTCCTAGATATTTTATTCTTTTTTTTTTTTTTTTTTGATGTGATTTTAAACAGAATTGTTTTTCTTGCTTTTTCTCTCTGAAATCTCATTATTAGTGGTTAGAAAAACAACAGATTTCTATATAGCAATCTTGTATCCTGCAACTTTAGTGAATTCATTTATTAGCTCTAACAGTTTTTGGTGCAGAATTTAATATATATAGTATTATGTCATCTGCAAATAGCAACAGTTTTACTTCTTCCCTTCCAATTTGGATGCCTTTTATTTCTATTGTTGATTGCTGTGGCTAGGACATCCAACACTATATTAAATCAAAGTGATGAAAGTGGACCTCCTTGTCTTGTTCCTGATTTTAGAGGAAAAGCTTTCAGTTTTTCACTGTTGACTATATTAGCTGTGAGTTTATCATAAATGCCCTATATTATGTTGAGATATGTTCCTACTATACCAACTTTGATGAGAGTTTTTATCATGAATGGATGTTGAATTTTGTCAAATGTGTTTGTTGCATCTATTGAGATGATCATGTGATTGTTATCCTCCCTTTTCTTAATGTGGTATATCACATTGATTGATTTACAAATACTGAGCCATCCTTGCATCCCTGGAATAAATCCCACTTGATCATAGTGTATGATCCTTTTCATATATTGTTGATTTTGGTTTGCTAACATTTTGTTGAGGATTTTGTATCTATGTTTATCAGAGATATTGGCTTGTTAATTTCTTCTTTTGTAAAGGGTTTCATCTGGTTTTGGTATCAGGGTAATGGTTGCCTCATAGAATCAATTTGGGAGTGTTCCCTTATCTTCAATTTTTTGTAATAGTTTGAGAAAGATAGGTATTAACTCTTCTTTATATGTTTCCCCTTTGGGCCAGGACTTTTGTTTGCTGGGAGGTTTTTTAAATTACAAATTCAATTGCATTACTAGTGATTGGTCTGTTCAGATTGTCTATTTCTTCCTGATTCAGTCCTAGAAGACTGTATGTTTCTAGAAATTTGTCCATTTCTTCTAGGTTGTCCAATTTGTTGGCATATAACTTCACAGTATTCTCTTTAGATTTTTTGTAGCTCTGAGATATCAGTTGTTAGTTCTCCTCTTTCATTTCTTATTTTATTGTGGTTCTCTTTTTTCTTCATGAGCCTGGCTAATGGCTTATCAATTTTATTTTTTTCAAAAAACAGCTCTTGGTTTCACTGATCTTTTCTCTTTTTTTTCCTGGTTTCTATTTTATTTCATCTGATCTTTACTGTTTCCTTCCTTTTGCTGACTTTGTGCTTTGTCTGTTCTTTTTCTAATTCCTTTAGTTGGCAGGTTAGGTTGTTTGAGATTCTTCTTATTTCCTGAGGTAGGCCTATATTGCTATATACTTCTTTTTGAACTGCTTTTGCTGTATCCCATGAAAATGAATATATGTATGTTCATGTATGACTGAAGCATTATGCTGTACACCAGCAATTGACATAACATTGTAAACTGTCCATACTTCAATTAAAATATATACATATATATATATACACACACACACACACACACACACACATCAAAAAAAGAATATAGAGTCCTTTTATTCACATTGAGGAACATTTTGCAGGTTAGTTTTTTTGTAAATTACATGTGTATGCCCCTATAGCTTCCCTCCAGCTATACAATTAAATTAGCTTATTTATTAAGCCTCACTTTCAACTTTCAACTCTAACTTTAAAACATGTTTGGTAATATTTTAAAACCACAAATACTTCTTGAGCACTTTCTCAGTGCCAAGAAAAAGTCCCTGCCTTCCCAGAGTTTACAGTCTAAACTTAGTCTAGACTTCAGAGTTGCAATGTTGCTATGGTTGCCATACCCACTAGCCACATAGGTCTACTGAGTACCTGAAACATGGCTAGTACACCTGAGAAACTGAATTTTTAATTTTATTTTAATCTAAATTTAAGTTTATAAACTGAGACTTGATTCATCTTGGAAAACTTTTATGTTTGGAACAATTTGAGTATATGAATCTATACTGGGTATGTGAAACAATGTTGTATTAGGTATATTTTATAAAATCTAAATACTCATCAACTATTTCTAATGAAAACAGGATTCAGATTGAAATATAAGGTAGTGTAAAATATGTACCGGATTTCAAAGATTAAGTACAAAAATGTAAGATACATCAATTTTTATATTAATATTGAAATATTTGAGATAGGCTGATCACATATGTGGCTCACATATTTTTATCAGACATCACTGCTCTAGAGCAATGATTTGCCTATGAAAGGTTTAAATCTAGGGCTTCTTAAGAAGCTCTACTGCACCTCAACTCATGCTCACTTTCTTTCCGTTCCCTTCTTTCTTCCCTTGCCTTCTTCTCCCTCTCCTCCCTCTAACAATGATGTGCACTGGACTCATGAGCTAGAAAGATTGCTGACCCAGGGTTTAAATGATTCAAGAAAATCTTTCTCTTACTCATTGAGGATTTTAATTCCAAAAGAACAGTGAAATGACTGCAACTCCAATGTATTAAGAGTCTTAATAGCTCAAGGGAAAGGTGTCAAAGAAACAACTATGCACTTCCCCACGGACTGTCTTAGAAGTGGTTTTCTAGTAAATCATTAAAAACTAAATACTTTTTTAAAGTTTTAATATCACGAAGTCCTGAAATATTAATGAAAGATAAAGTAATTTTACTACCTTTTCTAAATTACATTTCATAAATGTAAGATATTAGATAAATAAAATTGTAACGGAGAAGAGCTTTCACCAAAGCATTTTAAGCCATCACAGAATGGATGTAGTAAGTTATCATTATCTTTTATGGCCACTCCTATAACATAAGCAGGCCGCAGAAAACAGAGAATGGGAAGTGTCTTATTTCAGATCCTCTTAGCAGTTACACAGATTACTTGCTATTTAAAGCACATCAAGAATTTAGTCTCTGTCCTGACTCAGTTTAGTACAGAAATCCATTGACTGCTCCTAAGAACATTCCATCTCATCAGTATTGGCAAAGACTTGATTCCCAGCTTCTTGGGCACACAGGTAAAGCTACTTTTCCTAATCTCCCTTACAATTAGATGTGACTAAGTACTCAAAAGTAAAATGTAAGAAGAGATTTAGATGCCATTTCTTTGCCTGATCCATAACAATCTTCCATTTATCCACCTTCTCCCTCTCCTGCCCCTACTCTTCCCCTTTTCCTGGTTTGATAAAAACAAGCATAAAGACCTTGGAAGCCATGAATCAAAGACTGCAGAGCTACCTAATGGAAGAAGCCTGGAGTTCTAAATAACTATTTGAGAGGCCACCTACCTTGCAGAAACACCCTCCTTGGACAGTCAGGTGAGCAAAAATCTACTTCTACCTTGCTAATTCACTGAGGTTTTGAGGGGTTGTAACAGCATCTAGTAATCATCCTAATAGATATAATCAGTTACTCAAAAAACTAAGGATAAACCATTTCACAACTCTTGGTGTCACTACTGAGCAGCAAGACAGCATCGAATCCACTGATTGCATCTTTTCTCAACCCCCTTTTACCACTCCCAGGTGTACTGTTTGCAAGACTTTGACTCAGTAGACATGTAAACTGGTGAAGAAAGAAAGAAATGACCAATAGATACATGAAAATTGCTCGACATTACTAATCATCAGGTAAATATAAATTAAAACCACATTAAATGGCTACAATTTAAATAGCCAGCAATACCAAGTAACAGTGAGGATTTGAGCAACTAGAACACTCTTACAATGTTGGTGATTATAATAAATTGTTCAACCATTTTGGAAAACTCTTTGGCTGTTTCTACTAAAATTAAATACATACCTATCTATGATCCAGCAATTCTACTCCTAGGTACATGCTTAAGAGAACTGAGTGCTTATGTTCACCAAAAGACTTGTAGAAGAATATCCATAGGAACCTTATTTATAATAGTAAAAAAAAAAAAAAAAAAACCAAAAACAAAAACTGGAAACAACCCAAATGCCCCTCAATAAGAAACTGGAAAAATGATTTGTAGTATACTCACATGACAGAATACCAGACAATAAGAACTACTGAAACACAAAATATGGATGAATCTCACAAGTATTATGTTGAACAAAAGCCAAACACAAAAGAGGCCTAACTCTATGATTCCATTTATATGAATTTCAAGAACAAATCTAATTTATATTGATAAAAATCAGAATAGTGGTTACCTCTAGACAAGGGAGTTGAATGGAAAAGAACAAGAGAGTAATAGAAATGTTACCCATTCTGATTTGCACGAAGGTTATAAGTATACAAAGGTAAAAATTTAAAAAACAAAACAAAAACAAAGGTAAAAATAAATACACTAACGATTTGTGCATTCTGTAATATGTACATCTTATTTCATATGAAAAAAATTATTAAAGTTACCTTGTCCTAGAGCACACAGTAAGAGGTTGAGCTGGGATTCAAACTTAGGGCAATTGGAGTCTTCTGACTAGAGTAGGGTTCACTTTCCTATCCAATTATATACAGAGATGAGAAAACTACAGGAAGACTATTACTTAGTTTAAACATGTAATTAGTATCACTCTTTCTACGTATTTTATTCATAATATCCATATTATGATAAATTGTACTTATTTTGGCACCAAAACATTTTTTCTTCAAGTGCTGGTTTTAACTTTGTGACACTATAGCAACAGTAATTCTGTTTATGTAATTGAAATGAATTATTGGAATCAAACTTTCCACCATCCCAGATGACTAATAACATAATAATTTAGCTGAAGAACAAACATGTTAAGATGAAATTGTCAGCACCTGCACTACATTTAACTGGCACGAATGAGTTTGCTGATTAGCATGTGTAGACTATCACGAATAAATCTCCAGTGGTGGAACATCCTAAGACTGATGAAATAATGGATACACTAGAGAAATAGCAAGATGCCAAAATGGTCCATTAACAAGCATCACTCATGCCTGTGTGATATTTGTAAGTGGTTCAATCACTACAGTTGCAAATGTGATCTGACTTGTTTCTCAAGAATCACTTATCTATTGAACATTGATAAATCAGCTAATTCAATAATAGAATAAGACCTTAACATACAAGTGCACCAGCATTCAGCTATGATACCCTGCATCCTTACACAAGGCGGCGTCTTTTTTTTCTTTTTCTTTTTTTGGAGAGGGCACCTAAAAGATGAGCTGCCTCTTTAAAAATATTTTATTGTAACTGCATGCAATATGTGACCTCTTCATCAGATGAACATAGAGAAAAATCCAATTACTGTCTTTCTTTTATATAAAAGCAAACTGAGTCCTAAAGCAGATCACTGATAGTGCTAGGCAGCACACAAGTCAAAAAATAAACCATAACACTGCTCCAACTAGTTCTTTATTATGAAGCATCATGCCTACCTTGTTATACAGAAGTTTCTCTTCTATAAAATAAAAAATTTTGTGTATTTTAAACTGTTTTTATTTCCATTAAGAATTTATTCCCCAACATGGTAACCTCTCTCTCAAAAATAAGGATAAAATCAAGTTAAACAGATATATCCAAGACTTTGGGATAATTAATAAGTTCATATATTCGAAGGGGAGGAAAAAATGGGTTTTGTTCCTGAATGGTGAAGAAGAATCCTACAAACATATGAAACTTCAAATCCAGAAAACACTAACTGATGGAGAAAAAAAAAAAAATTTCAAGGAACTCTCACATGCAAAATCCCCCACAGAAGAGTAAATTCCAATGCCCTACACTTTGACGATTTAACAGTTTCCTAAATCATAACAAAAGAATTAATGAATCATTTAGTAAAGGATTAACCTGAATCGCCAGATCCCAAACTCCAGGACAAATCATTTGCTCACTTCAATTTCCAGCATCTGCAGTGTCCTGACACACTAATGCTGTTGTCCCTCATCCTCTCTTGACATGGAATTCCTCATGGCACCATCAACCGTCTCTAAAGCAGCATTTAACCTTCAGTTATCGGGCCCTTTTGCTAGGTCTAGGAATGGATTTTACAGAGGTTGATAAATCCTGAGATTTTATGTAAAACTTGGGTCTACAATTTATGTGATCCAAAATGATTAGGAACTGCGATTCTGAAGGGAGAGCCTGAGGAAAACCCGCGGTGCCAGCCCACGACGCATGCCCCGCACTCACCTGGATGCGGCCAGCCCGAGCTCCTGGCAGCAAGGACCTCTTCCTAGCTGCCCATCCCAGTCCCGCAGGTGCCACGAGGCCGACCTCCAGCTCCGCCCCCGTGAAGGCTCCCTCCGCCCCGCGTCCTCACTAGCAGTCATTCCTGGCCAGCCGCGGAGCGAGCGCTGCCAGGCCGGGGAGAGCCGAAGGATCGCCGAAGTATCACCGAAGGATCACCGGGTTGGAGCCGCCCCCTGGGGGCCTTCTCCACGAGCCTGCCTGCCGGGACGCAGGCTGAAGCCGCTTCCCAGCACGGGCGGCTTCAGACTGTCCACGGCCGCACACAACCGTCTGACTGCCGAGGCTCGGCTCTCTGCTGACCAAATAGTGAAAGAGCCTTTCCTAATCGCCAGGGCATCGAGACATAATGCGACTCTATTCTGAACTTTTACAAAGGCAGAACTAAGTTCGGCGTGGGGCACGGTGGGGAAACCTAAACCCAACGATGAACTTAAGCAGCCTCTCCCAACCACAGCATCATGCGTGCTGTTGTGCCGCTGAAATTTTAATAGGACCATTTGCGACATATTTAAAAAATCTATGAAAACCACACAAACCAAACAAAATGAAAAGTTGTCTTCTCCCAAATTAGGGGCCCAATTAAGAGATTACACAAACAGCGCAGTGTAAAGCTAGGAGAAAGGTGGAAGGGATAAACTTCTGATCAATGCTGCTGCCCTATAAAGAAATGTTATCAATGCTGAACAATTAAATCAGAAAACCATGACTACTCTACCCCAAGACCCTAGGGACAGATGGAGTAAGCAGGTCAGTTACTCTGTATGAAATCAGGACCACACTTCACCTTCTTTGCTAACATCACCATTATTCCCAAAACTTCACTTGTGGAGCTGATGCTTCATATTCCACGTTCTGAAATTCTCACTTTAACTTGAGTGAGAACTTTTGCCTCATTAAATGCAAGAGAATTCAAGGGAAGAAAAGCTAGCTTTTTTTATTCATATCTCGACCTATGCCTTCTCTTGACAGCAGGCCTGGATAAGCAGAGTTAAAGAGCAAGGAGGGCACTAGACTCTGGGTGCTGGGGAGAAAGACACAAAAATGAGGCAGACTGCTGAATTTGACTAAAGCTTCCATTCAATGTAAGTACAAGTTATAAGTTGATAAAGCTTAAGATTTCTGATGCCAAACATCAGGAAAACAAATGCTCACTGTAAAAAATTATTTCTTAGGTTAAATTCCAGGGATTAAACAAGTATTAATGAAGCAGAAGATGCACTATTTAAGCAACATATGGAAAAATAAAAGAGAATAAGACAGCTCTTGAAAATAAAATTGCTTTAAAAAATTACAAAAGGGTTTAAAGATAGGGAGTATTCAACCAGAACATAGCAAGCACAAAGGTGAAAAAAACATGAAAGATAGGAGATTTAGGGACTAATTCTACAGTTCCAGCATCTGATTAATAGAAGTTCCATAAAAAGAGAACAGAGAAAACTTAGGAAAAATTAGCAAAGAAATAATATAACACACTCCCAGAGCCAGAAAAACATGACCTGAAAAGCATACCAAGTACTCACCAGAATTAAAAGGTCCACATCTTCTGTGATCTTGCTTCCAAAGAACACTAACTTTGAACCCAGAAAGGTAATAACATAATAAGAAGGGCATATTTATTCTCCCGACGAGAAAAAAGACAATCAACCTACAGAGTAAATAAACAAATTGCTCAAAAGGAGTATGGTCCAAAGTCAAAGCAAATTGGTATGTGGAATGGTTTTGGTTAATTTTCATTTTACCCTCACATTTATAATAGTTATAATTTTTCTCCCTAGAAACATAGAGGTTACAAAATTGGAAAAATAGTAAAGATAATCAGGCTATATTAATTGGCCCATCAGAAAACAATAGTTATATAAGGTAAATCCTGTCTATTGATTCCAATTTTAGAATTGACCTGTAGATATAACAAGGGAGACTTTTTTTTATAGAATAGAATGCAAATACTATCTTTGGAAAAGTAAATGTATAGTTTACAGATGTTGCAGTGTAAAAACAGAATGTAAAAAGGAAAAGGGTGCCTTTACTATCACCTCACAAAGTATACTTCTAACTATGTTAAAGTTACCAATTTTTTTTTCTTCTTTTACTTTCTCTTTTTATTGTATCTACTCTAAGATGATGAATGCTGACTAAATATTCTGTGGTAATCGTTTCACAATACAATGTAAGCCAAACCATTATGTTGTTCATTATGATGTATGTCGATTATACAGTAATGTATGTCGATTACACAGTGATGTGTGTCAATTATATTTCAATGAAACTGAAAAAAAATAAGTTACCAAAGAGTGAGGTGACAGAAGTCTAAATTTGGTGAGAGAAAAACAAAATATATGATGGCAATCATCATAAATGATGAAAAAAGGTATTTGTGGGATATGGAATAGCAATTTAGAAAGGGAGAGGCAGCAGAATATTGCTTTCTACTATAAACCCTTCTACAGCATTTTATTTTCTAATCATATGTGTATCTGTTACTTTGATTTTTTTTAACAGAAATTATTCAACTCTATACCTAGGAATCAGGAAAGTAACTGAACACTGGGGCATTTACAATTGGCTTGTGACGATGGCAGGATTACATATAATTTTCTTTCCCTTTTTACATATGATTTAGTAATGCTATTGTGGTAAATCTTAAAAATAAAGCAAATTCAATAAAAAATGTAAGGCAGTCAGGCTATGACCACGAAACTCTTTGAGGTAATGAAGAAAAAAGGACGGAAATGATCTATAAATGCACTTTGTAAACAAAACAAATTGGAAGGGACAATTAAGACTTACAAACAACTATGCAAACACCTTCATTCATTTAACCCTTCCCAGAAGGGAGATTAACAGTTCAAGTTAGATATTTCCTGTATTTTTATTAATTGAACTTCCCTTTTTGAGTTGTCCGTTCTTTACGAATTTGTCTATTGGAATCTACATACCCACATATAAAGAACTACACACTGGTAATTTACTGTAGCCACAGTAATATTTTTCCTTGCTTACTGTTTGCCCTTTTGATATAAGCAACTAATTCTTTTGTGATCAAATCTGTTCATTGTTTCTTTTGTGATTTCCATCCTTTGAGCTTAATGTCAACTCTCATTCCCAATTCAAAGGTTTAATATTTAGCTGGATTTTTGTAGTTGTAATTTTTTATATAATTCACATAGAAATGATTTTGAATATGGCATGGGGTGGGCATCTAACTAGTTATCCTAACAAAATCTGTTGAACATTCCTCTTTTCATATGTGATGCTTCATTTATTAACCAAATTCCTACAAGACATTTATGCTGGTGATATGTTGCTTGAATTTTTTTAAGTGAAAAATAACATATACTTGAAACTGATTATTTTTGTCCCCTAATATTTACATCTCACTTGTTTTATTTCCTAGTGTTTTGATTCATTCATTTAATGATTTATTAAGAATTTCTAGGGGAGAGGGTATAGCTCAAGTGGTAGAGTACATGCTTAGCACACAGAGGTCCTGGGTTCAATCCCCAGTACCTCCTCTATAAAGTAAAATAAATAAACCTAATTACCTCTCCCTACCAAAAAAAAAGTTTAAAAAAAGTTAATAATTTCTTACATTCCAGACATAGTAAGGTTAAGATATATAAATGAAAGAAAAGAGTTCCTTACCTCAGTATTAAAATACCAAAAAACTAATATGGTAAGAATGAACAGCACTGTTTTTTGTTGATATAGTTTGAGCTCAAAGAACGATTTTCATTATTACATCTGTGTATTAATGCATATTATACATATTACTTTATATAAGACCTTTTGTTCACTTCATTCATTTCACAAGACTCAATAAGATAAAATTCCAAAGGCAGAAATTGAGAACTATGTATATGTAACAAGAAAAATTAAAAGTGCTGTCATAAAACTTAGGGGGCAAAGTGTTTCCATCCTTTATTTTCAAGGAAAGTCTGTATATATAAAAACAAACATTTGTGTCATTAAGCTCACATTGCAAACATTTAACCATTTTCATCATATATCTGATGATCTACAATCAAAATTACTTTAAAAAGCTTGTCTTTTACTATTTGTGTCATGAAAACCATGTCATCACATTTCAGTGACACACTATTGCTTTTAAGTAAAAATGAGACCCAATAATTTTTAACCAAAAGTGTATCCTATATCCTATTTATTATAGGATCAACAAACAGTATACTACAACATAGCATTTAGACAGGAATTATGTCTAAAACCCCTGAAGAATACACTAGAAATAAGCACGACGTTTAGAATGCTTTAATCTTTCTGGTTAACACCATTTTTATCAGTAACTGCAACGCTGTAACTTTTAGCATTACACATAACTAGTCAGTAAGGATTTTTTTAAGGGTGGGAGTAAGAACAGAAGGACAGGAGATAGAAGAGTGTCAGCTTCACACTTCTGTTAAAAACTCAAAAATCAAAACTATTTTCTTCTCTGCATCAAAACTGTACCACAAACTTGAAGGTTCTTTTAGCCTTAATCCCATGACTCATCATCTACTGGATTGGGAGCTTGTGAAGAAGAAAACCCTGCTGTGTTCAAAGAGCTCTTGCCCTGGAAATTCTTAAAAAAAAAAAAAAAAAGAAAGAAAGAAAAGAAACAAACAAACATACATTTAATTTTATACAGTTTTGAAGTTACATTGTCCAGACTGAGAGCAGGGATTCAAGCTTTCTACTATGTCTTTCCTAAATATATATATAATTTCATTCTCACTGAATCCAATCCATTTGATAAACAGGCCCATATCAACCTGGGAAGTCTAAATTGCACAGAATATTTCAAGAAAAAACTTTTTTAAGCCAATACTTTTGGCAAGTGAAAAATGACTCTCCTTTTCAGTGAATAAGCATAAATATTTAATGACTAGTATGTTCACTGTATCTGTATAAGTGATGTTGCCTATAAACTGACATCATAGAAAAGATATGCAACTCATCTCTATTATTTTATCTTACTTAATAATGTGGTCAGAATAAATTTTTAAAAAAAAGCATTCCTACAGAAAGCTCCAAAGATCTCAAATTGGAGTTTAAAATGCCAGCAAAATTGGGAAAGGAAGGTGTTTGAGCATAAATTTCAAATTCTTCAAACTTTAAGACCAAAACTATATATGTACATGAAATTTTCAGAGAAATATTAAAGTAATCTTCTAGGTATGAAAATAATGGCTTAGATAAATTATTCAATGTTATAGTTACTTCACAATATTAAGCACAACATTTACAAAGAGTAAAAACTAAAACTGAGTTCTGAGTTTTTCCCCTTAACTAACCTTTCTAGTATCAACTGATGCAAACACATTTCCTCTTGAACTACCACTGAAGCCGGGAACATATGTACTAAAGGCAATTTCTTCCAACCATGCAGGAACATCTTGTTGAGCCTTCAAAAAAAAAAAATTAACTTCATATACAACATTAACATAAAGTCTCAGAGATGAAGAGTTTACTTTTCCTAAATATACATATGTATAGAATGTCTTTCAATAAAAGAACACTATCCATTCAGTTTTAAAAATTAAAAACTTACATCTGACAGTACTTTAACTAGAGGCTGTGCTAAATGGTTATCTGATTCAGGATCAAAAAAGGAAATGGCTCTGCCAGTATTTCCACAACGACCAGTACGCCCAATTCGATGAACATATTCATCAATGGTAGAAGGAAGATCAAAATTGATAACATGTTGAACATTTTCAATATCCAGCCCTCGAGCAGCTACTGAAGTAGCAACAAGAACTGGGCACTTTCCACAGCGGAAATCTCCAAGAGCTTGCTCTCGCTCTCTCTGTTCTCGATCACTTGAAAGAAAAGAAAGCATGTATTAGGGCAGCTCTTAAGAATATTTTTAAGGAGATCCATTAAAGTTCAACATATAAATTTCTTTTTAATAACAGTAAAAACAGCAGCATTTAACATGAATGTCTACTTCTTACATAACAAGTATTATACCAATCCCTTTCAAGTCATCACTTAATTTAATTCTCACAATAATACTTTGTGGTTAGGACAATTATTCCCATATGCAGATGAGGTAAGGTAACAGCTAACACATGGAGTCAAAATACAAACTCAAATATAACAAACATCAAATTTCACCTATTAATATTGATCTCTTTCTAGTCTTGACAAAATATAGCTACTTGATCAATCAGAATGCTTTCTCAAAAATAACTTTAAAAATTTTTAAGTATTTTTAAAAAGTATCTCTGAATTCTACATATTCACTGATTAATATTTTAGATCCACTAGTAAAGTGCCAATGAAGTTGTGTTTATGACACTTTTAAGGACTCCAATAAAAAAAAGGGTCAGGCATCAGGAAGATTAGAAACACCTGGATCTAAGGATCAGAGAGAGAGCCTTAAGTAAGATCTCTTGAGAAGTTAACACTCCTCATAATGTGGAGTCTAAGATATACCTTTAACTCACCCATCCCCACCACTTGCTTCTTATAAAAATTTAAAATGAGGGTGAAGAGTAAGTTTAGATCTTGAGAATTCTGAATCCTAATTCTAGGATTTTATATTACTTAAGTATATTGACATTTCTTAACAAATGACAAATAGAAATCACCTCCTTACTAAGTCACCTCCTTACTAGGAAATCATACCAATCTACTCACCCATGAATACTTGTTGTTGATATTTTTTCTTGACAAAGAAAAGTGGCAATAAAATCTGCTTTTTTCTTAGTTTCAACAAAGACCATAGTTCTTTCATCACCTACAAAACAAGAAAACAATGATTTAACATTCAAACTACAAAATTAGGGGAAGGAAACAAAAGGGTAGGGTGAATAGGAAACTATCTCATTCACCACTGCATACCCAGGACCCAGACCTGGTAGGTAACGCACATCTTCTCTGAATGAATGGATGTCAAAGAAACAAGGATTTTCCCCTACTTTAGGACTGAAAAAATCAGTTAGCCCTCTGCCCTCCTATGCCAATCAAGAAGTAGAGACTTAGAGAAAGATAAATGCTAACTACCTGCCAACTATAAGCAGTTTCAAATTTGTCTCAGGCCCTTCACTTCCCTCTCTATAAATGTTTGTTCTTTACCTCCCAAGATCATCCAATTTTTATTTCAACCTTGACTGCCAGAGGTATTCATATATATGATAGAAAATTAAATAACTATCCCAGGGTCTTAATGCATTAAAGAATATTTACTTGTTAGCTTATTTAATTGGTTGAAATTCAAGCATGAGCCAGGGATTTCTCCACACAAGGAACTTTTCTATAAAATGACAGAGAGGAAAGATGATAATTTATAGCCTTAATGGAAGGAATGAAGAAGGTATTACTATTCATAATCCCACTCCCTCATGTCCCAACAGCTGGCTTCACTTATTCAACAAATATTCAGTGCCTAGTAGATGCCAGTAACTATCCTAGATGTTGAAAACACAGCAATAAAACAAAGCCCCACACTCATTGTGGGGAGGCAAATAATAAACAAGTAACATGCATTAAAGTCCTAAAAAAGAAAAAACTAGCAGAATAAAGGGCCCATGTGGATTACTTTAGATGTACCCTCTCTAATTAGATGACATTTGAGTAGAGATAATACTAAAATAAGATAGTAAACTATTCAGATATCTGAGGAAAGATATTACAAGGCTGAAGGAAGAACAAATATAATGGCTCCAAGGCGTGGGTGTTCTTGATGTGCTCAAAAGAAAAAAAGAAAAAGAAAAACAGAAACAGAAAAGAGGTCCCATCCCCATGTGGTTTCTATGTCCTGGGCAGAGGGAACATCAAGAGCAAAAGCAGTGGGACAGTGAGGCAGAACCGTGCCTAGTATGTGTAAGGAACACTAGTGAGCGAAGTGTGGCCAGAGTGGGTGAGCCACGGAGAGCAGTAGGAGATGAAGACAGAGGTATGGGAGGCCGTCACATGAAGGGCCTTGAAAACCATTGCAAGAACTTTACTTTGAGAAAGGAAGTCACTGGGTTTGGAGCAAAGAAGTGGAAAGTTCTGATCTTTGTTTTAACTTAGCAGCTGATGGATTGTGATATAGTTTGATACCAGAAAAGAGAATTTTGCTCACAGATCAGATGTGTAAGCTGGAGAAAGAAATCAAGGATGACTCAGATTTTGTGTCTGAGGAACTGGAAGAATAGATCTAACATTAATGGAGTTAGGAGGACTCAAGAAAGGAAGGTTTAGAGGTAATATTTAATTAAATCTCAGGCAACTATTAGACAACCAGGTAGGAAATCAAAAGGGCAACTGATCCCTATATCCTAGAGACATAGTCATTTTATTTATTAGAGAGTAATGGTATTACGTTTTATCAAAAATTACCTTTCAACAGTTTTGGAGGTCATTCAGTATGCTCAATGACAAAACTGATTTTTCCTACAGAGTCAGGTATCTAATACTACTGTGCAACTTAAGCCCTGATCTCATCTTTTCTCAGTTCCCAGTGCAAATCCCAAATAGTAATACAAATTTAACTCCACTGACACCTCCTCTAGTTTTTTCCCTCTCTACTGGTTTTGTATTTTGTTGTTGTTGTTGTTGTTCAGACAATAAGCTATAATTGCAAATTTAGTTTTACAATCAGATCATTTGGAGATCTTTGTAAGTGGATTTGTGAATAGCTACCTAATTTGTTGGGTGAGAAATAATAGAGAATTTCATCTTGTTAGTCTTTTTTTTTTTTTTTTTTTTTGTCTATTAGTCCACTGTTAACTAAAATCAACTTAGTATCTAAAAAGAATTCTAGCTTGGATAGCTAGATTGTAATTGTTTTTATTTCTATGTTCACTCTTGATCTGGGGCTAAAGTGGCAGAACTGAAGCTTCTAAGTTCTTTATGTGTCTAATTCAGAAAGGGCTTTATCCATCACTATGTATAATCATATTAATACCCTAAGGAGAGAATTAACAAATTAAATTATAATGTCTCTTAAATCAAAGGAGCTCAATCCTGATTTTACAAGATAAATAGAAAAATAATTTTAGAGATAAATATTTCTAAAATTCCTGAAAAATAAAGAAACTGAACTTGTACTACTTTAACTATATTAAACTTTAAAAAGGTCATCCTATAGGAAATAAAGCAGAAATATTTTAAGATTCCAAGTTCACACAATTAAGTGAACTCTTCAATAACCAAGACTAAAAACTTTGATTTAAAAAAACACCCATGTCTTTTCTCCAGTGTATCAGTGTTAAGTACAATACAAACATGTATCTTATTTCACTCGGGTTTTTCTTAACATATAGAGACTTGTCAGTCAAATTAACTAATATTCTCCATAATGTTTAAGAGCACAACAATGTAAATCTGTGTTCAACAGTATCTACCATTTTATATGCTGTCATATTGAAGATAATTTCCAAGATCTTTGGCATTAGGTAACTTAAAACAGTAAACTAGGTTGAATTAATTAATGGATAATCACTAAACGTAGAATTCTCAAACATTAATTACTGAACATAGGTTTATGTCCTTTTGCTTGTCACTTTTCATATACTATAGAGAGGCAATACTTTTGAGTCATGTTAACGAACTTACTCATTTTTGCTACTTTAACAAAGTGTAAAAGGATCTATGTGTGGTATAGAAGGTAGTACAGGAAGTTTACAAGCTCTGATAGCTACAATGTTTGTGTATGACATGTCTCAACTGTCCATCCCTGCCTCTAGTTTCTTCTAAGAAATAGAAATTACAATGGTTAAAAGCCATAATTAACATAAGTGGTGGAGACTACACTACGAGTAATAATGATTAAGAAATACAAACCGTACATGTTTTTGTCTTTCACGGAAAGAAAGAGTAATTCTTCCCTAAAGTGGTAGTTCTCAAAATTTTGGTCTGTGATCCCTCTAAACTCTTAAAAAGTTACCAACAATCCCAAAGAATTTTCAGTTATGTAAGTTATAATTATTGCTATTTACCATATTAAAAACTAAAACCAAGAAAAAATTTAGATATTTACTTGAATATATTGCATGTCAAAATAATTGTAGTATAATCATGAAAACTGTTTTTTACCTCACAGATTCCTCTCAAGGGTATTAGGGACCCTGAGGAGGATTCATTTAGTACTAAGTGTTGGTTTGCTCTAGAGTTGAAGCACAAAGGAGGACAAAACTTGGAAACTGAATTTTATATGCATTGATTTATAATATGAGTCTTAAAAGAAGCTATGAAATGTGTTAAAATTTTAGCAAAATTCAATCAATTTGGATGGAACTATTTTTTGATTTACTATTTAATCCCTTTAAACACAAAATGAAAAGTTATTCTTTCTCTTCCCTGTAATCAGCCTAAGTAGCAGAGAATCTGTTGATTTTATTGTCTTTGGTTATTTATAAAAGAGCTATCATTCTTTACAATCATGTTACCTTCTTCATTTATTTTTTAATGCTTGTCACTTCAATTAAATTGATAACTAAATACTGCTTCTCAGATACCAATAATCCTACACTAATCAAATATTTAACTCTTCTCTGAAAAATTTTGACTTTGCCATCTTAAGATCAGACCTTAAATTTAGAAAAAGAAATCCACCTGAACTACTTTGAGATTTCCCAGAGAACCCCAGGAAAAGGACAGATGTTTTTAAGTTTACCTTATAAAAGAGAGGCTAAAATTAATTAGGCATGTTTGATGTGTTACTACTTTCAAGAGTTGTGAGGTAAGAGCTGTTAAATCAGAAGAGACATTAAAATTTCCCTGGGTTAAAAATGCATAGGTAAGATGTTATTAGTACATTTCAAAAATGTATACTTCATAGGAAGTCCCTGGAATTGTGTAAATTTTCTTGCTATTCATAATTTTTTAACCTTGAGAAAAACTGAACAGAACACTTATGAAACAACTCTGTAGTGTTTTTCTGGGTTTATCAGAGGCCTGAAGGTATACTGCCTGATACTAATGTTGCCAGTCATAATTTAACTTTTTATGTAACATGTTTATTGGGCTACAATATTACTTCTTTCTTAATTTGAATCTAGATTCGGTGGTTCTAATCTGGGATGTACACTAGACTTACACATGGCATTTTGTAAAAATACAGATCACTAGATCCTATTCTATGCTTACTAAATCTATGTACTGGATATTCCTGGTATGAAAAATTATGTCTATCCATTTTCATAAATCAGATGTAACATATAACATTCTCTTTGAAAACAGGCTCAATCACCATTAAGGCATTTTGTATATAATTTTTTTGGAATGACTATTACCTTTATTTTGCATGCCATAAGAAAAACCAAATTTCCTTATTAGTAGCATTATTCTTACTATGAACCCTCATCAGATCTTCCCCATTTAACAATTATCAGTAATAGCCACAATCATTCAGTCACTGTCAACTACAAATAGCTTTTGTTTTTGTTTTGATACTTGCCCAAAGATTGTGCTATAAACTACAGATTAGAGTTTCTATCTTCAACAAAGGACAGACTCCAAGCCTTGTGGAAAAGGACCATTCTAGGCACTTCAAACTATTGATACCTCAAAGAATAGTCTTGGGTAGAAGACTGTAAGCTGATATTTTTGACAACTTGCAAACATCATTAGATTGAGTATGATTTCTAGGACTAGTCCAGAAGCAGATAGAATCATGAAAGCAGACTGTTCACAGATCCAGTGAAACAAGAATTAATTACATAAAACATCTGAGGAAACTCAGAAGAGAGGAATGCTTTCAAACTTCCAGGCACTGCAGACGAAATATATGGTAAACAGTGTTTCTTAGACTTAGTTTCCTATTCTTCAGAGGCCTTTAAAAGTTCAGTCTCAGATTTCTTATGAAAATGTCTAGAAAGAAGATAATTTTGTAACTTTAGAATAGTTATTTAATACTGTATGGATCTACATTTGAAAAACAAACTCAAGGAGGCCATATTGATAAGGAACAGTCCTGCTGCACCTACACAAACAGGACAAACATAGTGAGACCAACCTCTCGTGATTAAGAACAATCTCTGAGATTATTGTGATCATGCAGGGGAGATAGGCTGTCAGAAAAAACTGCTGAGGACTTTGAAATGAGCAAATATGATTACTATCTAGCATACCCTTCAGGGTTGTCTGTGCCTTTTACTGTATTTCTTTTATACCTCTATTGCCAAATGACAGCAATGCAAATGATTCTTATCAATAAAAATACAAATGAAAATTTCCCCTCAAATATAATTGATTATTGCTTTGTGGATATTGACCATTTTTACATTTATCTGTAAATTTATCTTAGCCATCTGATATCCTACACATATATATGTTCTTTGAATTCTCCTTTGAACTGGCAGTAACATCTTTCTAGTTCTCTTTGTAATTAATGAGCTCAATAAAATCTTTAACACCTGGTCATTTAAAATTATGAAAAAGGCAGTTGGTTATACTACCATGAAATAATGAAATGCCCATGCATTTTAAAGGCAGAAGGGGAAAGTTAGCAGATTTAAATTAAAGATTAGACAATGAGATAAATTATATGAATAAAAATATGTAAAATGTGAGGATATATTGGGTAACTATTCCATGCAAAGTGAAAAAAAGAATACAATAATGAACTCTAAACTACAAAACATTTAACAGTTAAAAAAATAGAAGTATACCAATAGTGCTTATACAATGACCTCAAAGTTTTCTCAGAGGGAAAATATCACTTCTGAAAAACTCTCTTCATTAGGATTTTCTCAAACTTTATTCCACAAATTTATGTATTAAAAATCTTAAAGTGATCATACTAGAAATGTGCTCAAATTTGAGCAAAACTGTAGATTGCTTATCTCTTCTGCATTTGGGGCTTCAATTTATACTGAGCAAGTTACTTGATCTCTCTGTATTTCAGTGTCCTCATCCTTAAAATGGGGATAACAAAGCCCACCTCAGAAGGTTGTCTGGAGAATTAAATGAGTTAACAATGCATGTAAAACAATCAAAACAGTATGCGGCCTGTAGCAGTTGCTATGCTTATTTTGTACACCAGAGTATATGTTATGAAACATACAATGAAGTAAACTAACATTTCTCAAACTCAAGATGAGTATTTGGTTTTGAAAAGTTTTTTTTTATTTTAATAAAACTCAGTAAATTCTTAAAAAGTGACTTCTAAATCAACATTTTCCCCCCCTGGAAATTAGAGAGATTTCTGCCTTCTTATTCCCCAATCCCAACACTGACATTCCAACCAAAACAGATTTACTAAAATGGAGGAGGAGGGGAATGTATCCATGTAAGTACTCTTAGCCTGTGTGATGACAAAAAAAAGTCTTAAAATGGCCATATTAGATAATTTTATTTCCAGGCTCAAACTAAGGCTACCTCAATAAAACAAAGAAATACAACTTTCTAGAAAACTTGTGTGTTTTTTGGGGGGCGTGGCGGGTGGATTTCTCATTAACATTGTCAAGGAACAGAATTAGATCTTTCAAGTCCGTTCCAGCTCTTACATTCTTTGAATCTATGAATACAGGAAGACTTAGGAAGCAAAAACTGGGAACTAGAAATACAACAAAGATTTCACTTTTGGTAAACAGAGCTTGATGTAAAGATATGTTACTAATCCCTTCTATTTTTTTCTAAAACAAAAAAAATATGTATTTCTGCCGGAATAGTTTTTAGTCAAACACTGTTAAACAAAGTCTCAAATCTTTCCTATATTTAACATTTATGGAGAAGAATGGACTATACTGCTATATAATTCACACAGAAAACTGAGTCATAAAACCTTTTACAAAAAGAGCTTCAGAGAGGAAACAGTAATAACTTATTAAACTCATGCCCAAAATGCTTAATTTTTAAAGTAATTTCTGTAAAAACAAAAATTGTGACAAAAATAATTATATCAATGTAAGATACCTATGTTTCGTAGAATTTCGACAAGTTTTTCTCTTTTTGAGTACTGGCCAACTTGGAGAATGGTCTGCTGAACATCTCTACATGCTCCACCCACTTGTCCAACAGCAACAAACAAATAATTCGACTTTAAAAACTCCCCAGCCAACCTTGAAAGACAAAAGATTATTTCTTAACTTATCCTCTTCCATTAAAATTTATAATATTACTGAATTCCTACAAGTGTTGCTTCAGTATTAATAAGCCAGTGTATAACAGCTATAGTAAGAGAAGGTGGATACTTACATCATCCAGGTACAAGTTTCAAAGATCAGTATAAAAATATTAAGATATTGTAAAATACATACCAACTACGAGTGAAAAAGTCTGTGTCAAGTTATGAATAAGTAATTTCAAGTGGATGTGCTGGCCATGCAAAACTATATACAATGTGTATTAATAATAAAAATTAAACTGAAATAAGTATCAGACTACAACAAGCAGGAATTTATTAAAAACTGAAATGCAAGCCTATGGCAAAAAGTCTGTTATTCACTCATCACTTTTATGTATGTTACTTCTAAGATTTGTTTCCTGAAAATATTAGTTGTTAAATTATTATCTTTCAAATGAACTATTACAAGCAAAGCAGATCTTAGGTCAGTGCTTTTCATGTCATGACAAACATACAAAATGATGATATTTGTAGAGCATAACTGGGGAAAAAAAATGAGGCAAGAGGTGACAGGACCATGGGCTAGGCCCCACTAGGCTGCAGATGCTCACACCAAAGGTTGAGGTTATCAGCATCTTGACACACACACAACTAGAAAGCCCTGCTTTGGATCACCCAGAAACACAGGGTAGGGGAGAAGAGGAATTGCCAATTACAGAGCCAGTTTGGGAGGAGAAAAGGGGAGGTCATGCAGCAGTTTCTTATTTTCTAGCTGCCTCCTAGCATATCAAGAAAATAGTTCAAACTCAGCATATCCAGAATCTTAATAAATCACAATTGCTTCTTTCCCTTCACCTGCTCTCTTACCATAAAAGAAAAAAAAAAAGAAGCTTCTTGTTGGTACACTACTTCTAGAGTCAAGCACCCTCTCCCTAGGCACAAACCTTGAAATCTTCTGCGATTCTAAACTGTCCATCATCCTTTACACCCACTAAAACATACAGTGAGTGCATCATGTCAGGCATAAATGGTACAAGGTACTGGGAGTACAAAGATGAATATGATGGCCTCTGCCTCTGAAGTGCTCACATCAAGTAGGATAAATATAGTTATATAAAAAACAATTACTATAATTTAAAAATATTTTATATAGTTCAATGTTTACACATTTTAATTATTTAATGTTTTAATATAATAATCTAGTATTACAATAGTTAACATTTATTGAACCTTATTCCAAGAAAAGTATAAAGTATTTTAAATAGCTTCTTTCACAAGATACACTGGCAGGGCACGGATGAAATGATGTCTGTTAAGAGGGTCTTCAAGTTTGAAGCTTGATCTAAGGAAGCAGCAAGCAAGAATGTGAAACACCGATGACTTGGGGAAAGGCACTCTATGCAGAAGGAAAGAAGAAATAAGAATAAATAATGAGGAGGAACAGAAATTGGCTTGTGCAGCCAACAGGAAGTAATCCTAAAAGGCCAGAAATATATTATTCCAGGTAAGAAAGTGGCAGATGAGGCCAAGATTATGTCATGTGTAAAAGAATTTGAAAGTTGTTTAGTCTGTAGAGATAGAAAGGCATGAGGGGGGTTATTTTGAATAAATGACTATAAATATCAGACTTTGTTTTGGAATTTTTACTAGCGCAAAAGTGAGATTACAGGTAGGGAGACAGATTAGAAAGCTACTACCAATGAGCAGTGGGAAATTGAAAAGGACCTAAAATAAGGTGGGAAATAGAGGAGAAACTAACATATTTGAATCATCTTAGAGGTAACTGCCAAGTTGAATATTTTTTAAGGGCAGAAAGTTAAAAGAGGATGAGGTGGGAATCAACATGATTCAAAGGATTTTTGCCTTCAAAAGACCATGAGGCCGTTAAGAAAACTGGAAAGAGGGAGTTGAAGAATACATTCAATTTTGAACTTTATGAACATGAGTTAGTTACTGGTAATTCACCTAAAAGGAAAAACATCCCTAAAGAGTTCAGTCTAAAAGTCTGGAGCCGAGGAGAGAGATTAAGAGTACAAGTAATAACCGAGTTGTTTGTTTTTTGATATTAAGTTGTATGAGTTCTTCATGTATTTTGCAATATTAACCCCTCATCAAACATATTGTTTGCAAATATCTTCTCCTAGTCAGTAGGCTGTCTGTTTTGTTTTGTTGGTTTCCTTCAGAGTGCAAAACAAACAATGCAATTAAAAAATGAGCTGAGGACCAGAATAGATATTTTTCCAAAGATAACATACAGATGGCCAACAGGCACATGAAAAGATCAGTATCACTGACCATCAGGGAAATGCAAATCAAAGCCACACTGAGATATCACTTCACATTGGTCAAAATGGCTATTTTCAAAAAGACAAAAAACAACAAGGATTGGCGAGGATGTGGGGAAAAGTTACCCTTGTGCACTGCTGGTGAGAATGTAAATTGGTACAGCCACTATGGAAAACAGTACAGAGGTTCCTCAAAAAATTAAAAATTAACTACCATACAGAGCAATTCCACTCCAGGTATATACCCAAAGAAAATGAAAACACTAATTTGAAAAGATACATGTACTCTAATGTTCATAGTAGCATTATTAACAATAGCCAAGATAAGAAAACAACCTAAGTTTCCATCAACAGATGAATGGATAAAGAAGATGTGTATATATACATACACACACACACACACATAGATACATACCTACAATGGAATATTACTTGGCCATAAAAGAATGAAATTTTGCCATTTGTAACAACAAAGACGGACCTGGAGGGTATTATGCTTAGGAAATAAGTCACAAAAAAACAAATTCTGTATGTTTTCACAAACACAATGAAACAGAAACAGACTCATACATACTGAAGACAAAACAGTGGTTAATAGAAGGGAGGAAGTTGAGGGAGGAGTAAAATAGGTCAAAAGGATTAAGAGTTATGAACTACTAGATATAAAATAAATTAAATTACAAGGATGTAATGTATAGCTCACTTGTGCTTTCTCTCACACTCTCGCTCATGTGCGAGTGCGAGTGCGAGTGCAGCGCACGCACACACACACTACTTAAATAAAATGTGACGCTAATGTGAAGCTGGGAAGTCAGGTAAGATACAGAAAAATATGGCAAACTTTTTAGAAACATTTATACTTTTTAAACTACTTATGTTACAATCTTAAATCTTTTAAAAAGTAAATCACTCAAAAATGAATTCACATTGTTTCTCCTTCCATAAAAGAATCTATCTACATAGCAATTACTTTTAAAAAGAAAGAAATTTACCTCTGAATTTCCTCTGGAAAAGTTGCACTGAACATAAGGGTTTGACGTTGTTCTTTTGATGGCATTCCTGGGCAGGAAATTAACTTCTTCATTTCTGGTCCAAAACCCATATCCAGCATGCGATCAGCTTCATCCAAAACTAAATATTTGACCTGTCTTAGACCAATCTTTAAGCAGAAAATGCATTCTAGTTAATATATTAAACCAAAATATTATCCACAATGCCAACTATTCATATGTTCTTAATGATGATTAGAAATCAATGCATAAAATGATGAGTCATTATGCATGTAATGCTACTGTTTATTTCAGTTCTGAATTTTCTCTTATGTTATAAAACATTTTATAAGATTAAAACTAAAACACCTGGGTTAGTACTACACAACAGACCTTTCTGCTAGTACGTAAAAAATTCTCTGTCTTCACTGTTAGCCACTGGCTACATGCAGCTATTAAGAACTTGAAATGTGGCTAGCATGCTTGAAGAAATAACCTTTAATTTTGTATTATTTTTAAACTTAAATAGTCACATGTGGTTAGTGACTAGACTAGACTGTGTTATCTGACATGGTCAGACTCTTTAATGTAAGAAACAAAATTTCCTAACAGCATGACATATTCCAATGTCTTATAACTGGTAAATTTATTTCTAACTCCTTTAAACCCTTAATATATCCTCCACTCTCTAATAACTCGGGAACAACTAGGAAATTTTTCTTACCTACCACGAACACTTAGTGCTAAAAATAGAAGCACACATTTGCAAAAAATACCAAGTGACTTTGGTACCCCACAAAAGATGTTTAGCGGTAAATCAAGGTGGATTTCTCTAGATACTCTTAATAAGTATCCTAAGAAAAGTTCCTTTATGCAGAAAGAGCACGTTTTGAATAACCCTTTTAGAGAAGAGCCTAGAAAAGCAAAATCAGGGTCATAAAAGGAATTAAAAATACTGATACAGATGTAATAATGTAGTAATGTGAATACAAAAAATAAACACATACCCCTAAAATCTCTTTCTAAAGACAGAAAATTAACAACCCTGGGTAACATCACTCCCAGACTTAAATAGGAGACAAAATTACTGATGCCACAAAGGCTTTTTTCCAGGTAAAAAATTATTTCTTCAAGATATATATGAAACTAGATAAAAGCACTTATTGCATTTTTCTCCCAGAGTAGTGGGGTATAGGATATAGATTCCAGAATCAAATCCAGATTCTAACCCTAGCTCTACATTTACTAGAGCTATCTGATGGGTTTTAAGTAAATTACGTAATCTCACTAAGTTTGTCTTCCCAAGTATAAAATGGAAAATACTATTTACCTCCCATTGGGATTAAGATTTATATGAAAACGTATTCAAAGAATCTGATGAGGGCCTAATACATAAATTGTGCTCTAATAATTGTATGTATATTTATACCATTCTCTTTCCCATACAAAATAAATTATTAATCAATCCCACAATTTTGTTATCCCTCTAGAGCCTACCTTTTCTTTACTTATGATATCCATCAGTCTCCCAGGAGTAGCACATAATATATTACAGCCTTGCACTATTTGTCGAATTGAATGCCCGAACTGGGTTCCCCCATACGTAACAACAGCTCTTACACAAGTCCTATTGACAAGAAAAAATATCATTTTCTAGTTACTTGAAAATTAGCCATTTTTTCTAACAAGATGTAAAAGAAAATCCATAATGAAAAAGCTAACACATTTAACCATCTTTAAAAAAATTAAATTCTTCCCAGAAAGTTGAAAAACTGTAGGGGAAAAAAATTTACAACTTGTCTGATAAAGGTCTCTTCAAACAACAATGATAAACATGACCGGCATCCACACAAGAATAGGCCAAAAACATTAACAAATGGCTCATAAAAAATACAAATGGCTTTTAAACACTGTAAGTTCAATATTATTTTTAAAAGCTAAACATATGACTAAAGACATTTTCCCTCAAGTATAATAATACCATGTTAGCCAGCGTGTAGAAAAATTGGCACTCAGGATGATAAACTGATACAACCCCTTTCACAATTTTAGTCTCTATAAAAATTTGAAAACTTATCTTTTTCCCAGTAAATTCACATCTAGGAACTTACCCTTCAGTTATGTCCCCACAAATGGATAAATATGACTATACAGTAACAGTCACTGCCAATATTATTTTTAGTATCAAAAGATTATAAACTATCTGTCTAACAATAGAAGACTTAAAATTACAGTCCACCCATACAAAGGAATATTGTGCATTCATAAGGAATACAGTTCTGGAGTAAGTGTTAGCTCCAACATACACTATTTCTTAAAAATTGGGTGACAACAGGCCTAGTATGCCACCATTTGTTGAGAGGATGATTTAAGTGCATATATGTGCACCAGCTATTTCTACAATAATTCATACAAAACTGTTAATGGAGGGTAACTCTGAAGAAGAGAATTAAAGAACAGGGAGCCAAGGGTTTAAGAAAATTTTATGTTTCATTAAATAAATTCATTGCTTTAAATGGATTGTTTTCCACTATTGTGAGGACTAAATGAGTTCACATATATAAAACACTTATAACTTAGCATATTCAATAACTTAGTTATGATCATTATTATTCTAAATGTACCATAATTTAACCAGTCCTGGACTGACATTTAGATACTTTTCAGTCTTTTGCCACAACAATTTTGCAACAGATATCCATGTACAAATATTCATTTTGTGCATATATATTATCTGAATTTCCCATGTACATATTTTTGTTTTTTGAAAAATAAAGTTGTCATCTTTTGACTTTTAGATTTAAAAGCCTGAAGAGCAACATAATACACAGGGATCAGCAAGAAGTAAACACTGTTAAAAGCAATATTTATCTGTTTTTTCCAAAAGACCTATCAAGCTTGACATTAAAGGGATTTTAGTAGTTTTAGGGTTTTTTTCCTCTCATTTTAAATAAACTGACATACAAAAGGAAAGGTTAAGCTTCTACACAGAAGGTTCTAAAAAAAACTGTAGAGGAAAAAACACTAATATCCCAATAGATAAACTGGTAGATAACAAATGGATAATTCACAAGGGAAAACTTACTAAGCATTCAAAAAGTAGTTCAAACTCTCAATCAAATAAATGAAAAAAAATGAAGATACCTGTGGTAGTTTTAAAATGTGTACACAAATTCTTAGATACTCCTTTCTTCTTTTAAATATAGATCCTAAATCCCTTCCCTCTAAGTGTGTGCAAGGTGGCTTCATAGGTGTGCAACCTGTGCAGTCAGACAGGGTCCCCCAAGCCTAGAAGAGCCTTGAACTTGGTTTTATGCTCCATTTGCTTCCTTAAAATTTATAATAATTTTTCTAAAAAGGACGCTGCATTTTCATTTTGCATTAGTCCTGGCAAATTACACAGCCAGTCCTGACTACAGGTCAGGCTTAGCGACTTGCTTATTTAGTAACACAGAATACGGCAAAAGTGACTACAGCTATTTTTTAAAAGCCACTGCAACCTCCCCCCTGCCCTTTCTCATTGATCAATCTAAAGAAGTCAGCTGCCATTTCCTAAGGACAACTAAGTATCCTTACAGAGATCCAGTCAAGCCTTCAGATGACTGCAATCCTAGTTGATATTCTGTTTGCAACTTCATAAGAGTCCCCTTAAGCCAGAAGCACCCAGCTAAACTGTTCCCCAATTTCTAACCCTCAGAAACTATAAGATAATATTTATTGTTCTGAGCAACCAGATTTTAGGGTAGGCAGCAACAGATAACTCATACAATATCAAATATTGGCAAAGTGTATATTGAAAGTGGCATTCTTGTATATTGTTGGTAGAATGAAAGCTTTAAAGTAAGTCCATAGTCTAACATTAAATTTATAAAAATCTACTCTAAGAAAATACTCAAAACATAAAAATAGAAAAAGTTTATATAGCAGGCTGTTCATTACAGTAAGAATTATTTTTATTTACAGTAGTTCCAATTTAGAAACAACCTAAATCCCAAAACAGAGAAATAAAATACATACATACGTGCAATCATAAAGTCACTAAAAATTAGGTCTAATTGTCAAATAAACAATTGTCCATTTTATGAAGTTATATATAAAAGAACAAAAAATTATAATGAACACCCTAAGCTCATTTTTTAAACATGCATTAAAAACTATCCAAAAAACCAATATGTTCACTATTGTCTTATATTTCTACTTCTATTATCATTTCATATTTTTATGTGTTTGGTTTTTTTATTAATAGACTTCATTTTTTTTAGAGCAGTTTCAGGTTCACAGCAGAATTGAGCAGAAAACACAGAGTTCATCCCCCTCAAAAAACAAACAAAAATCCAATTTTTAATAAGCACGTTTCTTTTAAAAAATAAACAGCTTCTATAAACAAGATTATGAAAAAGTAAATTTCAATCAAGTAACATTAAATTACACGAGTGCCTTATTACTCATGCACTGAGTTATTCCCAAAATAAGTAAGAAAAATCTCTTAAGTAAAACTTATTTGTGAGTGGTATTCCAGATGCACTTACCCAAAAGAAAATTTTCTGGCTTCCAAATAGATCTGATTGATCAATTCTCGAGTTGGTGCTACAATAATACACTCTGGTTCCTGTAGCTCTTTAAAGCGACTGGCAGTTATTCCTTCACGCATCAGATGAGCCAAAATTGGCAAGAGAAAAGCTGCCTAAAAGTTAAATTGCTTAATTTATAAAACATCATCCTTCTCCCTATGGCAACCTATTGCTCATGTCCTTATACCTTTTAGATACTTCTTTCACCTTTTTGGTAAATATGAGAAAGGAAAACAGTTTTTATTTCAATTAGTTTTTAACATTTAGGTCTTTATGCTCAAAATATACAATATAAAATGTGTGATAAAGTTAATCTACCCTATCAAAATATTTTTTAGTTCTTTTTTTAAAAAGCACAGTCACAGATTCTAAATAAACATTAACTTATAAAGGTGAATGTAGCATTTAGTAGTTATTCTATTGGAGGTAGTAATAAAATTATCAATCAGAATTCATGACAAATGTGGCCCACAAGCAGAGCAAATATTGAAAAACCATTTATTTGGATTACTAAACATATCACCCTTATTAAAGTTACATGTGGCAAGGTAATTTTGTGCTATAGTTTTCTCATTAAGCAAGTAAGACACTAAAATCTACCTCCAAAACCATATTTAAGTCACACACCAGCTGCTGTATTATACAAATCACCTATTTTCCCTTCTACTCTACTTTGGAGGCTAATTATTAAGACTAAAATAGTATGAACCAAGACTCTATGATCCTGAAAATGACAGTCTTTAAGACTCATCTCATGAAACCCTATTTAACAGACTAAACTCACAGTCTAGTCCTAAAACCAACCTGGTCTCACCCGAGTTGTTTTAGAATTAGTATAATCTGAGGTCACTTCATACTAAGGACCAGGTACAGCATATAGCTATTTCTCATTCTTTTGACTCCAAACTTGTATCAGCTATATTACACAAATTATTTTATCCCTTTCTCTGTTTCTTATAACCTCTGGTGCTTTGACCCTCAATCATTTTGTTTTAGATATTACCATGTTCCACAGAAGGAGCTGAACACAGAAAGAGATTAAACATCTATGAACTGCAACACTACTCCAGAAATAGTTGAAAATTCTTTCTTCCAAAGTACACAAACCCCAGTAAAGCCAGAAATCAGAAGCAAAAACACGAATGTTTATGACAGTTCACTGAAGTCATCTACTTGGGGAGAACCAAAGTTCAAAAAGTAACAGTTTGAATATGGGACAAAATACATGTAGGAAAACGACTTACAGTCTTTCCAGACCCTGTTTGAGCACAAGCCATCAAATCTCGTCCTCCTAGTATAATAGGAATACTGTATTTTTGCACAGGAGTAAGCTTAGTATAACCAGCTTTAGCAATGTTACTATTTAGTGTCTGACAGAGATTAGCTTCTTCAAAAGTCTTAGAAAAAAAAAAAAAGCAGGAGGTAGTGATTAAATTCCACATATCATATGCAAATCATTCCATAAACATATTCCATTTGAATTAGTTTCAAGTTGTTAATTCCACTTTATATACTGAAGTTAACTTTACAAATATGCCCCCACTCAAAAGTAATATCCAGAAACTTTGTTATTACTTGATAGAAATAAGAAGTATTCCTTATAGACAGTGGTTCTAAAAACTTTTTCCACCCCTTAAAACCTGTGAGATACAAACAACTCTGATCAGTAACAACTGCTCATTATCAACAGGGGACTCAGGGTTCCCCCACTCCTTAGAAAATCAATCCCCTAAGACACACTTTCTTACATACTTAGGAAACAGAAATCTTGAATTTCTAAGAAAAGTATCCTTTTTAGTAAATTTAAATAAAGTTCTCATTCTGGTTGGGGGAGGTGGAGAAGAAATATAATATCCTTCCTTTCAACATAGCAATTAATCCTAACGTAGATGGTAGACAGGGTTCTAAATTTCCAACCTAAGATATTAGATATTCAATATGAAATGTTTGTAGTTTTTAATATCAACTTTAAAAGAGTACTAAATTTTTTTAAACCAAAGTTCGCTACATGGTTATTATAGGAATAATTATTATACTGACCAGAATTGCTGGTGGTGCATCATGTCCAGATACTTCTACAAGAATAGTATCATATTTGTCAAAGTTTATGCCTGTCTGATAATGAGCAAAGATGGAGTCCTCATCCTCAGGTGGAGGAGGTGGTATGTAGGTCACTTTTGGACCTTAGAATTTAAATAAAACAGAAAATTATATTCTACAAGTACTAGAATAAAAATAAAAAGGAAAACAAACAAAAACTGATAAACTCAAATTTTAAATACTGTAGAAATTCCCAATGTCTACCATTAAAGTTTTCATTTGAAATTTTTAAAAAGTTAACTGTTTTTAAATATTCTGCATTTGTATTAAAATGCAATATACATTCATGTGGATCACACAAAAATTAATATACCTTGAGTGTCACCACTTTCTCCTCCTTCAGCTTCTGACTTCCAAGAATCTTAAAAGGAATCAAATCCAAAAAAGAGATAAATATTTTTAAAAACTGAAGGGTAAAAGAACTCTCAATATAAAAATCAAATATCCTATCTAAAGTAAAACTTACTCTTTCCAGAGCCTGTAATTACTTCTTCATTTAAACCTTTGTAACCACCTATTAAAGAAATCCACAGTGAAAGTCAGTCAAGATACAAAGTTGTGCACATTTTTATTTTTATTGCTTGTCTTCAAAGAGAACAAGTTCTAAAAATGGAGACATATCTGTAAAGTCCCTTTGTACAAATGATACTTGAGGCAATTAAGACAAATAGAACCCTGAACATTTTTAAGCTTCCTCAGCATTCAAAATGCTGATTTTATGAAGATTACACTGTTACAATACATTGTTTTTTTTTTTTGTTTAAGCTATTATGTCTCTTTCCTAATTCCTATATTCCTCAGCAAAGGAATATATTTTCTAAAAGGAACTGAAAATCTATTTGTATTGGGATGTCCTCAGTACAACCCATAGGTTTTATGATTTGCTAGGACTCAGAATATAATCATAATCACGGCTATGACTTACTACACAGAAAGGAGAGGGAGCAAAATCAGCAAAGGAAAAAGGTGTATGGGGAAAAGTCCACAGAAAACCAGGCATAAACTTCCAAGAGTCTCTCCCATGGTGTCACATAGGACAAGCTTAATTTCCCCTATATCAAGCTGTGGCAACACTTTGGAAATGCTGTTTACCCGAGAAGATTCAGTACCCAAAGTTTTTATGAGGGGTTGATAATGTAGGCACCTTCTGCTTGGCATATACCAAAATTCCAGACTCCCAGAAGAAAAGCAGGAATTCAGCATAATCCGCATTGTTATACAAACAGTTCAGGCACAGTGAGCCACTCATATCACTTAGAGTGGTGAGAACCCTCCCCAAATCCAAGTTCCCAGATGCCAGGCAAGGACCAACCTTATAAGCAGGACTTTCAAAGAATAGCCTGTCATGTAAACTCTTTACTATACACTATCTTTGTGATTTTTAGACAAGTGGTCATCTATTGTTGTCACTTTCGGGTACTATTACAAAAAAGAATAGGACCACATAGGATTTGAAAAGCTAACTAGATACAGCATTTTTACATGTGAGCTCTCTGATTTTTTCCTCCTTCAGGTCCACAGGTCTTGAAATCTTTTTTTCAAATGAGATATGAACATTTATAGAAGATATGGTTTCACCTTTAATAATCTCTTTCTATAATGAGGAATCCAAGAATCTGAGGGAGGTGAGGGGAGAAAGCACTCCAAGGGAGTTGCCACTTTGAATGCTCTCAGAATAATAATGATAACTGAGAATTTTTTCAGAGACATCAAACAATCTTCACTGTTTTACTAGTTTGGAAAACATTCTAACTTTTATATGGCATTTAAGTATTTATAACTCTGAAAAAGATGTTCATCGTAAAAAGTCATCTATACTAAACTGTATTCCCTATATGAAACCAAATAATTTTCTCATAAGAAAAAACATATTTTAACATAATAAGGATTTGTACATATAGATGTATCTCAACTTTAACACCTTCATGGTATCTCCCAATTTATGCTTATATTATTTATTCTTTATTGATGAATTTTATATAATTTTCAGTTTTTACTTATTATACATAAAGTTTTCTTTAGTGGACATCCTTGTACAAGTATTGAGCAAATACATCTACAATATGTAATTCCTATAATAGAAGTACTGGATTAAAGAGTATTAAGTAACTCCCCCAAACTGGCTATGCAATGTATACTCCTCAAAGTGTTAAAAGCAGCAACTGTTACATTTAACTTCAAAAATCAAATGTAGATTACAATCATTTTAACCACTGATAGATAAGTCAAACAAGAACTCACCTCGTCCACTTCCACTACCACTTCTACTTTGATAAGTATCACCATTACCTGTAAGGCATTGTTTTGCAGAATATTTAGAGCAAACACAGCTCCTCCTCAAGTACATAAATCATACAGCTATTTCTATTCAAATATTGAGTAATTAGGATTTCTAGTCCCTTATTCTACCCATCTCTTAATTCTGCACTTAGCTTAAACCATTCTCTTATTTGAATATTTTGTTTAAAGACTTCATTTTTTTAGAGCAGTTTTAGGTCCACAGCAAAATTAAGGGGAAAGTTCAGAAATTTCCCATATACCTCCTTGTCCCCATACTTGCAGAGTCTCCCCCCATTATTAATAATCCCTAATGATCCTACACTGACACATCATAACCACCCAAAGTCCACAGTTTACATTATAGTTCACTCTCCATGTTGCACATTCATTACATTTGAACAAATGTATGAGATGTATCCACCATTACAGCATCATACAAAGTAACTACACTGCTCTAGAAATCCTCCATGCTCTTCCTATTCATCCCTGCCTCCAACCCCTAACAACCACTGATTTTTTTTAACCCTTCTCCATATAGTTTTGCCTTTTCCAGAATGTCACACAGTATGTTGCCATTTCAGATTGGCTTCTTTCACTTAGAAATATGCATTTAAGATTCCTCCATGTCTTTTCATGGCTTGATAGCTCATTTCTTTTTAGTACCACAGCTTATTTATCCACATTTGAACATTTTTCCATCAACAATTTTTTTTCACTTTCTCCTCAAATTCCCTAATTCAGAATCCTTTCTCTGAAACCAATGCAAACTTCATTTTCCTTCCTCCAACTGAAAGTATAATTTATCTCTCAAATTAACTGGTAGATAAGAGAAGAAATAATTCACGGTGCACAAATTTTATAAGAAAGGTAAAATTGTCCTCGTATTTTTGCTTAAAAATCTAAAAAGCAGATAAAATCATGAGCCAATCTAATATATTTAAACATATCTATTAGGTTTACTAATCCCAGAGCTAAAAGCATACGTGAATGATTAATATTCAGTAATAAATTCTATTTCTCACCTGTACCACTCAATGCTGATCTTCTAGAACCAAAAAGGCCACCAGGGCGCTGGGTCCCCTCATCCTGTTCATATTCACTATCTAGATTTATAGATAATGAAATTAGATTATGTTACTTTTAGGAAGATTTTAAATCATGCAATAAAGAGGAAAAAAATCAAGTTATGGCATCAGAAGTTTAAAAATGTGGGATAAAATAATTTAACTGGAATCACAGTATTTTTCTAAGTATCACACTGAAGGATTTCTCCACAAATTATTTTCAGTAATTACTAATTACTTCCTCAAATTTTTTTTCAAATTTTTTAATTTTATTAAAATTATTTTATAAAAGTAGTTAGGGTCAATGCTATGCCAAAATATGATACAGGCAAAAGTTAAACCACCTCTGAAAAGTAGTACTGTTACTGCTCCCAGGAACTTCACATTACACCATCTCACTGCTTATTCTCCAGAAGAGCACCCCTTGTTCCCACTGCTGCCAAATCAAACTTTATCAGCCTGAACAGCAACCCTCCAGATTCCTTCACTTTTTAAAAAGTGACAATTCACTAATCTGCTACACATCTATTGAATCATTATCATAAATTTATTTTTTTTAGCTTCCACTAATCTGTCCTCATCTGTTGAGACACATGCAATTGAAGAGTGACTTCAGAAGACCTTCACCAAAGAATTATGAGTGGAAGACTTTAGGTAGAAAGCCACATTGCTGAAAGAAGGTATACTGGGAGGTAGAGCCATAGAGAAGGCTATCTATTTATAAGGTCAGCCATCATTATCAAAGCTCAAACACTTCACCACAGTATATAACATTAAAGAACTGAGTCACACAAACTTCTAGAAAGATTTATATATTCCAACTGAACCAGTATGCAATTACACGTGCGCCTAAAAATAATATTTTACATAATATAAGTGATTATGTACCAGCCATTATGCTAAGCTATCCTCATATAAGCATCATAACAACCTTATGTGATAGATATTTTTTATCATTTCTTTCTTAATAGATTAAGCACACCATTTGCAATCCACTACTAACTTGAACTTCCTAGACCAAATCCTCCACGGCAACCTCGGAAACTACCTCTTCCACCTCTTCTAGATGACCCTGAGGCTTCTGAATCATTGCCATCTTGATAGCCTATAACAGTAAAATACACACACAAGAACAACACAAAACAACAAAGAAATCTTGGGGATTAGGTGACCAAGTTAATTTAAGCCTTGCATAATTCAATGACTGTATTTAAATATTGTAAGGCATTAACAGTTATAAAAGAACACCACAAACCTACAAATGTTCAACTTTACTAGTATAAATAGATATAGCTACAATTTTAAAAAAACTCATTGATTTGGGAATAAAAACTAAAAATGACTAAAAGGAAAAAGTGACACTTGTAAAAAAAACACTAAAAGCTGTCACAACTGAATCATTAATAGGATTTCCACAAGCCACAGAAAAATTAAATAAATCCAGGCTTACATTTGTTCCCTGTAGGAAATGCAAACATTTTACTCAAAACACAGACGTGGAAGTGCATACAATGTCTGTTCCTGTTATAAACAATGCGTTTTTAATTCAATTGAATACCAAAAAATCAGTATACAGTTCAGGTAATATTTGATCTCACCTAGAGCAGAATAAGATCAATTCAAAACAAAAGTGCCAACTGGGGAGGAAATTAAAAAACTATGATTATTTACTTTATGAACTTGTAACTATTACACCTAAATAAATTGATTAATAAAGGTAAAAAGTCTACATACGGTATTTCTTGATATCAGATTATATATACTTTTGAAAGCTTTATATAAAATGTGGCAGAACTAATTCAAAGTAGACTCATATGTATGCATCTAATATGTAAACCTTCCAGAGCACTCTTCAATCTGGCAATAATCTATTTGTCAGTACTTACATACTTACATCCACTTTTGTATTCTAAATTATTTGTGCCTCTTTATCTTTTAAGAAACCTTGTCAGGGTTTCTCTCTTTTCAAGAAAGTTTACTTTTTGATTTTTTTTTTTTAGTGTAAAGTTACTTTTGTATGTGTGCAAATAAAATATATAAAATATATACACATAAGTTTAAAATATAGTGAACTGAAAATCTATGGACCCATCACCCAGCTGAAAACTACAATGTTCCCAATACAGTACCTCTGCAGCCTGTGTCTTTCTGTCCTATCGTGTTTCCTTTCCTTTCTTCCCAGAGGAAACTACCCCCAATATCCTGAATTTTCATCTCTTTGCTCTTATTTTAATTTTACTAACTATGCACATATCTTTATGCAACATATTTTGGTTTTGAGCTTTATGTCATGGAATCATACATGATACGTATTCTTCCTCTTGCTTCTTTTATTTACCTTTTTGTTGATGTGTGAGATTGCATTTTATTCACTTTTAGTGCTGAATAAGCACTCCATTGTATCTGTTTCTATTTCATTTGTGTGTATCTTTTACTTTTTTCTGTAAGTTTTCTCTGTTCTTTTTTTAAGCTGAACACTTAGATTATTATTTTCTAATGAAATAATTTTATTAGGTCTTAATTTATTTTACTTTATTCTACTGTTTTGTATTATTTTACCATTATTTTATTTTACAAATGTAATCTCTTCCATATGTTCTCTAAATGTGTGTGTTATGGGAAGCTGTTAATTTCTGTATGCTGATTTCACAGCCTGACACTTTATTGCAATTATTTTCTGTGGTTGAAAATCCATGAATTCTTTGGGGTTTACAAATATATAATCAAATCATATGTTGTAACTTCTTTTCAAGTTCTTATGTCTTTAACTCCTTTTTCCTATCTAATTACAATAGTCTTCCACACCATGTTAAGCAGAAATGGAGATGGCAGACGTAGCAGGCACTGATGATGCCCTTTTTGGACCCCCTTCATTGGGCCAGTGCATTGTCCCCAGCTGCTGGTGGCTCATATTTTGCATACTGCTTTGGAGAACTGCCCTCAACCAATGGGAGTGGCCTCCATTGAATGGCTGGGAGGTGGTGCACACCCCGTGAGGTAGGCTGTAGCCACGACAGACGTGTAACCCATAAATTTTGATACATTCTGTTTTTATTGTCATTCAGTTCTAAATATTTCATTATTTCCATATAAATTACTATTCATAAACTGAGAAATTCTGTTTCCAAACCACATGAGTTAGACTTGTTATTGATTTCTACTTTTATTGTACTTTAACAAGAGGACCTGGTCTATGATACAAATACTATAGTGTATTTTGGGAATTCCTTTGGAGCTAAAAGATGGTCAAATGGTGTTTATTTCCCATGTGCCAGAAAAGAACGTGTAATTTGTAACTTGGGGGTGTATTATTGCAAACAGAACTATTAAATCAGGCTTAGTAACTTGTATTCAAATCCTCTATAGTCTTACTCATTTCTAGGCTGCTCAATCTAACAGTTTCTAGGGGAAAATGGTTTAAAAACCTAAGATTAATGGTTTAACTAGGATCTGCAAATTTCTCCTTATGTCTATTTTTGCTTTATATATAAGAATATGTTGTTAGACTCAAACTATGTTCCAAACTGTAATGTCTTCCCAGTGAACACACATTTTATCATTAAGTAACTATTTCTTTATCCCTAATATGTCTGCCTCAGTCTATTTTTGTCTATTTCTATATCAGTTTTGTTTGGTTAATACTGTACTGACATCTTTTCTCTTTATTTTCAATACTGCATTGAAGTACGTTTACATATATTGTAGTTACTGATACACAGATTTTTATTCCTACCATCTTACTTTGTGTTTTCTCTGAGTTTTTTCAATGCTTTTTGTTCTCCTTTCTGACCATCTATTAGATTTCTCCAAAGGCTATATTTTATGCTTTTATTGATGTTCTTCAATTTTACCATAGATATTTAAGAAATACTTATTTTCAACCTAGTCTCCTTCCTATGAAGTGCTCTCCTCCTTCTACTGTATTTCTTCCACTAGAAAGTTATCCATGTTATCATTTTTATGATTACCCTTCAATTTTACCATATTTAAGAAATCTCTAAATTAGTTTCAATCTACAAAGCTGACAAAGAACTTAAATGTTTTCATTTGCTAGTATTTTATTTCCAAAACCCCTAAATTAGTCATTATTATTACTAGCCTGTACAGTCAATACTTAGTTTATCAATGTTTACCAATTATAAAATTTGTATTATTTTAGCTCATCATTGCTTCCTACTCCTTTCTTTCTGAATTCAGTTTTCTTCTTAGTAATACATATGATTTAATAGTTCTTTCCTCAATGATCTGAAAGTATTAAACATCATCTTTATCTGAATGGTATTATTTCTGACATCTAAATTATCTGACTATAGCAGTTTGGGTTCAGAGCTATTCTTCCTCAGCATTCTGAATTCTACTATACTTTGACCTCTACCCTTACTGAAAAAAAATGTTCCTGCTATTAATCTATTGTTCTTTTCCAGGTGGATCTGCCTTTCTTCCTCTGGTGGTTATACAGGATTTTTGCTTTTTTCTAATCTTTGTAATACTCTAGTTTCAGTACATGCAAATGGGAGCGAATCTGCTTTTATTTAGTTTGCTCAGGACTCCTGTACCTCTTTTACTCTGGAAAAGTCTGATCTATTATCTTTGAGTAGTCTCCTTTGCCTCCTCCCATTTTTTTTCTGTTCTTTCCTCAAGAGACATTTAGACATATGTTGGAGTAACAGGGCTTCTTATTCTATTTTTTGTATCTGTTAACAGTTTTCATGCCTTCCATTTCCAGATTTTAGAGAACTTCTTCAGATCTATCTTTGGATTCATTTATTCTATTCATTTGTGTTTAATCTGTTTAATCCATCATGTTTTTAATCACTCTTCTTTTCTATAAATTCAATTTGGTTCCTTTTCAAATCTACCTTCCCTAATGAAACAACAGTTGCAATAATGCCTCAGTACGTCTCGTATCTATAGCTTAATGATTCCATACATAACAGAAACTCAAACATTTAAATGATCAAGCTTTTTTTCTCATAGTTGATACCAACTGCAAGTTATATAAGGAGTATAATAACTAGAGATGAAAAGAATATGGATGTTACGTAGAATGAAAAGATTGTGCAACCTTCCTGTTTGAAGGTAGGGGCAGAAACTTCACCTAACCTACATGGTCTTAAAAAATGTTTACCTCTGGGAAGGGGAAGATGTAAAATATAAAGGGAGAATGGGTCTCCAACAACTGTAAATTTTTTTTTCTGTATTGAAGTAAATATGACAAAATGATCCTGTTAAACCCAGTTAGTAATATATGTGTTTCTATTATAGAGTTATTTTGTGCTTTTCTGAGTTATTGAAATATTTCAAAATTCACCACTTAAAATGTAACTTTTCATAATATAACAGGAATACATTTTTAAAGGTGACATAAGTCCTTCTATGAGATATATTCTGCATTCCATAAGGAAGAGTTGACAATTTCTTGCAGTTCTTAAACATGTCTAGTGACAATCTTCAGAAAGAAATAAGTTTATAAATCATTTAAACTTTGGTAAAAGAAACACGAGCAACTTTTTTTCATTAAAAAAGTACTTACCATAAGTTTAGTGAGGTCACCGAAACGTCAATATACAAAAGTCAACTGTATTTCTACATACTAGCAAACAAAACGAAAATTTTTAAATGGTATGTATCACTGACATCAGTGAAAATGGCAAAATAAGGGACTCCAAATTCTGCTACTCCAAAAAGGAAAAGAAAAAAACTGACAAACTGTCAGTATTAACATTTTCTAAACTGAAAATTAATCAAGGACTTGCAGCAACCCAAAGAAGATTTTTTTTTTTAAAGAGGCTGATTCTCAGTAAGAACAGTGACTTTGTGGCACATTTTAATTTACCCCAGTCCCATATCCTGATAATTCCACTCTAGACATAAACCCAAAAGATGCAAAACCAGTGACTCAAACAGGTATATGAATTCCATTGGAGCATTATTCACAACAGCCAAAAGGAGTAAAAACCCCAAGTGTACATCAACAGATGAACAGATTTTTTAAAATGTATACATACAATGGAATAGTATTCCACCATAAAAAGGAATGTAGCTCTGATACACGTGAAAAAAAATAGATGAACATTGAAAATGTTAGGCTAAGTGAAGTAAACCAAACACAAAACAGCAATGAACACGAATAAAGTACTATCACATGCTACAACATGAACAAACCTTGAAAACATCATGCTAAGTGAAAGAAGTCAGACACAAAAGACCACATATTATATAATTTCATTTATATGAGATATCAGAATCAGCAAATCCATAGCTACAGAAAGTAGATTACTAATTGCCAGAGGATGGGGAGAGGAGGAAAAAATGAGACCAACTGCTAATAGGCACAGGGTTTCTTTTTAGGGAAAAGGAAATGTTCTCAAATTAGATACTGGTGATGATCACACAACACTGACTATATTTTAAACCACTGAAGAGCATACTTTAAAACAGTGGAGTTTACATTATATGAAGTATTAGCTCAATAAAAAAAATACACATCACAAATATCAAACACTCAAGTACAGAAAGACGTATAAGGACTCTACTGATAGATACAAAACATAGCTAAGAAAAATTAAAGGCCTAAATAAATGGGGATATTCATGGATTGGAAGACTCAATATTGTAAAGGTATTCATTCTCCCCACAATAATCTACAAATTCAATGCAATCCCAATAAAAATCCCATTAGGTTTTTCCTTGAAAACTGTTAAACTGACTCTAAAAATCACATGGAAACTGCAAAGGACTAAGAATAACCCAGGTAATCTTGAAGAACAAACTTGGAGGACTAAAACTATCAGATATCTGGACTATTATGTAACTACAGTAACTGGACTATATGGCAATGGTGCAAAAATAGAGTAACTGACCAATGAAATGGAACCAAGTCCAGAAACAGTTCCATAAGTCTACTGCCACCTACTTTAGGACAAAGGCAGCCTTGCAGTGTAGAGTGGTAGGGACAATCTTTTCAATAAGTGATACTGGATCAACTAGATATCGTTATGGGGAAAAAATGTACTTTCACCCCTACCTTAAACCATATACAAAAATAAATTGTAACAATTCATCTGGGTGAATTACAATCTGAATGTGGAAGCTAAAAAGATAAAGTTTTAAAAGGAAAACAGAAGAGAATATCTCCATGACTTTAGAAGAAGCAAATAGCTCTTGAACAGGACAAAAAAGCAAGCACTAATTATAAAAGACTGGTAAATTGAACTTGATTAAAATGAACAACTTCATTTCATCAAAAGACTCCAAATATAAATGTCATAAAGAAGCAATCTGTACTATTCTTGCAAATTTTCTGTAAGTTTCACATTATTTATAAATAAAAAATAAAAATAAATACACTCACAGAAGAGTAAGCTAAAGACTTAAACAGGCATGACACAAAAGATGTCCAAATGGCTGATAAACATATGAAGCCTGCACATTTCATTAGTCCATCAATGAAATGCAAGCTAAAACCACAATGGGATTCACCACTACCCACTCAAAAAATGGTTAAAATGAAAGAAAAAGAAAATAGTAAGTGTTGGTAGGAATGTGGGAGTGTATCTTACTGTATCTACTTTGAAAACATTTGACAACAGCTACAAAAGCCAAAAATAAACAGAATCTATGACCCAGCAATTCTACTTTGGACTATATACCAATGTCACAGAAACAAATATACTAGAATGTTCAGAGCAGCAGTTTCAAAACAAGAAATCTATAATACCCATCATTAGCAGAACAGTAAAACAAAAGAACACTATAGAGCAATGATAATGATCTACAGCTACAACCAACAAGAATGAATCTCACAATTACATGAAGAAAAAGCCAGACACAAAAGAGTACATACTATATGATTCCATTTATATTAAGTACAAAACAGACCAAAAAACCTATGCTGCTAGAAGTCAGAATAGAGATTAACTGGGGGAGGGGATGCTAGTGATTGAAAATGAGCACGAAAGGGGCTTCTGAGGTGCTAGTGATTTCTATTCCTTGATCTGGATGCTTGTGAACACACAGAACCCAGATGTGTTCAGTTAGTGATCTACTAGTGTTCAGCTATATACATTTATGATATATGCACCTATCTGTTGCTGTATCATGCCATGCTTCAATATATACTCAGATATACTTATATTTTCACATACATATTTATATTTACTGAGTGACCACCATGTGCAAATTTCCAACCTCAAATGTATATATCTAAAGAGAATAGCAATCAGGTATACCCTGAAAAAATGACTGTTCCTGCTAGTCACCCTACACTAGTCAATAAACCAGGATCAAGAACACAGAGCTACAACTGGCTTTTGACTGCCTTATTTAAATATGAATTAAACTGATTTAAAGAAAATTTAATAGTAAGGAAGACATTAACTGTTCTGCAGAAAACAACCAAACATTTTCAAATACGAGCTATGTTTTAGGAACATTAGTGTGAAAACTGAGTAAGGGGGGTGAGGGGAACAATGCTAAAAAGGAGTCTTTCTTAGCTAAATTTCCTCCCCACCATTGCATGGCCCCCTGCAATTGTCATAACATTTTTCAACCTGTGAGGTTAATAAGCCATCCCCCCATTCACCACCAAATTCCTCCCTACCTCACAGCCCAGCCAAGCCTACACTGAAATCCACAGCAAGTCTCAGCTTCATGAAGGAGGGCCTGCTATTCAATGAGCTGACCACCTAACGCACAAGGGAAAAGGATATTCCCAAGTTGCAGCAAAAGCAATGAGGTACCTATTATGCAGTTCTGAACAATAAACTCTTCTCAGAAATAGATTTGCTCATAACACTGATGTATCTAATTACTATGCAGTTCCAAACAATAAACTTATCATAAACAGATTTGTACATTTGTAGCAATTTTATTAGTTCACTGTGGTTTTTTGTGGGTTTTTTGTTGTTGCTATTTTAACATGTCTGCCTATAAACAATCAAAAATTGGGCATAATTTTTATACCACCTCATCTCAAATTCATTAGAGGCAGGATTAGAAGAGTATTGCAGAGTACTGATAGACCTGAATAAAAAGTAACCTACAATTTCTTCCCTCCCCCATATCTTCAATAATCCTATTCAGAGAAAGACATTCTAGTTCATCTATATTGTGACTGACCAAGATTCACAGTCTCTCTTTTGTACTTCATAGCACACTCTGGAAGTCTTAGAAAAAAAATCCAGTGACATTAGAAAGTAGAAGAAGGGATAGCTACTGAATATTAACTCAAATATTAATAGCATAAAACATATGCCAAAGTATTCTGCTTTAAAGGTTTTCACCACCAAAATTTTTCTTTTAGTTCTTCCAAAATCAGTTTTGTCAGGTTAGTATCTCTGTCAAGTACAAATTGCTGCAAAACGTGGTCCTTACCGCCTCTCTTGGAAAACCTTCTGTTCCGTGTTTGATTATCTTCACAGTCATTATTAGACTCTTGAATAAAAATTTAACATGTGAATAGCATCTAAATAACTACTTTAAAACTTAGATTAATGTAGTATCTAAAGAATAGCACTGTCACAAAAGAAATTAACTTTATGTTAAATTATAAACATTTTAATTCTTGAAATAATTATAACAGAAATATAGATTATTTATTCACTCATTTCTCTATATAAATCACCTAATATATCTAAGTATTAAATGTTAAGTGTATAACTTGCCAAATACTGAGCACAAGCCAAAAAACAAGAATTTCATAAATGTCAGTTTAACTAAAAATGGTTTCAGAATTAAGTAGTCAAAGTGTTCTCAGATGTGGTCCACAAACCACCACAAACGCATGACTTCTTTTTACAATGTCATCGTTATGTCTGTAACTTGCCTTTCTTAATAAACCTGAGATATTACTGTGTTTTTTAATATACGCAAACTTTTCCTCATTCATCCTAATGGGAGAATTTGGGAATATACTGATTTTCTGTTTTTAGTGACTTTATCAAGTAACATTACCAGGGTTTCTAAATAGTAATATGAAGATCACTACACTGAAGGCTGCCTAAGAATTATCTGGAAAGTTGGTTAAAAATAAATTCCCAGAACGCACCCGCAAAGATGTTTATTTTGAATGTGTAGAGTAACAGCAAGAAATGAGTAATTTTTCTGAATTAAAAAACTACGTATTATTAATATGACTTTTAATAGTAACGTTAAGCTTTCTAGAAGATTCCAACAAAGCCATGTTTGGGGAAATAGAGAGATGTTTCAAGGGATCTTTGAGCATGATATTATTTAATATGTGAGAACTTTAGGTCCCAGTGATGATATCAAGTGGCTAAACAGAAGCTATCAGTTAACTTTCCACGTAAAAGTACTAACCTACTTAATTAACATTGTTTTATAACAAACAATGACCCAGAGCTCTTGTTGCAGGCTCCATCTGAGCTGATGTCAACAACAGACAAATATTCCTAAAGAGCCATCTAACATCAAGATAACTTTCTTTTCTTGGAAAGAAGGTTTGCCCTGGAACAACGACAGTGATAGCTAACATTTATTGCTTTATAGGAAAAAAAAATCTATAAATTAATTTGGGACCTGGCAAGGAGAAAGAGGTCTCACATGACCTTTGGCCGATTATTTCCCTAAAGCAAATTCAGAGTTGTTTTGACCACAACAGGAATTAAAACACGCAACATTAGGAGGATGTGGGTGAAGGGTACAATTACATTAGGAAAAGAAGGGTGAAGGAAACCCTCTGCACTATTTTTGAAACTTCTTTTGAGTCATAAATTATTTAAAAATAAAGTTATTTAAAAAAATAACCTCTGTAGAGCTAACAAATAAAGCCAAGCACAAACAAAAAGATGATCCCACGATTACTTATCGCCTCTTAATTATATTAAAATAATAGTAATAACAACACATGTACAACTTAGTATGTGTCTGGCACTATTCTAAATGAATTATACTTTAACTTTTTAAATCCTCCAAAAAACTTATGAGGTGGGTATTATCCTCATTTTATAAATAGAGAAAAACACAGAGAAGTTAACACATTTTCCAAGATATACAACTGAGAGGAAGATGATGATACAGGTCTCAAGCTCAGGGGGTACAACTCCAAAATCTGAGCTCCTTATTGCTATTCTATATCAGCTAGGGGACATAGACGGCAGGGAAAATAACCACAAAATACGCCATACACTGGTGTGCAGAGAAGAAGCTTCTATCATGACATCAAAATCTGCTCTGGGGCTTGCCAGTAATAACTGTGAGAGTGAAAGAATTTAATCCATACATATATACACATACACAAATTTGTAGTTTAGGGGAACTAAAAATGAGAACAGAAGAAAGCAGATTAAAGGGGGAAAAGTAGACCCATTTTCGAGGAAAGAAGTTCTCTTAGGTGCTGTGAGAACTGGAATTAGCGCTCAAAAGCACTCTGGCCCACCAGTGAAAAGTCATGTGGGGAGGAATGTCTTTGATGACTAGAAATGATCTTGAATATTAAATAAAAGTGAGATAATTACAATAAGGAGAAATGGGAAAGAATGAACATAATGATGTTTTTCTTCCCTCAAATATTATTTCTATGTCAAGTATGTTCCATTTGAATCGGACAGGAGAAAAAAACAGACAGAAGCAGGGAGAATGAGACTGGCAATAGTTTGGGGAAACAGTCCTAATTGATATATTAAAACTCCACCTTTTTCCAAAAGGGTTTTAATTTGATCAAGTCTAGGTTTGGTTTTGATTTTGAGAGTCACTGTTAAGATCAAGTCCTAAATATTTAATGAAGATAGATGATGTATATTGTTTATTATGAATAAAGCTTACTGGTACTAAGCTTCATGCTTTAATCCCCATACTCATTCAGTGTGCCTAACAGTATATAAAATGGATGGCCTCCATTCTACACAATAGGAAAATGTGGCTCTGAGAAATTAAGCAACTTGTTTAAGTCTTTCAACTAGCAGACAGCAGAGCAGAGACATGAAACAATGTCTGTAATTCCAAAGTATATTATGTTATAAAGACTGCATAGATTAGTGGTTACCAAACAAAAGCAGCATCTGAATCACCAGGGATGCTTTTTAAATACATGTTCCAGAGCCTTACCCAAATCTACTCAACCAGGGTCTCCTGGGAAAGCACTGTCAATTATTGTATTCTATCTTCTGGTAACACTACTCTAGTCTCATTCTTCTTGGTATTCCTCCAAACCAGAGTGTCAGTAACTTTCACAGAAATACCTTTGATTTCAGCAGTGATTCACATTCTCATGAATCTTTTTCTACCATCAATACTTAATTGAATCTGAATAAGGACCTACATGTCCCAAACTGTGTATATGGAAGTGGAGCTTTGATTTTTGACTTGCTCTTTCTACAGTCCCCTTCTTCTCAAGGTAGCACAGCATTCAAAAGCTGCACTTCATAGATTAACTAAGGCAGGTGAAAAAAGGCCAAAAATTAGGATGCCTGAATTCTTCACTAAGGCTCTGGCTATAGCTTCTTTATAAAACTAGTTTTAAACAAATTAGAATTGGAACAGATTAAGATACTTAATCTTAGTTTCTCTTTAACATGTACTCTGGACATTAAATTTTTAAGTCACTACAAAAAACACTGAACTTACCTCTCCAGGAACCAGAGCTATCACCTTCTTCAAACTTGTTATTTGGAAAACCTATATAAAATATAAAATTAAACTTGCAAATTTCTCAAAACAACAATTACCTGTACTTCTGCAGTGGAAGGAAGAAAGGAAGGGAGGGAGGGAGGAAGAGAAGGAAGGAGGGAGGCAGAGAGGGAGAGAACACCTTACAGGGACTTCTAGTCACAATGCCCCTTTACAATAGGATAAACCACATACAATTTTATATAAAAATACTGAATTAGAACTCACAAAAGTTGTATTAAAATTTCTGCCTTATGTCAGTTCATTCAGGTTAAAATCTCAGCCAATGTTATATTACCTCAAGTGTTGTATATTCCTCTATATGTACATGGGTAAAACATGGGTATAAATATCACTATAACCCCTATGTACTTTCTATTCAAAATACCAAAATTTTTAAAAATTTTATAAATTAACTTGCAGTCTCTTCATCTGCTAGAGGATAATACAACTAAATTGTAATTCAATGTTCAGTAGTTTTTCCCATCTCAGTAACAAGGATATTCTTCCTACTTCTAGTTACAAAAAAACAAAACAAACAAACAAAAAAAAAACCTCTCATCAGGCTCTGCTTTCAAATTTCTCATTTAATAAAAGCCTGTATCTAGATTTATGCATCTCTGGGCATACAGATATGTCTCTAAAATTAAAAGTATCCATTAGTAATATTTCATAAAATTTTTAAATGTTGAGAGTTAATAAAATGATCTTTACTGGAGAGATATTCAGGGAATAATATAACTTAAAATTAAATGTCAATATACAATGCCTATCAATTAGTATCTAATCTAAATAATATTAAATATTGGCTTTCAGTACTATAGAGACTAATCAATTACTGTTTGACAGATGTTTGATTTATATGCAAATATCTACATATCAAGTCACTTAACATCTCAGGTTCAACAAAACCTAATGTCCCTTCCAGCATTAAACTCTATAGAAATTTAATACACAATTAGCATATAAAAAGTATCCTATAGCCTCAATATATGATTGGATGACAATTTTTCCCTTGAGCAGATACTAATTTCAAAATAAAGATATTCCCTACAGAAAGAGTATGTATCACAAAACCTAGGTTTTGAGTTATTTTATCCATTTAATTTGCAGTCTTTCAAGTTGGTTCAGAAAAGGATTATATTCTACTGCCCCCTACAATTGCCTCTTCCCCTCCATACATCTCTCCTAAAAAAGGTAAGTGCCAGGTTTCCAAAATGCTTGGGAAAATCTTCCACTTACACACTATTGGTCTTGATCTTAAACTCTGTTTAAGTTCTAATCTACAATTTTTAAAGTTTTTATGGAAAAAAAAGTAATTTCAAAGCATCTACTGGTTCTTTGTTCAAGGGAAGATGAAGACTCAAATGCACCCTTGCAATTATAAGACAGATCTCTTGTTTGGGTGGCAGGCAAGGGAAGGAAGTCATGAGTACACAAGAAAAGAACTGGGGGTCACCTGCGGGGTAAATCAGTTTGAAGAGATGCTGCAGCAAGTAGCATGGCTATTTAAAAAGAGGAAAAAAAGCTAAACAGAATAGCAAATAGGCCCAAAGTAGCATAAACTACTGCTCTAAACTATGACAAGGAAAGTGAAAGCATTCCCTTGTGATCCGTATAAATTCTCAGGAAAGGCACACACTTTCTATGTACATTCAAGGGACATAGAATTCAAACACTATAAAACTTGAGGTCATTCAATTTTTGACTGTAAGATATCATAAGCAGATTACCTCTGTTTCCAAAACTCTTTCCAATTCCAAAACCCCCCACTGTAGACGTGTTTTCTCTTTTATTAGACTCGCCAGGATCTGAAAAAGTTCAGAAAGAGTTAAAACTCTTTTACATATAAAATTAAGTGTATCATCAAAAACTACAAAAATTAGGAATTAAATGAATCTTTGGAGTAAGGGGACTTCCAAGGATGGAGAGAGAGTAGTAAAGGAACTTATTAAGATATAATATACCTGCAACTTCTTTTCAAAAATTATAAAATTATAATATCAAGGTAAAAACAAATTGACTATTGGTGAAATGCAGCCATCTACTAGTTATTTTTCTAGTGACCTTTAATCAAGAAATTTAACTCTCTGATTTTCTGTATTCTGAAACTTTACCCTGATAGAATCAATTATTTACATTACACCCCTGTGTGAAAGTCACAGCTATTGAAAATGTTATACTCTTGTACTATTTTTAAAATTATTCTATTTATTATTTATTCATTTTTCCAATAAACTGCTCTCAATCTTTCCACTTATCAAATTAAAATTAGGAAGGGACTACATAATAAAGGGAAAAAGGCTATGAATACCATTCCCCTTCACCTCCCACCCCTCACAGTATTTCCCCACATTAGCCTTCTTAGCTTTAGCTTCCACTACACAACTCTGAACACCCAACATTTTAATTCATACCAAACAACTTCCCATACATTGTGAACTTACAGTATTTTCTACCTTCCTACATGCTGTTCCTTCAGACTGACATTCCCTACTTTTATATTTTTCCTAGCAAAATTCTTTTCACTCTTCCAAAGCCCAGTTCAAAAGTCACCTCCTTTGTGAAGTCCTACTTCTGTCCTCCAGCCATTATCAATCCTTCAGCCACATTCTGACAGCACACTATGTATTTCCCCTTTTTACGAATATTTCTATGTGTTTCTATAGCATTAAATTAAGAACTTTGAGAGCAGACACTACAGCAAAGAGCATGGTTAATTTAAAACAAAAAATTAGAAAAGACATCCAAAACATCATAAACTGCTCCTTTAAACTATCACTGAGAAAAATTAAAACACTGTCTTATAATCCTCATGAATTGTCTTACCTATAACACAGAGAAGTTAAAAAATCTGTAAAACTGCTAAAGCCATGTGCAAAAAATGTGTATAAGCAACTATCAGTATTTTCATCAGATTCTAAAGAAGTGTGTGATTCAAGAAGTTAATGCTTTTTAGGTAATACTTCATAGAACATGAAAAGCTAATCAATGTTAAACAATCTAGAATCAATTTTAAAACCACATTACTTGATACGGCAAGTTCTGAGAAAAAAATATCGTAGATATTGAAACTGTTAGATGAATTATACAGGAAAAATATTCATGAGTTTATGAATTTCCTGGATTATACATAAAGTACTAACATTTTTAAAGTACTAATATTCAACAAAGAGCTTTGATCAGAAGTTTAATGTAATTCAACCTACAACATATGGAATTAACAATCTGTAGTAAAATCTGTCTCAGTGATGGTTTTCTCATTTAAAAAGGTTTTATTCAACAATGTTTACAAGTCTACATCAAAAAGTATCACATAACCCATTCTAAAATAAGATTTTAAAATATATCTAAATATTAATGAGTTCCCTGAATATAATATTAAGATATTTATTATTTCTAACATTAGTTGTAGCAAACAAAATCCATACTTGAATCTCTTAGCACAACTCTACGGTCCAAATAATCAATGCCTCTTACTTAATAAGCAGCTTAAAAAACAAAATATATATGCATATTTAAAGAATAAATTATTTCCATTAGTAGTAGGAACATGTTAAAATATAAAATTCACATTTGTGTTAATTGTATCTAAAAAATTAAGTTTTCCAAATATCAAATGAAATACCACACAGCAACTTTTTTCCAATGAATAAAAAACTGAGAAAATGTCAATAAAGTTAAAAAAATAAGTTATTAAATTCAAGAATAAATATCATGTATATTTAAAACTACCAATTAACCCTAGTTTATGGCATCCCATGTAAGAAATAAATGGATTTTTAAATAAATTTAATATGAGGTTCTAATAATAATTATTCTGTTGCACTATAATAAAACATAGTACAGAACAGTTTCAGCATTTTAATATCAAATCTAAAAATGGACTGTAGGAAGGTATTCTGCTGTGTCATTATCTGCCAAATCTAGTGCTGGTTGTTCTAAAAATAACAATAAGAAATTCCAAGTTTGGGAAATGACCTCTTAATACAAATGAGCTAACAGAACTGCTTCTCATATTGCCTTTTCTTGAGAAACATAAAATTAGGAAAGAGGTCCTTTGCACCCTAATATCTGAAGCTTTTACAAACATTCTCCCATGCCAACTATTGGAAATCAATAATCAACACATTAAGAAGTAGCTCTGTGAAGCAACTATCTATAATCAATCTATCTAATCAATTTAACTATTTCTTATTGTCCCAAAAAAGTAAAACAGCAAAAAGACTGATATTTTTAAAAAAATGAATTCATTATTCCCAAAGTCTATTGTACACAAAGTTATAATAGTTTAAGCTTTGCACTAAATAACCATAAATGCCTCTATTCATTCTACTATTCAACTATTTGACAGAAGATTAAGGAAAGATAATTACCTCTGTTTCCCAAACTCCTTCCAGAGGCAAACCCACTTCTCATGAAATGATCTCTTCGAGAAGATCCGTCATCCATTTCTAAAATAAATAACATCTGAAGCAAGTCAAAATAACAAAAAATATCTTGGTGGTATGCAAACTTTAAGCCTTTTCAATGTGCCATCCATATGGCAAAGGAGGGATTTTATATAGCAGTAAGGAAAATAAACATCCTACCAGAAAAATGGGCTATGAATAAAAATAGGTAGTTCTCCAAAAGAAAAAGTGACTAAACCTCACTTACAATTAAAGAAATTGGAAATCAAAAGAAGGATATAACTTTTCTCAACCACGACTTACTGGAAAACAGTTTGCTAATACTGAGAACAGTCAGCTACAGAAAACAAACTAGTGGTTTCCAGATGGGAGACGGGAGGGGATAGTTATGAAATATGTGAAGGGGATTAAAAGATACAAACTACAAGTTATAAAATAAATAAGTTACAGAGATGTAACTTACATCATAGGGAATAGAGTCAATATTTTATACTAACTTAGTATGGTTTGTAATCTATAAAAACATCAAATTGCTGTTATGAACCTGAAACTAACATTGTAAGCCAACTATGCTTCAACTTTTAAAAAATTAGAAATTATTAAATACCAAAAAAACTTGTTTAAAACCCTCTTATATCTGGAAATACACTTTTAAAACACTTATCTATAACAAAGCTCAAAGAAAAAAACTGCAGTGGAACTTTAGAAATACCTAGAATTCAATAATAAAAATGTTCTACATCAGAACTTAAATTTCTATGTAAGAAAGAACTCAAAATTAATGAGCTAATAAGCAGCCATCTCAACTAGTAAGAATGTTAGAAAAACAACAAAATAAATCACACAAGAGTAAAGATGGAAAAAAATGGTTAAGAGCAGAAATTAATAAAACAGGAAACAAATATATAATAGTGGCTCAACAAAGCCAAAATCTAGTCCTTTAAGATATCAATAAAGACTTGCCAGAGTGACAAATCACTAGAAGTCTGATGGGGGTGGGAGGAAGGAAGAGAAAGAAACAAAACAAAACAAAACAATGGGAGTTGCTGTTCTGTGGGTAGAAAGTTTTGGTTACCTAAGATAAAAAAAAGTTTCTAGAGTTCTGCTGTACAACATTGTGGTTGTATTTAATAACAACACTGTACTGTACACTTAAAAGTTTGAGAATAACTCTCATGCGCTGAGCTTTTTATAAAAAAAAAAATCATCACAAACTACCTTGTACTACTACATTCAAAACTTAAACAGAAAAGTTCCAAGAAAATTAACTTACCAAAACTGATTCAAGAAACAATAAAAACAAACCAAACTGTCCTATAGAAACTGAACCACTACTTACATCTCTGGATCATATGTAAATACAGTTTCACAGGTGAGTTTTACCACACTCTCATAGAACAAATCATTCCAATGTCATAAATTTCTACCAGGAAATAGGAAGAGAAATTATTCCCTAACTCATTCCACAGGACCAATGAAACTGGAGTCTACAAAAACAGATGGAAAGATATATCATGCTGCTGGACTGAAAGAAATCAATATTGTTAAAATGACCATACTACCCAAGGCAATCTACAGACTCAATGAAAAATCTAACAAAATATCAAGGGCATTTTTCACAGAACAAAAACAAAGAATTTTAAAATTTGTATGGAAAAACAAAAGATCCCAAAGAGCCAAAACAATCTTGAGAAAGAATAACAGAGCTGGAGGAATCACACTCCCTGACTTCAGACTATACTACAAAGCTAGAGTAACCAAAACAGTGTGGTACTGGTACAAAAACAGACATATAGGTCAATGCAACAGGATAGAGAGCCCAGAAATAAACCTACACACTTATGGTCAATTAATCTACAACAAAGAAGTCAAGACTATACAGCGGAGAAAAGATGGTACCTTCAATAAGTGGTCCTAGGAAAACCAGTCGGCTACATGTAAAAGAATGAAATTAGAACATTCTCTAATACCATATACAAAAAAAAAACTCAAAATGTATTAAAGGTCTAAATGTAAGACAGGATACTATAAAACTCTTATTAGAGGAAAATATATCCAAAGCATTCTTTGACATTTATCACAGCAATATTTTTTTGGATTCATCTCCTAGAGTAATGGAAATAAAAACAAAAACAACAAATGGGACCTAATTAAAATTAAAAGCTTTCGCACAGTCAAGGAAACCATAAACAAAACAAAAAGACAATCTATGGAATGGGAGAAAATATTGCAAATGATGTGACTGACAAGGGCTTAATTTTCAAAATATACAAACAGCTCATACAGTTCAATATCAAAAAGCAAACAACCCAATCAAAAAATGGACAGAAGACCTAAACAAACATTTCTCCAAAGAAGACATAATTGGCCAACAGGCACATGAAAAGATGCTCAACATTGTTAATTATTAGAGAAATACAAATCAAAACTACTAGGTATCTCCTAACACTGGTGAGAATAGCCATATCAAAAATTCTACAAATAATAAATACTATGGAAAGTGTGGAGAAAACAGAACCCTCCTTCACTGTTGGTGGGAATGTAAATTGGTGTAGTCACTATGTAGAATAGTATGGAGGTTCCTTAAAAAAAACTAAAAATAGAGGTACCATATCATCCAGCAATTCCATTCCTGGGCATATATCTGGAAAAAAATGAAAACTCTAATTTGAAAAGATACATGCACCCCAATGGTCATAGCAGCACTATTTACAATAGTGAAGACACAGACAGAATGAATGGGTAAAGAAGATGTGGTATCTATCTATATATATATTATATATTTACTTATATATTATTTATCATATTTATTTACATAATTTATTTATATATTATATATATAAATACACACACTGGAATATTACTCAGCCATAAAAAATGAAATAATGCCACCTGCAGCAACATGGATGGATCTAGAGAGTATCATACTAAGTGAAGTCAGTCAGACAAAGACAGTTATCATATGATATCACTTACATGTGGTTTCTTAAAAAATGACACAAATGACCTTATTTACAAAACAAATAGATTCACAGAAATAGAAAATAAACTTATGGTTACCAAAGGGGAAAAAAAGAAGGATAAATTAAGGAGTTTGAGATTAACAGATACACACTACTATACACAAAATAGATAAACAACAAAAACAGAAACAACAAAGATCTACTGTATAGCACAGAGAACTATATTCAGCATCTTATAATAATCCATAATGGAAAAGAATCTGAAAAGAATATATATATGTATAACTGAATCACTTTGCTGTACACCTGAAACTAATATAACATTGTAAATCAACTATACTTCAATAAAATAAAGGCAAGATCTTAGAATCAACAGCAATTGTTTTAAGCTCAAGAAACAGACTAACATATCCTTTACTCAACAAACTGAAGTTTCTGTATACTCTTCCCAAGATTTCCTGTCTCTGTTAGAAATCAGAATACTCCTGAATAGAGGATTGGTGCCTTGAAGGGAGAGACAGGAGAGCTTGTAGGTTTCTGCTTCAATGTACTGTTTATTGATCTGGGTACTGGTAAAGGAGTGTTCAACTCATGAAAATCCAGAGCTATGTATGTTTATGATGTGTAATTACTCAATTAAAAATACTGAATCTGTGTATACACTATGCTTCAATAAAAAAAAAAAATTTAAAAAGAAGAACCTGGCCTGGCCTAGACATTTCTGTGGACAAATTCTACTGAACTTGCAATAAGTAGGTAATTTTCATATTCCAGAGTTTATCTTTTAAAAAGATGAAATGCTTGAAAACAAAATCAAATGAGAACAACATGAGAAAAGAAAACAACAATCTTACTGCATCATTGAAAAAGTGCTAACACCTAATTTCATCCAATATTGCAATAAAATAGCTATGTTCATCCTAGGAACAAACTTATCCTAGGAATACAAAGTTAGTTCAAGTCTAAAAAAAAAAAATTATTTCCCTACATTAACAAGTTTAAAGAAGAGAGATAACAGAAATCAGTAATTCCAAAAAAAGCACTGGCTAACCTTCAACTGCCATTCTGGTACAAAACTAATATCCAAGCAGAAATGAAAAGAAACTCTTAGCATGGTAAAAACAAACAAACAAACAAAAAACAAAAGCCCACAATTAACAGAAACCTAAAGCAAACATCATCCTTTAATTATAAAAATTGTGGATTATTCCCACTGAAATGAGGAAAAGCCTATACTGCTGGTTATTTCCACTACTATTCAATGAATGGTAGATTTATCCAGTGCTTTAAGACAAAAAAAAAAAAAAGAACAAAATTGTGTAAGAGATGAAATCCACATCACACATCAAGAAGGAAAAGATACTGCTTAACAGATGGTGCTGGGAAAATTGGGTTACTATCTGCAGAAAAAAGTCTCTATTTCACACCATATTCAAAAGGATAGATTCAGCTTTACATTTAAAAATTGTTAAGATGAGGGAACTTACTGAACTTCATAAAGAATAGCTACAAAAACCCTACAACTAACATCATACTTAGTAGGGAGAAACTCAAAGTTTTCTCACTAAGATCAGGTATAAAGCAAAGATGTGCCATCTCATCACTCATTTTCAACATCATACTGGAAATTCTAGTTAATGTAATAAGGCAATAGAAGAAAATAGAAGGTATACATATTGGGAAGGAAGACATAAGACATAAAACTGTCTCTTTTCACAAATGACATGATCATCTATGTAGAAAATCCAAAAGAACTAACAAAAAAAACCCTCCTGGAATTAATACGTAATTTTAGCAGGATACAAGGTTAATATCCAAAGTTAACCGCATTCCTATACACCATCAATGAACAAGTAGAACTGAAATTTAAAACACATTACCATTTACATTACACACCAAAAATGGAATTATTAGGTATAAATATTTAACAAAATATATAGATCTATATGAGGGAAACTTGAAAACTCTAGTGAATAAAATCAAAGAACTAAATAAATTGAGAAATAATTAAACATTCATAGACAGGAAGACTCAAAATTGTCAAGGTGTTAAGTTCTTCCCAACTTGATCTATAGATCCCACAGGATCCAAACAAAATTTCAGCAAGTTATATATTTTGTGGATTATCAATAAATTGATTCTAAAGTTTATGTGGAGTGACAAAAGCCCCAGAATAACCAACACAATAGTGAAGAAGAACAAAGTTGGAGGACTGACACTATTCAACTTCAAGACTTACTATAAAGCTGTAGTAATCAAGACAGTTGTGTTGGCAAAAGAACAAACAGATCAACAGTATAGAATCGCCTAGAAATAGACCCATACAAATATTGTCAATTGATCTTTGACAAAAAGCAAAGGCAATACAATGGGGCAAAGAAAGCCTTTTCAACAAATGGTGCTGGAATAACTAAACATCCACATGATAAAAAAAATTGAATCTAGAATAGACAGTCCTTATATCCTTCACAAAAATTAACTCAAAATGGATCACAGACCTAAATGTAAATGCAGAACTAGATAACTTCTAGAAGATAACACATGAGAAAACCTAGATGACCTTGAATATGCTAATGACTTTTAGATACAACACCAAAGGCATAATCCATGAAAGAAACAGATAAGCTGAATTTCACTAAAATTAAAAACTTCTCTGTGAAAGACAATGTCAAGAGAATGAGAGAACAAGCCAAACACCGGGAGAAAAATATTTGCAAAAGACACATCTGATAAAAGACTGTTATCCAAAATAAACAACTCTTAAAACTCAACAATAGGAAAATCCAATTGAAAAATGAGCCAAAGACCTAAGAGACACCTCACCAAAGATATAGAGTAAATAAGCATATGGAAAGATGCTCCATATGACTTGTCAGAGAAATGTAAATTCAAACAATGAGATATCACTATATACCTATGAAAATGGCCAAAATTCGTAACACTAACAACATCAAATGCTGGTGAGGATGTGCAGCAATAAGAACTCTCATTTATTGTTGGTGTAAATGCAAAACGGTACAGACACACTTTGGATGACAGTCTGGTTGTTTCTTACAAAATTAAACATACTCTTAACCATACTATCCTGCGCTCCCTGGTATCCACCCAAATGAGTTGAAAACATATCCACACAAAAACTGAACATGGGATGTTTACAGTAGTTTAATTCCTAATTGCCAAAACTGGGGTACAATCAAGATGTCCATCAGTATGAATGAACTTTTTAAAAAACTGTAGTACATTCAGACAATGGAACATTATCCATTACCAAAAAAAGGGCTATCAAAGCCATGAAAAGACTTGGAGGAATCTTAAATGCATATTACTAAGTCAAAGAAGCCAATCTTAAAAGGCTACACACCATATGATTCTAACTATATAACAATCTGGAAAAGGCAAAAAATACAGAGACAGTAAAAAGATCAATAGTTCCTAGAGTTCAGGAGAAAGAATGGAAGAATGAGCTGAGAGCACAGAGGATTTTTCAAGGCATTGAAAATATTCTGTATGATACTATAATGATGGATACATGTCATTACACATTTGTCCAAACCCACAGAATATACACCACCATGTATCAATGTAGGTTCATCAATTGTAACAAATGTACTACTCTGGTGCTAGATGTTGATAGAAGGGGAAGCTGAGCATGTTGGGGGCAGGGAGTTTATGGGAAATCTCTATACCTTCCTTTCAATGTTGCTGTGAACCTAAAATTTCTCTAAAAATATTCAGTATTTTTTTATTTTAAAAAATGATTAAGACGGTAAATTTTATGTTTATTTTTACCACAATTCAAAAAAACCCCAAAAAACAAAAAACCACCTCTCCACTATAATTGAAGACCTATAGGCCAGGTGGACCAGAAAAACACTAATGTCAAAGAATCTTTTCGGGGAGCCCTGTATGTACACTCATACTGCATACATTATGTCCTGATCTTGAACTCAAATAAATATGGCCACCATGAATTAAAAAAAAAAAAGACAAGTTCAGAAGAATAAAAGCTAAATATGAAAGGTGAAACTAAAGATAACTTAGGTGGTTACTTTTTTGACACAGAAGTAGGGAAGAGCTTCTTAACTGAAACTGTAAAAGCAAATCAGAAAGCAAAAAAATTAGTTTAGTTTAAAGGCTTCAAACTAAAAATTCAATAAGGAATATCAAATTAAAATTTTTGATCAGTAAGGAATGTTATGGGCCAAGTTAAGAGATAATAAATGGAAGGAAATATTCACAAAATCTAAATCAGAAAAAAGTGTAAAATCTAGAACATCAGAAGAATGCCTACCAACCAACAAGAGAAAGAAAGCAAGCCCAACAGAAAAAATGGTCAAAAAGATGAATAAGCAACATACATAAGTGGAAACCCAAAAGGGTAACAAGCATATGAAAAGACAGTTCAGCTCATAAGTAATCCAATAAATGCATACTGAAACAATGAGATTTTACTATATACTCAACAGAGTGGCTAAAAGTAAAAGATTGAATAATATTTTTGAAGAAGAATTAAAATGGCCTCACTTAGGCTAACAGATTGCTTACTTTAATGCTTGCCCTTGAAACAGTCAACTAACCGGACTGACTACTCACAGCTCCAGGCCCACTGTTAAAACTAAAGGTATTAATTTTAATGTTTCTACTTTATTCCAGTAATCGAAAGTAATAATCATGCTTAGTTTCTGAGCTGTTTTCCAAGGAGAAGGTCATGGAACTATAACCTTACAAAATATATCAAATTACCAAAAAGACCACGCCGTGGATAATTCCAAGATAAAAAGATTGAAAAAGTGACAACCGCTAGCCTCTATAGAATTGGTCGCCTGGAGACATCATGACACCACTCTAAGTCTTATGACAAGAAAATGATTCTGTTGATTGTTATCAATGTTTTATTGTTTGAGCTATGGCTATATAATCACCCTACCCCATCCCCAAGGTGGGTTCACAGTTTTGAAGGCACTAGCCTGCTGTGAGTCCTCTTTGCCTGGCAAAGCAATAAAGCTGTCTCTTTTCTTCTATGCTCTAAGACCCTGTCTCTGAGTTTCAGTTTGGCTCATCAGGGACAGGGGCTGATCTTTCGGCAACAATATCAATTGTCAGTGGGACTATAAGAACTCTCATGTTCTACTGATGGGCATATAGATTGATAAAGCTATTCTGGAAAACAATTATTAAATATTTAGTCAAATTAAGTACATATACACCTGATGACCCTGTAATTCCTCTACTGAATCCATTACCCAAAGAAATTCTCATTCAGACCCATAAAGTGATATGTGCAAGACTGCTCATTCTTGTGGTGGTGGAGGGGAACAGGAAATATAATCACAATGTTCATCATGAGGATAAGGAGGTAGACAAAACTTGGTGGTACTACATGCAGTAGTTAGAAATAATGCAATCAATTATCAGTTAGTAATATATCTTAAACATAGTAGGAGGCAAGAAACAAGAATGAGATCTTTAGCAAAGCAACATTTTTCAAATTAAAAATATAAGCACACAAAAAATACACACACATAACAACATATCTTTTAAAACACACAAGAAGAATGGCTCCTTCAGGGAAGCAGAGGAGTAAGAATTCCCTGACAGTTCTCTCTCACAAATAGCTAGTCTAGGAAGAATTCAAATCATTCAAAAATGGGTAAGAAAGAAATCAGCACAGGCAGCACAGGATCCGTACAATACAATGAGGAAAGAGAGAGGGAAGGATGAAACATGAAATGAAACAGAAAGCAGTTCAAAAAATTTAAATCCTCTAGAAAAGAACTAGATGATTCCTCTCTAAGGAAACTGCTCTCCCCAACAAAACAGCCTAGTCTGGCTCAATCACTTAATAGTAGAACCCATTAGTCAACAAGCTGTGTCCAGGCAGAGAGTTAGTTTCCTGTCAGCAATTTAATGTTCCACTCTTGAATACAAAAAGGCAGGCAAGGATCACCAGACTTTTCACGAAAGTCATCTATACAAAACATATACAGGAAAAAAAGTCTAAGAAGCAATAAAGGGAACAGAGACAACATTCAAATTAAATTATAATAATCCTCAGAGGAAAAAATAAGAAAATTTCTCATCTGAGTGTCTTCTACAATAAATATAGAAAGTCCCATATCAAGGTACATAATCATAAAATTTTCAAAATACGTAAGACAAAATAAGGTCCCAAAATCTTTAGAAGAGTTTAGAAAAACAGTAACATACAATGGGCCAGGATTCAGATAATTGAACTCAGCAGCATCACCAGAATTTCATGTACAATGAAGCAGTTATAGTTTGGGGAGAGAACTATTTCCAACCTAGTTTTACTCTTAACTATGAATTAAGTATGAAGGTAAAGACATTTGCAATCTCTTAAATTTACTTCCTATGCTTCCCTTCTCAAGATGCTGTAGAAAAATGGGTTCCTTCAGTGGGGAGGTGGAGGAATCAAGATAGAGACATGGGATTCAAGGAAAATGGAATGTGACACAGGAATGATGTGAAGGATAATTCTTAAGATGAGACCCTAGAAAGCAGCAAGCCTCTACTGGAGAGGATGGAGGAATCAAAGAAAATGAAACTGATCACTGCGTATGTGATAAAAACTAACTATGAAGGTAGTTTGATGGATATCCATGCTTAGAAAGATGTGTCAAAAATCATAAACATAAATAGTTACGAATGGATAGCTGTGTATCTGGCAGAGGGTTTGGAAGTGAATTAGCAATAGAAACACAGATCAATTAAACAAAACAAAGTAATGATTAACCCTAGTAAAAAACAAAACAGAAGACTGAATAATAACGGAAATGTAACCATAATATATTATATAGTTCTTATGTGAGTTATACAAAACCATGATATAAAAACTGAATACAGATTTTTATGCAAAAAGTGTGATAACTATAGGAGAATGGGAAGGGAAGATGTGTGAGTGGTGTATACAGGGGGAAGGGGAGGAGCTAAATATTGGAATTGGAGTGGGATTGGATCCAGGACCCACCAAACCCCTAATCCCTTCCACTTACTGCTACCCCCAGGATACCAAAATCTCTGGATTCACAGTTCCCTTACATAATATGGGGTAGTCTTTGCATATAACCTAACATCCTCCGCATACTTTTAAAATCATCTCTAATCACACATAACACCTAAAACAATGTAAATGCTATGTAAATAGTTGCCAGTGAAGGGCAAATACAAGTTTTGCTTTTTGGAACTTTCTGGAATTTTTTTTCCCAAGTATTTTTTATCCAGAGTTGGTTGATTCCACAGATGTGGAACTCGTGAATATGGGTACTCATGCTAAGTACCATGCTAAGAAGTTAAATGAATAAGAAAGGGGGATTAAATGTCTTCAATTATAAGGAATGAAGTTATCACTTTACATTTTAAAACCAGGTAATGTCAATTCTCTACACTGAATTTTGGAAAGAATTACGTTATACCAATTGATTTAGAATGGTTTCCACAGCTGTCATTAAAAGATGTAGTATTCCAGGGTTCCATTTCCGTGAACAGATGATGAAAAGGAGTATCTCTAAATACAATCATAAGATCATAGGAAGAGTGTGGAAGACAAGGGCAGGTAAGGAAAGGAAAAGCAAGACAGGTATTTATGAATACTTGTATATATATAAATACCTATGTGAAAAGGACCATGTATAAGTATGCCAGTGAAATACAACTATATATATGGCAATACCTGCAGAAATCCAAAAAATCAGTCAAACTGTCAATGGTGGCTGAACCTGGGAGCCAAGATTTCAGATAATTTTCTTTCTTTCTACCTCTGTCTTAAAGGTTTTTACTTTTTTTGGTTTTTTGCCGTAACAATACTTAGGTATTGGCTTAGCAGAGCATTCATTGGCGTAGTTTGTATTTCTGCAATAAGAAAATCCATTTTCATGAAAAAAATTTACCTAAAAAAAGGGTTACCACAGTATTTGTTACTCAGGAAGTAAGTAGGCAATCTATATTTTTCATTACTTGATTTTATTTCATTAGTCTGAATATTCAAGATCTAATGATAAGAAAATTCTGGCTTTTAGTTGGTGGTTATTTCAATCTAGCTTCTTTAAGATTTCATCTAAAGGTAATGTTATACCTTAATATACCAAACTTCCATTCCTTTATAAAAATTGTCTTTGACACCTCACAGAACAAAGCTGAAAAAAAATGATCTATGCATATAGATGTGTTAGAAGTATGAATTCCTTTTACCTACTTTTCTTTTTGAATATTTCAAGTACACACATGCATGTGGTTAGCCTTTTGTGGGGGTTTCAGCAGGCAGCAATTTCATAAACTTTTGAGAATCTGAATATTCAACATGTAACCACTGCATTTACATGTTTACTAAAGGTAAATGCATCTTGACAATAGCAAAAGCATCTCTTCTAAACTTAACTTCTTTCTATCAAGAGAATTACTCTGAACTTAAGGTGAACATGGGAATTAAATTTGTTTCAACATGATGAACTCTCACTCTCAAACTTCCCTTCACATTTTAGAAACTACATCTCCATAGGTTTTTTTTCCACTTTGGGATAGGCTTCAGTGAGCCAGTAGCTCTCTTGACTACAGAGTTTTACCTCATCCACTGATTTTTGATGACAGAAATGATGAAACTACCTGATGTCACCAGGCCTTCTCTTCTTGCACTAGAGTAAGACTTTACAAAAGTAGTAGTTACTCAAATTCATAGAGACTAATAGTAAAATCACAGGAACTCAAATTTATGGAAAGTACATGGTGGTTGCCAAGAGCTGCAGAGAGGTGCTGTCGGGGAGTTATTTAATGGATATGAAGTTTCAGTTTGGGAAGATGAAAAAATTCTAGAAGTAGATGGTGGTAATGGCTGCACAGCAATGTGAATATACTTAATGTCACTGAACTGTACACTTAAAAATGGTTAAAATGGTAAATTTTGTGTTAGCTGTTTTACCACAATGAAAACATTGTAGAAATAGTATTTCAGCCTGCTTTGGACTTCAACAAAATGAAAGACTACTGCCATGAGTTTAACTTCCTAGCCCAAGTCCTATCACTTACACTCATTCTCATCAACTCTATAAAATACTTAGGCAACTCAGATAAAAACAAGTGATGGGGAAAAACAGCAGCTCCTTTATCTTGATTTATTTCTCTTATTTGCCTAGGACTTCTCCTAAATTAGTTTCCAAATCCCAAAGAAACTCATATCTTGAGGCTATGGCAGGTTGAGTTACCACCGCTGCAAACTTACAGTCCGATTTCCTACTGTCTATGTCAGGAACCCTGAGAATTCCCTAGCAGCCTGAAAACCAAACATGCAACTTCCAGTCTGGGCAAAGGTTTTACAGAAAAATCACTAGATCTAATGACACAGTCTATAGCACTACTCACTCTCCATTCTCCCTTCCTCTAGCCTGAGGTGGCCCCCATCCTAAAATACTCAAATCAGAATGAATTCCCACTAGGAAATTTTTAAAATATCCTCTACAAGATGTCTACTAGTCTGTTCCTCATCCAGTGGGAAGCCCTTTCACCTTTTTGCCTTAACACATACCTGATGATGAAGCTGGAGTCTTGTTAAAAGAGTCTCCATTTGGTCCAGAAGAATACCTATCCTGCAAGAAGGAAGAAAAGACTAGTTTTCTACTTTGAATAGTAAAAATGCACCATGTATTTCACAAATACTAGAAAATTTTAACTGGACTTTGTTCAGAACAATTATAGAATGTAAGATTTTTCTGAGTCACTGAATGTTCCTTTATTAATTACTCCAAAACATCTTCACTTGGAACATTATATGTAAAGCATAGTAATGTATCACTTAAAACAGTGGTCAACAAACTTCAGCCACAAGCCAAATTTGGCGGGCCACCAAATAAAGTTTTATTGGAACACAGCCGCTCTCATTTATCTAGGTACATCTATTGCTGCTTTTGTCTTTTTGAAGGAGGGTTCCTTTTGGATACATGTCCAGGAGTGGGACTACTGGGCCAAATGGTAAGTCTATTCCTAGTCTTTTGAAGAATCTAGTATGGAGATTTCTTTAAAAAACTAAAAATAGTTGTCATATGATCCAGCAATCCCACTCCTGGCCATAAACCTGGAGAAAACTCCAATTCAAAAAGATACATACACCCCAGTGTTCATAGCACTATTTACAGTAGCCAAGACATGGAAGCAACCTAAATGTCAATCAACAAATGAATGGATAAAGAAGTTGTGATATATATGTATACAAAAGAATATTACTCATCCATAAAAAAGAATGAAATAATGCCATTTGCAGCAACCTGGTTGGACCTAGATATGACCATGCTAAGTGAAGTAAGTCAGAGAAAGGCAAAAATCATACTATATCATTTATAAAAATGTGGAATCTAAAATGACACAAATGAACTTACAAAACAGAAATAGACCCACAGACACACAAAACAAACAAACTTATGGTTACCCAAGGGGAAGGGGGAAGAGATAAATAAGGAGTTCAGGATTAGCAGCTATAAGCTTCTATATCCAGAATAGATAAACAAGGTCCTATTATATAGCACAGGGAAGTATATTTAACACCTTGTAATAACCTATAATGAAAAAGAATATACATGTGTGTAACTGAATCAAGGACTCCTATAACCACCAGAAGCTGGAAGAGGCATAGATTCCCTCCTAGAGCCTACAGAAGGAGGAAGCACTGCTGACACCTTGATTGTAGCTTCTGGCCTTCAGAACCGAAGAGAAAATTTTCTGTTGCTTTAAGCCACCTAGTTTGTGGTAAATTGTTAAAGCAGTCATAGGAAACTAATACACTGTACTTCTCCCTGTTGCCCTGATACCCTAAGTTTGCTCCCTCCTCAGAATCTTTGCACATGATATCCTTCTGGGACTCCTTTAGGTCTCCAGCTCATGAGTCATTTGTCTCAGGTAAGCTTTTCCTCTCCACCTGATCTAAATCCCAACACACTTTCCTGATTTTTTTTCCACAGTACTTCTATTTATATTTTATTCTCGATGTGCTTATTCTGTCTCCCCCAGTAAAATACAACTTCCATGATCACAAGCCCCTATCAATCATGTACACTACTATCTCCAGCACCTGGTAAGGCTCAATAAAAATTTACTGAATGAATCACAAGTCATCACATTAGTTATTTTTAGAACACTTAGCTATAAACAATTTATAACCTCTACCCACCCAAATGAATCAATTTAGACATTTCAAATATTTTAAACATAAAGGTTCTCATATACAACTACAAATAACCTGTTTGCATTCTGGTGAACACATTTCTTTTTATCTTGTATGTACACTTATTATTTTTCAATTCTGGAACACCATACTTTTATTTTTTAGGCCTTTCATCTATTTAAAAAATGAATACTTCTATTAACATGGTAAGTTGTGGTTGTTGCTGTTGTTGTTAAATATGGTAGAGTTCTGATCTCAAATACTTGTCAGTTTGCTACTCAAATGAACTTTTATCAGGATAACTTATGAACTCTGCAGATGCTTCTTTCCTGTCCAGTTTAGGGTCCTAAGCAGACAGTTCCATGTGTTCCTTCCCCAGTACTTTAAGGGCCTTTGCAAATATCTTCCATTTTATGCCCAGAATCCCCTGAACTGCATCAGAGTATTACATCAACTTGTATAGAATACAATGATCTCATTTCCTATTTTAGTTTCAAATAAATGATTTCAAATAAAACTGAGACAAACTGTCCAAGTAAACTGACCAGATTGATTACATCAGATAGCGCCACCTAATATTTAAATTTTGAACAAAATACATCTCTTCTCCTTTGATCTAAAACAAAAATTAAAGTCCCAAAATACAGACAATACCATCTTCCATCCCTTTTTCTGATTCATAAGTCTAAGCCAGATCAGCCCATTCACACTCCCAGGTGAAGTCTGGTCCCTTCCTCAGTTTATCCAGCAACAGTTGCCTGGAGTCATCTTCAAGAATTAATGCAGCTTCTTCGGCACCTCCAGAGCTAGAAAACTCCAATTCTGAGTGACACGTACCACACACAGACCTAAAGTTTCAGTGACCTACCAGGTCACACAAGAAAGAGCAAAACACCTCAAAATTTTCAACCATCAAAGCCCAGGAACAAATGTGTCTGTGGCAAGCACTTATAATCTAAGCCCTAATTCCTGTATGTGAGGGAATTTTCCAAATAAAAGTTACTTCCCCAAACAAGAACATTTAACAATCCAAACTCATATTGAAGTTATCAAGTGCAGACTATACCAGAAACCTACTCTCAGGACAGGGTATATACAGAGGAAAAAAGGAGAAAACAAAAGGCTCTCTGGTTTTAGCTCCTCCTGCCAATCTCCATCAGTTGATTAGAATCCTTCAGCCATAACTGCAGATCCTCCCTCAAAAGGATTCATTTTTCTCTATCCTCTGGGCTAGCATGACCAACATGTCTGCCATCTCTGCAATCTCTTTAGCCTTCTCGCATCTTTTTGTCACTGTGCCCTTGACACCATCATTTAGATTCCGAAGATGAGTCAGAGCACTTCCCTGGGCTTTTTTTTGGATGAACAAATTGTCCATCTCTCACAACTTGCTCCTATTCAGTACATACGATTTAACATGCTCTCAAGTAAGAAACACAGTATCTTCCTACATCTCCTTTATGTCTAGCAGCAGAAATTGCTGGAAATTTTTCTCATGCTCCAGCACTTCAACTTCCTTAGATATGCCAACCCAACGACGTCCAAGCCATTTTCCCCTTTTTCAGAAACTACTGTATGAATGTGAACAAAGATTCCACAAATTTTCTTATCTAAACAATTATTAGAAAATCTGCTATTATTGCTTAATAAAATTATAATTGTAGATGGATTAATTATCTCAAGCTGTTCCCTCTATCACATTGTGAAATGTGCCACAAAAAGAGGCAAATAGATTAGACAGAAGTGATCACTGGGTAAACTCACTCCCATGATCATCTAACAAAAAGCATTACAGCTAACAAGCAAACCCAATATCCTATTACAGTCACCATACTCATCCATTTCAACACTCATCCCAACAAGTTTGCATGCAATGCACAAATGTCTAACCACTGAGATTTATGCACTATCTAACTGCTAGATTATCAAATTTCTCTTAACCTCACATCTTTTACTGTTCTATCCCCAGGTGGTACACTCACTTCAAAAACCAGAATTGGGAAGTTCTAAGAGCTACCAGAATAGTAGCCTATTAGTTCAAAATTATATAAGCTTGTGTCAACATTAAATTCCAAATAAAGATCCTGATAAATACTGAGAAAAGTATGATCACAGATATTGCTACCAATCCAAGATGGTGTCAGAACCAATATAAATTTAACAAAAGGGAAGTCTAACTGTCTCTTGAAATAGAAATTCAGTTAGAACAACCAATCAGAATAGTGACTTAAAAAGAAAATAGGCTATAGAAAAGACCTCAGATTTCTCCTACATGAAAATGTCATTGTATTCATCCTTAGTTTCTACAGTTCTTATTCAACCACGGCAGTGAAATAAAGCCACTGATTGCGTCACATTCCGTCAAGTCAACTAGGCCAAATAACTAATTGCACAACCAGTACCAGGTGTTAAGTTTTCAGACTAATACAAAAGTATACTACAAATTGGCCCCACACAAATATGTACTAAGAATCATAAGGTAGAATTGTTAACATAAATTAATATTCAATTTAGTATGCTCAATATCAAGAAACAAGATATGCTACTGAGTAGCAGAAAGATTCTGAAAAGATAAATTTGAAAGACTGACAGTCAACTATCCCCAATTTCAGACACTCTATACAATAAATATGCACATGCTACAGTGCACTATACTGTCTGAAGAACACTTAATGAAGACAAAATCTCAGACTAAGAAAAAATTAAAATTAGGTGACTATTAAAATCCAAGTGGAAGAAAGTCTGTACCTGTGAATCAGGCTTTGTATTAGAACAAATCTATTGAAAACCAGGGGGAAAAAGAGCCATAAAATATCCTTTGATCAAGTAATTCTGTTTTTGAAAAAATCTCTTAAGTCAATTTCATTTTTAAGTCAATTTTTCAAATCAAAACTGAAACCCAAGAACCCACTTCATGATTCCTTCTTCTGAATTAATAGTGTAACTCTTCAAAGGTCATTGAAGAAAAATATCTGATGATTTGTACATTTGAAGATCAAGCTGATGTTACCATCTCAATCACCTTAATGTTTTTATCCTGAGACTCTTCCTCGTATAAAATCAATTTTCAGAATTCAAAATGTCACCCAAAACCAAATTATATTTTTCAATTTTCTATATAAGTCTCAGAGACATTCAACATTAGCATAGGCTTGCTTTCACCCATAGTTAAGTCCCAAATCACTGAGATTTAAATTAGGTTGTTAATAATATTACATATATTTTTAATTAGCAAATTACCTCAGAATACTGTATTCTATTTGAGGCTTACCATGCTTCTTCATCATTCCCCATAAGATAGTTAATAACAACCACATGGAGATAAGCACAGCATAATGAAATAGATTGTGTAATTTAGAACTTTCCCAACAGTGATTTTCAACTCGATAAAATCTGTAGCATTTAATAACTGCAAACTTTAAATTTTACTACCTTCTCAAACACAGGAACATAGTAAGACATACGAGGTTTGATTATTTCTGCTTCCCAATCTTCATCTCCCATGGTGGCTTCAAGTTCTAATTTTATAAAAATACAAACACACGTATTTGGCCTTAATTAGATCAGAATCGTATCTTTAAAAGTATACACCCTCATCATTTCACATACACTCCTTGAAACTACTCAATTAGGTGTTGATCCTCCCCAAAAGTTTTTGCAAAAGGGGCAATTAAGCTTTGTTTCTTACCTAGAGACAGCATTTACATCCATCCATTTTTTTCATTAAAAATTAGTTGAACCACTTACCTAATCATTAGCAATCGCCATGTCCCCACTGACGCTTAGGCTTTCCCCCCAAATCTGTTCTCCATCGAAGGGTTCCCAAACCTCTTAGTGGATATTAAAAGCAGGGGAAATTTTTTTTTCAGATATTACTCAAAGTTTCTCCCTTCACACACCTACCTTCAAAAGTAGGTAAGAGATTTGGTTTGGCGTTTTCGATATAGTTTCTTGGTAAGGGGGGCCGGGGGGCAGGGGGGCCCAGGGGCCCGGGAGCCCAAGGCCTTGAAATGTGGCTGGGACTGGAGCGGGGTTAGGTGGCCCGAATGCCTCCAACAAGGGACTAGTTTTGCCAAGGAGCGTTTATACACAAATGGTACTACAACCATCCTTGTTCAGAGAAGAAGCCGCGCAGGGGCTGCTCAGAAAGGTTCCTCCGCCTCATCTGCAGGCCTCGACCCCAGAATTCAGGCACCCACGGTTCTTCTGGACCCTCAGGCAGGAGTCAGAAAGACCCCAAAGGATGGCTTCACACCTCTGCACACACCGTCCATTCTTCGCTTGGCCCAAAGTCCAGCTATTGGGAATCCCCCAAGGTTAGGAGGAGACCGGAGCGGTGAAGAGAGCCCCCAGCCCACTCACCTCTTCACTGTTTCCTCTGCTGGGGTCCTCGCAGGCGCCGACGCCGCTTAAACGGCTGCACGTGCACGACACAGGCTGCGTCATGTGCGCAGCTCCAACAACAAATGGCACCTGGCGAGTAGCGCCATCAGCCAATCAGCGCTCAGGCAACCCGCGTCGTCCCGCCCTCATCTCCAGCCACTCCTACCCTGTTTGCTCGCAAGGCTGCAGTGGCCAGAACCACTAGTTTACTCACAGAGTGGTCCGTTAAACCTGGAGGTACGAGGCTGGCTGTGGGCCTCTTGTCTCTGGACTTTTGGGTGGGGTCCTCACTCTGAAAAGGCGATAGATTTTTCCCTGTGCAAGCACTGCAAGCCAAAGGAAAACATAAGAGTAGAGGGGTAAAATGCCCTCCCACCTACTACCTCCTTAACTTTCTCTCGTTTCTTACTGCAGTCCCTGGCAGTTGGCCGCTCCGGCTCTTCATTTCTGGGGGATTCCCGGGTGCCTCAACGAATGGCTGAGGCCAGTGGAGGTGTTGCATTTCTCTTTTCCTCTTAATGAGGGCGGGGATGAGACTCTGTCGCACTGATGCTCCAGGAAGCTGTAAAGAAATTAGCTTACTCATACATTTGGGGATCCAACTTTGGGAAGGAAATGCCCCATGATCCAGAAGAAGGAAATTGTGCTGGCATAGGTCTTTTATCAAGGATTGGATTTGTGATCCAACTGTTTTCTATATCCCTAGGGGTACTGGCCAAACCTAAGGGTGATATAAGGTTATATTATTACTTACGCCCTCATTAATCAGGTATCCTTTTTCTGCCCCGCAAAAAGTCAGGGAAACCCTCCATATTTTCCCATCCCTCCAAAAAGCATAACAACGGACAACTTAAAATGTGTAGTTTTCGTTTTTGGTTTTATTACCAATATTTTCCGTTCTTTAGATCTTTGAATAAATTCTTGAATATTTCATTCAATCTGGCACTCAGGTACAGAGGTTGAAGCACTGTATAAACTCACCTCATAATTTTCAGCTCTAGAACCACCATTATTGGTCTGTCTCTTCCATCAAGAATATGTCAGGACATAGAAAACAAACTTCTCGTTACCAGCGGGGAAAGTGGGTAGGAGGGATAAATTAGGAGATTGGAATTAGCAGGTACAAACTCCTATATGTAAAACAGATAAACAACAAGATCTTACTGCATAGCACAAGGCACTATATTCGATATCTTGTAATAACCTACATAGAAAAAGAATATTAAAAGGAATATATATATATAATATGTATAACTGAATCACTATGCTGTACGCCAGAAACTAAGACAATATTGTAAATCAACTATACTTCAATTAAAAAATTGAAAATAAAGAATATGTCAGGATTTATTTATTTAGCACCAAACTTTGTCAGACTCTTGTCAAGGTGAATTGTTTTTGAAAGATTTTATTAAACAATGGTCAATCCAGAATATACTTTTAAATAATTGTCATTTTTAATAATTTCTATTCTTAAACATTTTTATATCATACCCTTGAGGGGCTAATACCTTCAATCACTGTATACGTGGGGTGGGGGGAGACCACCAATACTCCTTTGTATTTGAATTTGTATATAGGATTCTCTGAAAAATTCACTTTGAATTGAATGTTGTTCTTTCAAAAATTTTTATGTCATGGGAGAATATGTACTAAGTGAAAAGAGCAAAATATGAAATTGTGTAGATAGAATGATAACCCGCTAGATTTTTTTAAGTATGGAAAATTTGAAGGTATTTTCTAAAATGGACATATATTTTAAGACACTTAGCAAAGGAGGAGGGTATAGCTCAGAGGTAGAGTAAAGCCTAGCTTGCACAAGGTCCTGAGTTCAATCCCCAGTATCTCCATTAAAATAACTAAATAAATAAATAAACCTAATTACCACCCCCCCCCAAAAAAAAAACACTTAGCAAATATTCTCTGCTATTCACCTTTGGGAAGAACAGATTTTTGTTTATTTCAGGTATTGCAATGAAATGATTCTTTGAGAAACATTCAATGACATAATTTTCGAGAGCTAACCGTAGTTAAGAAAAAGTGAACTCTGATGAGAACTGAAGGCCAATACTGAGGAAAGGATGAACAATGGATGAAAATAATATAATTCAATAATTCAACATAAACAGTGAAAAAGGACAGCAATTCAGTAAATACTTGCTCCTTAATGTGTCCCAAGAAAGTAAAGCCACTATATTCTATTCTCTGGTTCCCTCTAACAGATTTTAAATTAATAGTGGAAATAAATCACAACATAGGGGAAAAGCAGGAATTCATTAAGTTGTTAAATAGGCTTTAAGTGAGCATCTACTGTATGCCAGGTGCTATGCTAAGTGCTACAAGTAAAATTAGTCTATCTCTCAAGGAGCAATCTAGTAAAAACAATGGCAGTGGCTAATGAAATTTAAAACTTTAAAATTCCTGTCTCAGAAGTTTTTCTGGAAAGTTTATAGAGTTTCTCCAAATTCTCTAAATCCCTTGTAATCAGGTAGGACAAGAGTTTCCTCAAAGATGGCTCTCAGTTGGAATCAATGTTTGTAGTTAAGTTCAAAGTAATGCAGATAAAGAGAACTGATTTTTTTTTACATTTTTTTATTGAGTAATAGTCATTTTACAATGTTGTGTCAAATTCCAGTGTTGAGCACAACTCTTTAGTCACACATGAACATATATATATTCATTGTCACTTTTTTTCGCTATGAGCTACCACAAGATCCTGTATACACTTCCCTGTGCTGTATAGTACAATCCTGTCCATTTATTCTGCATTTTAAAATCCCAGTCTGTCCCTTCCCACCCCCCCCAGAGAACTGATTTTTTTTAATTGAAGTATAGTCATTTTACAATGTTGTATCAACTTCTGATGTACAGAATAATGTTTCAGTCATATATATATACATACATATATTCCTTTTCATATTCTTTTTCATTATAGGTTACTATAAGATATTGAATATAGTTTCCTATGCTATACAGTAGAAACTTGTTGTTTATCTATTTTATATATAATAGTCAGTACCTGCAAAACTCAAACTCCCAATTTATCCCTTCCCCCTCCTTTCCCCCCTGGTAACCATAAGTTTGTTTTCTATGTCTGTCAGTCTGTTTCTGTTTTGTAACTAAGTTCATTTGTGTCATTTTTTTAGAATCCACATATAAGTGATATCATATGGTATTTTTATTTCTCTTTCTGACTTACTTAACTTAGTGTGATGATCTTCAGGTCTATCTATGTTGCTGCAAATGGCATTATTTTATTCTTTCCTATGGCTGAGTTGTAGTCCATTGTATGTGTATGTATGTATATATATATATCACAACTTCTTTATCCAGTCATCTGTCAATGGACATTTAGGTTGTGAAAACTGATATTTTAGACAACAATTTTGTATAGTGTGACTATGTACAGATTAAAATATAAGAATTTCATGACAAAAAAATATAACAAAGACAAATGACAAACTGGGAAAAATATTTCCAACATAATCCAGAAAAAGGGTTAACATCTGTAATATAGAGAGCATCTACAAACAAAAAAAAGAAAAGATCAACAAATCTAAAGAAAAATAGCAGAAGATATAAATATAACAAGTCACAGAAAAAGGAAAACAAACAGCCATTAAATACATGAAGAAATATTCGATTTTATTCATTTTATGAGCAGTGCAAATTAAAACTATATTAAAATGCACTTTTTCACCTATTAAAATGGTGAACATTTGACTTGGTAAGTGGAGTGCAGGCTGAGTTTAGCTTCTTCTTGCCTTTTGGCTAGGCCCCTTTGTGCGGAGCCAGCCTCCAGAGCTGTATCTGGTGGCCCTGGCTAACCCCATTTTACAGAGAGAGAAAGATGAAATAACTTGCCCAAGTTCACATTATTAATAAGTGGACAACCTGAGATTACCAACGCTGACTTCTCAGCCAATTGCTAAGGTTTCTCCCTCTAACTTTTTGAAAGCACCAACCCTTCAGTCTCAGGAGGGGTAGAAAAGAAGAGATTCATTCTTCATCTAGATTCATGGACAGGACCTGGTTACTACTACTCTTGAGGTGAAATACTTCCTTTTTCATACCTAGGATGACTGACAGCAGTGACATCCACAAATCACTTTTCTTTTGCCATTTGGGACACGAGAAATCAGCTTTCTTTGCTAGGTATAGCTAACATCTAGTGGAAATGTAAAGGGTTAGACATTGGTACACTATGCTTTCCTAGTGACTGTTTATCAAATTCCCCATGATTCACTGATGATACATTGTTTTGCAGCAAAGGGCCAAGAAGACACCTTAGTCTTAGAAAGAATTGTCCAAGATTCCCTAACACAGTATTTGACTTCTTATCCTTCACTTTAAGTTCTCATTAAATTTACTCGTAAGAGTGCTTCAGGGCTGCTGAATGCATTATGTCATCTAGGAGGTCTGGTTGATTACAAGCAGGATCTCTCTCAGGAATGCTAGTTACACTCAAGACTGATTTCTAAACCAGAATCTCAATGTATGTATTCATAATGGGGAGCAAGTAAGGCTTGTATGTCTTATTCACTGCACCTCCTTTCTCAGTATCAAAACACTGGGAGTATTTGAATTATTAATCAGGAAGTTGCTAAGTGAGCATGGAATCAGAACAAGTGTTGATGAAATATCTTTACTTCACAATAGAGAAAACCTCTCTAGTCACCAGTGCCCAGACCCAGTCTTCTCCATTTGTACCAGTTTCCCACACTTGAGTCATTTGAATACCACATTCATGATACTTGCCATTGGTTGCATACTATTAATACTTAGTGTTTCTCTAATCGAATAAACTGTTTAAACTTGAATATTAGCCTCATCTAAGCAATTATACTTCTGAAATCATAAGTTTTATGATTTCTAATACATTAAAATAAATATTAAATATAAACACTAAAATGATTATCAAAATAAAAATTGTGCATGAATTGCCTAAAATTAGTGGTATATGTACCACACTTTGATCAATATTGCCTTAGCCATTACTGGAAAAATATGGGTATTTTTTAGCTCTCAGAACCCTACTTGGTATGCTGAAAACCCTTTCTGGTTACTTTCTTCCTCAGATGTTTTACTAGCACAATAGTATCTTGGAGACATTATAATCCACCACCCCCCTTCTTTTTGTGTTGATTCACAGGGCTCCAAGCTACAGTATTTAATTTCTTAATATTTTGTATGGTTATGTGCATAGTAGGAGATTCTCAAATATTTATAATACTTAAGAATGAACGTTACCTATTTAAGGTAATCCATTTTTGGACTACTAGTAGATTAAAACAACTTTTTCATAGCCTTGACATGGTGCTAGGCACAGACCACATCAATCAAAAATGATTATTTGAATAATGTGAAGATAATGCTGAAAACATAAAGTTCCCATCGTGGGAGCACCTTCAAAATACTTAGATAACTGGGATCCTGTTTCCTAGTCTTTCCTCTGTAGTAAAGAACAATTTTTGAACGGTTTAAACAACTTACAGCACAAGTGGTTTAATTCAAACAGCTTGCAAAGCAATCCCAGCCTGTCTTAAGGAAACAGCTTGGTCTCTGAGGAGCCAGGACAAAGGTTTTTTAATTTTTTAATTTTTGTCAGTCTCCAGGAGAGGTTAAAACAGCAGAGGTTCATTTGAAGCAGCCCCTTCCCAAAGGAACTGGGCCAAAGTAATTTTCAGCCAGCTTCAGTTGAAACATTCTGATCTTCAGATCAGACCAAAGTGCCTAACAAGTACTCAGAACAAGGCCATAACTAGAAAGATGAAACCTTTAAATAGATCCTGAATAAAGTCAGGAAAGCTTCAAATGTAAAAAAGGGAGTGAGCTTGCATGGGGGAGAAAAAGGGAAAAGTCCTTTCCTTGGAAGAATTTCAGTTAAAAAATGAAAATCTCCACTCCGTACTCTCTAGGCCAGGGGTCAGGAAACCACAGTCCTAGGAATAAATCCAGTCCAAAACCTGTTTCTATAAATAAATAAGAATATAGCCACCCCATTGGTTTACATATTGCCTGTGTTGGCTGCATTTACACTATAAAGGCGGAGCTGGGTAACTGCTAAAAGAGACTATATGGCCACAAAGCCTAAAATATTTGCTACTGGGTGCTTTACACAGAAAGTTTGTCAAATCTTGCTGTAGACCAAGAAAATAATTGCTAGTGACTTGTAGTTCCTAAACTATGAGGTCACTACAGAGAACACAGGGACATCACAGAGCATTTTAAATTTTTGAGGAAGACATAGCAACATCTGTTAGATACCATGTGAGCCAGCTTGAAATACTGCACAGTTTCAACACTAGATCAAGTTATTTTTTTGGATAACATCATATCTTTGCAAAGCTGAGTTTTCAGCAGTTGCTATGATCTCAAGCAAGTATACAAAATCCAGTGTGGAACAGGAAGTGAAGATCGTGATGTCCCATCTGATACTAAGGTTTGAGAAATTATGCAGTGCCCAATAGGTGTACACATCTAATTAGTAAGCAACTGTGCTCATTTATGAATAAAATATTTTTCTTTCAATTTATACACATATTTAAATGGCTACTAAGTTGTTAGGGTATAAACATGCATTAATTTGTTTAGACCTAACTACTTAGTAAACAGAAACTAAGGACACTGAGAAAAATTTACTCAGACACTAAAGGTGACATGCACCTTTGCTCTAGCAGATGATCATCAATAGCTACCGATCATCAATGACTGGTGCAGAGCTGAAGGGGAATTTTGGAAGAGATGATATCTGAGCCCACTGAATAGTCTTAATATCACAAATGAAAGACCTCCAGAAATCATATGCTTCCTGATGTGATGGGAAGTATAAAACACCACCTATAAAGGCTTGATTTAAAAAATCAAGTTCAAGTATGATCAAGCTTCTAGACTTAATTACCAGTCTACTAATCCTATAAAGCCTATATTCTTTGTTGTGTGACCACTCTATTCCATTAGCTTAGTGGTCAGCTATTGATTTAACAGAGATGTCTTAATTTAATGACTAGAAACAAAAATTTAAAAAACAGCCAAAATGCAAAAAAACCTTTCTGTCTTTGCCAATTAGCTGTGTGTTGTTGGGGCATTCCTTCATCGCTTAGCAAGATGCTTTACTGTTTTGCATTAGCCTTCACGTTCTGCTTGCACAGACTCTGAAGGTCAGCCAGAAATGAAAGCTTAGAGTATTCTCAGGTCTTTTCTGACCATGTGTTCAGACCAAGGCATGCATGTGGCGTTCTAGATTTCCCAGAATAAGAGGAAGCTTTTCAAAACCCTTATTCCCCAAGTATCTTCTTCCCCAACCTCTTCCTTCCTAGGCTGTTTGGTCTGTTTATTGCTTGCACCAACTGTAATACCTTGTCCTGGTGGCAGTGGCTAATACATTTGCTTTATATTCTTTTGACCAATACTGCCTAGGAAGCTGCCTCTGCCCAGGGGAAGCTCCAAAGCAGGCAAAATAAAGGTAAGCCCTTGAACCAAACCTTCAGGGAACCACCAGACAGGTCAAAACACACAATTAGAATTCCTTTAGAATAAGGTCCATATTGCCCCCTCTGCTACCAGCAATCTACACCAAGAATGTGGGCTGTTGTCTTCAATGCCACTGCCAAGCTGGAGATGATCACTGAGCTCTCTTGTCAAAATTCAGCAGTCTTTCTTAAGTGTTCCCCTGGTTGTTGGTTTTTATTACATTCCAGAGCTCAAAAAAAAAAAAAAAAGTTTATTCTGACAGTTTCACCAGCTTATTTGTTGCTTTTATAAAGGAACGGTTTTCAAGTTCCCTATTCTGCCATTTTTGCTGATGTCATTCCATACCATTTACTTTTGTGTTTCTCAGCCTTGCCTAAAAATATTTTCTCAGCTTGTAAAGTGGAGAAAGAAGAAATTTTTGCTATCACTGGCACTATCAAAAGAATGTACTGCTGATTTGAAGGCAGGCTAAAGAGCAGTTGCAAAAGCTTTTTAACAAGGATACCACTAGCGAAATAACTTTTATCTGCCTTAAAGGCAATGTTCATCATATCCCCTGCCTTGCATTTGTCAAACCTTCAATAATAGAGGTAGTGTTTGATGGTGTTTGAGAGCACAGGCTTTGGAATAAGACCTCAGTTTGAATTAGACCTCAGTTTCAGCTCTACTGCCACTTGATAGTTGCTTGGCCTTGAGTGACTCACTTAAATTCTCTAGAGCTGTTTCCTTTTCTGTAAAATAGGGATAATACATACTTTGAAAATCACAGTAACGACTTAAAGAAATAGTGTATGTAAAATGCTTGGCACTCAATATTAGCTACATGTTAAACTTGGGTTGTTTAATTTGGGGTTCTTAACACATTACAGTACATTGTCAGTTTCTTCCTGGTTGTTTTGTCAAAAAAAAAAAAAAAAAAAAAGCCACTGGCTTCCTACCTAAGAGGGGCTTAGGTATTGTCATACGCTTTTCAGGAGACTTACCTTGAGCTGACTTTTTATAACAAGCACACTAATTCTACTTAGATTGTATGTTTATTTGGGGTGGATTTGGGAGAAATTGTTAGGGATGGGGAGAAAGTGCTAAAGCCCTCCCAAAGCCCCTCCTTTAGCCTAATGACTAATTGTCAACACGTAAAAAATAAAAACAAACAATCTAAGTGTCTAGACAAGGGAGGAAAAATGTCAATACAACACTTCCTTTTTTTTTCAAGCCAGCATCACTTGGTATTTGCAGGCTTCAAGCACGTGACGAGAGTACAGAGCACCAGCCAGAAGAGCCTCATAAGAGAGACAGATAATGGGAAATTAGCCCTAGATGGAGATGTCACATCAGCCCTTTCTCATGTGGCCTCCAGGGCTGTAAGGACGGCAGGAGATCGCGTCTCTCCTCCTAGGTATCTTAAGGGCAGCAGGCGGGGAACCGACTCTGTCGCAAATGTCAGGAGGCAGATGAGATGCGGTCTACCCACTTGGCTGTCCTCCCTTCCAAGGCCGGAGGGCTGGGCTCTGCGGCGGGAGGTGCGCTGGCTGTCGCAGAGCCCTCTGGGAGTTGTAGTCCACGGCGGCGGGAGGTTTGACGGCGGAGGCCGGCTTAGCGCTCTCGGAACTCCATCCCCCGCCGGCCCCCGCGACCTAGGCCGTTCCCTTTTCCTGTTCAGGAGACGAGGAGCCTCGCTGCAGCAAGTTGAGAAGATTGGGGAAGGGGTGTTCGCCTTCCCGCCGAGTTCTCTGAGAGTGAGGGCTTGGCCTGCTCAGGTAGAGCACGTTCCGGGGTTTGCAAATTCACCTCTCGGGAGTGGGGAGGTGCGGGGAGCCTAGGGAACAGAGGGGAAGCGGCGGAGCGGGAAGAACGGAAGTTCTTCGGTGAAATGCGTCGGAATAGCAGCTTATTGCGGGAGCGGTGAGGCCAAAGCCGGGGCCCGCGGAGACCCCTCTGGAGAGGCGGCGCGCGCTCCTCACACGGCGAGCGTGCTAGCAAGTCAGGGTCTCCTTCCGGGGCTCAGTAAGCTCGAGGGGCTGTGGGGTCGATGTCTGCTGGAGCCTTAGGGAAAAGGCAGGTTTGCCGTAGGTGAACACTGGAATGAGAGAAGGACGGAGGAGGAGAATTGGGGGAATTGCGGGAATGGGAGCGCTCTTCTCTGTCCAGAGTAGGAAAGACCTAGAGAGGGGAGATGGGGAGGGACCCCCATGGTGCCTTAAGCTTGGACCACAGATGGAGTGAGGGCCGAGACGAGTCCTCGCCACGCTCTTCCCCTTTCAATTGTGAAAGCCAGTGTCCCGATAGTAGATTGCTTGACATCTTCCTATCTTAGAATAATAAAGCTGGAAAGGGCCTTTGACAGCAGCAAGTCAAGCGAATTCTCTCACTTTACAAATGAGAAAACTGAGGTCTACTGAATTGAAGAAACTGGCTCGTTCACCACCAGACAACCAGTTAATGGCCAGCTTGACTAAAACTTTTTTCATGTTTCTCAAGCAACACGTTACTTCATTGATGAGATCAGTAGATTAGCAAACTAACCGGTTCCCCCTCCTTTTTATCTTTTTACTGCTGTCATACGCAGGATAAACTTTTCTACAGGTCAGGGAAACCCTTGTCTTAACTTGAGCAAAGATCTCCTTGCCTCACGAACAACTACGAACTTCATATTAAGACGAAAGGTTGATCACAAACTAAGATGTCACCTATAGTTTCTTTGCCTTGAAGAAAATAAACTTCACCTTTTCTTTCCCAGTGTTTGCCTACTTAGAGCTCTGAGAACAGTTAGCCTTAGGTTTCTTCTCTCAATCTTAAGTGCTGCATATTCTCAGTTACATACATAAAAATAGTATGCTGTTTATTGTGATTTTTATAATACCCTAAATATTTACAATAAAGGGTAAACAGCATAGGAGGATGAGAATACCAATGTGAACTACAAATTAAAATTATAATTTATAATATTTTTTAAAAAAGGAGATACGGGCATAAAAGTTAAAAAGAAAAATCATTAAGAGGTTAAACATTTCTTCCAGGCCTGAATTTTATAATACACCTAAGTTTCAGTTCTCTGTCAGTATTTTCTTTCTACTGTCTAAACTTCACTTGAGAGAGCACTTGAGAGTGTTCCTAGTTTCGGAGGAGAGGTTCTTTGGTGCCATTGCATTGTTTTGACTAGTAATTTCTTCATTAGATCACATTATCCTCCAGCACTGTCAAATTTAGCACCTTTTGAAGATTTATTGATCAAATTGGAAGCATGTTCCAACTGTCACATGAGAATTTGGGCATTACAGCTCCTCTTGGCTGACCATTAAGCACCTCGTAAGGAAGAGGTTTAGATGTGTTACTGGACTTCATAGCAGATGCAGACTTACACAGAAGAACATACATGTACATAACATAACTGCTTTCACCAGACTACCGTTTAACAATATGGTTCCATTTGCTTTTATATGTATAGCATTGGCATACTACAGAGGTGGGTAAACTATGTCCAAATTTGACCTGCTGCCAAATGTATTTACTTTTTATATAGTTTTATTGGAACACAGCCATGCTCACTCATTTATTTATTGTCTTTTGTGCTGCAAGGCAGAGTGGAGTAGTTGCAGAGACCATGTGGCTAGCAAAGCCTAAAATATTTACTATCAGGTCCTTTACAGAAAAAAAAAGTCAATCCCTGGCCTAGTAAACTGAATGTAAATATAGTATCTAAAGTGCTACCATATGCAGAAGTATTAAGTAATAGTAATTTTTACTCATAAAAAACTTGTATGGTGGGTCCATAATACATTTCTTTGGCCAAAAGGTAGTGCCTCCTATTGCAGATTGATGCTGGCATCTTGGCATAGATACTATAGATTTGCTTTTGCAAAGAAAGTTTCTGAACCTAGTGTGAAAAGGGCTGACATTCTTTGAGATATATTGATATTCACAGTTAATACCTTTTAAACATAACATTATACAAGCTTCCTTTGGTTATTCTCTGTTTTCTTTTTATGGCGATGAGTGCTTCAGCATAGGTACCAGCAAGCAAGTCAATAAGCTGTTTTCATATTGAGACCCCATACTAAAACCAATCTTCAAGTAAATGATTTAGGGATGCATTATTAAATGACTTATCTTTTGACGTCTTGCATTTGGGACTTTGTTTTAAAGGTCGGAGGATTGAATGAGATGTTGGAAGTGAATATATCTGTTTATATCATCTTGTTTATTTAGCTCCCTAAGTTAGTGTCATGTCTATGGCAAATTAATGCCATAGGAATATTTAACATTTTAGTCATTGATAGCGCTCTTTTGTGTTATCACTTTTATAATATTAGATGGAATTCCAATTCACCTCTCAACCTACTTCATCAAACTTCAGGATATCTTATAGTTCTCATCAAGACTTTCAAAGAGGTATTAAATTTCCTTTGAAACAGCATTCTTGAAGAATTTGAAGTTCAGGCTAGTTGACTAATTGAGGTAACTGAAAAATTACCAATTTCCTTACATTTATTCATATTTACTTGAATATTAAATCTTTGATTGAAAGGCAGTAGAAACTTTGGACTCATTTACAATTTATTTTAAATCATTGAACTATCAATTTTCTGCTTGTTTGGAATAAATAGCTAATTTGACAATGCCACAGAATTTCATGTTTGTTTGGAACAAATACAGGTATGTGATTAAAGTGGAAACTTTATATCAATAAGTGAATGTTCCTCATATTTTCCCCAACATTGATTATCACTTTTTGTTAAGGCTGACCAAATTCCGAGGGCCTTTCTAGATTTTCCTCTTTTCTGGTGTCTACTGAAAAAAATATGCACAACCTAAAACTAGAGGGTTATGTTTTATTCGGCTGACTTTCTGAAGGCTCAAGCCTGGGAGGCCTCTCAGATCACTCTAAGAGACTGCTCCAAAGAGGCAGGTGAGGAGCCAGGATATATGGGAGTTTTGTCACAAAGACCAGGTGGTCGGAACTCCGAACTCGAAAGATTACTGTTGATTAAAGAAAGCCAGACATCTCAAGTTAAGGAATTTAGCACTTTTCTAAGTATGGGAGGGTACAAAACCCTGGGCTTACTGAAATCATTCCTTTGATATGCACATAGCTTTCTAGGGCCAATCCTGTTCTTTCCCATCTTGAGTTCCCTCAGGGTGCACTTTTGGGGGTGGCAGCAGAGGCCAGGCTGCCTCCTTGTCTGCATCCTGAGTTCCCGTCGCTCACTGTTGGCTGCCACTGTTGACTGTGGTAGCGGCTGATGAATTGATGGCCATAGCCTTTGTTTACTGATACGGCCGGCAGTAATTTTCATCCACACTGGTTTCCTAACATTCAATATTGAGTGACAGTTAATCTCTAGGAGTTAAAAGAATCCTGAGTTTCTAAACTTAGCCATATTCTCAGTTTAGTTTAGGAACTTTATAGTGGAGGGTATTGGTTAACAAAGTCAGTCAGGAAAGTAAGTCAGGAAGTGTAGCCATATATTGATGCCTTTGTTTAAACAGATATTTTTTCCTACTCTGACTTGGCTGTTGACCTTTCCTCTGTTTCACGCCTCTGGAAGGATTATTGCTGGCTAAAGAAATATCTAGCCTTGAGACAAAGCAGTTTCATCAAGAGAAACAAATTTATGTAAGCTACTTTGCTTCAAGAAGAACATGTGTTAAATTTGTAATCCAGATGCTTGGGTGCACATTTTCACTCTTTCTAGTCCTAGGTTTGTTTTAAAGAGTTTAAGGCCATTTGGCACTCTAGGTATTATTGCTTTTTTGCTTATAAATCTCAACAAGACCTGATTTTTCTGATGCTTCTTCTGTCTTCCCAATAGCCTGCCTCCTTCTTTAAGGCAGACATCACAGTATAGTGGAAACAGCATTTGGAATCAAAGTGACCTGGTTTCATTCCCAACTGTGGCTTTATCAGCTAAGTAGTTTAGGACAAGTTACTTCTGGGCTTCAATTTCTTTTTTTTTTTATAATTTGAAGGTAATACCTATTTCCCAAACTCTAAAGGATTAATTGAAATTAAACAACATGTGAAACATTAGGCCAGAAGTAGGTGTTTAATAAATGTTAGTTGCATCAGCCACTACCTTTCTATTGACTTACCTTTTTCTCTGAGTTTTTCTCCAAAGTGACACCCCATTTTCTTCTTCAGAAATGAATTATTTCCCTTTCAGTCTTTTCTTTTTGTGACAGTTCAGTAATTCTATGATGCTCAACTTCTTTATCTTTTTTACCTCACCAAGTTTACTCACTTTATGCTAAAGACATGTAGGTATATCAGCTGATTTTATTCAGGCCACTAAATTAAACTAAGATATATTTTTGCTCGTTACTTCTAAGAGCCAAATTCATAGTAAAAATTTTAGCTATGTGTTTTTTGAGCGCTCACTGTGGGCCAGGTACATTTTTATGTGCATTATCTCATTTAAATCTTAAACCCTGTAAAACTAGTACTTTTATTATCCCTAAAACTCGTGAATCTTAGGGAACTTAAGTTTCCCAAAGTATAACCAAAACACTGCTGTACGCCTGAAACTAACACAGAATTGTAAATCAACTGCAGTTCAATAAAAATAAGAATAAAATAAAAATTAAGTTGCCCAAAGTCACACATTAAATCCATGCTTCAAATCCAAGCAGTCTTACACATGAGCTATCAACCACCACATTCTACTTAATAGAGCCAGAATAGGCCATATCCCAAATTAACCATTGCGTGTAATTCAAAAAAAGGATACATTCTGAAGGTGTTTTCATCAGTTTTTGGAGATTTAGAAGCAATAAGGTTCTGCCTACTTACTGATATTAAAAATTTTCTCTAGAGGAGAGGGTATAGCTCAGTGGTAGAATGTATGCTTAGCATGCATGTGGTCCTAGGTTCAGTCCCCAGTACTTTTGTTAAATTGAACAAAAAAATAAATAAATAAACCTAATTACCACCTCCCGAAAAATAAAAATTAAAAATAAATAAAAAATAAAAAGCTATTAAAAATTTTTTCTGTAGCATTTCTGTTGATAACGTTTTCCTTCCACAATATAAGTTTCATTAAGCACATTTTATTAATTTTATTAAGTTCACACACACAAAAAATAGCACATTCCTATGTAAAGCTTGGAATGGTTTTAAATGCTTACACATACTAACTTATAGATTTATATTATGTGCTTTAGATTTTCTTGAATAAATTTCCCCCAAATTCTGTATGTTACTCTTCTTGATGAAAGAATACTAGCTTTCTGACAGTCATATTTTCAATTTCTAAGGTATTTTATTTTTTTAATTGAGAGAATGTTTTAAAAACTCTATAAAGCTAATAACTTCTCTATAATATGTTTATTTCTTTTCCAAGCTTTTAATTCCTATGCTGTATTCACCTTATTAATTTTTCTTTACTTTTTAAAAAAATTGAGATATAGTTGATATGCAATATTATATAAGTTACAGATATACAACATAGTGATTCACAATTTTTAAAAGTTATACTCCATTTATAGTTGTTATAAATTATTGGCTATATTTGCTGTATTGTACACTTGTTGCTTATTTATTTCATACATAATGGTTTGTATCCCTTAATCCCCTGCCCATATCTTGCCCCTCCCCAATTCCCTCTCCATTGGGAAGTTTGTTCTCTCCACTAGTTTGTTCTCTATATCTGTGAGTCTGTTTCTTTTTTGTTGTATTCACTAGTTGGTTTCAGTTTTTAGATTTCACTTATAAATGGTATCTTATAGTATTTGCCTTTCTCTGTCTGACTTACTTCGCTTAGCTTAATACCCTCCAAGTCGATCCATGTTGTTGCAGATGGCAAAATTTCATTCTTTTTTAAGGCTGAGTAACATTCCATTATAAATATATACCATATCTTTATCCACTCATCTATTGATGGACTCTTGGAAGCTTCCATATCTTGCAAATAATGCTAACGTGAATGCTGGGTTGCCTGTATCTTTTTGTTTTTTTCAGATCTATACAAAGGAGTGGAATTGTTAGGTGATATGACAGGTCTATTTTTAGTATTTTTGAGAAACCTCTGTATTGGTTTCCATAGTCGTTGCTCCAGTTTACATTCCCACCAACAGTGTTCAAAGGTTCCCTTTTTTCCATATCCTTGCCAACATTATTATTTGTGGCCTTTTTGTTGATAGCCATTCTGACAAGTGTGAGGTGATATCTCATTGTGGTTTTAATTTGTATTTCCCTGATTAACAGTGTTGAACATGTTTTCATGTGCTTCTTGGCCATACGTATGTCTTCTTTGGAAAAATGTCTGTTCAGGTCTTCTGCTCATTTTTAAATCAGGTTGTTTGTTTTGTTTGTTGTTGTTGTTGTTGTTGTTGTTGTTGTTGAGTTGTATGAGCTGTTTATATATTTTGGACATTAATCCCTTATTGGTCATATCATTAGCAAATATTTCTTCCCATTCAGTAGATTGTCTTTTCATTTTGTCGATGGTTTCCTTTGCTATACAAAAGCTTTTAAGTTTAATTAGGTCCCATTTGTTTATTTTTGTTTTTATTTCCTTTGCTTTAGGAGACAGATCCAAAAAAAATGTTGCTACAATACATGTCAAAGAGAGTTCTGCCTATGTTTTATTCAAGGAGTTTTATAGTTTCTGGTCTTACATTTAGATCTTTAATCCATTTTGAGTTTGTTTTTGTACATGGTGTGAGACAGTGTTCTAATTTCATTCTCTACATGTAGCTGTCCAGTTTTTCCAGCACCACTTATTGAAAAGACTATGTTTTCTCCATTGTATATTCTTACCTCCTTTGTTGTAGATTAATTGACCGTAAGTGTGTGGGTTTATTTCTGGGTTTTCTGTTCTGTTTCATTGATCTATGTGTCTGTTTTTGTGCCAGTACCATACTGTTTTTGATTACAGTAGCTTTCTAGTATAGTCTGAAGTCAGGGAACATGATTTCTCCAGCTCTGTTCTTCTTTCTCAAGATTGTTTTGGCTTTTCAAGGTCTTTTGTATTTTCATACAAATTCTAAAATTATTTGTTCTAGTTCTGTGAAAAATGCCTTTGGTATTTTGTTAGGGATTGCATTGAATCTGTATATTACTTTGGGTAGTATGGTGATTTTTAATAATATTAATTCTTCCAATTAATGAACAGTATATCTTTCTATCTGTTTGTGTCATCTTCAGTTTCTTTCATCAGTGTCTTACAGTTTTCCAAGTATGGGTCTTTTACCTCCTTAGGTGGATTTATTCCTAGATACTTTGTTCTTTTTTGCTGCATTAGTAAATGATACTGTTTCCTTAATTTCTTTTTCTGATAGTTTGTTGTTATTGTCTAGAAATGGGACAGGTTTCTGTGTATTAATTTTGTATCCTGCAACTTTACCAAATTCATTGATGAGCTCTAATAGTTTTTGGTGGTATTTTTAGGATTTTCTATGTATAGTGTCATGTCATCTGCAAACAATGACAGTTTTACTTCTTCCTTTTCAATTTCAGTTCCTTTTGTTTCTTTTTCTTGTCTGATTGATGAAGGTAGGACTTTTAATACTATTTTGAATAAAAGTGGCAGGAGTGGGCATCTTGTCTTTTAACTGATCTTAGATGTCCACTTTAATTTAAAATGTGTTTCTCACTGATATTTTATATAGAATGTTTTTACTCATTACATACAAGGGATACTTTTTTCAAGTTATTTAGTCAAATTGACAGTCTTAAACTAAGGACATTTAATAGGATTATCAATTCTAGTTTTATAAATTAGTGGGTCAAAGTAATCTTGAAAAATCCTGCCTTTAGTTTTAGAATGTAAGACCAAAGAAGTCAACTGAAATAATAATCAATTTTATTACATAAAGAAAGGAACTGAAAGCTCAGGCTTCTGTTTTTTCATATCAACCACAATGATGAAATTACTCAATCTCAGTTCCTTCATCTTAATGAACAGTGTACACTTAATATTCAAGACCACTTCTGATGTTCTATGTTTGAATATATACAATACATTATATGAATCTATGTTTCAAAAGATCAACTACACTTTTTACCTTAAAATAATAAATCTTGCACTAATCTATTACAGAGCTAATTTGGGAGCTAGAACCAGCAGTTGGTGTAGATTAGAGCTAAAAGTGAAATGATAAACTGAAAATCAGAATTGGTTATTAGCATCCTACTAGGTTTTATTATTTAAGTGATTTAGGACAAGTTACCTGACTTCTGGGCTTCATAAATTATATTTTTTAAGTTTGTTGAAGATAGAGACCATGAGTTTTTAAGATTTTTTTTTCCTATTTTTCTCAGTATCTCAGCTCATTGAGAACTTGTAGAATAAATATATTCTTGGAAGTTTACTATTATTCAGTATTTTAGTTGTCTCATCTTAAAATGGATAATTATTTTTATGTTCATACTCTTAATAAGGCCCTTCTTGACTGAAAATGGTAGTACAATTGACTTTGAACAACATAGGTTTGAATGCACAGGTCTACTTATATGTGGATTTTTTCAATGAATGTATTACGGTACTACATCATCTGCGCCTGGTTGAATCCATGAACTGCAGATACAAGGGCCAATTGTAAAATTAGACATTGATTTTCAACCGTGCACACAGTAAGGCACTCTTAACACCTCCCACCCCCATGTTATTCAGGGGTCAAATGTATTTTGGTTTGGCTTTTTTTTTTAACTTACTATCATAAGGTAATACTTTTATTTTTTTTAACATTATTTATTCATCTTCAGTAGAACTAAGTTAATGAAAGCTTTGGCTTAAATGTCAAACAGAAGAGCAGAAGAGGGAAATGGAAAGGAAAGAAACAGAAAAGGAAACACATGTATTTGGGGAATAGAACATGTTACCAACATCTCTGTCACATGACAGTGGCATGTTGACAATATTTGCCTAGCTCTTTGTTACTAAAAATTTTTTCTTTAAAAAAATAGGAAAAACCTCATGAGACTGCATATGTTAAAAATATAAGTATTTTCATTTGGTTTTTGAAAGGAATGGTAGTACATTTGAACATTCCTTTTTGCGTTACAAAGTACTAAGTATAATATGCATCATATTGTCTAATTCTCAAACACCCCAGTGAAGAGGATGTTATTGTTTCCATTTTGCAAGCGGGAAAATAATCTTATGGAGGTTAGATGGTTAGTCTTAAATTACACAGGTAGTAAGTGGCAGATTCAGGATTTCTCTTCAGAAACCTCATTTTCTTCCTACTCTGCCATTAATGATGCGCTTAGAAAATAAGAACAGTGGACATAAGACTCCATTAAACAAATACAGCAATAATACAATACTTATAAAGTAGTCTGGACTGTAACAAGAAGCAGAAGAAAAGGTGAAAGATAAAAGAGAGGAAGATAGGGCAAAGAATAGGAAAGACAGCACAGCATAGCGGCAAAGAATACAGGCTCTGGACTTTAACTGCTTAGTTTTGAATTTCAGTTTTGCATTTTACTAACTTTGTAATCAGTTACTTAACATCTTTGTGCTTTGTATCCTTAACTATAAAATGAGGACAATAATATGTAACTTACAGTTAAGGATAAAAGATAAAGCACTTGGCTTTAAGTGTTAAAATCTATTTACTTCATTTTATGGAGTTCCCTTTTTAAAAAAATTGTGAAATATAACATCTATGCAGAAAAGTGCATACAACATGTGTATATTGAATAATTATAAAGCAAATGGCCATATAACCACAATCAAGTTGAAGAAATAGAACACTGCCATTACTACATTGGGTCCCGTCCTATCCTTCCCTAACACAGCTTCCTATACCTAGAGCAGATTTCTAAACCTCAGAACTATTGACATTTTGGTCTGGATAATTCTTTGTTGTAGGAAGCTGTCTCGTGCATTGTAGAATGTTTAGCAGCATCCCTAGTCTCTACTCACTGAGTGCATTATAATAGCACTTCCCTCAGTTACAACAACCAATTGGTGAGACCAAATTCCTAACTATACCCCTCTATAACTCTACCTGCTTGTGTAGAGAGTAGACGGTAAGGGTACAAGCAGAGAGCTCCACTAGCAAACTCTTGTAGAAATCTTGGTAAGAAATGATAGTGGTCAGATTCTAGATGTATCTGAAGGATATCTGAAGGAAAGCCAGCAAGATTTCCTAATAGGTTGAACATAGACTGAGAAAAAGAAGTCGTGGGTGATTCCAAAGATTTCAGCCAGAGCAACAAGAAAGATGGCAATACTGTTAGTTGAAATAAGGAAAACAATGCATGGCATAGTTTTTTTTAGAAAAAATCAAAAGTTTAGACAGGTTTGAGCTGTCTATTAAATCCAAGTAAAGACGTTAAGTACGATATATACATATATCAAATCATGTTGTACATCTAAAACTAATATGTTATATGTCAGTTGTATATCAATTTTTTAAAAGGCATTAAGTAGGCAGTTGGATATGCAAGTCTGAAATTCAAGAGAGGAGTTTTGGCTAGAAATACAATGTGGAATTTGTTATTATCTAGATCAGTAGAATTTTCTACAATGATGGAAATGTTTTACATCTATACTTTACAATACAGTGGCCAATAGTCACATGTGGCTAGAGTGACTCGGGTACTGAATTTTTTAAAATTTAATTTAAGTATTCACTAGTGGCTACTGTATTGTATATCACAAATAATGATATTAAAACCACGAGATCGTTACCTAGCCATTGGGTGTAGAGAAGAGTACCAAGACTGACCCTTGAGATGCTACAAGTTTAAGACATCTGGAAACAAGGAGCAAACAGTAAATAAATGCAACAGAGAAGGAGGATGGACCAGAGAGATACTGAGAAAACCTGGAGCCCTATTGAATTTAGTTTATTAAGAAGGAGTGTGGTCACAAATATTTCTGAAAGGGCAGGTAAGTTAAAGATCGAGTAACTGAGTTTACCAATGTGGAGGTCTTTGGTGGTCTAATAAGAGCAGTATTTGTGTAGTGATTAGGAAGATAGCCTGATTAGCATGAGTTTAAGAAAGAGTGGGAGGATCTTATCTATTTTATGCTTTCTATTTGTCCTACCTTTTTTTTTCTCCTTACTTGCCTTGTTTTGGGTAAATTATTTTTTAACATTTTCTTTTCTTCATCTCCTAGATTTTAAGTTATACACTGTTTTCTGTTAACTGTTAAGGTAGTTACCTATAAAATTATAATATACATCATATCAAAGTTTAATGTTTTAAAAAAAATTTTATTGACATATAGTTGATTTATAATTTGTTAGTTTCTGGTGTACAGGGTTTTTTTTTTTCATTTTTTATTGACAATTAAGTAGAAATTAAGTTGAAAATTAAGTTGATTTGCAATGTTGCAAAGTATAAAGTTGATCTGGACGATACAAAAACTTTAGATTTCTAATCCACAGAACTTCAGTTGACTTTTTTTCCCCTTTGCTTTGGAATTTTAGTTCTTCTTTTCCCCAATTCTGTGATATATTGTTTATTAATTCTGCTTGAATTCATTAAACTTCTTGAATCTGCAGATTGTCACAGATGGCAATATTTCATCTTTTTTATGGCTGAGTAGTGTTCCATTGTATGTATATGCCACATCTTCTTTAACCATTCATCTATTGATGTGCAGTTAGGTTGTTTCTGTATCTTGGCTTTTGTAAATAATGCTGCTATGAACATTGGGGTGCTTATATCTTTTTTAATTTGTGTTTTTGTTTTCTTTGGATAAATGCCAAGTAGTGGGATAGCTGGATCATATGGTACTTCCATTCTTAACTTTTTGAGGACTCTTACTGTTTTCCATAGTGGCTGCACCAATTTATATTACCACCAACAGTGTATGAGAGTTTACTTATATCCACAGCCTCACCAATGCTTATTATTTCTTGCCTTTTTGATAATAACCATTCTAATGGACATACAGTGATATCTCATTTTGGGTTTGACTTGAATTTCCCTAATAATTAGTGATTTTGAACATCTTTTTATGTGTCTTTTGGCCACCTATATGTATTCTTTTTACAATGTTCAGCTCCTCAGCCCACTTTTAATTGTGTTGTTTTGTTGTTATTGTTGAGTTATAAGAGTTCTTTATATATTTTGCATATTAACCCCTTATCAGACATATGATATGCAAATATCTTCTTTCATTTGGTATGTTGTCTTTTCAACTTGTTGATGGTTTTCTTTGTTGTACAGAAGCTTTTTAGTTTGATGTAGTCCCATTTGTTTCCCTTACCTGCAGGGACATATCTGCTAAGCCTGTTGTCAAAAAGTGTACTGCCTATGTTTTCTTCTAGGAGTTTTATGCTTTCAGGTCTTACATTCAGTCTAATCCATTTTGACTTGATTTTTGTGTATGGTGTGAAATAGTAACCTAGTTTGTTTTATTTATTAATTTGTTTGTTTGTTTCTAGTGGTTGTCCAGTTTTCCAACACCATTTATTGAAGAAACTGTCTTTCTTCACTGTATGTTCTTTGCTCCTTTGTCGCATATTGTCCGTATATATAAATGTGGGTTTATTTCTGGGCTTTCAATTCTGTTCCATTGATCTATGCATTTTTCTACCAACACCATGCTGTTTTTGATTACTATGACTTTGTAATATAGTTTGAAATCAGAGAGTGTGATACCTCCACCTTTGTTCTTTTTTCTTAGGATTTCTTTGGCTGTTGGAGTCCTTTGTGCTTCCATATGAATTTTAGATTTTTGTTGTTATTGTTTTATTATATTTTTGTGAGAAGTGTCCTTGGGATTTTGATAGGGATTGCATTGAATTTGCAGATTGCTTTAGGTATTATGAACATTTTAATAATGTTAATTCTTCCAATCTATGATCACAGGATATCTTTCCATTTATTTGTGTCTTCTTTAATTTTTTAAGTGATGTCTTATAGTTTTCAGTGTTCAGGTCTTTCAACTCCTTGGTTAAATTTATTGCTAGATATTTTATTCTTTCTGTAGCAATTATAAATGGAATTGTTTGCTTAATTTCTCTTTCCGGTAGTTAGTGTATGGAAAGACAGCAGATTTCTGTGTATTAATTTTTTATCTTGTGACTTTACTGAATGCATTGATGAGTTCTAATAGTTTTTGGTGGTGTCTTTAGGATTTTCTCTATATAAAATCACATCATCTGCAAACCATTACAGTTTTACTTCTTCCTTTCCAGTTCGGATTCTTTTTATTTCTTTTTCTTGCTAATTGCTCTGGATAGAACTTCCAATACTATGTTGAATAAGAATGGTGAGAGTGGGCATCCTTGTCTTGCTCTTGATTTTACAGGATAGCTTTCAGTTTTTCACCGCTGAGTATGATGTTAGCTGCTGGGTTTGTCATATGTAGCCTTTATTATATTGAGGTACATTCCTTCTGTACCCACTTTATTGAGGGTTTTTATCATAAATGGGTATTGAATCTATCAAATGCTTTTTCTGCATTTGTTGAGATGACCATATGGATTTTATCCTTCATTTTGTTAATGTGGTATATCACATTGATTGATTTGCCAGTATTAAACCATCCTTGCATCCTTGGAATAAATCCCACCTGATCATGGTGTATGTTCCTTTTCATGTATTATTGTGTTTGGTTTGCTAATATTTTGTTGAGGCCTTTTGCATCCATGGTCATCAGAGATTCTGGCTTGTAATTTTTTTTTTTTTTTTTATGTTGTCTTCGTCTAGTTTTGGTATCAGAGTGATATTGGCCCTGTAAAATGAGTTAGGAAGCATTTCCTTGTCTTCAGTATTTTGAAAGAATTTGAGAAGGATAGGTATTAAATCTTTGAATGTTTGATAGAATTCACCTGTAAAGCCATCTGGTCCTGGACTTTTTTTCTTTTTTTTGGAAGCTTTTTGACACTGTTTCAATCTCTGTACTAGTGACTGGTTTTTCCAAATTTTCTATTTCTTCATGATTCAGTCTTGGAATATTGTGTGCTTCTTCTAAGAATTGATCCCTTCTAGGTTGACCAATTTGTTGGTGTATGGCTTTTCATAATATTCTCTTATAATTGTTTTTATTTTTATGGTGTGTGTTGTTATTTCTCCTCTTTCATTTGTAATTTTATTTTTCAGAACCTTTTTTTCTCACCAAGTCTAACTAAAAGTTTGTCTATTTCATGTTTTCAAAGAACCAGCTCTTAGCTTCACTAATCTTTTCTATTGCTTTTTTTTTTAGTCTATTTCACTTATTTCTGCTCTGATCTTTATTATTTCCTTCTACTGACTTTGGGTTTTGTTTGTTCCTTTTTTTCTAGTTCCTTTAGGTGTAAAGTTAGATTGTTTAGTTGGATTTTTCTTATTTCTTGAGATAGCTCTATATTGCTATAAACTTCCCTCTTAGTACCACATTTGCTGCATCCCAAAGATTTTGGTATAATATATTTTCATTTTCATTTGTCTTCAGATTTTTGATTTCTCCTTTGATTTCCTCTTTGACCCAGTAGTTGTTCAGTAGCATGTTGTTCAGTCTCCACAAATTTGTATTTTTTCATCTTTCTTTATATAGTTGATTTCTAGTTTCATACCATGATGACTGGAAAACATGATTGACATAATTTCAATCTTAGATTTATTGAGACTTATTTTGTGTCCCACCGTAAGTTCTATCATTGAGAAAGTTCCATGTGCACTTGAGAAGAATGTATATTCTGCAGCATTTGGATGGAATGTTCTTTACAAATCTATCAAATCCATCTGGTCTAATGTTTCATTTGAAGCCACTGTTTCCCTCTTGACTTTCTGTCTGAATGATCTATCCCCTGTTGTAAGTGTAGTGTTAAAGTCCTTATTGTCATTGTGTTGCTCTCAATTTCTCCCTTTAGGTCAGTTAATCATTGCTTTACATATTTTGATGCTCCTATGTTAGGTACATATGTATTAATAACTGTAATGTCTTCTTGACAAATTGTCCCATCCAGCCACATTGAGTCTTTTGATTGGTGAATTCAGTCAGTTTATATTTAGGTTATTATTGATAGATGAGGACTTAGTACTGCCATTTATCTTTTGTTTTCTGGTTGTTCTATATCTCTATTGTTTCTTTTTTCCTTGTGTTTCTGTCTGCCATTCTGTTTTGGTGGTATTCTATGATGTTCTTCTCAGTTTCATCATGTTTTATGTGTCATGTGTCTGCTCTTGATTTATATTTTGTGGTTACCATGGCATTTTAATGTAATGTGTCTTGGAGAAGTTATTTTTGCATTGAGGTAATTAGATGTTCTCAGCTTTATGGACCAAGCTTGGGAATTTTGCAGCTATTGTTTCTTTAAATAAACTTTCTGTTCCCTTCTTTCTCTCTCCTAGGATACCCATTACCCTAATGTTGCCCTTCCTGAAAGAATCAGATAGCTCTTGTAGGATTTCCTCATTTTTAAAATATCTTTTGTCTCTTTCCTCTTCTACTTGTATTATTTTGAGATTTCTAGCTTTGAGCTTGCTAATTCTTCTGTTTGATCTGCTCTATTTCTGGTGCTTTCTAATTTATTATTCATCTCATTTTTTGAGTTCTTCAACTCTAGAATTTGTTTTGTTCTTTTTGTAGGGTTTCATTCTCTTTGTTAAAATATTCCTTCTGTTCGTTAATTTTATTCCTTAGCTCCTTGAAACTGCCTTTCTGAGTTTTTCTTGCAGCTTGTCAAGTTTCTTCATGTGAGCTATTTTGAATTCTCTATCAATTGGTTAACAATATTCCTAGACTTTAAGTTTGGTTTCTGGAGACTTGTCATTTTCTTTTTGTAGTGCAGTGTTACTGTGGCTTTTCATGGTGCTTGATGAGTTATTCCTCTGCAGGCCCATTTGAAGTGACAACCATCTTTTTGTTTGATTCTAACATGTTCAACAGATTAAAATTTTGAGGCCTTTTGTTTTCCACTAGGTGGCACTATAGCACAGGCTTTTAGTTTCTCTTATCTGAGCTGCCACTGCTTATATTTGAGAGTCTAAACTTTCCACCCTCCATCGCCTCTGTTAGAGAAGTTGTCCTGGGCCCTCATTATTGCTTCTTGTGCCTCCAGGTGCCTTGGTTGTTGGTGCCTTGTTTCTACCACTGTCACTGGCATCACCACCTGGTTTACTGAGATGGGCTCTTCCTTTGCATCCAGTGTCCCTTGTTCTTCAAGGGGAGGGAGCAGAGATCTGGGAGGAGCTGGTATTTTGCTGGTTCTTCTGCTGTATTGTAAGTTTCTCCGGTTCTGCCTCTGTGGCCACAGAGACTGCTGCAGTAGAAGTCATGTGCCCTACCTCCCCTGTTGCTACTAGGTTCTCTGGCACTGTGGTCTCAGCTGCTGCAGCCAGAGGGCTAGGATTACAGGCACCACCTTTGCTGTTGCCTTGGTTCCCCCTCCTTCACTGCCCCCTCTATGTATTCCAGTCCACCCACTCTTAGATGTACAGATGTGTGGAATTCTCCAGCATCCTAATGTACTGGGCAGGGGCACCTTTGTTGTGTTGAGGATGTTTTACAGGTTGTAGATTGAAGGGGAGAGATAAAGGTAGCTTTTCACTCCACCATGTTGCTAACGTCCTCTCTTCAACTTTAAACACATCCATTGAGTTTTCCATTTTGGTTATTGTATTTTGTTTTATTTATTTTGGTGTAAACATTCCCTCTGGTCCTTTTCAAACGTGCTAAGTTATTTTTTAAAAATGTCCACCTTTTCCTTTATTTAAACATAGGAAGCATTATTGTTTTGTGATTTCATTCTGATAATGCCTATAGTTGAAGCCTTTGGGGATCTATTTCTACTGTTTCTTTTAGTTCTGATAGTACTTTATTTCTTTATATGCTAGGTTATTTTTGTGTACTGTTCCTTATTCTTGAAAGATTGTTAGCAAGTCTTTTTTTGAGGCTTAGGATGAAACTTTTCTGTGTCCTCATTGATAAGATTTATATTTGCTTCTGTCACTTTCCTGGAAGCTCTACCAAGCAAGTTAACCTGAAATTACATTTACAACTTTAAGTGTTCTTTGACCACCTTGCATCCACATGAGGTGCAGTTTGTGGTATATAATATTTCCTCCTACATACACACACACATACAGAGGCTGTGGTCAGTGTCAAGAAAACTTGTTTGTCGTTCCCTTGTGAGGGATGAGGCACTTTTACCTGTGAACTCCTAATCTTATGGTAAAGCTCTTTGTACTCCCAGCTGTGTTATGGGAAGCAGGGAGAGGGGATGATTTCTTCCTACAATCATTCCTTATTTTGGGTGAGTCCTGGGTTGTCTTCTATTTCCCTAATACTTCACAAGGCCTTGAAAATCTCAGCCCAGTTGCTCCTAGCACAGCAAATACCCTTAGAGCAGAAGCAACTTCCTTGAGCTATTTACTTTGTAGGCTCCTCAACTTCACCTACAAATGGCCTGATTTTCCTTACTGTTTTCAAAAAGGTATTTTTCATAAAAATATATTTTTTAAAGATACTTTTCAAAAAGATATTTTTTATATTTTATCCAGTATTTTTAATTGTTTTCTGCAGATAAGTGGATCCAAATAGCCTAATCTGTTTATATTATTGGAAATGAACTGCTCTATTTCTTTTTTATTCAGCTGAAAAATAAGTAGTAACTCCATTTCAACTTAGCAAGTTTGTCATAATATAAATATTTTAGGCATAAAATCAAAACTATAATGAAGTATCATTTCCCAGCAGTCGGAATGTCTCCCATCATCAAAAAGCCTACAAATAATGAATGTTGGAGAGGGTATTTAGAAAAAGGAACTCTCCTACACTGTTGGTGGTAATGCAAATTGATGTAGCCATAATGAAGAATAGTATGGAGGGTCCTTAAAAAACCAAAAAATAGACTTACCATTTGTCCCAGCAATCCTACTCCTGGGCATATATCTGAGAAACTCTAATTTAAGAAGATGCATCACCCCAGTGTTCATAACACCATTTACGATAGCCAAGACATGGAAGCAACCTATATGTCCATTGACAGATGAATGGTTAAAGAAGTTATGGTGTATATATGTACAGTGGAATACTACTCAGCCATAAAAAGGGAACAAAATGATGTCATTTTGCAGCAACATGGATAGACTGAGAGATTATTATACTGAGGGAAGTCAGTCAGGGAAAGACAAATATCATATGATATCACTTATATGTGGAATCTAAAAAAGTAATATAAATGAACTTATTTACAAAACAGAAAGAGACTCACATAGAAAACAAACTTATGGTTACCAGAGGGGAAAGGTGGGAGGGAGGGATAAATTGGGAGTTTGGGATTGGCAGATACAAATTACTATGTTATGTACTATGTACAGAAAAGATAAACAACAAAGTCCTACTGTATAGAACAGCCAACTATATTCAATGGCTTGTAGTAACCTGTGAAAAAGAATATGTATATATTTGTATAACTGAATCACTATGCTATATACCAGAAACTAATATAACATTGTAAATCAACTATGTACTTCAAGTTTAAAAAATGGGAAAAAGATATTTTAGGCATATATCTCATTAAGATATCTTCAGCAAATTCTTATATTTTTTCAATTTCTTATGCATGCAAATGTATTACCTATTAATAGAAAAATAATTTTTAAAGTAATCTTTAAATTATTTCTCTTTTCTGATTTATTATAGGACTGACTTCAGTGCTTAGAGTCTGAGAAAAATGGCAAATATGGATGGTGATTCTAGGCATCTTCTCATCCCTGAGGTAAATCATGAAATAAACCCTGGACCTATGAATATCCAGTTTGATTCATCAGATCTAAGATCCAAAAGGTAAGTGTTTAAAATAAAATACTTCATAATTAAGGTTTTTAAGATAGAACTAATTATAACTAAACATACATAGATTTGATTATAAAATATCCAGTTTCTTATGGGATCTGTATATTTGTATGTGGGAGGGAATAAATATGAATATTTCTTCGTTTATTGTTGACTTCTTTGACTAAACATCTCTGTCACGGGTGGTTGGGGCAAGTTTTGTGAAGTAAGATGCATTCATATAATCCATTTAACAAATATATATTGATCATCTGCTTTGTGCAAGGTAATATGGAAAGTGCTGGGGATAGAACAGTAAAAGTAACACGGTAAAAAATAATATACAATGCTTAATCAAAATGGAGCAAGTCTCAGCTAATTTTGTTAACTGAAAAAACTGAAGTGCAGAGCAGTGTGTATAGTGTACCACCATTTTGATTAAAAAAAATCAACAAGTTATATATAAAATATAAATATGTATAAATGACTCTGAGGGAATAAATAAACTGTAAGAGTGATTGCCTCCTCAGAAGGAAACTGAGTGCTTGAATTGAGAGGTGTGGCAGATACTGTTAGGTAAATAACCATATAGTCAACAACCCCACCTATTTGTTGCCAGCAACATCCTAATTTTGTTAAGAGTTCGAAGTAGTTTCTGGTTCAGGAGATAAAGGAGTGTTGCTTTAAGCTAGTCTTGATAATCCTGTTTCCATTTTCCAGATACTTAATTTTTTAGTCTATTTTTCAGCTAGAGGTGGCGATGTGAAATTTATCACATGAGAAATTTATCACTGTCATTTAAAGTGGGCATCAGAGAAGATAATGAAATGAATCTTGTAATTTTCACTTGTTTATTCCAACATCAGTGAATACAAGAACTAATGAATGCTGATCAAATGCTCAGGGTTTTCCTGAACCCTCTAAATTCTATGATAAATAATTGACCACTGTGACAATAGAACATAGGTCAGTAAAGTGCATTCCATTGCAATCAATTGGCAGGAGCTCAAACAGTTCTCTGAAAATTTGTTTAACTGTGTAGATTAAATGGAAATGTATTTTCTGTAATGAAACTTGTCAAAATAAGAGGGAATCAACTATTTACAGTCATGGGATTACTATCTAGGTAAGCATGTTTAAGCAAGGCAAATATTTACAGGGATTTAGCAGTATTGAATGCTAATTTGTTTGCGAAATAAATTTTAGCAAGTATTTGATGAGAAAACAATAGGATTACCTTAAAACATTGTTATTTCTACTAAAATGTGGGTTATTTCACTTTATATACACAAATAAAACTCAGACACATTGAGGGAAAGGTGTCTTTGATTAGAAGAGCCAGCTTAGACAACTATTTCCCAAACCTCAGCCATTTTAGAGTCACCCTGTAACTTTGGTAATATCCCATTACCACCTGTATATTATTGTAATTTAATATATGTTTTTAAAATTTATTAACTTTTAAAAATTAGGGTTAGTTTAACCTTTACTTCACATTTTTGTGAAATAATGGATTTGAAGTATTATTTACACTTTTTTCTCATATATATTGCAATAAATACTAAGTAGTGAAAATAGCGTTCATCCTTTTGCTACCTAAAATCTTCTTACAAATAACCACACTTTCAGAAACTATCTTCAGCTGTCAGAGTATAGAAAACAATATTTAATACTTTTAGATTGCTTATCCTGTTTAGCTTGTGGTTAATTCTGTCTCTTCCACTAGGTGGCAATCAAAATCATGTATCAGTTCAGATACAAGAATTTTAAGAACTACTCTGGACTGAAAAGATAGTGTGTTGGATCTGCTTATCATTTTCATGGGACTGGAGTCTAATTAGACTTAGGCAAAGGAAGGAACTTGTCACTGTAGAGTAAGGATGCATGTCATAATCATTTGGATCATTTGGGGAACTTTTGCAGACTACACAAATCTACTTTTCTCTCTGCGTACCTCCCCTCCCCTCCCACATTTGTTTTCCACCTGGTTTGGGGTGGAGTGAAGAATGTGGGTGGAGGGACAGAAAGGTTTAAAAATCTGCTGTACTGTATTTGATATATTCCACTGGCAATTACTGGTCTTAGAGATTGTTTTTCTGCTGTTTCCAGACTTTCTGGTAACCAAAGATTAGACCTGGTATTCATGATTGCATCATGCTCTGCTGCTGCTCTGGGATTATGCCCTTTGGGAGTTGACCATTCCAGCCAGCCTGAAACCAAATTATGAAGTGGTTTATTTGGTTTTGAAATTCCCATTTTCAGTTTTCTCAAACTCTGTTTCCTCTTCCATTTTCCCAGGACCTACGTCTTTTATGCCCCTCTCTCTGTGCTCTTCCTAAGGGAATTCACTCAAAAGTTCCCTGTAGATAGTGCTTTGTAAACCATACTTTCTCTTCTTCCCCTTATTCACCAGCGCTTATCTCTCCTATTCTTGTAGGGCTCTGTTGTCTGTTTAGTGTTATAATGGCAAACAATCTGAGGTATCAAAGACCTAGTCTATTACTTTTCCTTGGCTATTTGCATTTTAATATGGAGAATTCTAGAAATATAAAAGCCTAACCTAAAGGTTAGATTTTTCTAATTGATAACATTTCAAGAGCTCTGGTTAGCCAGTGGGGTAGAGGTAAACACATTTAAAACAGGCAGCTTTCCTGGTGCCCTTCAAATGTACTAAGCATGCTTATGGACCCTGGCTTTTTAGAATGTCTACTTGTCTGCACATCTGTAACTGACCTCTCTCACTTTCATCTGTCAATAATATTATCACTGAACAGCAGCCCAAAGTGACTCTTTTTGGTACTTGTAGTCCTAGGAGAGAGAGGGCTAACAAAGTGAAGAATTTATTTATTAATGTGTCCTGGACCAGTAACAGTGATTGGAAGTTTATTGAGGCTTGGTAGTTTCATAGTTTCATATACAGATAGACAACAAAAGATAGAAAAGTAGTTTTCCCAGGAGTGTTGGTTTCCAGAGCTGCATAAATTACATTTTGAGGAGCTCGCCATCCATGTTAAATAGATGGGACCAGGGCCTTGACCATTTATCAGTGCCCTGGAGCTGATGGGCAAGCTGCTGATAGTATGACTACTTCTGTACCCTTCCCTCTCTTCCTTCCTTTTCTTCCTACTCTCTTCTCTCACCATTTTTCTCTCCCTTTTTAGTCCACTTCATTCACTTCTCATCTCCCCACCATTATTTTTCCCCAGGGGGACTCTTTTTGCTAAGTGCTTAAAGAGGACAATCCTGGCCATAGAGTTAGAGATGCTTTAAATCTAAATATGGACTTTGTTAGAATGAGATCTTATTTCTAATCTCATCAGAATCTTTTTATTCTCTCAAATTCATAGGTTCTTTTACTTCTACCTCCCTTTCCAAATATCTTTCTTTGCTTAACTATCCTCTTGTACCAATATCTGCTTGTCTAAGTTGTTTCCATTTTCTTTCCTTAGATCTGTCTGTTCTATTTGGTTTTGCTGTTTCTTTCATTGCCTATAAACTAGCTGTGCTTTGTTTTCTTCCCTTTCTTTCTCCCTCATTAAGATTATTTGTAGAAGCCTAAATAATGAAGGAGCCTAATGGGGTTTGACTGGTGCTCATTAGGGCCAATCAGGTGTATTTTGTTGGGAGGAAAGGCTGTAAAGAATTGGGCTAACATCTTTTTCTGTCTACTCAGTTCTACTTAGTATTTTAATGTCTCTAAGTATATAGTCAAAAAAAGTTTTAGTGTGTCAACCAAAAAAATAATGCAGAAGGATGCAAATAAGAAAAGAGTTTATTTGGGGGTCTTAAAAATTGCAATTCGGGAGACACAAGTTCAGATAACCCCGAAAGAGTGTTCTGAGGAAGAGAAAGAATCAGGGGCTTATAAAGACAGAAAGCCATTGTTGTTAAAAGTTGCCTGGAAAGAATTGTGATTTGTCCTTAAGGAATCACAAGTTGATTTAGGATAGGAGTCCTATAAGTAGATAGACTGTCACTAGTTATTTTAGAGTAAGGGTCCAGTAAGGATCTTGAGTTTCTGGCAGATGTTCTGGATGACTTGCCTACCATGTCAAAGGTCAGACTCCATCCAGGCTGAGACATGCATAGGCCATATTTCTTTAATGGCTTCCCAGCACCACTTTGGAGAGTTCTCTTAGTAATACCAACTCCATTTTGATTTTCTTTTCACAGATGCAATAGTATAATTACTGCAAAAACAATGAAACTAATTGCAAGTGTACAACAAGGGAATTGAAACTCCTTTTGAAAAACAGACTTAAACCCAAATATTTTTAAATTATAAAGGCACATGAAATTCAGGGATCTTGTTAAAAGCCCAGTGGATGACTGTAGCCTGAAAATAAGGAATTGATGTTGTAACAATAACATATTGATATATTGAAATTATGTGTCTTTGGCTTGCTTGTTATTTTTTAGTCTTAGTCTGAAATTGACTCCAAAAGTCTACTACATAATTTTTCTATGGCTTCTTGTTTTAAGATTTATTCTTGCAATCTATTCTCTATTCCTTTCTCACAAGATACGGTTTCCAAGATCTTTTAAATATTAGAAAAATGAATGCCTCAACATTTCAAGTTAGGAAATATGCTTTCTTGTAAAGTAACATAGGAAATTACTTTGGTGCTATATTTATTAAAAAAAAAAAAAGGCCCGACTTGTTTGCAGCATCATACTTCCTCATTTTTTCTATTTCAATTAGTTTGTAATTGAACTTTGTCTTGGCATGTTATCACTACTTCAGTTAAGATTATTTCTCTCTTTCATCAAATTTATATCTGATTTGTTATTATTTATTCCAACACTAGTTTTTATGTCTTCCAATACCTCTGATTTTTTATTTTCTTATATTTCATCTGTAGAAGAGTTTCTAATCTTCTCTTAAATTCTGGCTTGTTTATTATAAATTGATACAGGCACTGGTCTTCATATCTTTAAGTGTAGTTGTGCCCAAGCACTTGCATATTAAAATTTACATTAATTTATTTTGTTATTTTATTTTGTTTCTCCTTCATTATAGTTAGAGAATTATTTTTATTTTTATATAGATACATATTTTCTACTTTATTTATTTCAACTTTATTGAGGTAAAATTGATCTATTTTAATTTACTAAATTTGGATGTTAATTCCTTAAAAAGAGGGCATGGTCTTTAAACATTGCTAGTGAGATTGAAGCATGGTATGGCCACTTCTTTTTCCTTCCAGTCTTACTGAGAATAATTGACATCCAGCATTGTGTAAGTTTAAGGTGTACACCATAATGATTTGACTTAATAAATCATGAAATGTTTATCACAATAAGTTTATTGAACATCCATTATCTCTTATAGATAAAAATTTTTAAAATAGAAAAAAAAATTTTCTTGTGATGAGAACTCCTAGGATTTACTCTCTTAACAACTTTCAGATATAATATACAGCAGTGTTAATTGTATTATCATGTTGTACATTACATCCCAAGAACTTATTTATCTTACAACTGGAAGTTTGTATCTTTTGACTGCCTTCATCCATTCCCCTGCCACTGTCCTGCCAGCCTCTTGTAACTGCAAATCCAATCTGTCTTTCTGTGAATTTGTTTGTTTTTGAAGTATAACTTACCTATAGCCCTGTGTTAGTTCCTGTTACACAACATAGTAATTTGATATTTCTATGCATTTGAAAATGATCATCATGATAAGTTTGGTTATGGTCTGTCACCATGCAAAGATACTATGTTATTGACTGTATTTCCCATACTATTCATTTCTTAACCCATGGCTCCTTTTGCAACTGGTATAACCACTTTTAAAAACCAGTTTGACAACTAGAATTGTTAAATATAGAGTTACCATCATGACCTAACAGTTCCACTCCTACATATATACCCAAGAGAATTGAAAACATGTCTACACAAATACTTATAAACAAATGGTCATAACATTAGTAATAGCCAAAAGTGGAAACAATCCAAATTTCCATCAGTTGATGTACGGATAAACCAAATGTGATATATTCATACAATTGAATATTATTTGACCATAAAAAAGGGTTAAAGTATCAATATATGCTACAATGTGTATGAACCGTGAAACATGCTGTGTAAAAAGCCACAGGAAAAAGGACACATATTGTATGATTCAGTTTATATGAACTGTCTAAATTAGGTAAAGTCATAGAGAGAAAGCAGATTAACAGTTGCCAAGAGCTGACGAGAGGGAAGAGTAAAATCTGGGATTGCTCTGAGGAGTGATGAAAATGTTCTAATTGATTATGATGATGGAGGCACAATTCCAAACTATTAATTAAAAACTATTGAATGTTACACTTCAAAGAGTAAATTTTATGGTATGTGAATTAATATCTTAATAACTATTATTTAAAAAAAAGAAAAGAGGCCATGGGGATTTCTGCTTATGACAAGGGCAGATTGAAGAATTTGGATCAACCAACTTGCTGAGAATAACTAGAAAAGCTGACAAAAAAATTTTTTTAATCTATGTAAAGACCTTGGAGCACTAATAAGATAATGAAGAATAATGAGATCTGGATCAAGGAGAAGGAGGAAACCAAGAAAGGGGAGTCCAGCATTTCCTCAAGAATATCTGCCAGTTCCATTTTACTAGCTGAGAGGCCAATAAATTGATAGAGCTTTTGACAGCTAGAGGGAGAAACATTGAAATCCAGCGTTCACTGAGAGTAGGTAGGCCCCATGGTAACTTTCTGTTGGAAGCCCTGAGACCTATAAGCCTAGAAATATGAGTGAACTGGAAATAGAATGGCCTTCTTGCAGAGACTGTAGCTCAACTTTAACTCATCCAATTCCTAAAACTGGATTAAGGTGATCTAGGATTGCTAAGTGTCTCAGATTGGCTCTCAAAAGCAAATGTAAACCCTTTCTAAAGAAAATAATGTTACTTTAGGCTTGAACTTATTTGTACTGTTTTCCATATACTAGAATTCCAGTAAGTACAATGCCAAGTTCTTAATCAAAAATAGCTAGGCATAAGAGAAGACAAGACACCATGACTGGAAATTGAGACCTGATACACAATAGAGACTGACAGGTGATCCAGATAATGGAGTTATCAGAAACAGATTTAAAGACTATGTTTAATATGTTCAAGGAACTTGAAATAAGGCTGAGAATTTTGGCACTGGCTAGAAATATAAAAAAGAACCAGATTTATGAAAAATGTTTGTTGAATAAAGAAAGACCCAGATGGAAATTCTGGAACTAAGAACTAAAACTGAAAAACAAACAAAAAACCCAGTAAGCTAAGGTAAAAAATCAGCCAATGAGGAAAACAAATGTTGGCAAGGATGTAGGACAATGGGAATGATCATGCAGTACTAGAGTAGGTGTAAATTAGCACAACTGCTTTGGAAAAGAGTTTGTAATTGTCTACTAACGTTGAGTATACACTGTTTGTAATCAATAGAGCGTGTGTGCATTTCAACAAGAGATATATACAAAACTATAGATTACAACTTACTCATAACAGTGCCAGACTGGAAACAACCCAGATACCCACCAATAGGAATGTTTAAATAAATTGTGTTTTCATGTAATGGAATATTATACAGCTATGAAAGTGAACAGTCTACAGCTGCAACCAAAAATATGGATGAATCTCAGAAAGATAATGTTGACAAAAGAAGCTGGATGGAAAAATACATATTGTGTGATTCCACTTTACATAAAGTTCAAAATTCAGTAAAACTAGTTTCGTCTGTACCTACGTGCATGTATGTGGGTCTGCACTCATTTGGAAATGTATTAAAATGTCAACTGATTGGTTCTAATGGGTGATTTTTTACTTTCTTCTATAACTTCTATATTATCCTCAATATAAATGATGTACTACTTTTATAAAAAGAAAAAAGCTATTCAGAAAATATAGCATTCCTGCAATTTAGGATAAAAATAGTATATGAAAAACCCATTTTCTTACAAACATTGTTTAAATCACCTGTGCTTCTAGAAATACAAATTAAAGACACAAATTATCTTTTTTCTCTACTTAAGGAAGGTTTTATTTTGTTTTGTTTTTGATGTATAAAGAAGGTTCTGGAAAAAAAAGAAGCATAAAGAAATATAATCCTATCACATAAAGGCAAGTGTTGTTAAAACATTTTGGTATATTTTCTCCTATCCTTTTCTATGATTTTTTAATGTGAGATTACATGCTATATACGATTTAATGTGCTGCTTTTTCAATTTAAATTTCTGTTACATGCTGTTGTTACTTATCCAAGTTATTCCCTAGTTATCTCCCTGCCCGTTTCTCTTCTCTGCTTCTGTCCCTTCCTCTCTACTCCCTCCCTCCCTTTCTTTCCTTCTTCTGTTTCTTCCTTTTGTCAGTAAACATTCACTAAGCTCCTGTTGGTGCCAGACACTTTGGGGAGGGAGATAGATACTCAGGTTAAAAAGAAAAAAGCACTATGATGAGGGGTTATAAATATTTGATTTATATATACATATTTTTTTCTTTTTAACTCAGTACTCATTTTTCATTAGGAAAGAAATTACTGATTTATCCCATCCTGATCCAGCATTACCAAGAACCCAGGGGATCATATCCCTATGAGTAATTATGCTGTAAGGTCTGGCTAAACCCAGCCAGGAGTAGAATGAGGTCATTTGTGGTACTGATGGCTAGGTGCTTTGGAGGTTTCTGTTCAGGCATTGCTCTGTGTAAGAACATTCAGTGGTCTAGGGCAGGAATTAGCAAACTTTTTTCTGTGAAGGGCCAGATAGTAAGTATTTTAGGCTTTGTGGGCATATAGACTCTGTTTTGCCATTGTGACATGAAAGCAGCCATAGACAATACATAATTGCATGAGCCTGGCTGTGTTCCAATGAAATTTTATTTGTCAAAACAGACCATGGATTAGATTTGTCCCATCTGGCTGTAACCAGCTTCTGGTCTGCAGGGACTGGTGATTCAGGTGTCAGCAACCACAGGAACTGGTAAATCCTGCTGCTGTGGCCCCTAGAGATACCTCTTGTCTTGCTTCTGGAAAAGTTAAAAAAATAAGGCCCACTGACCTTAATTTCATTCTACCTCGGAGTTGCTTCTAATATTGTTCTAATCAAAATGGCCTTTTGGCTAACAAAACAATCTTGTCTTTCCCTGAACCTCATGCCCCTGCAGCATACCTAGAGTTCTTTGGCAAGGTCATCCAAGGATTTTAACTGCTGTAAATGCTAGGGATAGTGACTGAGTCTAAGAATGGTAAATAAGGGGAAAGTACCGGGTTTCAAGGAATAGTAAAAAGTTTTACAGTAAAAATTATCCTTAAGAATCACTGAAATGTGCCAAAAAGCTACATTATAAGAATTTTTCCATCTTAAGAATTCTTTCTAAATATCATTTGATATAAATATGTATTATTTAAATGTATAGTAATTTAACAATGTTTAATTATTAAGCTATTTACCGTTTTTATTATTCTAAATGATGTTTTGATTAGCAGCTTTCTACATACTGTATTTATACCATATTTTTATTTCTTCTAATAGAGTCTCAAAAATACAATCATTAAAATGAAGGATGTAAGCACAGTTAAGGCTCTTGATACCTACAGCCAAATTATTTTCTGGAAAGATTGTGCCACTTTATACTTCTACCAGCAATGTGTGGAAGTTTCTGTTTCAAAATCCCTTTTCTCTCGCCGTTTTTCTTTTTCACTAAAGTATCTCTTATATTTTGTTTATAAAACTTTCCTATATGTAAAAGTTAGTTGGTAAGAGTCAGTTGGCAGCAGGTTTCATGTCGGACCCTTGCCTTTACAGTCTATTCTGTTATTCTGGGATTTGTCTGCTGAGTAACATGCCATTCAACCAGCAATGGATTCTAGTCAGGCTACTGCAGTATTTGCCATCTGGGTTGAAAATACAGCCGTCGTCACCTTAGAGATCAATTTGTGTAGACCATTTGTTGCTAGTGTCTTTCCAGTGGCAAAGCAGTTTTCTTAGCCCATCTGCCTTTCTTGAGAGACATGATAAAGATTTCTAAGGCTTGATAAGTAATATCCCTTTAAGTTATGGGAGAGGAATAAGAAAGAGGCTTTTTTTTTATTTTTGGCGATCTGTTTAAAGAGTAGTTGAGTTTTGGTTTTTGTGTTTTCAATTTCTACGTAACAGAACTAAGATAATGAAGAGAGCAATTTTAGTATTCAGCTAAAGAATCACATTTATATATTAAAAAATCAGACTTACCTCAATATATATACTTAATGAAATCTTTACTTTCATTACCTTTCTCATTTTTGAGAAAAATAAATTTTAATTAAAATGCTGACCTGGGAATTTCTTCTTCCCTGCCCCTCACCTTTAAAAATGGGGAATAATTAGGTTTTGAAGCTGGAAATTTCATTTCTTTTCCAGAAATTCTTTTGGTAGTTTTGTGTAAGAAGGAGAGTAATAATTAGCATAACATTGCAGGTTGAAGCCTACAATGTCTTTATATATAAATATATTAGTATTTATTTATAATTAACATAAATAATTATATTATTTATAACCAAGTATGTAATTAAGCTTATCTTAATTATATTTTATAATTAAGACAAGCTGTTTACTTCAAAATAGTAAGGTAATAATACTCTTACTTTATTGCGCTTAAATAAATTCAGACAATTTGTGATTTATTTTGGCATTCTCATAAAGTAGATAAAAGAAGGAGCTTCTTGAAGAACTACCCTCTTGGGATTTTTTTCCCACATTCCTACTCTTTCTTTATGAAATTTCACACACTGTGTTCCATTGGAACTGCTTTTTCTAGGTGGAAGATAGGGGTGATGATGGTGGTGATTTATATCAACCTAAAGAAAAACTGAAGAACTATTATATTTGTGTTTACTTGTAGGTGCTTCTAGCATCTTGACTTGGTTGAAATGTTCCTGGTGTTTATATAATTCTTTTAGCCTCATACCAGTGCTGATACTAAAAGTGAAACAAACAAACAAAAAAACTCTTGCGTTTCTGTTAATGATCATTTTGTAACCAAAAAAGAAGAGATTATTTATTTTCAGGTTAGTAGAATTAAAACAATTTATGGATTTTTTAAAAACCAAATTTTGAAAGCATGAATTACATTGAAATAATTTATAAATTCATTCTTAGCAGAATCTATATTTAATTAAGTTATATGTAGGCCTGAGAATTAATTTTCAGGTCAAGTTTTTGGTCCATATGTTGTTGATGAAGATGTCTACTTGTGGCTAAATAACAGCTTAGAATTCTAAAATAAATAATCTGTAACCTTCAGCCAGGCGTTTGTTAATATTTACTTTTTTCATCATATCACCCCTATCAGTTAAAAAAAAAAATAGTAATCTAAAAAATTGGGACTGTATATATTTATATGTGTACATTCAGTTGCAAATTATATACATATACTTCTGTACTTATGTATTATGTACATTATAAAACATAAAAATATAAATTTTTAGATTATAAGATGTAATCATCTTGATAAAATTAACTTTAAAGTTTATTAACAGTACATTAAAATTTTTGTTTTTACTTTATAATGTTAGCAATAACAAGAGAACATGCTTTATTATTTTTGAAAATCTTTCAACACCTTGGCACATAGTAACTCAAACTGATTTGAAATTCATTTCAGTCTCATCTAATAATTATGTAAAAAATTTCGTTGAAATTTGCCTGGTAAATTTTCATCCTCCCTGATATGACCCAATTCTTGCATTTAGTGATTGCTGCACTACTTTGTATATTCTGGTATCCCATGCTGTTTTAAAGTCTAACATACTCCTGTTTTTGTTGGTTTAAATACTGTTAATTTGGAAACAACCAGTAGCTTTGTTCACCTTTCTTGGCTGTCTCTCCAGTCTATCCTCTGATCTCTCCTCTCCTTCGACCTTGTCATTCTCGTACCTTCACCACTCAGTTCTAGCAGTTACACACACACATCCAGGATAATGGAGAGAAAAAGCACTGATTTCGAGAAAGCCTTCAGAAAGCGACTAATCCCTGGAGGAAGAAGAGGAGTTAATAGACAGAACTATCCTTTCCAGGTTAACTGGGAGTAAAATTAAAACTGCTACAACCTGGTAGCTTCTGACCAGAATTGGAGGAGTTGCCTGGCTGGTCTGAAAACTCCATTGGAAGGGAGCTAAACACTTCAGGAAAGTCCTTGTTTTTCTCAACCAATTATTTCAGGGGTGTCCATTTGGAAAGTACCCTGGTCAGAATAAAAGGGGAAAGAATCATTAGATACAGTCAAATCTAATAATTTACATTAGAGTTATAACTTTTTAATGTTTATGTTTTGATACTTTATAAATTTCCATATTTTGAAATAAGTTGAATGTTTAATTTCGCTAATTTTGAAACATTTTATACTCTGAAGACTTTTTAGTGAAAATATTGGTACTAATACTTGTATTTACATGGGATAAATACCAAGATACTAGTATTATCATTTGCTTCATTATTACAATTATTACTTTTATGTTTTTATGTTTAATAACAGGTTCAAAGACCATTTACACTCTTTATTTGAAAGTTCTTAAATGTTAGAAAAATTTTAATCCATGTCTATAAGATTGCAGTTGTGAGTTTTTATTGGTAACAGACATTATTCTCAGCGATAAAATCATACAACAATGGAAACATTTCTAAACATCCATTATCAGAATATTCTCTGTATGTCTTTAATAGCAGCTTCTTTCTCAGTCATTGTTAAAATATCTTTACTTTGAAGGGAGACAGATTAGGTATGTGGGGGCTTTTGGTTTTTGATACCTGCTGTGTACCTATGTAGTATACTGTTGACAGCCACATGCCATCATTGAAGAGGTCAATAAATTTGGAACAATTGTCTTTTTATGGAAGAAAAGTAGGTAATCCATTTTTACGTTTGATGAATCTTTAAGATATTTGCCACAAGATAACCAGCAAATTTCTGTGTGGTACAAAAGATTTTTTTTCAGTCCCTCTTGATATCATTACTAAATTTTGAATGAATATGTTACTTTAAAATCTGTTTTTAGTTGGGGGAGGGTATAGCTTAGTGGTAGAGTACATGCTTAGCATGCAAGAGGTCCTGGGTTCAATCCCCAGTACATCTATTAAAATAAAACAAACAAACAAACACACAAACCTAAACAAACAAGAATACCAAAAACAAAAGACCTGTTTTTAAAGTTCTTTTATCACATGCTGTATCATGTAGAGAAGAGTGCGTAATACATCTATATAGTTTAAAATATAATTATAAAGGCAGCACCCATCCAACCAACAGCAAAGTCTAGAAATTAGCCACATTTGAGAAATTCCCCATGTGTCCTTCACCAAACACATCCCTCTTTCTCCCTATAGGTAACCATTCTCATGACATTTATACGATCATTTTCCTACTTTTCTTTATAATTTATTGTCTGCATATCCCTAAATACTGAATTCACTTTTACCTGTTTTTGCATCTCATGTAAATGAAATCTGTATGCATTCTTTTGTGACTTTTATTTAGCACTGTAATTTTCATCCACATGTATATAACTCTTTCATTGACAGTGGTTTCTAGTATTTTATTCTATAAGTATCTGCAGTTTATTTATCCATTCTACTTTTGAACATTTGGGATGTTTCCAGTGTGGGACTCTTAAAAAGAATGCTTCCATAAGCATTATTATATGTGTCTCCTGCCATTCATATGCAAGAATTTTTCTGGATATATACTTGCACATGGACTTGCTTGGTGGTAGTGTATGCATATATTCAACTTGACTGGGTAATGCCCAGCTATTTTGCACAGGGGTTATACCATCTTACATTGCCACTGTAATGTGTAAGAGTGTGTATTGTTCTACCTCCTACTGGTGCTTGATATGTCAGGTTTTTAAATTTTTGCCTTCTGATGAACATATAGTGGAATTATGTTTTTTCCAAGAGATTGAGGTTTATAGAATGTTATTAATGATTACTGGTTGCTGGTTGTAGGATTATCGGTGATTTTTCTATTTTTTATGCTTTTTAAGTATTTCCAATAGTATTTACACTTAACTCCTTTAGCTACCACTTCATTGCTCTCATTCCTTTTTGTAGAAAACTTGCAAGGATTATTTGTACTCACCATATCCAATTCTCTTGAACCCAGTTCAGAAAGGCTTTTGCTCTAACCACTCCACCGAAACTGCCCACATGCAGGTCACCAGTGGTCATTTCATTGATCAGTCTTCAGCTTACTTGACTTAGCAGAAGCACTTGAGACAGTCATTCTCTAACCCTGAGAAGTCTTTAACTGGCTTGAGGATACCACACTAAATTGATTGTCTTATGGGTTACTGCTTCTCATTTCATAGAGAATTTGATACTTTGATTATTCCCTCCATCATTTCTCCCCCAAGTATTTATTTAAAAAATTTTAAACCTACAGAAAAGTTGAAAGCATTATCCTCATAATTTTCCCTTACTTTTTTTTCTAATTATAAAAGTAATATAAGTTTTAATGATCATACTATGATTATATAAGATACCACCATTGGGGGAACCTGCGTGAAGTGTATATGGGGAACTCTTTGTACTATTTTTTCCAATTTCTGTGTGAGTCTAAAATTATTTCAGAATACATTTATTCACCATATTTATTCAGCCTTTATGATATGCCAGGTACTATTCTAGGCCCTGGGAATGTAGTAGTGATCAAATTGACGAAAATCCCTGCCCTCACAAAGCTTCTATTTATTGGAGGTGATCAATAATAAATAAATTAAAAGTATGTATTAAGTTACATAGTATAAATGCTAAAGAGAAAATGTAAGGCAGAAAAGCAGAGATGGTAGACAGAAAATGACAACGATGGAGAAGAGGGGTTAAAATTTTTTAAGTGGTGACAAAGATAGCTAAATGCCTCATTGAGAAAGGAGACCTTGAGGAAGGACTTGAAAGAATTAAAGAAGTAAGCCATGCAAATATTTAGGGGAAAGGCCTTCAGAGCCTTTGTTGCTACCTGAAGTTGATAACAAAGGTCCTGAAGTAGGTACATGCTTGCAGTGTTCAGGACTGGTGAGAAAGGCCAGTGTGGTGAGTGTGGTAGACAATAAAGTTCTAGAGAGGGTGTAGGGATGGGGTGGCAGAGAGCAGTTTGGTATATGAATCAGGAATTCAGGCTGGAGATGCTAGTTTGAGTGCCATTAGCATATACATTATATTTAAAGTTATGTGATTAGATGTATCCACCGAGAGATTGAGTATAGACAGAAAAGAGAAAATGTCTGGATTAAACTCTGGGTTATTCTGACATTTAAGGGTTTGAGGTTTGAGAGGAAACAGCAAAGGAGACTGAGACTGAGAGTTCTTCCCTTTAGGATTATGTCCTTTGTTGGCACGTGAGGTTCTCCAGGTCCTAGCCCAGATTTACCTCGTCTGTTACTACTGCTCTTCTTATAGTTTTAAAAAATATATCATGCTCTCTTTCTGGGTTCTTTCTACATGCTTTTCCAACTTTTGAAGCACTCCTTCTTTCCTCCTTTTCCCCTTCCCCGATTAACTCCTTTGTATATTTTAGGCTTCACCTCTATTACAGTTTCCTCAGTGGTCTGCCAGACATGATGTAGCTTCCCTTTCTGTGTTCCCTGCACGTACCCAGCATCACACAGCCTTCTTGCTCCCACTGTTGCTCATAAGCACTTTCTCTCTTTTTCAATTTATCTCTCTGGATTGGAATTGTTTACTTCCTACCTCCTCCAGTAGATTATGATCCTTGAGGCTCTGTGTCCTATTAATCATTTAATATTTAGCACAATGCTTAATACTTGGTTGGTACTTAAATAATATTTAATAAATTTGAGAACCAATTAATTAATTAGCCATAATAAAAAGAGAAGAGCCTTATATAGGCCCAGCCTTTGGAGACAGTGAGTAAAGTTGAAGTATAGAGCACGGTTTCTGTGAAAGAGGATGTTGTTTAGGCATCAGAGGAAGCAAAAAAAAAAAAAAAAAAAAAAGTCAGCAAGCCAGAAGTTACCAGTATTTTTCTTGTAGCAGTAAGGAATTTCTAGGTACAATGACTTGATTAACTTCTTCTCTGTCTTTACGAAAACACTGCCTGGCAGACATAGTGTTTTACCAAGCAGGTAGAAACAAGTACAGTGAGTTCATTATTTCGAGTGTTTATTTGCATGAGATTTTTTGAATACTTGATCCCCTTTTCGTTTTCTAACAAACTACCCAAACCTGGCAGGTGTTTGAGTGCTTCACCTTTCACAGAGAAGTGAATAAAGGAATAGTTTTAAATCAAGAGTCTTTGCATTGAGTATGAACCTTCCTAAGAGTTGAAATTGTTATTACATTTCAGAGAAGCATAACTGGTCAGTTGAAGGGTGGAGACAGATTTAAAAGCCAAAAATTTTTAAGGAATTTAAGGAGTGGAACCTAGAAAAGGTGTTAGGTAGAAATAAGGTTTCTTTGTTTATAAGAGTATTAAATGAAAATATAGGGCTCTGAGTCACATTTTAGAATATTTTTAAAATTTTGCTGAATGTTAAAAGCATTTTTTCTGTAGCATGACCATAAATATTCATAAGGTAAGACAAATATAACTTCTACATGAAATACCATAATTTATTTTCAGTGTGGCACAGTTCAGTGTGGCACAGTTCAAATGGAAAGTAACATTGATAGGGAGCAGTCATGTGAAACTGTTCAAAAGAAAGTTTTTTTATTCTGAATATTGTTCTCTGTATAGTATTAATTTTAAAAGATCCAACTAAAGTTCAGTTTAGAAATATAATTTATATTTTTTGCTTTCTCAGATGAAGCTTTAAGCATATGTTTCTAATAATTCAGTTAAAATATGCTGAGTTGTGTATTTTTAAATAGAATCTGTATTGAAAAGATTCCAAAATATTTGTTTGAACAGGCACTCAGCATCTCGATGAAAACTGTTGGAAAAGAAAAATTTTCAGAGTCATTCTGCTCTCTTGAGTACCCAGGCCAACTAAACTGGTACAGTTAACACTTCTGTAAGAGGCCAGGAGCCAAGAAATGTAGCACTTCCTGGACTGCTTTTCAACAGGCCTTCAAGCCAACTTAGTGGTTGATATTAATACCGTTGAGTTTTCAGAGTAATAAGCTACAAGTAGAACATCTATATCTCTTTCTATCAATATTGTACTTATTAGTCTCTGTTAGTAATCCTTGATTAGTTTAAATCTCTGCTTTATATTGGCATTAAAGCTGTGGGTTTGGTTTTTTTTTTTTTAATTTTATGGGGTATCATTCTTGCAAAACAAGAAGAGAATTGCCCTGTAGAGTATGACCTCAAACTGTTTCCCAGAAGTAAATATTTTTTACATTGCTTTTTAGTACTAGTGAGTGTCACAGTAGAGATGTAAGTTACATAGACTACCTTAATGCTTTGGGAGAAGTGTTAGTTATCTCAGACCATCCAATTTGTAAGTAGGGTTAGTTTATTCAGTCTCTGACCCTTTTGTTTTCATTGTATTCCCTTGAGATTTATTGACGCCACTGAATTCATTTAGCAGTTATATGCTTAATATAGATAGTATGTCACATTGATCTCTATGTCCACGTGTTTGCTGTAGTAAGTGCTCTTCGATACTTGTGTTGAACTAGAAAGTACCCACCATATTTAGGTGTTGTGGTGAAGAGTAAATAATGAAAGAAAGATTAATAGATTCTGTATGCTAACTAGGACTAGACTAAATTTAACATCTATACTACCATTTCGCTAATGTCACAGAGTTACTTGGAGAAACAGCAGAAAGTAAAATTCCAGTCACTTGGTTTTTCAAGTGCTTCCCACAAGATTAGATTAATTGTCTCCAAAAACGGTTACCATACTTAAATTTTAAGCTTCTTTCAGAAACATAAATGTAGAGGATTTATATGGACTCAATGATAAATCTCCTGGTTTTTCTTCCATTTATTATTTGGATCTATGTATAATCTGAAATAGCAAATTATATACAGTGTGGGACACAGTGTCATTTGTGACTTCAAGGGATGCGAGAAATAGCAGAGGAATGCAGTCATTTCATGCACCTCTGTCTCATCTTTCCATTTGAGGTGGTTTATTACTGGAAAGGAAACAAATGGAAGGAGTTTCAATAAGGAACTGAAGGGGTAAATGACTGCAAATGTGGTAGAAAACCAGAATCTGCAGTTGATTGAGACACAGTTATGAGAAGGAAGCATACAAATAAATAGTAGCATTTTAGGGTATGTTTCTGAAATTTGAGAAAAGTAAAATAAGGCAAAATATATTTAGTGTCTTGAAGTTCCATTTGATAGTTCTTTGGATAAGTTTCACAAAAGATATGGTTGAGATCACTAACCCTTAGTACATGAACCAAGAAATAGGAATTGGCCCATAAAGAAGTAGAGCCTCTTTAGTAGAGGAACGTTTTTGTCTAATTTCTCTGATTTAGTGCCAGATGCTTTTTGAGAGAATATTCAAAGCTGTGTCTGTCTAAATTTCATTGTTGAAAACTGACAGCTGCTATATTTCTTTTTAATAACTGATTAAAGCTTTTTCTGTTATTATGTCTCCTCTATTGCCAAATTCCTTAAGTTTAAAACAGTGTTTAAAGTAATAGCATCATGAAACAAAAGCTTTATTCTGTGGATTAGATAATACTTCTTTTGTGACATTTTCTTTTCCCACCAAAAGTGAGAAGTGAATGCCTTGCCTTGGTACATCCCATTTCTAATGAAGGACAAGAAGTTATTTTCTTCAATGGCTGACTTCCAGAATTTCTGGCTGAACGTTCTTTGTCAAGCGTATATTCCCTTCTCTAGGCCTTTCCATATAGAGCCCACAAACATCGTCAATGTGAATGATGTCATTCAGAGAGTTAGCGACCATGCCTCTGCCTTGAACAAGAGGATTCATTACTACAGCCGGCTCACTGCTCCTGCAGACAAGGCACTGGTAAGGGGCAAAGCATTGCTAATTGTCTAAGGTTAAGTTGAAACTAACAATGAACAACATAAGCCAGGGCAATTCCCAGTGGTTGAACTCTTTGCTGGCCATATTCCAAGGACAGCATCGTGGAAGGTCAAAGACATTAATTAGTACATGTTCTACATCTTAGGCTAGTTCATTCCTATTAGCCTGGCATAGAGAGATTTGAAACAATCTATGTTGAAACAGCCTAGAGATTTCTTGGATTAAATTCTTCTAATCCACAATCCTAAAGAATTATTGAAGTAGTTTAGGTTGTTGATTAATAACAGATTCTACTTAGTCCATTCAACTTTTAATTTTGAAGCTACAAGGGAAAAATGTTTTTAGAAATTTTCTACAGGAGTGGGAAACTGAAATATATATATATATACATATATAATATTTCCTTATTTAGCAGTGACATTTTATAGATCAAAAACAAGAGTCAAAGGGCAGATAGTAAACATTTTAGGTTTTGTGGGCCACATACTATCATATATTCTTTTCCACTTTTGTTTTATAATCATTAAAAATATAAAAACCATCCTTAGCAAAAGAGTTGTGAAAAATCAGGTTGAAGGTCAGATTTGGCCTATCAGCCATAGTTTTTTCACTCTTGATCTTACAAAATCTGTATTATTATCTTAAGATCAAAAATATGTAAGTAATTTTGTTACTTATGAGAATTACCATGTATGAGAAATTCAGAAATTTGAAAGTTTAAAGAAAAATGAAACATTCTGGGAGAAAAAAATAATGATTTTTTTAATAGGTAACAGTAAAAAGGGAGAAGGGATTCAATATCCTTTAGATATTTACTGAGGGGCAAGGACTGGATTAGTTACTTGAACACAGATGAGTCATTTTATGCCCTGTGAATGATTAAAATCTCCTTTTGTGTAGTCAAAATAGGGACTTCCAAAATATTCTGGGTGGGATAATTGTTTTTCCCGAATTTTTTCACTTTTTCCTCTCCTACGTCTTTACATCAGTAGTTGTGGTAAAGTCTTGGTTCCATAACAGAATTACCTAAGCCCCTGGGGAGTGGAAGTAATCCAGTATCTCCAGGTCTAGTTCAGACATCCTACAGGCTGTACTTGTGGAAACAAACTTTGGAGATACCCAGCGGGCCAGTCTAGGCCTGAGTGTACGTTGTTTGCCTGGAAATTGAGTCAGCATTCTACACTTTTGTTAACTGCCAGTGAGATGACTCTAATTAATCAAAATATATAAACAGTGATCTATGATTAACAAGGTGATATGACCATTTTTAATGAATGTGTGTGTATATCCACACTCATTTTCTGAGAATCTCAAAATTATTTTTCCTAAAAGATTTTTAAGGGAAGAACAATATGAACCACGTATCAGGTCTTTGCAGAGTTATACCTTTTTATTTCTGAAAATTTCCCTTTTTACCTTAATCTTTTAATTCTAAATTGAAGAAGTACAGTATGTTATTTGGCTGTCAACATCTCTTAGATTCTTACCAGTAAAAAGCGTGGCCTGCCCAGCAGCATCAGCATCACTGAGAGCATGTTAGAAATGCAGACTCAGTCCTTATACCAGACCTACTGAATCAAAATCTGTATTTTGGCACATTCTCTGTATGAATCAGAAGAACATTCAAGTTTGAAAAGCACTGTCCCAGGCCACTGACAGACTGTAGGATCCAATCCTCCAATTTTTCTGTATCTCCTAAGAATTTATCCTCCAGCCTCTAATCCTATTCCCTATAATTTTCAATTTTCACTCTTCCTGAACTTGCTTTGTTAGATGTCATGATTTATCTCCTGCCTGATGCAGATATGGTCTGGTCCCTTTTTAGTTTTTTACTCCATGGTAGAAGACAGCAGAACTCAGACCCATGAGGGTTGGGGGTAAAAAGAAGATAGCAGTTCTCTTTCCATGTATGCTTTTGTATCCCTAGGAAATAGTTGTTTCCAAAGCCACACCAGTCATAGTATTCAAGACGTTCTTTGCCTACAAGACAGCACCAGTCATATACATGAATAGAGAAGGATTTGACACTTTTTCTTTTTGCACAAGTTTATATCCAGTCTATGTACTGAGGCCAAATGTTCCATCACTTCCTTGAAGTTTTTCCCAACTCTTCCCCTCACTTAAGGCCCAACTCTCCTTCATCTAGAATTACTTAATCTCAGTCTTTCTGGCTCTTCTTTCTTCTAGCTCATGAATGAAAATAAAAGTATTTTGACATTTGCACATTCTGAGAATTCATTCTCATTTCAGATGAACAATTTTTTATTGATAGTCTTTAAACTCTTTCTCCGTTAGATCTTCTAATTTTAGATCTGCTATATTTGAAAAGTAATTTTCATGTTCATTAATCAGGAATACAAGTTTATTTGTTGTATAATACAAAGTTTATTTGTTCATGATATTTGGAAATGCGTTTAGAGTCAGATACTTTGATGTATTGAAAATATCCTGTTTTGAACATTTACTGGTTCTAACATTTCTCTACTTTTTCTCTTTTTCACCAGATTGCCCCAGATCATGTAGTTCCAGCTCCAGAAGAATGTTATGTATATAGTCCTTTAGGTTCTGCTTATAAACTTCAAAGTTACACTGAAGGATATGGTAAAAACACCAGTTTAGTAACCATGTGAGTAAAACTACTTTTTGGAGCATAACTTAAACTTTATGTAAGTGAAAATTATTAATTATTTAAATTTTTGCCTTAAAAAATGTTTGAAAAGTCAAACTTCATATTTTTACTCCTATTACTCTGTGTTTTCAGTTTTATGATTTGGAATACCATGATGGGAACATCTATACTAAGTATTCCTTGGGGCATAAAACAGGTAATATAATTTTCAGCACAATTTTTGACAGAATTTTTTTCTCTTTGTATTATAAGTTTTACAGTAGAGGTTTTAATAAATCTATATAAAATTTATTAAAGAAAATATATGATTATATTTAATTTTACATTAGTTGTCAGAGTTTTGCCATAATTGTTTAGGATAATGTATTATGAACCATATGAATTTATTCTAACATGACAATATATGTTGTTCTGTATTTTTATTTTTAAACAGGCTGGGTTTACTACTGGAATATGTGTCATCATGCTGATGGGCCTTTTAACACTTTATTGCTGCTACAGAGTAGTGAAATCACGAGCTATGATATGTAAGAATTTGCCACAGTAAAAATACATTAGTGATATTCATATTAATATATAATATGTTTATGTAGAATTTCCTGTTGCAGTAGATCACTAATGTGTACATTTCACAAGTGTGTTAACTATCTATTTTGTGCCTAAAGATTTACTTCTCTAATTTATAGCACTTGGTTGAACTGATCTGTTAATAAATTTAGTTAGTGGTTACTTTTGATATTCTGAGAGGCTAGAAGTTCTCTGCAGAATGCATTTATTTTAGTGCTAATTTCCTCTTAAGAGTAATTTTAAAACTCATATTTTAAAAATAAGGTCTTTGCCAGAACTAAATTGATAATTCTATGATTCTTATCGGTTAGTGATAACTTGTTCTGTCCTATCCTGCCCAAAAGATCTAAATGTTGGAATCTCCTGAAAGTAGAAATTGTAAATACGAAAATGTGAGCAATATGTCCTTTGTCATGAACTCTCAGAGTTGTACCGACACATTTCTTCCACTCACCTCTATAAATTTTGGATCATTTTAGATTCTTTTAAAGTGGTTTATGACCTAAATAGACATACATTATTTCATTAAATCTTAGCAAGTATGAATCAACAGACCAAGCTTTGCCTCCAATTTTCTTCTGCCTCTACTAAGAAATGGTATATTTTCTCTTAATTGTACTATTTATTCATGTCCCTTTCCCATTATCCACAAGTCCCTTGGTGCTCTTACAGATCTGCTAAATTCTATATATGATATAGGCAGTTAGCCCTTACTTTATTATTTCTTGTCAATTTCTTTCCCATTCACTGTTTGAATGAATTTTACATCATGTTAGTTTGTTTGTATCTGCCTGTATTTTCCATTGTAATTTCAGTTGATTGTAAAGGATAACCTTTCAGGTTCTGTTTTTACATGTCTTCTCAATTTTCTGTTATTTAACTTTTAAATTCTTGACTCATTTGAAATTGAAATTGGCATTTCATATGAAGTATGACTCAAGAAAATTTCCTTCATATTGTTATAAGTATAATAAATATTATTGGATAATGTCTTCTGTCCCTTATAATTTTGTCTAGCCTTGGTTAATCACTTGTTTTTATTAATTACAAAATTTTGTGATACTACAAATCTACTTCTCATATTATCTCTACTATTGCATTGATGTACATTTTTTTAAAGTATTTGTTCTATAATGTTGTACTTACTGTTATTTCATAATATGGTCTAATATTTGGTGGTGGGATAACCATAATCTTTTGCTAAATATTTTGAGTTAATTTGGAGAACACAAATTATGAATATGGAATATATGATTAGCATCTAATTTTATTCTTTCTCTTTCATTTTCATCTAGCATCAGTGGATACCACTACATGGGAATATCCAGATGTCTGCAGATACTATTTTGGTTCCTTTGGGCAGTGGTCGAGTCTCCTTTTCTCCTTGGTATCTCTTATTGGAGCAATGATAGTTTATTGGGTTCTTATGTCTAATTTTCTTTTTAATACTGGAAAGTTTATTTTTAGTAAGTATCCATCATATACTTTAATACAGTTACTTTCAGATACAATAATGTTTTGGTTTCAGCCTTAAATCCTGGATTTGGGATTAATAAAGTAGAAAGTAATATTTGCAATTCTGGGAGATGTACTTGATTCAGTTTGTTTTCTGTGATTATGATCTCAAATATAATGTGTATGTTCATTTCCAAAAATTAATTGTTTTAAGCATTTCTTTCAATCTTTACCACAAAATGTTAGTCTAACGGAAACACTTAGGAAGTTCATTGTTATTTGTTGCTAAAGAATTTGATCTGTAGAATCTCAAGGAAACAAATTTCAGTCACTTATTTTCAAAATATTAAGATCTAAAATTAGGAAACAATAGAATAATGGAATTTACGTGGTAAATATATTCCTTACATACCGCAGAATTGTTCTTTGCCCAAATCAGCTACTTGAATTCTAAAGGGAGTCAGAAAGTTCTTAGAAATTCATACCAGATACTTTTTATAATATTTTTAAATTGGATAGAGAAAGTTTATTTTATATTAAATTAAGAGTCCACATTTTTTTTCCCACTCATAGGCTTAAAGTTTAATATATGTTTAGCTGGGTTTAAATAAGCCCTGTATATTTAAACATCTAGATTTGCATGAAAACCAAATTTCAAAATAGATTCTAACATAATTACAATAGCTAATTTCCCTAAGAGCTTTTGAGGGGCAGATGAGTGAGGGGAATAAATTCTATTTTTATTGTATGAAAGATTTTGAAATATTTCAATCTACCAAAAAAATGCAGAGGCTAATATAAATACAAGTGTACCCACTAATGAGTTTTCACGTCTTAACATTTTGCCAAATTTACATTAGTTCTTTATTCTTATAGGCATAATTGAAGCCTCAGTTGTACTCCTCAATTTCGTTTTCCTTCTTCCCTAAATTTGGTACAAAATATGGTACATACATGGCTTTTGTTCTCTTACTGTATAAACATATAAGCAACATATAGTATTATTTTGCATGCTTTTAATCTGTATAAATGCTTTTGCAACTTGCTTTTTTTCTGTCATCTTCTTTAATAATACATTGTTCTCATTCATTTTAACTGCTTTATTCCGTAATATAAATGTGCCATGACTTTGTCCATTCTCTTGCTGATACTTGTTTTCAGTTACTTTGCTGTTCAAACGAGACTTTGTTAAACATCATTGTTTGTCTCCTTGGGTTCGTGTGGGAGAGTTTCTTCAAACTGTATACCTATAATACAAATTTCTGAAACAAAATATCCGCATTTTCAACTTTACTAGAAATTACCAAATTGTTCTTTATGATTCTTATACTAGTTACACTCCTGCCAACAGTTTATGAAAATTCCCCTTTTTCCACACCCTCATCCACACTTGGTATTATCAGACTTAAATTTTACCAATTGGGATATGGTTTTTGCATTTCATGAAGTGACATTAGACATCTTTTCTTAGTTATATTTGAACATTAGATAGCCTTTTCATATCCTTTACCCATTTTCAAACTATTGGATTGTTGGTCTTTTTCTTATTTATTTATTGGAGCTCTTTGTAAACTTTGGATACTAATATTTTATTTATTTTTACATGCAAATATCTTCTAGTTAGTGGCTTATCTTTACTTTGTATGTGGTAGCTCTGTTGTTCAGAAGTCTTTTTTTTTTTTTACTTTCCAATTGCTCATTCTTTTCCATTATAATTTATAACTCTTCCATATATATTTTAGAGTCAACTTGTCAAATTCCACAGAAAAATGCCAATCAGAATTTGACTGAAATTGTATTGAATTTATCAATCAGTGTACCATAATGTATTAAACACTACCATATTTGATGTCATTAGGGTACTGAGTTTAGGGTTTGATTGGAATTGCTTTGGACTTATGAGTGTGGAGAAAATAATATCATTAGGATACTGAGTCTTACTATCCATGGCATGGAATAGTTTTCCATTTATTTTGGTCTTTTAAAATATCTTTTAAATTTTTATTGATAAAGTTCTTGCATATCTTCTTTTTAGAGTTATTTTATTCTCAGTACCTTAATTTTTTTCTTTTTGGTAAAGCAGTTTTAGTTTAATATACAAGCACACTTACTTTTTATTATAGAAAATTTCAAACATGTACAAATAAACAGGACAGTATAAGAAATCCTCATGTTCTTCTCACCGATTTTCAACCATTATCAACATTCTCCCATTCTTGAATCAGATGATACCAGTGTTTCTCAAATACCAGTGTTTTTTCAGTATTGCCTTAAGAAGGCTGTTTTAGACATTTTTATTTCCTAATTGCCTTCCCATGAAATTTTAATATCACAGATATATTGTATATGCATTTATAAACTATATATGTATCTGTGTTTTATATGTAAAAAGAGTAAGTTTTTCTTTCATCCCTTAGGAGTGAATTTTCCCCCTTAAGTAATATAGTATCCATTGAGAAAACATGATTTATGTACCCACTCCCCACCCCAATTAATATGGTTATTATATATAATAATATATAGATTATATTATTATACAATAATAAATACAGTTCTCTTTTTTAGATTGAATTTATATTCATTGAAGTACACAAATCCTGGCCATACAATTTTGACAGATGGATACATCCATGTAACCCACACCCCACCCACTTCGTGAAACATTTCCATCTTCCCAGAAAGTAGTGATGCGTTTTTTAATTATAAAAAATTCAGATTATTTGTTGCTGTTATAAAGAAACCTAATTCATTTTTTAACATCTTTATCTTGAATCTAGGAAACATGTTGAACTCTCATTGATTATAATTATGTAGATTCACTTTGAATTTTCTATGTAGATAGTTATGTCATCCATGAATAATGAAAATTTCTTTTTATCTAGTTATTATTTTTATAATAATATGTATATACACACATATTTAGTATATACATACACATATTCACACAGACACATACACCATATATATGTTTATATATGCACATATACATATTTATCTTTTTTAAACTGAAGTTGTATAGACACAGTGCTGGAAGACATCCTTACATTGTTTCTAAGGAAATCTAATGTTTTACCATTAAATTTTATGTTAGTTGTGGGTTATTGGTTGTATCCTTTAATAATTTTAAGATGTTCCAGCCTATTGTTTTCTAAAGCGTTTTTATTAATGTATGCTGGATTTTACCAAATATTTAATCTACATCTCTTGAAACAATTGTAAAGCTTTTCTCCTTTAAATTGTTAATATGGTGAATTAAATGAATACATTTTGTAGTGTTTAAATCATTCTTATATTCTGGGATAAACTTAATTTATAAGTCATGATGCATATTTTAAAATTTCTTCCTGGATTCAGTTTACTCTGTGGGTGAGTGGGGCTCATATTTTATTTAGAACTTTTGTGTCTTTTCATAAGAGATACTGACCTAGAATTTTTCTTTTCCTACTGTCCTTGTTGAGCCTTGGTGTATTAGGGCTGCTGTAACAAATTACTGTAAACTGTTTGGCTTAAAACAAGAGAAATTTATTTTCCCACAATCCTGGAAACTCAAAGTCCAAAATCAAAGTGTCTGTGGAGCTCTCTGCTCCCTCTGAAGCCTTTAGGGAAGAAACCTTCCTTGCCTCTTCCTAGTTTCTGGTGGCTGGCAATCTTTGGCATTCCTTGACTTGTAGCTGTGTGTGTCTTCACTGGCCATCTCCTCTCAGTGTCTTTTTTTCCTGTTCTTATTAAGGACACCACTCACTGAATTTAGGGCCTACCCTAATCCAGTATAATCTAATCTTAACTGATTATATTTGCAAAGACTGTTTACAAATAAGGCCACATTCTAAGGTTCCTGATGGACATGGATTTGGGGAGAACACATTATACTTGGTGTAAAGGTTTTACTAGCCTTATGTAAGTCTTTGGCATCAGGAATTATATAAAGATTCATAACTTCCAATTTTAAATCACTAATAACCCTTGAAGATACTGTAAAAACCTAGAGAACTAGACTACTTCTTTAATTCTATCTTGAGAAACATACAACGGAGGTGAATGATTCACATATTTAACTTACTTTATGACCTTTAAATCTAATCCAACATTTTTTACTATCTTATTTAACTTTTACATCACTGTTATGAATGCTTACTAAGGGTACAAAAGGTTAACATCAAACAGAATAAAGTAAATTCCCTCAGGCAAGTAAGAAAACATTCTTTACCCATTCTCTTATTCACTATAGAATAATATGAATGCTCAGGTATCTGCATATACTTTTTATTTTGCTATAAGTGTAACTTAGTGGTGCTTGTGAGCAATAATTACTATGTAGCCTTCAGTTTATAAAAGCATGGCCTATACTTTGTGAAAACTTTAAGTATTTTCCAGATAAATTCAACTGGTATAATTGTTGGCTTTCCCCCTTTTACAGACTTTAGAACAGTACTACGTAAGACATTTATATAAATTAGTGTGAGTATGGGGGGGGGTTATATACATTATCTTTATCCCAGGGATTTTAACTAAATTCAGCCTTGTAGATTTTTTTTTTATCTTCAATTGTGTAAAAATTTTCACAGTGAGACTGTGACACCAGTAACATCATTCCTATAAGTCAAAAAGCTGCAGAAGGTAAAGCTATGTTAACAATGAAGTAATCTTGGTTCAGTGTACTAGATAATGTTACCACACATTAGTCTTAAAAGATTTTTATAGATAAAAGACTTTAGAGGATGATTGATTTAGCATCTTTCACTCAGTATTAAACTATATGTTCCCCTTAACTTTTAGATTTTATTCATCACATTAATGACACAGACGCTATACTGAGTACCAATGATAGCAACCCTGGTAAGTAGTTTGGAATTGAAAGTTTGGCTTGTTTCTTTATTCACCATCTTGCTTCAAAAAGGATTTAAGGTAGAATATCATTTTATTTTAGGTAAATAACCAGCACAAAATCATTATCTTTACATTAAGCCACTAAGTTGTTAGCAGTCAGTATGTAAAAAACAAAACAAAACTCCACAAAAGTTTGTATTAATGTGAGCTAAACAATATTTAGTTCATATTATACAATTCACAATTATAGCTCACATCTATAGTATCCATATTTGCCTATGAATGATCAGTACATATTTTCAAGGACCTCTATCACTGCTAATTGTTTTGGAAGTATAGAAGCATAGTTCTTAGTTTGTTAACTTAGTTTTTGACATTTATTGTTTTAGTTACTAATATTTAAGATATACAAATCTGTGTCCTAAATTTCCTAATAATGAACCAAACTTATTAAACATGGAAAAATAAATTGAAAATATGACCCAAAACAGTCTTAATTTCTTAGAAAAGTTTCCTTTAATCAATTCGTTAAAAATAAACTTTCATGCCTATGGGTTTATCCAACATGGCAGTCACAGAAAAAGTGGATGGAAGAGCTAATGTAACCTTAACAGTCATACTGTTAACCTTGAACATCACCTAAAGCTTTTATGTATTTATGTTTCAGAGATACTGAATTGATATCATTTTGATGGAGGTACACATTGATCACTAAGGGGACAGTTCATTCAGTATGTATTTATTAAGCCTACTGTGTGTCAGGAACTGTCCTAGGCTCTGGAATACAACAAATAGATAAAGAGTCTCACCTCTCATGAAGCATATATTCCAATATTTGCTATTCAGTGTCTTACTTTACCCCTTAATAGAACTGATAAACCTGTCATTTGAAAATTAGTGAAGTACTAGCTTTTATTTTTGTGAACACACACCTTTGAATAATTATACTAAAATGTTTTATACTTGTCTTAAAAGAAACATTCACTTTACTATTGCTGTTATGATATCAGTTGATGAAACTAGTTTATTAATATCTAATGGGATTTCTTCAGTAGAGAGTCAGTTGATTGTTGAGTTCATGAATATCACAGCCACACTGATAACTTGGAGAGCACCATCAGCAAAGTCAGTTTACTTTGCATAGTGTTATGTTGATACTAGCACTTCTTGATTCTTCTGTTTATTTTGAACAATGGGTTAAATAGAGTATGAAACAGTCCTTCCTTGTTGTGTTTTTTTGGGGTTTTTTTTTAGGGTTTGTTAAGGTCACTTTTAGCACTAATATTCTATGAAGTGTTCCTTTTTTTTTTTTATTGAGTTATAGTCATTTTACAATGTTGTGTCAAATTCCAGTGTAGAGCACAATTTTTCAGTTATACATGAACATACATATATTCATTTTCACATTTTTTTTTCCCACTGTGAGTCCTTCCTTGTTAATATAAGAAATTACAGCTGACATTGTTGGGATACTTACTGGGTACAGGCATTGTTCTAAATGTTTTACAGCAGCTCAATATGGTAGATACTGTTCTCTCCATTTTCTAGGTACAGAAACCAAGGCACAGGGAAGTTAGTGATTTACCTAAGGTTACATAAACATTCAGTGAGAGAGCTGAGATTCTTTATTCAGTCAGTTTACTTCCATAGCCTGTGTCCTTTACCACTGTAATAATTAGCACAAGAAAAATTCAAGTTAATTTACTTCTGTTCGGAGCATAGAATAAAAAAGTACATGTTAAAATGCTGACCAAGAAAGAAAGAGAAAGAAAATTATTTGGCTTTGTGGCATGCCAAATAATGGATAGAGAATAAAATTTAGAACAGAACTTACAGTGACTATCACTCTCTCTTTGACTAGTGATGAGTGTGATTGTTGCTCAGCATTTTTCATTAGCATTAAGCATTCTTTACAAAGAGCCGATTACTAGCAAAAGTACCATTATCAAACTAGAAACACAGTGAGAATGATTTGTATTCTTTCTGCTAACAGAAGAAATTGCCACTTGTAGATCAGTGTTTAGAAAAATATATTTTACTCACTTCCCAGTTGTCTGGACTCTTGATTTCTTGAGCTGCTATAAGCTATGATAAAAATCCAGGAGAATTACTCTGGATTGCTAGAATTCAAGATTCTTAAGCTTACTATAAGCAATAATTGGGTTTTGGCAGTACCATGGCAGTTATTTCAGTGATGTCCGCTTTTTATTCCAAACCCATAGGTTTTATTTATTATTAGGAGCAACCTCTTCTTTGGCCTTTGTATGAGCACAACAATTACCCTGAATGATATTTTTCATATTATTGTATAAATAAGATCAAATATCATCCAACCCAGTATTTTCTCTCTGGCAATGGAATCAAAGGATATTTGGTGGGATAACTATAGTTTCCAGTAGAGATTAAGGATATACCTCAAAATTTTCCAGCATCCTCCTACCATTAATTATTTATAGGTAGAAGATTCCAAATATATCTAAATATAACCCTCTATTTTTTTTCCAGAAAGGAGAAACTTAGTATTCATGGTAAAAACTGAGGTTGGTAGAGCAAGTGTCAGTCTCAGGGGTAGTCATTTTCTGCTCTTTGTGGTCTACTCTAATCTGATACTTTCCTATTGCAGTGATTTGTCCAAGTGCCAGGAATAGTGACCATCCTGACAATGACTCTATGATTTTCTACGCCAATGACACAGAAATCCACCAGTTTGAAAAATGGTGGAATAAATCCAAGACAGTGCCCTTTTACCTCATAGGGCTCCTCCTGCCACTGCTTAATTTCAAATCTCCTTCATTTTTTTCAAAATTTAATATCCTAGGTAAGCTGAAGCACTGTGTTATAGAACCTCTATGTAGTAGAATACGTGCTGGATTCTGTGGAAATATGATCTGACTAGGGAAATAATTACCTTCCAGGCCTGTTCATCTATGTTTAATTTATTCATTCATATATTACCTTGTTTTTTGGTTTTCTTTATGGAGTTTGGCACAGAGAAAAATGTAGATGACTATTTCAAGTCCAATCCCTTTCTTACGATGAATTGTTGGGATTCCCATTCTTCCCTTACTGAACAATTATTCCTCATTTCCTCTAAGAGTACAACTTAAAAAAAGTAGACTAAGATTCCAGGAAGAGAGATCCAAAGTGGATATTTCCAATTCTAAGGGTTGGAAATATTTGAACTTAATAAGAAAGGTTATGGAATATTTTCCCCTACAGTTTGTATTTAAGAGTATAGCACAGAATTATCACTTGACTTTCGATCTGAGATATCATTCTCTAGTGCAGATTCTTTAGGCTTATTATGCTTTTGCTCTCTTCCTCAGTGCTTTTTCTTTCTTGGAACACCGTTGCCTCCTTAAAGGAACAGACTTCTTTTTGTGAGACCAATTTTTCAGAAATTTCTGAAATCACAGAATAAATTTCAGAAATTGCTGAATCACTAAAGGAATGTTTTATCTTCTTTTATAACACTGAACCTTAAGATGACAAAAGGAACCCCCAGCGAAAGCTCATATCTGGTTAACTAAAGACAAGGATATCATTCATAAAGAATTGATAACCCCAAATAGACCTTAGGATTTCCCCTCCTCCCTATAGATCTGATCTGGTAGGCAGCCTAGAGTACAAAATAAGTGGGTTACTCATCACATCAAGGAGACGACTTTTGGGTTTTCAGAAGACCAAAGGAAGAGGTAAGTGTATTTCTCTGCACCTATGTCTCACAACAGAATTCACTATAAGACAACCACAGACACGCACAGAAAATGAAGAATTGTGATTATATAAGCTTTGGCCTCTTGTTTTCATCCTTTCTGAATCAGCTAACCTCCAAACCCACAGTAGAGCTTATAAAGCTCATTTGTGGTTTCCTGATTTGCTTGCCAACTTTCCTATGGAACAGATTTTTAAAAGTTAGCGTGTAAACTTACAGAAGAATTTGCTCAATTGGGCAGAACAATCACTAGACTTCTAACCAGCTTGATTATCCTCTGCCTCCTTGAGGATATTCTGCTTTCCCCTTTTTTCTTGATACTTTCCCTTTTAAAACTACTTACAGCTTCTTTAGAGAAATTAGCATCTAATTCCTCTAGAAACCTTCCTGGATTCCTTGACTCTACTCCATAATGACTGGACTTAATTCCTTAAATCCTCTAACTTCCAGACTACTAAAAAACTCTGAAATTCTGAGTGCACACTTTATCCTGTGTATAAATACCTGTGAATGGCATCTGTAATCTTTCCATCTAGCAAATAGTACTACCCAATCAAAACCTCATCTGGGTACTAGATTAGATTGCTCATGGATTATTTGGCTTATTATTGCTTTTCTCAAGTAAGTTTATGATCCACATTCACTACTTTTCTTTCTGTCCTTTTACACTAAGTGTTGTGACAGACTTTTCCAACTTACTGACCATTTCTAATACTTCCAATACAAAGAATAAGAGACAGTTTCATGTTGGGTTTTTTCTCTCGTATATAACCTTACAATTTTTAATGGACTGTCTACATGTATCCACCACGAAACTTAGCTCATCAATCAGGCAGTTTTGCATTCAGCAATACATGAGCTACTTTCATCTAGTTCTTCTTAGGCCTACTACATAATGTTTTGCTTTGATTTCTGGTAACTCGCAAAGCTTGTTTCTGTTTTTTAGATTTCACTTGGGTTTTAGTGGGCATAGCCAATTAAGGTAATAATTTATCAAACTTCTCTGAGAATGGAGAAACAAAGCTTGATTGTAAAATAGTCTGTAAAGCATACAAAGATGATAAATGGTTTCTGAATTTTTCCTCACAGGCACAGTGTCCGTTCTCTATTTGATTTTTCTTGTTACCTTGAAGGCTATTCGCTTGGGATTTCATTTGGAGTTTCATTGGTTTATGCCAACAGAATTTTTTGTCGCAGGTGAGCTATTTTGGCCAAATAAAGAATTAATAAATTACAATAATGCAATCTTAACTTAACTCTTGTTACTATAAAACAAGTAATGGTACTTTTTGTGGTAAGCATTTTTATTAATGCTGTTAAGCTAAAAACAGGAGTACAGTTGAAAATACACTGATTTTTTTGCAGTTAGGGATTACCAGGGCCCTTTGTCATTTCTACTTGAGAGTTGAAGTTCATTGAAGTTACAATGCAGCTGAAAAATCAAGAACTCATTCTCTAGACTTCTGAGAAAACATACCTCTAGAATTTCATAGACTTAGAACATAGTGATAAATATATGTGGAGAATATAGCTAATTAACATCATCATTCACCTTGTGGGTTTTTTTTTTTAATATTGCTGGTTTTCAGGCTAATTAAGATAGTGATTATTAAGTGTTCCCTTCCTCCTTTTTTTTTTGTTATAACTTGGCAATATATTAAGTTTCACCTAGTTTTAGGGGATTTTGGACATGATAGAAGCACCATGGAGTAATGAATGGATAATGCTAAATGAGGAGACAAACTGGAAAATGAAATGACTATTGTGCTTGTGTCTTAAAAACTAATAAGGGGAAAGTAATACAAAATTCTGTTGTTGGTTTAGAACAACTGCTTTCTTTCCATTTTTCAACTGTTGATTCTGGCAGTCTAGCATCTCAAGTCTCTATTCAGTATCTGATGATACTCTCTAAAGTCTGTAATTATAGTTGTCTACACTCCTTTTGTTTTTTTTCATTACAACATTCCTGAGTTTTCCAGGTGTGTTAAGTCGGTGATCATTGGAAGTTGTTGTTTATATTACCATGATTACTTATTTTCAGATCATCTGGATGCATCAGCTTTGATTTTTTTTTATTTCTATTAGAAGCCCACAAAGACTAAAAAGTCAGTGTAATTCAGGATAAAGGAAGTACTGGGGCTTGAAAGGCATACTTCTTTCCCAGATTGTATTTAAAATTAGACACTGATGAAAATGGCAACTTTAAACTAGTTCTTCCACTGATTAATAAAAATAGTCTAGAATATTATTTTCTAAAAGTAGATCTATACTGATTTATAATGAGTCTTAGTGATAAAAGTTTATGATAATCATAGGACATTAAGAGATAAATATGAGGGAAAGGGAGAGTATAAATAGTTATTTAGGAGATGGAAAAGAGAACATATTTAAATAGATACCAAGCCATTTATTTCACTTTACTTCATTTCTAAATGACATGAGGGGAGAATCATGAGGACTAAAAGAGGTTTGTATAAATATTTATGGTCCTGAAATTAATTACTTTATTGTGATTGAAGACTTTCTCAAGAATGAAAATGTGTCATAAATCTTTTTCAGTAAAGGCTAATTAAAAATCAGTGAATTTTGGAGGGTGTGAATCCTTATAATCCTGATGAAAAATTCTCATAAACTTGCAGTTCTAATTGTATCTTTATGCATTCTTGTTTCTAAAAATTTATTTTTCAGTTCGGTAGATCCCATCACCATTCCTCCCAGGTAATTGGAAAAATAATGAGAAAAATATCTACTCATGTATTTCACTTTATCTTTTCCTGCCTACTCAAGGACTTTACTTTTGCAATTATCCTTTCTTTATCCTTAATCATGTATGATCAAATTTTTCCTACTGAATTATTTCTACCAGTATACAAACCTATCTCCTAATCTAAAAACAAAAAACTCGTATGACCCTTGTGTTCCCCTCTAGCTTTTGCTTCCTTTTAAAGAAAAACTGTCCAAAAGAGTTGTCTGTGTTCGCTGTCTCCACTTCCTCCATTTTGTCTTGAACTCACTTCTGTTAGGCTTTTGCCCTAATCACTCCACTGGTGGCCAATTACTCCATCTTGCTAAATTCAATGACCAAATCTCATGCCTCTTCTTACTCAACCTATCAGCAACATGGAGCACATTTGGTCACTCCTTCCATCTTAAAACAGTTTTTACTTAACTTCTAAAACCCCATTCTCTCTTGTTTCTTCTATGTAACTGTTCCTTCTCTTACTTCTGACCAGTAAATGATAGAGTCATCTGGGGTTTACTCAGACAACTCTCTACCTTTATTCCCTAAATAATGTCACTTATATATTGTCTATATGGTGACTAGTCCCAATTTTTTATCTCTAGCCCAGATCTTGCCACTGAAATTCATACTCATATATCTCATTGCTCCTTCTACACCTCCACTTGGATGTCCACTGGGTATCTCAAACTTAAATTTACAAAAATCAAATACTTGTTTTCTTCCACATTCACCTCCATCCCATCAACCAGCTTAACCTATTCTTCTCCCAGGCTTCTCTATCTCAGAAAATGATAGTTCCAATTTACCACTTGCTCAGGCCAAACACTTTGGAGTCATACTTGATTGTTCTTTTTTTTTTTTTTTTTTTCCACCTCGTGTATCTGCAAAGCATGGTGGCTGTACTTTCAAAATGAATTGACAGACTACTTCTTACCATTTCCACCAAAAAGCACTATGTCGAGCTCCTAATCTCACCTGGATTATTGTGGTAGCTCCATAACTAATCTCACTGTGTCCACTTTGTCTCCCCATCCATGGTCTGTTCTACACCTAACAGATGGAGTGATGTTTTTAAAACATAACCTTTAAAAGCCTCTAATGGTCCCATCTCATTTGGAATTAAGGCAAGTCTTTATCATAGATTACAGGCCCTGTATGATCTGATTCCTGGCTTCCTCTCTGATTTCATCCCCTATTACTTTCCCATTTATTCAGTCTACTCCAGCCACATTGTCTTCCTTGCTGTTCCAGAAAAAAGCCAAGCACACTCATATCTCAGAATCTTTGCACTTAGTATTTCCTGTGGAGGAAATGTCATTGTCTTTTTCTCAGTTATCTACGTGGTTGGTATTGTTAGAGAGGTCTTCCCTGACTTCCTTCCTTCCTCACCCCTTCTTCTTGTGCCTTATTTTCTTTAGAGCTCTCATCACTACCATATCTCATGTGCAAGTATCCCTCTAAACCTGTTAAATTCCTGCTTCTGACAATGAATTCAAACATTGAGGCATATCTATTATAATCCACTTGGTTCCTGAATTTCAGACATAAAGTAGCACAAGTTAAGACGACAAAGGATTTATCTAAAAATGTTTCTGAATCTATTTGGTTCTTGAATTCAGATAGTGAAAGTTTAGATGGTAAGGAATACCTGTATCTTTTTGTTTGTTTGTTTTAACCTATGTGTCTGTCTCCCTTAACTAGAATGTTAGCATTCTGAGAAAATAAATCTTTGTTTTTGTTTTTTTATACTTTTCTATTACTATTGTATCCCCAAGACCTATAAAACTTCTGGCATATAGTGAGTGCTCAATAAATAATTATTAAATGAATAAATGCTTATATCTCCTCCCTCCTAAATCCCATTAAACCAAGAATATAGAAAGAAATGTAAAAAAACACAAAGAATCTATAGAAGAGACAATGGCAAAGAGACAGCAGCAGATTTTTAGAAGCTAGAAAACTGATACATGGTTGGTAACTGACAGCAAAGCAGAGAAAGCTGAAATATAAGTTTCTGTAGAGAGGAGGTCAGTTTGAACTACACAATCCTTGAAAGCCTCAGCATTTGGAGACATTTGGGTAACTCGGAAAGTAAGGGTAAGGAGAAAGGCTTAAAATGGGAGAATTCCTTGAAAGTTTACATCAGAAATAATTAGATATAAGCCATCCCTTTTCCTCTTCAACCTACTGAGAAATAGAAGAAACTAAATCAGACAGGCTCTGGACTTGGGTTTGCCAAGCACAACAAAAGGGTAGGAATAAGCTCTAGTCTGAAAATGGGTTAAGTGGAAGCATATATGTGGAATGATGAGACCATACGCCCACCCTATGCCCCTCCAATTCTCTTTTCTTTACTGCTTGGCTCCTGGAGTGCTGACAGCATAGGGTAATAGAGGATTCTCCTCAGGAGAAACTGATAAGCCCAAGAGGAAAGACCCAAAGTCTCGGATATTTGGATTCTACCAAAGAAATGGCAGGTACCTTGCTTGTATCCAACCATTTTGATGTCTACTAAATATGCATTTTTTTTAGTACTTCACTTTTAAATATAAACAAACAGACAAAGATCACTTGTGGATATTTGTGGAAAGCCTCTTATATAAAAATAAAACAAGAGAGATTAAAAAGGAACTTAAAGGGAAAAGAATAAGAGGGAACAAAAGCAAAATTCTAGACATTACATCCTCAGAGTGACAAAAGGTAGTGATATATCCATGAAATGATATTTGGATGCAAAGGAAGAAAGGAAAGAAGGGGAGAGTTTTGTCTAGGATGTAATGTAATCGAAATTAGGAATTCAAAGAAAATTTGGAAGATAAAGCTAACTTCCCAAAAAGTAGAGTTGAAATTATGGATGGATGGATGGAAAGATGGACGGATGGATGGATGGTTGGAAAGAAGAAAGAGAAGGAGGGAGGGAGGAAGAGAAGATGGGAAGGAGGTAGGAAAAATAGGAAAGATAAGAAAATTAAAGAATTAATAGAGGTGGTCCAATATTCAGCTGAAAATAGTTCCATAAAGAAGAAAATGAAGGTGAGGAAATTATCAAATTTCCCCAGAACTGAAGAACATATATTTCTAGATATAAGGACCCAAAGTGCCCAGCCATGAATGAGTCCCACACCAAAATATATCATCATAAAATGTCAGAACACCAGGGTAAAAGAAAAGAGCTTTCTGGGGGAAGGACAAATCTGTACAAAAAGTCTGGCATCAGAATAGTATCAGACTTTTTAACAACTCTGAAAACTAGAAGACAATAGAAGTGTCATCGAAGGTCTCAGAATAAGTTACTTTAACCTAAAACTCTTAATCCCACCATACTCTCATTCAAGTGTTAGAGTACAATAAAGAAACTTTCGGAAAGTTAAGTCTCACAAAATTTTACCTTCCATGCACTCTTTCTCAGGAAAAAACTACAAAATGCCTCCACCAAAAAGAAGCAGTAAATCAAGAAATTCCCAGAATAATGGTGAAGGGAAATCCTAGGATACAGCTGTATAGCAGGCCTAGCAAGCAACCAGCCCAGACAACAGCAGGTAGACAGATGGCCCCAGGAGGCATTTCCTCCAAGAAAAAAATTAAATGGAAAAGATTATTTGATATGTTGTATGGATGAAATTTTTTCCATTCTTTTGGAGAGTTTGGGAAGAATTAGTGTTAACTGGAAAATTAGGCAACCAAAAAGGAAAAAGTCAATTATTACCCCCAATAAAGCAGGTCAACAAAAGTATATTTATATAAGAAAGAAAGATGTAATAATATATTCTGTGGCTTAATGATGAATAATACATAATAATCATAAAAAATAAAACATTGAATATTGATTCTGAAAAATCAAAATTATGGTTGTATTGGGATAGGAGATGGGAAACTTAGGGGTGGTAGTGATATAAAAGTTTCTGCAACCAGAAAAAAATAATTTTCTAACCACATACACTTTAAATAGTTTTGGGGGGAGAGTATATCTTAGTCCTGGGTTCAATCCCCAGTACCTCCACTAAAAAATAAATAAACTTAATTACCTACCCTCACTCAAAAAAAAGCTTAAATAGTTTTGTTATTTGCTTTTCATTAAGAGTAAACTACATTTTACCCCTCACTCAGTACTTTATAATGCCTCCAAATATAATGGAATTTCTCTTGTTTTACTTTTTATGTGTATGCCCCACATTTTTTTTGTTTTTGCTTTTGAACTTTTTATTGAAGTAAAATGTGCGTATACAAAAATGCACAACTCATAAGTGTATAGCTTGATTAATTTTCACAAACTGAACACACTAGACACCCAGCACCCAGATCAAAAACAGAAATTATTAGCACTCCAGCAATCCCTCTCATTCTCACTACCAGTCGCTATGCTGTCTCCCTGCAGAGATAACCACTGTTCTAACTTCAAATGCCAGAAGTTAATTTTGTCTGTTTTTTGACTGAATATAAATGGAATATACAGTATGTATTCTTTTGTGTCTGGTTTCTTCAATCACCATTATATTGTGATACTGAGCTGTATTTTTGTGTGTATTCATAGTTTATTCATTCTCATTGGCATTTCATTGTATAACTATACCACAGTTTGTCTTTTACTGTTAAGGGACATTGAAATAGTCTCCAGTTTTTGACTGTTATGTTTAGTGTAGCACTCTTCATTCTCATATGTATCTTTTGGTGAACATATGGCTGCTTTCTCTTGAGTATAAACCTAGGAGTGGAATTGGAATTGCTAGGTCAAAGGGTATGCATGTATTCTGCTTTAGTAGATATTGCCAAACAGCTTTCCAGAATGGTTGTACCAATTTTCTTTCCCACCAGCAGTGTTTGAAAGTTCTAATTGCTCCATGTCTTCACCAACACTTCCGTTTTCCATCTGTTTCACCTAGCTTTCCTGGTGGGTATGTAGTGGTATGTGGTTTTAACTTGCATTTCCAAGATGGCTAATAAAGTTAGCACCTTTTTATATGTGAATTTGCAATTTGAATTTCCTCTTTTGTCAAGTGCCTCTTCAAGTCTTTTGCCCACTTTTATGTCTGTTTTATTCTTACTGATTTATAGGAGTTGTTTATACATTCTATACGTGTCCTTTGTCAGATTAATGTATTCAGTTATTTTCTCCCTCTCTTCTTCCTTCCTTCCTTAATAATAAAATAAGCAGTCTGAGAATGATTGAATGTTTGGGGTTTCTTTAAAACCACTTTTTGAAGGAATCCATCTTCTTTAATTTACTACACATTGATCATGATGTAAATGGGTTCTTTAAAAGGCATATTTTCCACACAAAAACTTGTACGTGAATGTTCATAGCAGCAATATTCATAATAGCCAAAAAGTGGAAACAGTACAAATACCCATCACTGATGAATAGATATATGTGGTATATCCATACAATGGAAAATTATTTGGCAATAGAAAGGAGTAAAGTATTGTGATGGTTGCACAACTCTGTGAATATACTAAAAATTCTTTAATTGTGCACTTTAAATGGGTGAAATATATGTGAATTATATCCTAATAAAGCTGTTAAAAATAATCTTAGGTTTTCAAGAAACTCACTCAAAAAGACAGTTTTTGTTGGTTAATGGGAAAAAGCTGGGTGATTAATTTGACAAGTTAGAAACAACAGTGGTTTCAACTGCCTTAATTAGAAAATAATCAACTAACAAGTTGCTTCAGGAGGCATTGGAGAGGTAATAGATGTTGATTGCTCTAAAAGACAGGGGAGATCAGCTAAATTGAAGAGAGCTTATTGAAAACTAATAAATCTTAGCAAAAAGCAAGATCATTTAAACAGTTTAAAATAGAATGTTGACCACTTCTGGGTCTGAGAGTCCTTTATTCTGAAAATAAATGAATGCCTTTGATTATGTGTCATACATTGTCCAAAAAGACATGGCCAGCTGCCTCTTGGGAGCTTACAGTTGAGCAGTCAGACCACATTGTGAATTAATGATTGTAGTACAAAGATGCAAGAGACATAGTATAGTAGTATAGAGAAATTACATGTAAATTAGGAATCAAGAGAAGGATTCTAAATAGGGAATGGTTTAAGGCCAAAAGGAGTTATTTAAATGAAGAATTGGAGGAAGGGGCTTATACCAGGTCAAGGAGTCAACATGTTTAAGTAACAATTAAGGTCTGCGAATGCATGAACCCATTTAGGAAATTACAGTTTGGATGGCCGAAGTGAAAGAGTACTTGTTGGGGAAGTAATAAGAGATAAGGATAAAGCGGCAAAGGCCAGATCATGAAGAGCATTCTATTCCAAGCTAAAAATAACTCTAGTTGGCTATGAGACTCTCCTTCCCTTTATTTGGGGTTGGATGAACTAAGAGATAGGCTTCTATGTCTTTAGGTCAGTAGGGTAATGGAAGAATAGTCCTATAATTCCCTGCCTAAAAATAGAATTCATAATGTAGCTGCTATAGTCCAGAATAAACAAGCCCCAAAAAGTTAAGCTGAGGTCAGAGGTGCTATAGCATCATTATTCGCTCTCTGAATCAACAGGATATGTAGAAAAGCAATGTTGGTGAAAACACTGACATAACCATGGGATAAAGCCAAAATATTGCTGAGATGATCATTCAGCTGGGAGATGACTGATCCTGTGCTCAGATACCATCTCACTGCCTGCTATCTTAAACCACTTCCAATACCAACTCTGTCAGTTCGAGTTCTCCAGTAAGCAGACATCAAAATGGAGTTAGATGTGCAAGAGATTAATTGATGGAGCACTTATAAAAAGGAGAGTGCGAGCAGGAGTCAGTTGCTACATCAGACCACATTGTAGCTCAGATCTGGAAGGAGAGAAGGAGGGAAGGACAATTGGGTAGGAACAGATTCAGAATGTTGTAGCCAACCCAATGTGAGCTCTGTCAAAGACTGCCTGCAGAGGAGGCCAGGTTTGGGCAAAAGTGATCAGGCCCTAATACCCTGCTTTGCACGGTCATTGGCTAGCGGCTGCCTAGCAAGAGTGTGACTTCTGCTTGATTAAATCTGCAGATCCCAAAGAGGCTGCAGCTGAAGGTTATTCTCATGGCTGAATACTATTTCATTGTATATATTTTACCACATCTTAATTGATTCATTTGTTGATGGACTTAGGTTTTTTCTAAATCTTGGCTATTAACAAATAATGCTGCATTGAACATAGTGCAGATAATCTCTTCAAAATAACTGTTTTCATTTCCTTTGGATATATACCCAGAAGTAGGGTTGCTGGATCATATGGTAGTTTTATTTAAAGATTTTTGAGCAACCATCATACCATTCTCCATAGTGGCTGCACCAATTTACATTCCTACCAACAATGCACGAGTTCCTTTTTCTCCATATCCTGACAAATACTTGTTATATCTTGTCTTTTTGATGATTGCCATTCTAACAGGTGTGAGGCAATATATCATTGTGTTTTTGATTTGCCTTCCCCTGATGATTAATGATGTTGAGCACTTTTACATGTACCTTTTGGCTGCTTGTATGTCTTCTCCGGAAAATAATCTGTACACATACCTCATTTTATTGTGCTTTGATTTGCACTTCCCAGGTATTGTTTTTTCTTTACAGATTGAAGGTTTGTGGCAACCCTGCATTAAAAAAGTCTCTAGGCATCATTTTTCCAACAGCGTTTGTTCACTTCATGTCTCTGTGTCACATTTTGGTAATTCTCACAATTTTCAAACCTTATTGTTACTATATTTGTTATGTTTTTATGTGTGTCTTTAAAGCTGAAGCAGGTCTCTTGTAGGTAGCATCTAGTTGGGTCTTGTTTATTTTATCCATTTAGCCACTCTTTGTCTTTTGATTGGAGAATTTAGTCCATTTACACTTAAAGTAATTACTGATATGTCTGAACTTACTATTGCCTTTTAGTTGATTTCTGGTTGTTTTGTAATCCCTTTGTTGCTTTCTTCCTTTCTTGCTCGCTTCCTTTGTGATTTGATGACTTTGAATCTTACTTGAGAGTTTTTTATTTGTTTCTCTACAAATACTATCTCCAAATAATAAATCATGTGTAAATAATAATTTTATCATCTTCCAAGAAATGGGGCTTCTATTATAATTATTTAAGTATGATGCTAACTGTTGATCTGAAGTGATCATTCTTTTTCTTGTGAAGAAAGTATCCTTCTATTCCCACTTTACTGAGTTTTTTAACAAAAGGGGAAGTTGCCCCCATATTTTATCTTATTGCTGAGATGTAAAAAATTTAAGATTATAGACAGAAAAAGGGAGAATTTTCCTAAGAAAAATACACTTGAATTGCTTCCACAGGTAAAAACTCAGATGAAAGCTAATAGACAATAAACTTGATAGAAAACAAAAGTATATAATTTTTTTACTATCTTACTTCTTGATTGATTTCTTCTAGAGCTAATGCTTGATTCTTAATCTTTCTCACTTCCTTCCCTAAACTATTATAGCAAAAAGTCGATGGACTTTCTTTTCTCATTTCTACTTTTTACACTAAGGAATCCCTTGAGATGGGTTGTTCTCCACTTTGCCACCTATGTTGCCTAGATCCATCACTGTTTTGAGTAAATCATGGTCTTATTCTGCATAAAAGCAATTTTTTCATTTTTATATTAGCAGACCTCAAAAACAGAAATTGGCAGTGCTTTTTAAATGTTATTTTTTAATTCTTATTTCAAAGTAATTTTGTGTTATTGTAGAAAATTTAGAGAATATAGGTAAGTCGACTGTTAGTTTAAAATAAGTCCCATTAGCCAGAGATAACCACTGTTTACACTTTGCGGCTATCTCTACAGTCTTTTTTTTTTTTTACGCACACACACACACTTCTTAAAATAAAAGTAAAATCATACTATACATGCTATTGGAATCATGAACATTTGCCATAGCATAAAGTATTTCTCTAGTACATAATTCTTACATACTGTATACCACTGAGCAACTGTATCATAGTTTAACCATTCCCCTCTATGTAGACAGTTATTTCCAATATTTTTAAGTGGTGCTTTTTAGATTAGCCACTGAAGAATGTTAAATGACCAATTCTCCCTTCCCTGATTACTTTTCTAAAGGTATTTTTGTGGCAAATTCAGGCAATAGAAGAAGAACTTTATTGAGTCAGACAGACCCTAATTTTTTAAAATGAAGTATAGTTGATTTATAGTGTTAATTTCAGGTGTACAATGTAGTGCTTCAATATTTTTACAGATTGTACTCCATTTAAAGTTACTACAAAATAACAGCTATATTTCCCTGTGCTGTATAATATATCCTCAGTGCTTATCTATTTTATACATAGTAGTTTGTATCTCTTAATCCCATACTCCTATCTTGCCCCTCCCTCTTTCCCACTTCCACTGGTAACTACTAGTTTATTCTTTGTGTCTGTGAGTCAGTTTCTGTTTTGCTGTTTTCATTTGTTATCTTTAAGATTCTACATATAAGGGATAACATACACTATTTGTCTTTCTGTTTGACTTATTTCACTAAGCATAGTACTCTCTAGGTCCATCCACATTACTGCAAATGACAGAATTTCATTATTTTCAATGACCAAGTAATATTCCATTATATATATATATGTGTGTGTGTGTGTGTGTATGTCTCTGTGTGTGTGTCTGTGTATATATACCACAACGTCTTTATCCATTCATCTAGTTGATGGACACTTAGGTTGCTTCATATCTTGGCTATTATAAGTAATGCTGCTGTGAACATTGGGATGCATTACTTTTTTTGACTTAATGTTTTCATTTTCTTCAGATACATGCCCAGCAGTAGAATCATATGGTAATTCTATTTTTAGTCTCCCATAATGGCTGCACCAATTTACATCCTCCCCAACAGTGTACTCTGGTTCCCTTTTCTCAACATTCTCACCAACATTAGTTATTTGTTTATTTTTAATGGTAGCTATTTTGTGTGAGATGTGAGGTGGTATCTCACTGTGGTTTTGATTTGCATTTCTCTGATGATTAGTGATGTGGATCATTTTTTCATGTGCCTCTTGGCCATCTGTATATCTAATTTGGAAAAAATGTATATTCAGGTCTGCCCATTTCTTAATCATATGGACCATGAATTTTTATCTTGCTCTGCAACATACTAGTTGTATGACCTCAAACAGGAATAACTGATATAAAGTACTCTTGCAGAGTAGTCATTTCTTGATTCCTTTTCTTTCCCTTTTCAAGTATTTACTCAAGTATAGTGCTAGCCTTGAGGAACTTTGTGAAGACATTTTAATATTCTTATTCCCTAGACAAAACAGAGACAACTGATTTTAGTAAACAACTTTTGACTACTAATATTCATTTTCTAGTTGTCACTTTTAATGTGTTTCTTTCTTCCCCCTCTCTTTTTCTCCTAGAGATAAGATTTCAGTTTCCACAGCTGACTGGAGTGCTTACCCTTGCTTTCTTTATTCATAATTGCATTATCACACTCTTAAAGAACAACAAGAACCAAGAAAACAATGTGAGTAATTACCTGAAGAATAGACTTTTGTTACTAGATCTTAATATTTAAATTTAAACCATTAAAACAGTGATCAGCAAACTTATTCTGTAAAGGTTTAGGTGGTAAATATTGTAGACCTTGCAGGCCATGCAGTTACAACCACCCAGCTCTCCTGTTGTGTACATAAAAGTGACCACAGACAGTATGTAAACAAGTGGATGATGGCTATTTTACAGGAATACCTTATTTACAAAAACAGACAGTGAGCCAGATTTCACCCATGGGCCAGAGTTTGCCAACCCCTGCTGTAGAGCAATTACAAAAGAAAAAAAAAGACGTATAGCTAATAGCCAATAGTGATAATAAAATCTTTAAAAATACCAAAGTGATCTAAAAGAAGACAGGAAAAAGGAAAGAAAGAATAGATGGGACAAACAGAGAATAAATAGGAAGATAATAGATTTAAACCCAATCATATTGATAATTACATTATAAATGGTCTAAGTACTACAATTAAAAGATAGGGATTGTCAGGGAGAGGGTATAGCTCAGTGGTAGAGCATGTGCTTTGCACACGTGAGGTCCTAGTTTCAATCCCTAGAACCGCCATTAAAAAATAAATAAGTAAACCTAATTACCAACCTCCCCCCAAAAAAAACAAAAAATAAAATAGTTGCTTAAATAAAACTATAAATGTTTTTAAATAGGAGAAAAAGAGAAAAGAAAAAAAAGAGTAACCATGGCGGGGGGAGGGTGGCGGGAAATGGGGATTGTCAGTCTGATTAAAAAACAAAACCTAACTATATGCTATCTGGAAGAAACTTACTTTAAATATAAGGATATACCATGCAGACACTAAACGTAAGAAAGGTAGAGTGTTTATTTTAATATCAGACAAAGTAGACTTCAGAACAAGGAGTATAGCCATAGATAAAGAGGGATGTTATATGATGATCTTTAGGGATCAATTCATCAAGAAGACATAATAATCTTAAAAACGTGTGCACCCAATGACAGAGTTTCCAAGAAAATGAAACAGCAGCTGTCAAAACTGCAAGAAGTAGACAAATCTATGATTATAATTAGAGATTTCATCACCCCTCCCTTAACAACTGATAGAAGAAATAGAAAATAAGGATATAGAAGACGTGAAAAACACTGTCAATCTACTTGATCTAATTGGCAGTTATAAAAGTCTTCTCTCAAACAGCAGAATGCACATTCTTTTCAAATGCACAAGAAGCATTTAGCAAGATAGATCATATTCTGATTCATTAAACAAATCACAATAAATTTAAAAGGTCTAAAATCATACCAAGTATGTTTTTTGACCACAGTGAAGTTAGAAATCAATAACAGAAAGAAATTTGGGAAATTGACAAATATGTGGAAACTAAACAAAATACTTCTAAATAATGAGTCAAGGAAGAAATCACAAGAAAAATTGGAAATCACTTTGAGATTACTGAAAGAAGATGCAACATGCTAAAATATATGGGGTGTAGCTAAAACAGTGCTTAAAGGGAAATTTATAGCTGTAAGCACCTACATTAAAAAAGAAGAAACCTCAAATCAGTAATCTAACCTTCTAACTTAAGATACTGGAAAAAGAAGAGCAATTTATAGTCAATTTCTGATGTACAGCACAATACTTCAGTCACACATGAACATACATATATTTGTTTTCATATTTTTCACCATATGTTACTATAGATATTGAATATAGTTCCCTGTGCTATGCAGTATGAACTTGTTGTTTATCTATTTTATATATGTTTGTATCTGCAAATCTCAAACTCCCAACTTATTCCTTCCCATCCCCTTCCCACCCCATTTTCATCTTTATTGTTATCTGGTAACACACACCTGGCATATTACCTGTGAATGGTGTTGCAATTGAGTAAACCTGGATTTTCCAAACTTCCTAACTTGGTAACCTTCTAATTTAATTCTCTTCATGTGTAAAAATAGTATTATTTGGTACCTTCCTTTCAAGGTTTTAATCCTAATTAAATATTATAAAACAGGAGAAGTGTTTAACCTGCTGTGATGTATAGTAGGGGCTAGAAATTTTTAGCTCTTCTACCTCTCTTACCCTTGCTTTCCTGACATTTACAGACTGTGGATCTTTATGTTAACAGGAGAAGATATCCTCCCCTTCAGATTCTTTCTAGTGCCTTTAAACTTGTTTTGAAATGAAACATATTAACTCTTCTCCAAAATTTCTTCCCTTGATAGTAATAAATTAGATTCCCAGAAATACACATAACTGAATCACATCAATTCTTTCTTTCATTCTCTCATCACTACACTGGATTTTAATGTTAAAAGTGGCTTTTTACCAAGGGTTCATGGTAGTACAAGAAAGCCATGTACAGTGTTGCTTCATTGTTTTGTAAGAACTGTAATTGGGATATTCTTTGTTAGATTGTTCAACATCCTTTATATAAAGATTGTGAGACAATTTTCTGTGTTCAAGTCTAAGAAAATTTCTCTTAATGAACTCATTATTTGGCAATAAGGATCATATAACTATTCTTGTTTCTGTTTTTGCCATAACTTTTGGAAAACTTAAAGATTAGGTTTTCTTATTTTCTGTGACTTTTCTTAGGCAAAATGTATTTTCATAGTTTTTTTCTTTCTCTGTATCCCTCACACTTTAGATTTGATTTTTATCCTGGAAATGTTTAGTCTTATTGTGGTTATACTTTTGTCATAAACAGATTTAAGTCTTTTGAAGGAATAGAAAGAAAAATCTTACTTATCCTAAATAAACATTTGGAACTTTACTATGTAGAGGGAAAATTGAAGATATACTTTATGGCCTTTATTTTTAAATCCCTTTCTCTTCACAAATTTCCTGACTCATTGCCACTTGAACTAAGCTGCCTACCACAAGTTTTAGGAAGTTTAAAGATATGTGGAAGGAGGAAGCACTGTTTAAACTACTCTTCATAAATTTTTACAAAGAAATAAAACACTTTAATTCTCAATGTTTCTGATGTTTTAAATTAGTATACTAAATTAATATTAGTTTTACTATTTTTTTCATTGCCTTATACATTTGTAACTGACAGTGAGAGGGTTTTTAATGTTTTGACAAAAATTGTCAAACATCATGGAACAATCTTAACTTTTCCGATCGATTATTATGATTGCACTGCACGGTCACTTTTTTTTTTTAACAACTGATAATCAATTTATTAAAGCATCTGCAGTGGTGACTTCAGCTGCTCAATACTGATGGAAGTAATGCTGCTTAACAGCATCTGAAGGACTGTGCAAGTCAATGAATCGCTTATGGACCCTCAATCCAGAACCAACTTGGAAAATCTTAGAGTCTTAGAAAACCATCACCTCAAGGAGTTTTTCTTGTAGTGACTCTCAGAGTCTTGGTTGGCATCTGAACTGGTCCTTTCACTTTTAGATTCTTTTCCTGTGTGCCCTTCTCCAGGGATTTTATGTTGTGGCTGGTTAGTAATTCTCATTCAGTGAGGTTTCACAGGTGTCTTCCCAGTACCTGCAAGCTTTGGCTGCAGTGCAGCTTCCTGACTGACTTATTACTGAGATAGCAAACAGTGGTGCGGCAGGAGCAGGAACAAGTCATCCCCAGCTGTGCTGTACCTGTGAAGGCATTTTCCTCTAAAAGGTGTCCAGGCACTTTCACAGTCTCATACTTCATGAAAAGAGAGGGCTGTCTATTCTTAACTTTGCTTCTGAAAATTCTTAAGTAGAATTGCTTTTCTGGAAATTCACATCAGTTTATCTGGAGGTGTGCATTCCTCATTGTGAGAAGCTCAGGACTGGATAGAGAGCTGAGAATTTCATGGTCCCCCAAGGACGTAGGAAGAGTCCTGCCTTTCTTCCTAGAACATTCAGTGGGCCTTGAAATCTGTATTTCATATGTAAATACCATAAAATGTGTTCTCATTTCTACTCAGTTTTAGGACTAGCACTTTGTAGAATTAGTATGTGAGATTCAGCTAATAAAATTTGACTCAGCTTTTGTCACTTGCGGAAAATATTTTTTAAGAAGACTTAAAAGTTTAAATGGATGATGTTTTCTTACTGTCTTAATTGAAACTAGTATATGAAGTGTAGCCCAGCTTTCAGAAACTCAGTTATACTTCATGTTAATTGCTTAAAATATTAATAATTAACGATAAGCTAACATTTATGATGCGCCATGTGTCATCAAAATTCTAAACACTTTAAATACTTGTAAATATTTACAGTTTCCTTTTGATTATACTGAATTGGCTTATATATTTGCATAAACTAAGCTAAATAGGTACTATATTCTGAGAAAAACGTTGTCATTTGATTAGTTTAATGATTATACTTTCAAGCAGGTTTCAGTAACTAATTTGACTCATAAGGTTCTTGTTAATATTGTGATACAATTTTTTTTGATGTTTAAGTCAGAAAATGTAAAGATTGTCTGGAACTCTTGATTCTTAATGTTGATATTGTGTTAGTCATTCAGAGATCAGTTTTTAAAAAGTTTGAAAATAGAAAAGAAGATGAAAGAATAGAAAGGACTTCATTCTCTTTTATAAAAAGTGTAATTGGATCTAAAGATGTTTGTGAAGGACAGGGAGGCTCCTATCCTAAACAGATATGGTAATCAAATTTTCCAGGTTTTCCAATTTTCACTTAATTTCATGGATTTTTTTCCCACTAAACATAATTTTTATATGTATAACTAAATGAGATATAATTTCTATTTTTCAGTAAGGCATATCTTCACCAAAAAAAAAAAAAGTAGAGTTGAAGATCATCCAACTCATTCCTTATCATCAGAATATATAGTCTTATAACCAACCTGGATATGTGGACTAACCTCCTGGTGTTTCCTTGTCATGTTTGAATCAGAACCTATACAGTGTTTTTTGTTTGTTTGTTTTGATTTGCCTATCTTTATTTAGTTTTATACCCTGCTTAGTTCTTTAAAAATGATTTGAGATGCCTTATATATTAATTTATTTACTTTTTGCTTCTTATGAATCTGTGTAGTTTGTTTAACTATACATCAGCAGAAGTTTTTATGTAAATGTTTGGGGTAGGTCTGTCATCTTTTTCGTAAATGCACCACTGGATGGTATTTTCACTATCAGCAGTCTGTGGAACAGAGTAGAAATCATATTTGAGAAGCAGAAGGTGCTCCACATCACCTTGTGCCCCACTGTAAACCCAGTCCTCATTGTGAGTTGCCATTCTTCCTGTCATTAGTTCTCTACTGCCAGCCCTGCCAGCCATTGCTTGTCCGTGAGGCAGAGTAAGTTACCTCGTTAGTGTACAGGGTACTTGGCACATTACTAGCTCATATGGTCACTTGTGTCCGTTTTTAAACATTTTTTACTTTGAGCTTCGTTTTCTAAAAGAGTTTTTTTCCACCCGTTTCCATTAAATAGGCTTTTAAGTGGCTATATCTCTAGGCTTAGAATAGTGGTGGCTTTTATTCAAGCCAGAGAATAGCAAAACCCACATGTGTGCATGCTATTCATAGGTGGCATGTTTCCCAGGACCATACTAAACCTCAGCTGCTTTTATATTAAAATACCATTTCTGTTCATTATTTTCTGATGAAAACAGATATGCAACTCTTGACCTAGTTCTTTTGAATGTACATTTGGGCTACTATGAAACAGAATTTTTCTGATTATAGTATTTCTCTAGTATTTTTCTTGCATCTATATGTATGCTTTATTGTATCCTCTGTTACTCACAACTTGTAACCTCTCTTTCATTTTCTTTGCTATTGTTTATTAACTATGACACATATATATTAGAAACTGGTTAGATCTCCATTGCAGTATCTAGGGGCATACAATTTGGAGCCAGAAAGTCTTTGGTTTGAATATTAACTTCCCCAACTATTCACTTTGTAACCATGAGCAAGTCTTGTAACCTTGCTATACTAACTAACATATATAAAATGAAGAAAATTATTGTACTTACATTAAGTGAGATAATATATGTAATGTGCTTTGCACAGAGCCTAGTACCTAGAAGCACTTAATATTTGTAGACAACATGGTTATTTTTATCTACATTTACTAAGTTCCTGCTATGTGGCAGATATTGTCCTGGGTATGAAGGATTTAAAGATGGAGAAGACACAGTCTTTGTCCTCAGGGATCTCATAATCTAGTAGTATGGACCAAATTAGATATAGAAAAATTAAAATATCAACATGATAGGAGGACTACTACCTTTGGCTACGTTTTGGGTGTTGAGGGACATTTTCTCTCCAGTTGAGATCCTCATACCATGAATATAGATTCTTCTATAATAAAAATTAATGACAATTACAATATAGGGTAACAGATGCTATATTTCAGATATGTATACAGTGCTATAAGAACAGGGAAGCAAGAGGGGAAAACTCTCTTATAGGGAAGGCCCTGCATCTTAGCCTTTTTGTCTTCATCAGATTTTCCCCAGAGTTTGCTGAGGTACACATCTTTGCAGGAAGCCTAACCAAAATAATGTGCAATCTCCATAATCCAGGTTCCTGTAGTTTCATAGGCATATCCACTGTCTAATTTAGGGATGGAAATCCCTGGTTTGTTTTCAAGCTGATTGTCAACTTAGACCTGACCTTTGAATTTCTCATAGTTTGTTACTTGCTTTTTAAGTCAATTTATCAACACTAAAGTTTATAACTCTCTACTATTGCTTTAGCCTGTTTAAGAAGAAGTGTTTTCCCCAAAATCAGAAATGTTCCCTAATATCAAATGTCTGTTGTGTGTGTGTGTGTGTGTGTGTGTGGTATCAAACTAAAGCAAAATGTGTATAATTTTTTTCTTGTCTGTTTTCTTAGCTTTCAAAGTAATTTGTGTTTAAAATGAAAAATGAATAGGGTTATTCCCATAATTTAGTTGTGCTGAATTGTTTGGCCATAACTTTAGTGGTGATGGAGACCAGATTTATGAGTTGCGGGATCTGTTCTGTTTGGATCTGACAGCTGGCTGCATTAAATATCTTGGAGCTTTTTCCTTTGCATGGGGATGGGAGGATGGGAGGTTGGGAGGATGGGAACAGCAGTGAAGAAAGCAGTCCACTTTATTTAATGTTCTGCATTTGTTTACTGGTTCCAGTCATAACATTGTGCAGCTGTTTGAACAGCTGCCTTTTGATTTCCTTTTGTTTACTATTTAGGTTTATTAAGCTTGTCTTTAATACCTGCTTACTGTCTGGTCTTTAACTAACTTTCCCTCTTAATTAAATATATTTTAATTTATACCAGTCTCTTTTGGTCTAGGCATGCTTTGATGATTTAACAAGTTAATTTACTAAAAGAAAATTTTTAATTCTGTAGGTCATACAGAAATTGGCTTATTCTTGCTTTCTTGTTGTCCCTTAGCTTTATTATTTTAGTATTTAGTATTTGTTTATTTTTTTACTGTCCTGGAGTACATAGACTAAGCTACCTGTTGGTAGACTTAGGAAGTTAACATAAACGGTGATTGAACATGATTGAAATTCTGACTTAATTTCAAAAGGTGTTAAAAAAAAATGGTCAGACTAGTTGTAAAGTATGTGAATTTTGTTTTAACTGCTTTCCCTGAACAGACTGGATACCTCAGAGGTATTACACAGGCACATACACACATAAAGGTCAAAAAGATATATCTTCTATTTTTTTGGTCAGTCTTACTAGTTAGCCTATTCAGGCATACTTACTAAAAATTTCTTCAACATTGTGGGAATTTTATTATCTTTTTGCAGGTGAGGGACTTGTCCATTGCTTATATGCTGGTGACATTAACTTATCTCTATATTGGAATCTTGGTTTTTGCTTCATTTCCTTCGCCACCATTATCCAAAGATTGTATAGAGCAGGTAAGGCACTGAGTACCCTCTCTTTGTGATTGTTTATACTTTCATATCTGCAGAGCAAGCAAATACGATACAGTAGCAAAATATAATACCAGACCGGCCTGGATTTGAATACCATCCCTACTGTTTACTGTACATGTGAGAATTTAGGTACCTTCCTTCTCCCCTCTGCACTTCAGTTTCCTCTTCCATTAAATAGTATAATACATACTCCATAGATGTTTAGATGGACTTCCTGAGAAAACCTACTGCATTCTGGCACCTTGAGGTACTCAAATAAATGATTCCTATTATATGCATAGTATTTTTGTATGTGTGGAGAACTTTTATTAGTTGTAGTCTTGAATTTATAAACCCTCCACAGAGAATATAGTCAATTCTCTTATTTGGATCTGGAAGTGTCCTGAATAAACTGGTGTCTTAGTTCATCAGTCCCTAATAATAAGTCTGACACTCATTTTGGTACAGTGTGGCAGGCAGCAAAACAAAGAAAGACTATTTGTTTAAAAGACAGAGGGAGAGACAGGAAGAATAAAAGAAACATTCTTTTACTAAAAGATTGCCATAAATAACATTTTGTTTGATTTGCCCTGTCATAAACTTAGGAATAGTGTAGTCTCTAGTTTAATGTAACTGAAGAATTTCTTCCCAAAACATAACATTCACAGGTGATTTTCTTTCTAGTCAGAAGAAATTTCTCTAATAAAGTGTAGTAGAGTCTATAATGTGATTTATTACAGATGAGTTATAAAGACTATTTCAGCGTAATAGCATTAATAACATTCTCATCTTTAGAAGAGAAATAGGTTTGAGTTACTGCTATTATGATAGCTTGAAATGTTCTCTTGATTTCCTTGGTTCCAGAAGTTCTTTGGCAGCTAAATGTTTGCTGAAAATTCCCCTGATGTGAACAATCTCATAGAAAGCCCACTCCCTTGGGAATAAGAATATCTGTGGTATTTGTATTTGAAAGGAAAAAAATCTGAGTTGAATAGTTGTTTTTTTTTTAGATGCCAAATGAAAATGGAAAAAAGAGTCATGAAAGGAAATAGAAATAAATCATTTTCTATTTATTAATAGGCTGTACATAATAATGATACTAGGTGATAAGATATAATCTCACCTTGTTCTGTAATCTTTTCTTTGAAAGTGCTGCAGTTCTTAAGAGGAGGAAAAGCAAGAGAACTATTGAAGGTGAAATAGCATTGAATTAGCTATTTAAATATATTAAAACAAATTTATTCTTGAACCTTATAGAGCAGGTGGTGAAGGACAAGTTTCTCTTTATTGTCATTTCAGTGTCAAATCAATTGCAGACTGATACTTTTGTAAAATAGAATAAAAATACAGCAATGTCAGATTTCTGTAAGTTTCCAAACACGTTCAATTTCTGTACTTATTGAAGAGTAATTCTTAACAGTTTGTGGACAGTCCACAGACCACAATTTGAGTGGCACCTGTGTTCAAAATAAGCAAAAAAATCCATTTTATAAATTTGTAGATACTGAATTTGATTTGTAACATCACTTTATTGTCTTTCTTGGATTAGAACTTTTTAGACAACTTCCCTAGCAGTGACATCCTGTCCTTCATTGCAAGGATATTCCTGCTGTTCCAGATGATGACTGTATACCCACTCCTAGGCTACTTGGCTCGTGTTCAGCTATTGGGCCATATCTTCGGTGACGTTTATCCTAGGTAAGGGCTCTTCTCTTGACCAGCAAGATGTGCCAAGCAACAAATGACTGGGCAAACAGGTCAGTTTAAAATGTGACTGATCCTTTTGCTATAAAAATTTGCCTAATGAAAATGGTTACTAAGGATAGATTGCTGGTGCTCTTTTCTCAGAAGAGCTTTAAAAATAGAAGCCACTCCCTGTCCAGAATGATTTAAAGTTAATTCCTTCCTGTGTAGTTATGTTGGCTCTGATACCAGTTATATTTATCTTATGATTTAGTTGCTATTAATCTTCTCTTTACCAAGAAGTTAATACTATATATAGTACCTGTGCTGGCTAATAAGAAGCAGCTCTTCTATTTTAATTATTGGTTATTAATATTTATTTGTATATTAACATTCATGCAGTTTTACATAAAAGATAATTGTTTAGGATTGAAGGTGAGATACATAACAAGTTTAAAATTCTTATTTTCTTCTATACCTATTGCTGTAATTTTTGAACTCTGGTTGGTGATGGAGGAGTTGTGAGTCTTTTTGAAAATCTATTCAAAGCTAGCCACCTTCATCCAAGAGAAGTTTCCATATATGGCTTCAGGGTTTCCCTGAAACTTCCTTGTGGACACCTGGTTAACTCCTACTCTTACACTGAATTTATTATAGATTCATTCTAGTTAAAAGTACCTAGTCCTTGTCACTTATTTTATTAGGAATAAATGATTTTAAGTAAATAAAACTTTTGGATAAAATCTGAAAAAAATTACATTTACAGTAACCAGCTAAACAAGTGGTCTTAACCAGTTTGTTTGAAGTGAACTTAGAATCTTTCCCCTTATTAAATAAATGGTTGTAAATATGTAGGTTTAAAAACAAAAACTTTTAAAAGCAAAAATCAGGAGTTACCAGGTCCCTAGCATTGACAACAGCAGCAGCTACAATTCTCACATTGGATTTCAGTAAAAATAAGATTCTTGTGTTTATACCCCATGCTGTATTTACATTCACCAAAATAAAGTATATACAGTGAAGGCAGAGATGTAAAAAATTCTAGGTAAATGCATTATTCCTGTTTTCTACCACTTTTTTGCATAGTGTTGGCTATTCGAATGCTTTTTCTTCTTATAAAATGTCTGGAATTTCTCTTTGTGTTCACATTACGTTTCTTACCCTACTACCAAGAACATTATCATTTATCCTACAGTTACAAGTACTATACAGACTGCATACTTTGGAGCATACTTTTTGGTTTCAGGACCCCTTTATACTTTTAAAGTTTATTGAGGACCCCCAGGAACTTTAGTTCATGTGGGTTATATCCATCAATATTTAACATATGAAGAATGAATACTGAGAATTCTAGAAATATTTATTAATTTCTTTAAAAAGCAGTAAAACCATTACTTGTTAACATAAATAACACATTTATGAAAAATAACTGTTTCCAAAAAACTTTTTTACATTTACATTTCAAAACTCTTCAATGTCTAATTTACTAGTAGATAATTGGATTCCGCTGTCTTCTGCATTCATTCTGTTGTAATATGTTGTTTTCATTTAAATATATGAAAAAAATCTACCCTTCGATAGACACATAGTTGGAACAAGAAGGAGTACTATTAATAGCCTTTTCAGATAATTGTGGATATTCTTCTTTGATATTATGCCAAACCTTGACAAGTGACAGTTTGTTCAAAGTTAGTTGAATCCAAAACTAAGTTACATTAAAACCCACCGGCCTGCCTTACACTTTGGCTCTTTTACCTCTGCATGATTTTGTAACATCAGGTTTAGTCATTTGGAAAATACTGGTTCACTGAGTTCTATATATCTTCCAATGTTCACACACTTCATTATATAAAGTCAAACCCACATTCATTAATATCACAACCAATTTCAATATAAAAGTCATTAAATATTAGAAAACTGTCCAGCTCTCATGGTAGGAAATACAAGCTCTCCAAAATTCTAATTTTACTTGAAAGCTCAAATTTTATCATTGGCAACACATACTACCAGTTGTTTTCCTTGAAGTGATAAGATCATATCATTCATTTGCAAGGAAATGTCTGTCAAATACCCAAGTCTGAAGAACCGTAGTTTGTTTGCCTTTCAAGTAAAAATAGTCTTTGGAAACAACAGCCCAGCTGCACCCCAGCTCAGTTGCACAAGTACTTTTCCTCCAGACAACCACTGTACTTCAGTATGCAGCATATATACTTCACTGTGTACTTCCTGTTTGATCATACAGAATATTAAAAAGATGCATATTCAAAGTATGAGATTTACTCCTTAATCAAGGACAATTTTTAATAAAACTCTTTTTTTATTTTTCTAAGAGTGTTTGACAGTAAAGAATACAGTAGAGAATGCAAATAGGTGCACCTGCCCCTATCCATGCCAAGAGGCAGCGGTTTACCCACCATTGCTTTTGCAAAGCAAGTAATGTTTTGTCTGACTAGAAAATAATTCTTACCTCAGGGCTTCCTGAAAGGGTGTTGGGAACTTCCCCAGGTTTTGTGGTTATACTTTGAGAACCACTGCTTTGGAAAATGCACAAAGTTGTTTCCTTTTACAATACAGAAATAACAAAGGCCCAGCCAATGTCTGAGAGCTCTGAAGCAATTTTAAGGTTGGAGTTTCTGGATAAATAGTAAGATCTGGAAGCCTGAATATCTTTGTAATTCATCGAGATATATTACTAACCACTTATTTGTGTAAAGAATTTTCCTTATTTTTAATTCTTCCTGTAATCTTTATCTGGGATTAATTAACTTCTGATAACTTGGGCTCAAAAGGTTGCTTTGATGTAAAGATTTGGCTTTTAAGAATCATTTTTTGGGAAATGGAATTATTTCTTGAGCATCACATTCCATCTCCATTAAGTTTATTTGCGTCCAAAATTGATTCCCAAACTTTGAATTGTTAACATCTAGTTCAAGTATTTAGTAGATAGTCTATTCATGGTAAACACCAAATAGCTTTAAATAATTGAATTGGAAAAATAAAAACCTGCCCATTTTACCTTTTCTTTAACATAATTTATTATTCTAATTGTAAAAGTAAAACAAACACTTCACAAAGAAATATTGTAAAACATATAAAATTTGTTAAATATAGAAAAGAAGAAAAATTACTCCAAATCCCAAACTGTAACACAATCACTGCCTTCTCAGTATATTTCCTTTTGATATTTTTTCAAATGTTTTCAGATTTCCTTATGTAGTAAAAAATCTGGCTTGCTTTTCCCCAAGTTGCCTAGATGGATTTTACCATCCAGGTAACAGTTATTATTTATTTTTAATAATTTTTTCATATATTCCATTAAGTAAATTATTACCCTGCTGTATATAGGATGCTTCTGTCTTTTCACAAGTATCTGTTCATAACTTTTTCTTCTAATTATTTTCTTAAGATAGTCCATCCAAAAAGAATTATGGATCAAAGAATGTGAACCCTGATACACACTACCAGTTTGCTCTTACAAAACTTAACCTATTTATATAATTGCACAAAAGGGCCAGTATCACTGTCCCATCACCAGTGTTGAGTACTATCGTTGCTTTCTATTTATGCTGTAATTTTATTGTCAAGTTTAAGACATTCTTATTTTAAAGATGATAATAATGAATTTTATTCTCATATTAATTGTTATAATCTGCCTGTTTTTACACTTTTTCTTTCCTCCAAACTCTCTTCTCAACTTTTAGCATTTTCCACGTGCTGATTCTTAATCTAGTTATTGTGGGGGCTGGAGTGATCATGTCCTGTTTCTACCCAAACATAGGAGGAATCATAAGGTACTGCCTGTAAGAGAACTTTGCCGCTTCATGTATTGGTCTTGATTTTTATGCTTTTCCTGTTGTTGTTGTTGTTGTTGTTGTTGTTGTTGTTGTTGTTGTTGTTTTGATTTAATTATATGAAATTCCTGTATTTAAAACAGCTAACACTCAAATATAGTTCCCTGGTATCACTTAAGATGTTTATTATCTTCCATTTCTGCTTATTCCTGACTCCAGAAGCCCTGTTAACCCTTAGCCTTAGGCACCTTTCCCTTTCTCTTATTCTTTTTCTCATAATTTTCTACTGTATTCCTGTTTATCCAAAATAAAGTTGTTTGGTTTTTTTTTTCTTTTTTTTTTAGTGGAGGTCCTAGGGATTGAACCCAGGACCTTGTCCATGCTAAGCATGCACTCTATCACTGAACTATACCTGCCCCAGAAATAAAGTTATTTTTAATATATAACTTCTTGGGGTACCTGGGAGTTCTCTTATATGTCAAGACTACATCCTAACTTTTTTAATCCATTTCTACTCAAGAACATATTTCAGTGTCAATTGTAGTGAGAAAGTAAGAGTTTAGATCCCAGATGGCTCTTTCCTTAATATCCTTTCTCTAAATACACTGTGATAGGTTGAGAAGATTGAGGATAAAATTGTGACCTCAGATTCTCATGGAAGACTGAGATTTAGAATGATCTGCTTTCTCTTCCTTAACCTGTAGAAAGCAGGGCTGAGTTACTTTCCTGAAGACCCTTACCTAAGAAAGGAGCAAGAAATAAAAGGGGAGACTCTCAGCCTGATGCTTATTGAATATAGTGGATTTACAAGTTCCTATTAAGCTGTTTGTGCAGGTTCCTCAGTCAGTTATGTGTTTAGGTATTTTTATTATCCTTGATAATTATGCTGAATGCCAAGGAGGCACTCATCTGTTCTCAGTCTTAAGCAGATGTTAGCAGTCCTTCAGAAACTCAAGATGTATAATTAAGTTTATAAAAGATCAAAGGTAGGAAGCCTGTCTCCAGATGTTTCTGAGGAAGTAGCCATGATCACTGAGATACAGAGAACTATGGAGATTTGAGAGATGAATAAAAACTCCTTGTCAAGCAGATGCTATAAAGATGAACAGGAAATAATATTTCATATTAACTTAGCAAGTAAAATAAGTTTTAAATTCAAATGCTTTATGTCAACAACAACTGAATCAAAAATAATTGTGTTGCAATATCAGACTGAGAAAGGTTTAAATTGTACTGTATTTACCACAATTGTAAATCAGAAGAATGAAAGATGAATATTAACTCAAAACTTTTATTTTGCAGATATTCAGGAGCAGCTTGTGGCCTGGCCTTTGTATTTATATATCCATCTCTCATCTATATAATTTCCCTCTACCAAGAAGAGCGTCTAACATGGCCTAAGTTAATCTTTCACGTTTTTATCATCATTTTAGGCCTGGCTAACCTGATTATTCAGTTTTTTATGTGAAATACTCAACTGTCGTCTCAAGAGCTTTCATGGTATTTTGAACTTTGACAACAGTTCCACATAAATTCACTTGTAAATGCTGTTGTTGCTGTAATTCTAAATGTTTCCTAAGGTAGTTTAAAAACAAGGGAAATAGTGGCCCATTAATAGGTAATTATTATTAGAGTGGGGAAAGGGTAGGAAGAGTGATCTTAATCTCTTTACTTTTTTCATATTCACTGATCTCTTCATTTTACTGTCTTTTCTGAGTAGAAATACGTGCCCCTAGGGAAAAATCATGCTGGGTTTTGCTTTTAGAGATGTGAGGTAGGTGGGTCTATTTTGGCTACAATAAGGATTCTCAGGGTGTCACAGCAACTGTATTGCCAGATCCCATTTGTGTTCTATGTTTCAATGATTCACTTTCATTTTATTACTTATTAGAGCATTTCTGCTGCTTGCCCAAACCTTTACTGTTTGGAACAGTAAACCAAATACCTCATTTTAAAACAGAAGTATCCATGACATCAGTGTTAGTGAAGTGAATTCTTACGTGAGTCCTTAATCTCTATTTTTAAAAGAGAGAAGAAAAAGCAATGTCAGTATAGGCCCCATGGTCATGAAATTTATACAAAATAAAGGAACTAGGAGAGTCTGTTGCTATCTGGCTCCTCTTTTGTTTCTAATCCAGTACCAGTTCCCCCAGCCAGATTTTGCATAGGAACAATTATGATTGTCCCCCTAGACCCACGGGGCTCTTTTGCTTCTTGGATCCCTGAGGATTGCATAGGATATGATAACAGGCCAATGGAGAAGAGTGTAGGAAGCATGGCAGAGAGGGATGTTTGAGGCCCTACAGGTAATGGAGAGGGGCCAGAAAGAGTGAAGCCTCCTTTACAGTGTCTTCTTTGGGGGGTGACAGTGATTTCTTTAACACAAGAAAGGATTAACTCTGTCTGAAGTATGATGTCCAGAAGGACACCCCTCTTAGCTTACTGCTATAACTGGCAGGGTAGAGGATTAAATCTCCATTAAAAAAACTACTTGAGTCTGAGAAGAGGATTAGGGAATCAGAATTTTTGGAATTAAGACTCTCCTCTTTTTCTTTCAAACCAAAAGCCACACCAAAATCCAAATCCATGTCTTCCATGTAATACAGCTTCCATGCTCAGCTGGAAAAGTTAGATTTCTCTAATTTTCTGCTAATGTTAAACAGTGTCTTGTGTTAATACACATCCCAAGATAGTGTGTATATTTGCGTTATTTCCTTCCTTTGAGAAAGATAGGTGAAATGGTTTTCAAACCTAGTAAAGTGCCACAGATTCAGGACCAGCAGATATTTCTTTTAGCAGAGCTTTCTGTCTAGTCCATAAACCCATACCTATTTTTGATGAACTCTATTACCTAAAGCTCTTTTTTTTTAAATCTCACTAGGAAGATTCTCAAGCGTACACAAAAATAGAGAAAATAATATAATAAACCCCCCATATTCATCCCCTAGATTTAGTAATTATGAGACTTTGCCACATTGCTCACCTATCCCCCTTTTTTTCTTTTCCACTGAAATATTTTGAAGTCAGTCTTGGACATTATGTCATTTCATCTGTACAAATCTTAATATGTACTAATAGCCTCTTGAACTTAGTTATGTTTATTGAGAGAGACAGTCTTGGAAGTTCTTTGTTGTTGTTAGCAGAAGTGGCTGGTTAATTATAAAATTCTGCATTTGGTGTCCAGATTCCTGGGTTAACCTCTCAGAACAGGAGTATAAGCATGGAGAAGGTGTGTCTCTGTGCTTGGGGGCCTCTGAATCTTTATGACTTGAGAGTTTTGTTCAGTTAGAGATACAGGAATCGAAAGCTAGACCTTGAGAGATGGTATAGGCTTAATCCCTGTTTATCCCTAGTTGCCTCCCGTGTCTTTAAAAGCTTCAGAGACAGAATTTTCATTGCCTTTTTTCAATGATATACTTGAATATTTTAACACATGGAAAAATGATTTCATATATTTTTGCCCGTTTAATGATCAAAGTGAGTATGACAATGAATGTATTATTTATTAAACTAAAAAGCAACATGGATAATTGCTTTTTGTTTTCTTTAAAAGACTTGATAATTCAGAACTTCTAGAATCCTCTGTTAGACTTATGATGACTTTGCCTTCTTAGGTTTCTTCTCACAGAACTAACTCCTTTGGCCTGTTATTTTGCTTGGTTGGAAAACTCTGAATGTGTGTTTCCTGGCTCACACGTTAGAATGATGAGATAAGAATTCATTCCGATCACATTACAGTTAACTTTATACTTTCTCTACTGTCATCTCTTTGAATTTTCTAATTAAATTTCTTTTACTTTTTGCTCTGACATGGTTAATCTTAGTTTCTTTGAATTTAGTTTATTTAATGCACAACTGAGGATGTGACAAAATTTAAAATGGTTTGTTTAAAGAGCTCTTCCTTGGAAAGGCTCTGGATGAATATGTGGTATGATAACACTAAGCCAGAAAGGCAAAGAAATATGCTTTGACATTCAACACCTGTGAATGATCATCCAAAATCAGTTTCATCATCACACCCAGAAAATGTATTTGAGTAAACAATAAATTTATCCACAAAAAGGGACTGTATTAAAGGGAAATTTTCATTTTATTTACATTGAATATATTTTGCAAATACAATACAGCTACTAAATGGAGAGGTCGAAGAGTTTTTGTTTCTACTTGGAGTTCATTAGGATAATTTTTTATCTGTATTTTGACTTTTTCATTTCCATAAATAGTTGAATAAACTACTGTTAGGGAGGAGGAAGTTTCCTCCCAATCCCTCTTGAGTTCTTTTGGCTGGTCTAATAATTAAATTGACCCAAGACAGATTAACAGGAGGAAAAACAAATTTCATTCACACACATGGAATTCTCATAGAAATGAGACCCCCGAAGTGGCCAAAGCAGGCTGTTTATATATCACTTTTAGACAAAGAAACATTTGTGAAGATTTAACTTGTGCTTGGGTAGCAAACTAATGAAGAAGTTAAAAAGTTTGTTTATATGGCTTTTTAAGCCTTGGATTCTCTAACTCTGGTGATAAGGATGCTTTCTATCTTCCTGGTATTGGGAGGATACCTTCACCTGGGAGATATATTTCTTGCTTTTAGGGGAAAGAGGGGAATCAGGGTGTTTTTTATACAGTTTTTTCCCACCAGCTATTTCTCCAGTAACTTTAATTCAGAATAATCAATATGCCACTATGGCATATCTTGGGGTAGCCTGCCCTGAGCCCCAACGCTGCAATGTTCAGTGCTTTGGAGGAGGCAAATATATATAAGATAACATTCATATCCTAAAGAAATTTTTAGTCTGGTAAAGGAACTATGCCTGTAGTTACTATAATCCAGGAGCCTACTAGACAAGGAGAAACAGATCCCTGCCAGTTGGGATCCTCAGGGAAGGCAGGGGAAGGAAGCTGAGTGGTAAAAATGCAAGGATTCTTTTTCAGTCTTCTAATAACTGTCCAAAATTTTAGATATTTGATACATTCATCATCAAGTGGGATCTGGTAAAGTGTAACTGCTTTTATTTTGGCAAATTGCCCTCTATGTTAAGTTTTATGAGACATACTTAACTGCTTCTGTGTACTGTTTATTCTCTTTGCATTTTTAACATTGCATTGTTCACTTCTGTGACTCTTGAACAATAAAGTACAATTGACCAAGAGGGGAAATAATGAGAAGCACGTTGGGCAGTACGAACAGGAAGGTTCTGTAACATTTTCTCTCCAAAACCTTGACTCATTTAAATGCCAGTATTCAAAATGTCAAATGTTTGAGCTCATTGATCAGAGTCAGAAGATACTGATGCTGCTTGTCTTCTCTACAAAGCACTGACCTATTGCTTTTTAGAATCGGTGGTGGTGGTGGTTTGTTTTCTCATCCCAGTTTGAAGGTCCAAAACAAAATCCAAATCCAGCTGACACCTAAACAATAGAATTCTACATGAGCTTGTTGTCCAAAACGAAATGCGCACAAGACGGCCTGGCTGGCCCCAGTTTCACAGTCGACTGCCGGCTTCGCTTCAGATTATGTAAACACGTATTGCAAAACAGCCCTGATGGGAACCTCATAACCTAAACAGTATTCTCTGAAATGTAATTTGTTGACTTTTTATATAGAAGAAGAAATTAAATCAAAATTATTTTTAGGGAAAACAACTCTGGGATTTTGTTTAATTGAATTCTGCCAGGAAGTGCTGTTGCCTAGTAGCACTGACCCCGCAGCAGAAAGAAGCTGGAGTCTGTCTTTTACAGGGTCAGACTGCTCAAGGGACTTTGCCTGTATCACATCAAGTCACTCAAGTGACGGATGCATGTCTCAGGGCAAGCCACAAGGAGTCCTCCCTCGTGTTCTGATCCTGGAAAAGCTATATGCTACTTTGTGTTTACCGAAACCTAAAATGATTGTCCCCTTTTGGACAATAAACTGTTGTGACTTCTACTCCTACAAGCATTTAGGAATGAATGTGGCACTTCAGAAAAGTGTAGCCCAGTTTCTGGCAAAGAGCTTAGTATCATAATCTTCCAGAGCCATTAAGGCAATACAGAGCTCTAATTTTCTGCCTTAAGTAAATTTCCTTTTTTTTCCCAATGTCATTTTTCTGTATTTTTCAACTCCTCTGCAAAGATAAAATAAGGCTGTGTCTTTTTAAAAGATTAAAATTTTCTCCATTCTCCTTACTCATCTTGGGCCATAAAGTACAGGACTGGAATGGGGATTAGAAAGAGCACACACTATAGATTTTTCCTCCTTTGGCTCTCTCTTAACCCCAAGTAATCCAGTTGTGTTTGGCCATAACAGGCACTTAATATACACTTGTTTAATCAATCAGTTAATTAATGGGGCAGGAGTCCCCTTTAATGGAAAACAATAATTGCTATTTAATTGCTATTTTTTAAGAGTTTTTTGTTTCTACTTGGAGTCCCATACCAAAAAAAAAAAAAAAATCAAAATTGGGTTAGTCAAGTTCAGAACTAGTCCCTCAGTCAATATTTAAGTACTAGCTGGATGCTGGACCCTGTGCTAAGCACAGAGCACCCAGTGGGGAACAAGCTGGATGTGGCCCTGACAGTGTCCTTTGCCCACCTTCCTGAGCTCTGGGAGCTGGTCGTTTTCTCCCTTTCCTGCTGCCCTGTCTCCTGTGAATGCTCTGATGTAGCCAAATCATGCATGTGTTTTGAAGAGATGAATATAGAATAGTGGTGCAATAAATGAAACTTTGTAAAGTGAAGCATGTTTTTCAAGATAAAACTTTAATTATAATCACATGAAGTTGTGTAGACATGTGGACAAAAACTGGAAGGCATCACCGAAGAATGAACGTGGGTGACCTGTTGAAGTGATGAGATTCTAGGTGAGTCATATATGTTATTAAATTTATTACTTACATGACAAACTTTCTAAAAGAATATCTGTTATAAATCGTGAAAAAGAAGGCGTGTAGAAATATATCTACACTCAACCCATGAAGTAAAGGACCAACTTACAAAGAACCTATGGAATGGGGGAGAGAGATCATTGGTTACATGGGCAGATCCAGGTTTTGTGGGGCCTAAAGCGTATATGATTTGGAGTTCCCTCCTGAGGAAAAACCTACAGAATTAGGAAGGAGCCCATATAAATGAGGAGCCCTTGCTTTAGCTTTTTTTAGCTTTAAGGTAAATCATCCACAAACCACAATGGAGACAGTATATAAAAGACTGAAGGAGATATGAAAAAAGTTTCAGCACTCTGATATGTCCAGCTTTGAATGCGTCTGCTACCAGATTTGAGCTCTTCTAGAAGAGTCTAATTGTATTTAGCAAAAAATAGCATGAGTTTGTATTCAGTAATGGTTAATTTGGAATCACAGTAGGACATTTTTCTTTTTTAGACTAGAGAGTTTTTATTTGGGAAGGCGTTTTGCAAGGTGGTTTTTTGGGGATTTTTTTTAACTTCACAGAAATAATAAAAGAAGTCGAAGATACTGTTTAATTGTCAAATAGCTATTTGATGAATATTATTAGGAACATTTAAAGAGCTGTTGATGCAGACAACAAGCTACCAAGTGCAACATTAGAGTAAGGCAACACTTAATTATTTAGACTTCACCTTGTTCCAGAAAGGACCTATTTCTACTACAATAAAGTAAAATCAGCTTTGAAGGATTAATTTGAAGATCTTTCAGAGAGTAAATTAGAAATTTGCGACACTTCTTAAGGAGAGGAAACTAAAATTGACTCAAATAATTACTCCTTGGTAATATATATATATATATTTTGTAGTTCATATTATAGTTCTTTATTGTAGGTGGATAAAGCCTAATTCAATGCAGTAAACGTACTGATTGTCCTAGATGTGGAAATGCAAGTGTAGAGTCATCCACAGTGCTGCCAGAATTGTCTTTATGTAATATGACACTGATTATGTCCCTCTGTTAAATCCTTCAATGCCCCAGTAGAAAAATGGGCAAGGGACTTTGTAACAGTCAGCTCTCAGAGAAACAACTGCAAATAAACATGAAGAGAAAAAAAGTTCAAGGTCAAAATACTGATTTGTGTTAATGGATAAACCTCAAAAACATTATGAAAGTGAAAGAAGCTAAAATGCAAAAGGCAACATATTGTATGGTTCCATTTATATGAAATATCTAGAAAAGGCAAATTTATAGGAGTAGAAAGCAAAATAGTAGTTGCCTAAGACTGGAGGAGGGAGCAAGGGTTAGCTGTAAATGGATATGGGGGAAGATTTTCTAGGGTGATATAGAAGTGTTCTATAAGTGAACTATGTATGGTAACAGTTGCACAACTATATAATTACTAAAATCACTGAATTGTACACTTACATTGATTGAATTACATGATGTGTAAATTATCCCTTGAAGCAGTTACAGGGGAAAAAAAAGTTCAACCTCAGTAGTAGAAAAGTAATTTAAAATGCTTTCTACTTGTCAGATACTAAAATAATAATAATTATTATTATACCCTGACAAAGGTGTGGGAATGAACACTCAAATGCACAAGTGGTAGGTGTAAAAGTGGGTGCAGACTTTCTGAAGGTAATTTGGAATATGCATCAGAGCCTCAAAATGCTTGCATACTTTGACTCCCTTCCAGAGGTAGATCCTAATGAAGTAATTGGACAAGTGTGGATATATATACACATAGAGAGATATTCATCTCTTTACTATTTGTAATGGAAAAATTAGAAACAACCTAAATATCCAACAGTAGGAGATAAGTTAGGGAATATCTAATTGAATACTATGTGGCTATTTAAAATGATGATGCAGATGCATATATGTAATAAATGTCAAAAAGATGTTTGTAAGTGAAAAGAGATTATAATTAAATATGAATAGAATCTAAAACATTTGTGTATATGTATATTATACACATATATAGCTGGAAGTTTATATAACAAATAATGAACATTAGGTATTTCTGGATACTAGGACTATTGAGTGTTTTTTATTTTGTTTATCTGTATTTTCTGAAGTTTTAAAGTGTATCATGTTTTATGAAAAAAAAAGCATTGAAAGTTTTTTTTCTTAAACAAATATCTTTCACTGACTTCTCATGACTAACTCTAAGGACCCCTTTTGATATTAGTAAAATCTTCTGGACCCTCATATAATAGCAATTATATATTTAGTGTTTATTGATTGATAAAAATAATGATGAAAAGCTACTGTTAACTCTATACCACTTATACATAGCTTTGAATATATAATTAAAGTGTCTACAAACATTTACACACACACACACACACACACACACACACACACACACACACACACACACACACACACACACACACACACACACACACACACACACACACACACACACACACACACACACACACACACACACACACACACACACACACACACACACACACACCTTCCAGGTGTATTCAGTCTACATTACAAACACTGAAACAGCTCTGTGGTCTGGAGGTTGGGAAGGACCAACCTAAAGCATAAAGTAGAAACGCTTTCCCTTGGTGTCCAAGGCCCTTTTTATTATGATCTTAATACATTTCCAACTTCACTCCAGCTCATACAAAACTACTAATTCTCTCACTGGCCATGCTGTTATTCCATCTACCTTTGTACATGCTATGTCCTGGGACTGGGATGTCCTTTTTCTTTTGTACACTTGACAAATTTTTATCTTTCAGGACAGTACCTGGAAATCACCTTTCTTAATTGCTTCCCAGGTAGTTTAGGTACCCCTTTTTCTGTGCTCTCCACTTCATACATGCTTTTATTGTAGCATTTGTCATGTTGTAATTACTGAGTGTGTATATTTCACCGGCCAGATGAGGAAGTTCACCTCTATACCCACTGGATTTTAGCATTGTCTAATAGAGCAGGTGCTTGCAATCTCAGTTAAATGAGTGCACAGAGAACGCTCAGTCACCCTTAGGGCAATCATAGTTAGGGAGACATGCATGTCTAACGTGGTTCTTTAATAGGAGATGTGAATGAGCACACAGAGGGGGTAATAAATTCTGACTGGGTGATTAAGAATTTCTTCCCAGAGTAGGGCCCATTTGAATCAGACTGACTTTGAGAAGTTGAGAAGAAAGGAGGAATAAAAAGCCTTGAGTCCCTTGTTAAACTTTAGAAATTCATTCTGTATAAAAATGGAAATGATTCACCAGTTGCTCCTTGAACCTCCAGCTCTCCAGCTATCCTACACCCTAGCTGGGCCTAGTTCCTACTGCCTCAACTTCCCTTTTCTCTCATCCTATTGTCAGAAATCACTGAAAATAAATTTCCCTTTTAGGATGCTGAGTTGGCACTCTAATCTGGCAAAGAGTTTGGTTACCTGGTTAGATACCTGTTGGGGTGGTAAGAAAAAGTGCTCGATGGGGCATGGAAGAACTGGTTTCTAATCCTGGCTTTGCCAGAGATTTACTGAATAGACTAGCTTTATGACACATTCATACTTAACTTCTGGTCCTGAGTTTCTTCTTTGGCAAAATAGAGATGGTTATAACAATTATACCTCTCTTACCTAACTCATATAGTTATTTAGAAGAATATATAACACTGTATGTAAAAGTACCTTATTGAACTGATAGACTGTACAAAAGCTCAGTTTGGGGATTATATCATTACATTCCTGAAAACAGAATTGGCCAGACCCCTTCTACTGTGGGACTCTACTGCTTAAGAAGAGAAGCATGGAAGTGGGTTAGGAAAAGAAATCTTCTCTGACTTGTGCAATGAGATCAGTGGTTTTCAAGTGAAAGTGGGTGATAAAACATCTGGAAATCATAGAAACAAAATATTGTTGTGTTTAATTACATCATACAAATCAGGACTATTTAGTCCTAGCTGGCTCTGATTTTGTATTTTTTGGTGAAACCATGATTATGTTACGTGTATGCAAATAAAGTTAAAGGAGATATCCTACCCACCTCCCCAGTTCTTGCTTCAGTCTAAGCCCAAAGTAGGGTTACTTGAGTTCCTTACTGTAATTGTCAGGGTTCCCAGAGAAACAGAACCCATGGTGGGGGAGAGAGAGAGAGAGAATTTATCTTAAGGAACTGACTCGTGATTGTAGAGGCTGGAAGTACAAAATCTGCAGGATTGGCAGGCTGGAAACTCAGGAAAGAGTTGATATTTCAGCTTGAATCAGAATGCAGTTTGCTGGTAGAATTCCCTCTTCCTCAGGGGAAGACAGTCTTTTTTCTATAAGTCTTCAACTGATTGGATGTGACCCACCCACGTTATGGGAGGTGATCTGCTTTACTCAGTCTATTAAGTGTTAACCTTATCTAAAAAATACCTTTACAGCAATATCCAGACATGTTTGATCAAATATCTGATACCATAGCCTAGCCAAGATGACAGAATTAACCATCACACTCACCAACTTACAAACCACAGCAGCAAGTTGAAAACAGTTTCCCCCTCCCTTCCTTGTCAGTTTTCCAGGAATTTCTTAAGGCTCATGGATGTCCAAGAGTGATGCTGGGTATGCCATGTTAGGGAGACCACATGTCATATGATAGCAGGGCCAGTAGACAGCAATTCTAAAACACTGAGAGATGAGACCCAAATGGGACGACCCAAATGGGCAACCCCAGGGACAAGCCAGCCCTGGGACTGGGAGTGAGGTGCCTGAACAGATCCTCTGGTCAGGCCATTGCTCAAGGCACAGCAGAAGACAGTGCCCTCACAAAGCAATTCTACTCCCTGTCTGTTGGGCCCAGCACCTCCCAGACCTCACACTGAGCCCAAAAGGCAGCATCAGGTCAAGTTTAGGTGGCAACTTTCTCAGGAAACACACAGAGCATCTCTTTGATTACAGTTGAGAATGTTCTCTTTTTTTTTCACATTTACTGGTCATTCTGAGGTTTCCTGTAATTGTTTATTAGTCAAAGGCCAAGTCTAAATCATCTCAGACAGCCCTGCTACCCTGAGTCCTGATTTGAAATCTTGGCAAAGGAATATTTGGTTGCTTTTCTAAGTTCTTAAGTAGTTCTCTTGGTTCCTTTGTTTCTGATGACTTTTTGCCCAGTAGCTGGAGCACAATTAATGCTCTGTGGTTAATCAGATTTAGCCTGCTGCAGAAACTGTTTTCATTTATCAAGTTAACTCAAGGGGATTCTCTGAGAGAAAAAGCTAAGGTTTGGAGAGATTCCAGTGGTTCTCAACTCTGATCAACTTCACTAGGCTCAAACCACCTTCCCCAACACTCCTCAACTGTTTGGAAATTGCCTATTGTTACTCTCTGACTCTTTAGTGTTTTGGTTACTGCTTTATTCTTAACACCTGTTCCATTGTCAGACACAGACACTCAGGAAATGCCTGTTGATGGAATGAACAAAATAACTGAGCAAATAAAGAATTTGTTGTAACAAATCAAACTACAAACAAAACAGAAGAAATGATGACTGAATGTTTCTCTCAACTGTATGCGTAGAAACTATCAAGAGCCATGGAGAAAAATCACATGGGAAAAAAAGCGGCAGACTTGATTACATGAAACGGTTAAACTCTATAGACCGCCCCCCCAAAAAAATCATAAGCTACATTAAAATAAGAAATTTCAAACTGGGAAAATATTGGCTACATATATGCCATATCAACGTGGAAGTAAATAAGGGGGGAAAACTCTAAGATTCCAGTTCAAAAACGGGAAGAACATAAAAATTCACAAAAGAGGAAGTCCAAATGACTAATAGTCATAAATAACAAAAACTATTTTCTAAAAACGATATTAAAAAGAGAACACAATCAATTATAGTGCTCATTACTGACCAGGCTGCAGTGAGTTGGCCACACTCCTTCATATTTGGCTCTTGATCGTCGCAGCTAACTTTTAAAACTCACAGCTAGGCATTGCATCCATTTCTTTCTTAACTATTTAGATCCTACCTTACAGTTCTACAAAACAAAAACTCCCACTGCTACTGAAATAATGGGAGAGGGGTAGGAGTACAAAGAATTGAAAATGATGATAAATTCATATGAAAGTATCATTTTGTTACAAATAGGTAGAGATCAACATTTGGTTAATTTGAGAAGTGTTATCTACACGTAGTCCACCAACACTTAATCTCTGTCATTCGTATCATCAGTGACTACAAAAATTATGAAATTAGTTACTTTATTGATTCGCTTTTTATTGGGTATTGGCTTCCCAAAGGACCAGAGAGAACAATGAAATGAAGCAGCGACTTTGTCATGTGCAGCCACGTCAGGCAGATAAATTCTTCTTTCAAAGTCCTTGCTCTCTTTCAAAAAACTGTCAGTTTATTCTGAGTGAGTTTTCATAAAGATTTTTATCATTAGTATGGGCCTCAAACAGAAAAATTACAAATCATGTGACCTTCAGAATCCTTTTTTTTGTTGTTGTTAATCACAAACCACAACGTGAATTTCTGCAAGAATGGGGTGCCATGTCACAAAAGATCAGTCTGACTTCAGAGTCTCTTCTGTTTTTCCCTGTGTGCAGGACAGATGTTTTTTGTTGACTTGGGACCATAATTTGCATCTGGTAGGACAATGGGCCATATTCTGTTCTCCCATCCACACACAGAGCTACACTGACAACAGCAAGAGCTGCTCAGAGATAGAGGCAGAATTTAGCTCAGCCAGTGCAAAATTCAGCCTGATTTTTTTAAGTAAATGGTCCAGTTAACGTCTAGTGAAGAGCAAACCAGCTAGCGGATTTGGAAGTTTCCTTTAAAATTTCTTGAAATTTTCCTTTGAAATTTCCAGCCCAGTGTATGAAGTAATTCCAGACTCTAATGAGCTTCAGAGGCCTCTCTGGCTGTAAGGACGAACCAAGATGATTGTCTCCGTTGGATCCAGGACTTTCTTAGGCAGCAGATAATTTATTGTTATGCTTTGTCCTGATTTTCCCTCAGTGATTGATGTGTTCTTTCCTGTTTTCAGAAGACTTTTCTAATATTCACCTTTCTTCAAAAGTGATCCTGAAAGATGAGTCAGAAGTTCCATACCTACTTTCCATATGGAGAAGCTGGGGCCTGGAAAGATTAAGCAAATTTCCTACTAGGGCAACAAAGGAATTCTGGGCTCTCAGGTGGTTGCGGGAATCTAGTCAAAATGGATATGAAACTACTGCTTCCTTAGGTTATCTTTCCGGTTTGTTGAAAAACAAAATCTTTTCTATTTCATCAGTTCCTAGGATATTGTTTCTGACACGTGTATATTTGGAATCCCCGCTAGTTGGAACCAGTTTTCTCCAGGACACCCCAGTCAGTGATTAAGAGGAGCTTCTTCTTAGGCCTCTCCTCCCCATCAAAGGCAGCCCTCTTCTGGCTGACAGTCCCCAGTGTTATCCAGAGCGGGAGAGAGTGATCATTTAATTGCTGGCTATGGAGTGTATTGTCCTTGAAACCTACCCAGTCAGGATTTTTGTTTTTCATTAGTAAAGCTGTTGGAACATATTTACCCTCAGAGCTTTCTTATTTACTTTTAGGTTCCAATATGTGTTGATCATCTTAAATTAGAAAGATTTAATCTTGAGAAAAGGGGAAAAGTGGAGAGGGAGTTATTGGTTTCATGAATTTTAGATTTTCCCAAGGAAAAAGTTGAAAAAGTGACAATTCTGTTTTTAGGAGCACAAAATTCTTGAGTGGTATAATGTACTTCCCTTTTCATTGACTGTAGTTAAAAAGAAACTTAGGGGTTTTTTCAGTCCAACCTCCCCATCTTACAGATGAAGAAATTGGATTCAAGTAAGTTTCAGTGCGTCTTATAGCTATTTCCATGTCTTATGTATAAATATGTACGAATTTACCTTTTTTCTTAAAAGCTGTGTAACATTCTATAAGGATGTACCTTAATTTATTTAGCCATATTCCTTTGAGGGATATTTTGGTTATTCCCAATTTCTTTTCACTATTTTAAACAATGCTGCAATGGATAACTTTGTATAGGTGTCTTGGTATTAGTGAGTATTTTTACAGCCTAGATAACCAGAAATGAAGTAAAAATTAAAGAAATAGTCCTCTTATGAAATTACACCTGTGAGTGCACTTTCTTGCCAACACTGGATATTATCAAACTCTCAGTGTGATTTAAGCTTTTAAAAATAACTTTAACCTCTTCCATTTAGCTCATTAGTCTGCCTGGAGTGTGCTCTCACATGTTACTTGAGGTAGGGGCTTGATGTATTCATTTTGTCAATATTTACTGTGGGGGAGGAGCAGAGCACTAGGTGTGGAAAGAGGAAGGAAGGCAGCTAAAGGCAGCCACCAGGGCACACAATCCACTCAGCAAAATAAAAGCTCTCAGCCTCCCAGACCTGCCCGCTGTGGAGGCTAGTTAGGGACCATGCATTGTTAGGGTGGAGCTGCATCATATATGTATTTGGGGATTTAACCATACAGACTTTTAAGCTTCTAAGGGCCCAGACACTACTGACTTTAGGACATTTTAAGAGAATTTTAAATGTAATTTTGCCTACTACATCGACAATTAAACCTAGACTGTCCATCGCCCCAACCCAACCCCCACCCAAGATGTAGGTAGAGTATGCTGCCTTTTGAGGGTTTCATTGTGTGCCTCACCCACACACAACCTCCAAGGATCTTATGAAATTATTCCTTCCAATCACATGTGTATTCTTAGAATATGTTCCTGAAAGGACCTTAAAAATACAGTTTTCTCTACCTCATTATTTTTGAAATTTCGAAGTTTTCCAGTGATTTTTTTTTTTTTTTTTTGCACCCCTTATGAATTGGTACCTAGCTGCCCTAATCTATAATCAACCTTGTTTTCTCTCCATGCTTCAGAGTTCTTCTCAACGCAGTGCTCTGGGCAGCCACGACCAATTGATCAGAGTTGACATACAGGTGGAATCAGTTTGCCACCTCTGGTCTAGTTCATTGTTAGTCAAAGTCCTATGGTAGCAGTGGAAAATTTTTGTCTCGAGTGTTGCATTTTGTCACCATGTTGTGCATCAGTGATTTTGCCCACAGATGCGAGACAAGGATTATTGCAGGTGGTCTGGCCTCCCATGAAGAAGTAGGATGTGGCTTTTTAGGGAAGAAGGCCCTTCCTTTTTCCTTTAAGGGCTGAGGTGAGTCATAGGTCTTCCTATTTTCTATATCACAGGGCAAGGTCCATGACATGATTTCATATCAAGAGTTCAGAGGTTGCAGACGGGGGTGGGGTTGAAGTGGGATATCAGATGTCTTTGGTGCCCCACCCACATCCTCTAGCACTCTCTGCTATGATTAAAGCAGGTGGCTTCTATGACTCTTCCTGAAGACTTGCTCTGCCTTCAGAAGCTCATGTGGTTTGTGCACAGGGCAAGTGGCAAATGCTGAGGAATCCATGCCCTGGGGAGCAGAACTCAACCAGTAACAGGTGGGAATTACGGTCCAACATTCCAATGGGTACTCTTTGCAGTTTCCGAAGAGTTTCCCAGCTGCCCCAGTAGCACCCAGCTCATTAATGCTTCCTCTGTATGGACTGCCTTCCCCTCCATGTCTCACATCCCTGTTTCTCTACCAAGATCCCTTCCAAACTGTCTCACATCCCTATTCCTCTACCAAGATCCCCTTCCAAATAGCCTACCTATACTCCAATCTTTGTCTCAGAATCTACTGCTAGGGGAACCCAACCTAAGACAGAAGGGGACATGACCTTTCTAGTGGGAGATGACATATCTTTTTGAAAACTAATAGTAGCTAACAAAGCATTTTAAGGAGCTACTTATAAGTAATAATGAATTTTAATTCTTCACTCTGTAGAGAGATGCAAAGATTCTTCTGTTTTTGTAGAGACAAGGGAGCTACAAAAGGGAAGGGTGAATCTCAGGGCAGGGAACTCTTATTATACCTGACACCATCTAGCTGAAGCAGGGGCTCCTGGGCTTGCTAAGAGAATTCCCACAGGAACTGGGGCCACTCGGACAGGTCCAGTCTCAACCACCAGTGACTGTACTGAAGTATCAGTGATAAATAAATGTTATGATTTTTCCATTTAAAAAAATTACAAATATATCCTTGTTTCAAAAAAAGATGTCACTTCAGGATTGTCAAGTGTCATTTGATGGTGTTGACTGAAAAAAAAAAAAGCACAACCCAAAAATTGAGAAGTATGGGGGTTTTTTGTTTGGGAAATATATTTTTTTTCTTTTTTATTAAAGTATAGTCAGTTTACAATGTTGTGTCAATTTCTGGTGTACAGCATCATGTTTCAGTCTTCAATATACATACATATATTCCTTTTCATATTCATTTTCATTAGGTTACTACAAGATATTAAATCTAGTTCCCTGTGGAGAATTATGTTTTATTTGCCAGACTTACTGAGGACTTAAGCCAAGGAGATAGGCTCTCACATAGACTAAAAGAGGTTAAGGGAAGAGCCAGGATATATAGGAGTTTTTGCAAAAAAAAAAAAAAAAAACAAACAAAAAAAACCAAAAAAAACAAGTAGACAAAACACTGAAAGATTACTGCTAATTAAAGAAAAATAGACATCTCAAGTTATTGAATTTAGCTCTTTTCTATGTATGGAAAGGTACAAGAGGCTGAGCTTAGAAATTATTCCTTTCTTATGCATCTTAACTAGGGCCAGTATCTTGTTTTTCTCCATCCTGACTCCCTTCAGGGTACACCAGTGGGACGGCTGCAGTGGCTGATGGCTTGACGGCTGAAACATCATTTGTTTACTTATATTGCAGGTGACATTCTTCCTCAACAGGGCCTTGTCTTGGTCATAAATTCAACCAATATTTGGGAGGCATTTCACAACCAATTTTGTCCTGTGGCTCTAGGAAGACTCATTCTTAGATCAGGCAAAGATTCTGTTCATAGGCCACTTACTGTGCTGATTTTTGCATTAGGCCCTATTGATAATCTAAAATTCTCTGGGCCTCCTGTCTTACTAGTTTAGTATGATCCAGGAAATGTTTTCCCTTGTTGTTTCTTCCCACACCTAGAGTTGCACTATTGTAATATTCTATGTAGAGTTATATACATGATCAACTGTCTTGAGACCTCATTAATTTTGTTGGAGGCCTGGTTACACATTGGATAGTTCAAGAGACAACAATCCTATAAAATAGACAAGATATAAGTAATACATCTAGCAATATTAATAAAGTCACAGTGTAGCAGAGACAGGCACAAGGAATAAATAATTTGAAAACAATAAGAGAGAACAAATTAAAACCATGATTAGTATAACTAGTAATCTGGTTGCAATAAACCATCAAAGCCACAGGAGAGCCAGGTGAAGCCAAATTCTGGAAGGATTAGATAGAAAAAGATAAGTATTTCATCTTCATTTATAAAGATACACTTTATCAACTTGCTGTAGGTCATAATTAGTGTTAAGAGGAAAGATTTTCTGAGAAACAAAGATTAAAAGCCAGTATATTTCAGAAAAAAAGTAATAAAATTATAAACCATATTTATCAGTTCATTCATTCCTGTTTAATTAATTCCTGTTGATCTGAATGAAATCATCAGGTTTTCCATTAGAGTTTTGTAATTTCTTACTCAGTTCAGTGCTATGACCTAAAAGTTTTCTGAGACTTGTCAAAAAGTCCTTTTCATGAATCTTCTTGAAGATCTTCATTTTATAAAAGCATCAGAGTAAAACAATTATTGTTTAAAAACAACAAAAGACTTAAAAAGGCATGGTTAAAGATCTGATTACAATGCAATTGATAAGAAACTTGGATATTTCTGTGACATACATTTTCAGATAACAACCAGAATTATGACTGATAATATTATATGAGGACATAGCAGACACTTAAGAATTCCATATAAGTTTAGGAATATAAATATTAATGACATCTAACCTAAGAAGATTTTATCATCACTTATTTGATAATGTTTCTCATGTAATTTAACATAAATAAATCTAATTAGCTTAATAGCTCTCCTTGGGATGTTTCAGGGGCCCAAAGGTAGCTGGAAGTCAAAAGAACTTTATTTAGAATTTGACTAGGGGGAGTTTGTCAAAGACAGTAAAAGGTTTTAAAACACTTGGTCAAATAGGATCATAGGTCACTGTGAAACAATACTTATTCAACCAAAGTGACAATAAAAGATTTTTAAGGCAAATATAGATCATTTAGAAGGAAATTCACAATCTGTTATCAAAAGTAGTTCAACATTCCAAGAAAATTTTGTTCTCTTAACAAAGAAAGAATCAAAATCCAGTCCTGCACCAGCCCACCCTCAATAACAAAATCTATTTACCTAATTAAACTTAATCTAATCCCAGGCTACCACATACAAAATTCTTTTCTCAGGGTTCCCTTTCACAAACCTTCCACAACTTTCTGTATCTTTATTAGTTTATCTCTTATTTTTCTTTTCCATTTAGAAATAACCAGCTTTAAGACAAAAATCAATCCTTCCCCTTAATAAACTGTATTTCCATTTCTCATACCTTCTCTTGTTGAAAACACAGGTCCTATTTTCCTTGCATACTGAAATGTTTTCCTTATTATTTCTAGTAGCTGTATTTATCAATTTTAACCCTTAAAAATCTTAATCTCTAGTGAAAACCAACAAGCAGCAAGTAATTGTGAACTGTTTATCATACCAACGTTTCCTTGCTGGCAAACTTATTAATATTCCAGAGGAATAACCTCTAGAAACATACATCTTCTCATAGCATAATTTCTTTTCTCAGTGTGGTGTAAGACGTATCTAATAAACAAGAAATATCTTTAGTTTTCCTCTCACAAGAAGACACAAGTAGGTAAGCTAGACCTGCTTAGCAATTAATGTTCCAGTATTATCTGATTTGAGATGACCTGAATATTCAATGAATTCTCATCATTTAACTTGACTTAGCAAGACTCTAAAGTTTCAAGTTACCAAAAATCTGGAGAAACTATTTCAGATAGACATACCTAAAACAGTTATTCCTAGAGTCCACCTGAAACTCTTATCTCATTTACCTTTATTTTATAACTTATGAAAATATCATACCAAGTTAATTTTTCTTGCTGACAAACTCTGCAACAGAAGTAACATGAACTTGAGATTCAGTAAACCTAGGTAAAATAAAAGTAAGACATGTCTGTATTGATTAGTCCAACAAACTTTTAAGCTACCTTTAATACCAGTTATTAATTTAATATTGAATATCTCCTAGATCACATGAACCTGAAATTTATTCTGGCCAGTTTTGTTTATATTCAGAAATATTTAATTTGTCAGTGCTTACTTTTAAGTCAATTAAATATAACTCTTTTATAAATTTAATTTTGATAATATTTTCCAGAGGTAGAGACATCTCGTATGTATAATGTACACACAGACATATAAACAGACAAAACTAGAGACCTCATAGCTTCACTTTACAAACTTAGTTATGAATCAGGTATTACAATATAAACTTAGTAGATTACAAATAACAGTTGGAATAAGTTAAATTTGTCTATTCAGATGACTATGACTTTGCTATTTGTGGAAAACACTTTTAAGATTTGTATTTGTCCTTGATAGACCCATAAGGAGGCAATGAAGTAGATGGGTGAGGGAGCCTTTTCAGTGGCTTGAGTTTTAAAAGGCCTCCCACTATTCCACCCCCATCCAGCCTTTTTCCCTTTGGTTTCAGGTTCTACCTTATTGAGCTAATTAGGCTCAGCCTCAGGTCAATGTGGGTTATACTTACATTTCTGATTTGTAGAGATTTACAAGACAAAGACAATTGCTTTTAATTCTCCAAAGAACTGGCCTGCCACCTAAATGATATTAAAAATTGATTTGCCCAACTATATTTTCTTTAATTTGCTTTTTTATATCAGTGAGAAGATATCTAACTAAACTAAAAATCAAGAGTTCTATGTTCTAGAACTTTAGGGTTTAATTTATCATGACTTTAAAGTTTGCACAAGGCATTTGACAAAGGCCCTCTTTCTGAATGCACAGGTTAGACCCAGAACAAAATTTCTATTATTATTTTATTAGCCCCTGAATATTGTTCCCAGTTTTTACCTTATATTGTGTGGGCTTAGGTAACCCTATTGGTTTCCTTTAGTATGTTTGTTAGGTAGTTTAGATAGAAATGAGCACTGGGCAGGGGGAAAGGAACAATCCAGAACACAAGGAACCTGAGCTGTCAATTACCCAGAGCGCAGGGAACCTGAGTTGTCAATTAACCAATCAATCAATCAATCAATCATGAGACCAGGATATAAAAACAGAAAAAATGAGGGTACGGCGCCATTTTTCCTCCCTTGGATTCGCCCACTACCAGTTCTCGGGAGTGTACTATCTTTTACTTATTTTACCTCACTAATAAAAATCTTGCTTATATCACGCTTCCTGTCTCTCATCAAAAATCTTCTTTTCAGGCAACTAAGAACCGAGGTAATTCTTATTTTCCTTTTCCTGGTAACATGTTTAATTAATATTGTCTGAGGGGCAGATTTATAGGCCCTGTCTTATAATACCAGGCAGGGGAAGCATTCCCCAGTGAGACGTGTCTATCCCACAACATAATTAGGCAAAGAGATGTAACAATTTTATATAAAGCCCATTTAAATATACCAATTTTTATAAATTTTCACCTCAGTTTTATCAACTTTCATACCTTTAACTTTAGTTTCCATTAGGACCCCATCAACAAGCTTTGGTCTTACAAGAAGTCCTAGAAGTTCTTTCTTTTTATCCCCTGACCATTTTATCTGTTTTTGTATAAAACAGCCTGGGGTCCCTAATGAGGGTTAAGCCAAGGGACTCAGGCCCTTTGGTCAATCTTTTAACTTTATTAATTGGCTTAACTTTTGCCCCAAGTAATTGTTGGCCAAGTATCTCAGTGTAATTTTCTTCCAGCCTTTTAAATACATATATATTTTTTAAAAACTGGGGTAAACAGAGCAGATTTGTTTGGCGCCCTTTAATGTTGGAAACCAAAGGTGGTCCCTTTGGGCCAGGCAACCTTACATAGCATTGTTTCAAACCCTTTTGTTTTAATCCCATTAACATCTGTTTTATTTATCCCATTTCTTAATTACCATTTAGACAACTTTTTTTAATCCTCTGGGACAAGTCCCTTTAAAATTTCCGACTTGTTGGGAAGAAGTCTCTAAACTTTCCCTTCAGTTTTTTTTTTTACTTCCTTGTTAATTAACCTAATTAACATTAATTACCCTAATATTTTCATTAGCATCTGTAAGACCAGTTGAGGGGAAGTGGAGATCCCAAATAAGGCTTTCCAAACTGTTTTTTTGTTTGTTTTAAACTAAGGGAGTTCTTAAGTTAACCATTATATATATTTTTTCACCTTCTAATGTGGTTTTTCATAGGTACCAATAAAACAGCGGTTTATAATGAGAGCTCTCTAAAATTTTACCAATTTAGAAGTTTCTCCAATTTAAAGGATCCATTGTTTGGCCATTAAAGTGATATATCTTAATAGTGACTCAAACCAGTAAGACGCAAGAGACATCCCCATAAAAGTGTGAAGGACATAACCATCACAAGATCTAGAAAGTTTACTCCCCGAGAAAACAGTCTAAGAAAGTAAAGTCCTTCGTTGCATAGGCAGATGCAGCAAAGGTTAAAATGACAAAAGTCCCTGAGTGTTGGCACAAAGACTGCTCAGAATCGTAGTCTATTCGAGTGGCTGCCAAATATACAACATACGTGTACCTTCCAGATGGCAAGAGACCAAGCTCTCAAAACACCTACACACCCACCCCCTATACACAGACAAATGCCTAAGATCAGGTAGAATATTTACATCTCCAAGGAGAGGAATGAAAGTACCACTAGAAGGGCTTTTATTTAAGGTTGGAATTCTGGAAAAAATGTTTTATCAAACTGGCTTTCCCTAATTCACAGCATATGCAATGAAAGACCTCCATCTTGACCATTTTCAGGATGAAATTCCCAAGTAACTAAATACTTATAAGTTTTGTATATACATAAACCTGGCTGGAGTGTTAGTTGGAGGCAATGATGTTAGGCCAGCCTATCACCTAATCACCCAGTCCAGACCACTCAGTGTCTCTCAATTGAGTAACTCTCAGTGTCTTTCAACCAGGTTCCCCCAGTGTCTTTCAACTGGGGAGTCAGGTACCTGGTAACACCACCAAATAAAACCGAGAATCATCAACCAATAACCAAGAGCTCCAAGAACCTGGAGAGACCCACCCAGATTCTCCAAGGAGGTAGATGGGCCCAAGAGGCCTCTGCTGGTACCTCTCTGGTTCCTCACAGACTTCAGGTGAAGGAGAGAAGTCTGCTTTGGGTCCCTTGGTTGGTTGCAAAAACTGTTGACTGGAAAAAAAAAGCACAGCTAAAAGTTGAGAACTATGTTTTATTCAGTGGACTTACTGAGAACTTAAACCCAGGAGACACATTCTCAGATAGTTCTGAGGGACTGTTGTGAGGAAGTAAGGGAGGAGCCAGGATATATAGGAATTTTGCAAAAAACAAAACAAAACAAAACCTGATAACTGGAATAGCAAAAAATTACTGTTGAAATAAAAACAGGCATCTCAAGTTAATGAATTTAGCACTTTTCTTTGTATGGGAAGATGGGAGAGTCTGGGCTTAATGAAATTCTTAAAGAAATTATTTCTTTGATATGCATCTTAACTATCTAGGGCCAGTGTCTTGTTTTTCTCCATCCTGAATTCCCCTCAGGGTGCCCCTTCAGGGTGGCTGCAGTGGCTGATGGCTTAATGGCCGAAACATCATTTGTTTACTGATATGGCAGGCAACATTTTTGTCCACAGTGGAAAGACAGTCATTGTTCTTAGGTTTTGTCTTTTTAATTATAAAAAAAAAATTTAAATGTTCATCTTTTTATGAAATGATACTGATAGAAGGTATTGTTTTTAAAAAAATAATATTCTTATTTGTCAGAGTTAAAATGGCCCAATGGTTTGCCAGTGTCCCTCTTTTATGTGGTGTTGGGGGAGTGTCATGAAATCCTAAACTCGGAGCCAGGGATCACAAGCCCACATGAGCACACACTTTCTAATGCAGGGGTTTACACAAACTAACCACGTGGTAAAGCCGGCATGGTGGCTGGTCCCCCACAACACAGGCCAGCCTGACTCCCATGAGTTAGGGTGTAGCAGAGGCACAGATTTCTCACAGAATATTCTTCTGGGACCACCTGGCAAATCCTTGGCCCCTTGGGCTCTTCATCTGCCCACCAGGATCTCTGGGATGTTCCTGAGCTCAGTGCGAATGCTTTACTGTTCCTGTCCTTCCCTCAGTGTGAAGACGTGGGGGAGAAGACAGGCTTCACTTGCTCTCAGTCAACAACTTGGTCTCCTGATGCCCTCTTTAGGAGGACCTCACTTTGGAAAAGAGCCTGCCATCATCACAAATATTATTTTTGTTGTTGGTGATGTTGTTTTAAATCCTTTGAGGTCAGAATTTCAATCTATTGTGAAAAGTTACTGTACTTTATCCAGATCACTCCATTCCTCAAATATGTTTTTCCAATAAAAAGTGTCATGGTTTATGTGCATACAAATGGAGTTCAAGCCCGTTCATAATTATAAATTGATAGAAACCAAAGGTACTGTTAATAACAAATAAGGAACACAACTTTAGACATAATAGAAGATGATAATAGCTAAACTGAGAATGTTCTCACACAAATAGAAAGGCTAGGTAATTTTTTTTTCAGTGTAAGAAATGCAATTCATAGGCCCTCTCATTTGTGAACACAGATGCCAAAATTCTCAAACAAAATATTGGGAAACTGAATACCATAAAACATAGAAAAAGGCCAGACATTTTAACAATCCTGAATTTTTTCTACCCTTTCCCCATTTAATGTTTTTAACATCATATTTTACATGGGTTTTTGTGTGCGTGTGGATCCTGTAACTATTTATTGTGGATATAGATGATTATACCACTTTTGTATTTTAACCTTCCTACCAGCTTTATAAGTAGTTGATCTACTTCATTTACTGTATATTTACCTTTACCAATGAGTTTTTTTTTCTTTCATAATTTTTGTGTTTCTAGTTGTGGTCTTTTAAGGCCAGGTAATTTTTTTTAAAAGATTGAGACAAGTACTAAAAATCAGGTCAACCATATAGAAGAGAATGCCTATTTCCTAGGCTCTGAGGAAATGAATAAATGGGGGCAGCTTTTAAAGCTGAATAGGATGGAGGTAGCTGGGGAGCATCTTCCTGTCTCTGTTTACACGTACAGATTCCAGCGGGGAAGATCAGAGACATTGACTTTCAAGTTCTTAGACAAACTGGCCCTCTTGAGAAGTACTCTGTTTTCTGTAAATAGTAACTTCATAGTGTGTCTCTAGTCTAGGCAGCAATGTGATCAGAGCACTGGGCAAGAGCGTCAGAAGACTCCACTGGCTTGGCCATTCTAGAACTTAGATTCCAGAGGTAATCATTTGCTAGGGCTGCTGTAACAAAGTAACACAAACTGAGCTTAAACAATAGAAATGTATTGTCTCACAGTTCTGGAGGCTGAAAGTCCAAAATCAAAGTGTTGGCAAGGCTGTCTCCTCCTGAAGGCTGTGAGGGAAGGATCTGTTCCTGCCCCTCTCCTTGGCTTGTAGATGGCTGAGTTTGTGTTCACGTAGCATTCTCCCTGTATACATGTCTGTCCAAAATTCTCCTTTTTATAAGGACACCAGTTATATTGGATTAAGACCCACCCCAGTGATCACACTTTAACATATATCTCTGTAAAGGGCCTACCTGCAAATAAAGTTACATTCTGACTTCAATACATGAATTTCGGGGCGACACAATTCAACCCACAACACCCAGCAGCCTCTCTGGCTTTGGCTTCTCATCTTTAAAGGAGAATGTTGGCCTTAATGCTCCTTAAGGGCTCTTTCAGTCCCAGCTTTCCAAAATTTGCTCAGCCCCTTTGAAGCTGCCAAGTCTGGCCCCTTCTAGTCACAGGACTATAAATATAAAACTGTCCTGATCCAAGCCTGACAGCCAGTCCTGGAGGGCGGGAAATGAGTAGGGAAATGCTGCAAGGGTGGAGTTTTCCTTTAACCTTTTGTTATTTGCCTGAGTTCTGTAATCAGATAAACACTCAGGGTGTGGTGAACGGGGGGGGGGGGGGGGGGGGTCTTGACAACCTAAGGCAAATAAGCAACCTTTTAATGACATTTGTTCTTTTCCAAATCCCGAGGTTTTCTGTGCTCCAACTAGAGATGACAAAACAGTTCCAGGAGAGCTGCAGTGTTTTGTTCTTCCTGCCAATTCATTAGCTACAGTACAGTTGCCTGGCTGTAATCCAGGCTGACATCAGTTCCCCAGTAAAAGAAGGACAGAACTGAAGCTGGGTCTGTGCAGCCAACAGAGATCAGGAGCGTTCAGCTGTGCTGACACGTTGGCAAAAAAAAAAAAAAAAAAGAAGAAGAAGAAGAAGAAGAAGAAGAGGAAAGAAAGAAAGAAAAAAAAAAGGAAGCAAGGAAAAAAGGAAGGAAGGAACAAAGAAGAAAGTGGAGAATGTTTATAGAAATGAGGAGGCCACCCAGCTTCCTCAAGGGGCTCAGACAGGAAGGCAGGAGGGAGGGACCCTAGGCATGGTGATAACAAACATTAAGGTCTGGCTAGCATTGTCTTCAGTATTTAGAAAAATTGGGGTTTGCTTAACCTATAAATAAAAACCATGGGTTTTAGAAACCTAAACTAAGAGCATGTGTGCAAAAAAAAAACCTATATAAGGAAGCTGAGCTGGACTGTAGTTATGGGAGGCCCAGAAACAGCCCACTTCCTTTCTCTGTGCCTTTTTTATTCATCTCTAAATGTGGGGATGGTAATACAATTGCACTCTTCTCAACTTAAAAATACTTTTCTTCTGAATCACCTAAGTCTTTTTTCCCCTGCACAGCACTTCTATCCGTTAGGAGATCCTCCAGAGCCACCTTCTCGGTCTAGCAGGTCTTGCTGGAAGCTCCCAGCTCTCCAGGTGCTGAAACCACCCCGCAACTCAATCACTGACCCCTTGCTATTTTCCTTGTCTTAATAAAGTGCCAAACCTTATGTTTAAGCCATGCTTTATTACAAGCTTCTTGAGCTTTCTTTCCATGTAATTTCTCCATTCCTACTTCTAGACTTTCCTCCCAGCTTTTATGATATTATCTAGTGAGCTTTGGGTGCTGCTTTATGACCTTTGAAAAGCCTGGATATTATATGAGTGTGTCCACATCTTATCTCCTGTTTCTACCACATGCAGCAGGGCAGGGCAGGAAAAAAAATCATCCTTGTGGCCTCACTCCCAGTTTATCAGAGCAGATTATGTGTCTGACAGCTACACAGTGGCTGAACAAAGGGTCTCTGCCCTCAGAAAATCAGGACACTAATGAGCTCATCACAAAAGAAAAATCTGGACTTAGGTGAATTGAGGATGAATTACAATACTTTTCAAAAACTTACTGTGGTTCAACCCCATTTTCTGCTACATTCTGCCATCTCCATCTATCCCCTCAGATACTGATTCTTAGATCATCCCAATTAAACTGGACACTTGGATACTAGAATGGCTCTTTTTTCTTTAGAAATCATATACATTTATTTGTTTATCCATTCTTTCATTCAACTGCAAGGTTGGGTGTCTCCCATCCACCAAGCAGAGAGCTCTGTCATGGGGATGCACAGAATAACAGGAAGGGCTTCCTGCCCTGGAGGAGCTCCTGGTGCCAAGTCTCCAACTCATGAGGACTCTTGGTTTGGGTTTTGACTTTCACTTTTTGAACTTTGAGTACCCATGCTTCCTTTCCAAGGAGGAACTTGGCTTCCTTGCTAATGTAGAGCATGAATATCTGCCAAATCTCTGTACTCAACGAGATATCCGGTCCCAGCTTCTCCTGGTCCTTCTTGTCTCTCAAGCTTAGCATGGCAGCCCTTTGCCTGGAGTTTCCAGTTGAGTTCAGAAGCTCTCTGTCCACATACAAAAGATTATATACCAGAGTCTTTGAGTCTACAGAGCCTCCAAGATGTTGTTTCTGTGGAATCTCTGCCCTGTTTGTCTCCTCAGCCTGACCATTACTGGACTATTACAGAGATCTAAGAGCTCTGTATATCTGAGAGCTCATCTGTCACAAATGAAAGCGGGAGCCGAAGGAGAACGTTCAAGCTGTTTCCCTTCTGAACCAGTCCAGTCAGGATGAATCGTCAGAGTGTTGTCTGGTGGCCCCTGGGAGCCCAGATCTGCCCAGTACAAGCTCCTCAGCCACCCTTGATGCTTCATCTTTTGGCAGAGACAGGGGGAGGTGGCTGCTATGCAAAGATGTACAGAGGAAGGCAAGCGGGCATGGGCACAGCCTGTGTCTAAGAGGCAGTCATACTTAAAGAGTATTCTTGCCAAAATGCTGCACGTGCAGCAGTGCAGAGGACGGGGAAAAAGAACATCCTTGTGGCCCCACTGAATGTAATCGGGGGAACATGATCAGACATCCAAACTGTGGACATTCTACAAAACAATTGCTCTGGACTCTTCAAAAATAGCAATGTCAAGAAAGATTTTTTTAAACCAAGGAAGCTGTCCTAGACTAAAGAAAACTAAAGAGATATGACAGCTAAATACAATGCATAATCCTTGATTGGATGCTGAACAACAACATAACAACAAAATAGCCATAAAAGACAAGTGTGTGTGTGTGCGTGTGTGTGTGTAGGAAAAGAAAGGAAGAAAAACAAATGTGGCAAAATGCTAACAATTAGTAATTCTAAATGAAGGCTATGTGGTGATTCGTGGTACTGGTTTCTCAACTTTGCTTTTTCACAAGTTTAGTACTCTGCGTGGCCCCATGGTGGGTGGGTGGGAGTGAGAGAGAGATGATGGCTTGAGCAGACTGGCAGGAGCCAGGTAAGGCATGGCAGCCCACACCAGCTTCTAGACCAGGCTCTAGTCCCAGGAAAAAGGCAAGAATCAGGCCAAAAACTAGGCAGGCAGACTGACCACAAACACACGGAACCTGCAGCTTAGTGCACACCTGGTAGCCTCAGGGGAGTCCCACCATCTGGGGGCCAGATGTGGGTGCAGCAGGCAAATTTCAGGCCTGCTAATAAGCAAAAAACTCCCAATAATGCCACGTGTGGCCTTCAGAGGCTCAGAGCTGGGAAATACTGCCTGATCAAGTGCTTGGCTGTTGTTCCAGAGGCCAGACGGGATCAAAGCCAGCAGGAACTGACATGTCTGCCTGGTGCTGCCAGAGGAACCCAAAAGCCCGAGGTAGGGGTGATGGCTCATTAGGAGGCAGGGGCTTAACTGGGTTCTGTTTGCTCTTAATTTGTTAAATTTTGCATTGCCAGATTCAGTTACTGATTAAGCCCATAGATATTACCCTAATTCCGCCCCCCCCCCTTTATTTTGGTCTTCTATTCTCTGTAATTCTTTCTGGCTGTCACTGTTCCTCTCCTGGTTTTATGCCATTATGATGTGTGGAAAACATTAGAAGACCTCTCTACAGTGTCTTAAAATGCTTGAGTACAAAGATGAAAAAAAAAAAAAAACCTATCAAAGCTGGTTTTGGACTCAATAGCATGACACGTCATTTTCAAAGGTCAGGGAGCTGAGGGCTAAAGTGACCAAAATTTCCAAGCCTTCTGGATTTGTCATCTTTTGGCATTTCTATAAGTTTTCTGGCTCCTTTTTCTGCCCCTAAAGGAATTGCTGATTTCTCTTTCCTGACTCTTTTTTAATCTCAGCTGTCCTGAGTAGAGCTTCCCCAATTCTGGACGGGACCTGCTGTTCAGCCCTCTCCTCTCAGGGACTCCAGAGTTTTCTTCCCCTGTGCGTGGAGATGTACAGTTCGGAAGGTCAGCCAGGGGTTGGTGTGACGGATCCAGCCAAGGGCTCTGCACAGTTTCCACCATGCGGCTCAGAAACAAAGCAGCCCAACAAGGATTGCCAAGACCATGTGTTAGGAGCCAGAAGATGAATTCCCAGTGTGAGTAAGGAAAACAGCAACCGAGTTTGCTGCGACTGTGATTAACGTGTGTAGGGTTCAGCCAGGAGAAGGCGCCTCCTGAGAAACCATAACATGTGCAGAAGTGGATTCAAGCAAACCCCAGGGGTTTTCAATCTCAATCTCTTTCTCTCTCATGCTCTCTCTCTCTCTCCCCCCTTTCTTTGGCAGCAAATCCCTACGTTCAAATGTAAATCTTAGGCAATATCCAACATACAAAAGATCAAAACTCAGCCTGTCTGACTTTTTCCCACATGACCCCTCCCCAATAACTCCAGGATCATTTAAGGGTACCATTGGGCCCCACTGAATCCAGGGTTTGAAAACCATTGGTTTAATCTGTCTTCCCCACATACAGAGGGAATGTGGCATCTTCTCTGATCATGACATGTCAGGTGCTCTTCCAACAACACTTCCCCACCCCTCCCAGAATGATTCTTATACTTCAACACATACCAAGAACTTTATCGGGTGAGATTTATTATGTTTCTTTCTTAAAATTTGGAAAACGTCCTTTGATGGAAAGTTAGTCTAATGGTAACTTGTGATGTCTTCAAAAAAGAACACTGGCCTGAACTTAATGTATTTCATTTTCCTAGAAAAACAGAGATGTGATCACATGGTTTCATTTCCATAAGGTGGAGAAGGCAGCATTTACGGATCCTTCCCTCACCTCCCTCATGGGATGGGAGGACCCCAGGGGCTGGTTATCCTCACCAGTTCTATTGCGTCTATTAAGTTGGCTTTATGTTAACATCTTGGATACAACTGAACTTGCTTCATTTTTTTATTATTACACACTGTGATATCACCCAGTGTGATATCACCTTATTTTCCCTACCATTGACCACCAGTTACATTTTCATCTATAACCTCAAACATCATGGGAAAGAAAACTGTGGGAAAGTTCGTCTCTGGAGCAATGGAACATTCCCAGGTGTGAGAACAACACAGCAACCTATGATGGGAAAGGCCACTAAACAGCTTTATTACATCAGCTGTCACAATAGCAAAGACTCTTGGGGTGGAAAAAAAATTGTTTTATAAAATTACCAATCATCCCAAAAGAACAATGTGTTTTTAGTCATTCATTTCAAATGTGTTTGGCTCATTCCTCAGCTACCTACTTTTTATTTTATTTCAATAGTGGTTAGACTGTATTTCCCTAGGCCACACCAGCCCAAATGCTGCGGACTCTGAATAACAAACATTGATGATCCACGTGTCTTCTGTTTTCATCTTCACTTCTAGTCCCCAGCAGTGTCTCTCTGGGAGTCCCCAGAGAGCATCTCACCTGGACTCACGGGTTGCCACCACTGTCTTCCTCTGCTCTGTCCCTTTCCAGTGATGTCAACTGCCCAGGCCTGGACTACCCAGGCAGCTGAGTGAAGGTATCTCAAGGCTGCCTCCGATGTCCCCAGTCAACACCGCCTCCAAGTCCATTGCCACTGCCACCATCCCTGATACACAGGAGCCTTCAGTGTCCCAATGTGGAGAGGAATATTCTGGAGGTTATAAAGTTTGGGGACAAAATGGGAGAAAGCCTCTCTCCCTGATGTGTACTATCTATATATCTATATGAACGGAATGCTGAGGCAGTACTGCCTTTCATCTAGCGTCTTAGAGTTTTTAATGAGAACAATTGTCTTAGTCCATCCAGGCTGTAACAGAAATACCATAGGCTGGGTGGCTTATAAACAACAGAAATTCATCATAGCACTAGAGGCTGGAAGTCCAAGAGCAGAGTGCCTTGTGATCGGGTTCTGGGGAAGGCCCTCTTCTGAGTTGCAGACTGCTGACTTCTTGCTGTGACCTCACATGGCACAGGAGCTCCGGAGCTCTGTGGGGTTTCTCTTATGAGCACTAATCCCGTTCATGAGGGCTCCAATCTCATGACCTGATCACGTCCCCAAAGCCCCGCCTCCTAATACCATCACATTGGGCATTAGGAATTCCAGATATGAATTTTAGGAGGACACAAACATTCAAACTATAGAAATAATGCTTTTGGATTTTGTGTACAGGACTTTCTCTTCTGGGACTCAGTCCTGGGTACATAAAGGCAAGGCTAGGGTTTGAGGAGTCCTATGTTTTTAAAACTACCTCCCATCAAAAGCCTTAACAAACTTTTCTGTTTCAATCTCTGTTCCCTTAAATTAATTCTCTCTCCCAAGTTCATTTTCCTTCTTAAAAATCAGCTTCTGGCCGCTTAGTCCACCAAACAAGCCCAGACACATCTGAACCCCAGCAGGGGATGGCTCTGGCTTAAGCTAAGGCCATTGCTGTATAACTTTCAAGTTTAAATTTACTGCAGGCTCCTTGGACAATAGATATGCTTTTTTAAAAGAATTAACAGATAACATCAGTCATTTATTCCCAAGGCAGTCATTGTTTTTCTTTTGCCTTGTTCTTACAAGCTCGGAGATGTCAAACGGCAGGTTGGCGAGGTCATTACTGATCATTTGATACTTGTGCATTAACTACATGAGTATGAAGTGTCTCATTCCTATCCAGGTCAGCATTCTGTTTGCCTGAAATAAATTTACTCATATGGGTTTTTACTAGGATGTGGAGAAATTGGAACCCTCATACGTTGCTTCTGTTATGTAAAACTGTGCAGTCATTTTGGAAATCAGTCTGGCAGTTCCTCAGAGAAGATGAACATGGAGTGACCATTTGACCCAGCAATTCCACTCCTAGGTAGATACTTGTGAGAATTGAAAACATATGTTCACATAACAACTTGTATACCAGCATCCATAGCAGCGTTATTCATCATAGCCCCCAAATATCCATCAACTGATAAATGGACAAATAAAATGAGACATATGTATGCAATGGAATATTATTCAGACATATAAAAGAATGAAGTACCAACATATGCCACAATTAAGATACACTTATCTTTTTATTGTAGAATTCTATGTATTTCACTAAATAAATGAGTATATATTTCTCATTTTCTTTTCCTACTGGTTTCATCAGAGGAAGAGGAAAATGGTGGGTTTTTTTTCTTTTTTTAAAATTGAATACAATTCACATAGCATGACATCCCCCTTTTTAAAGCATACAATTCAGTGGTTTTTAGTGTACTCACAGATATCTGCAACCATAACCACTAATTCCAGTACATTCTCATCACCCCCCCCAAAAAAACCTCATATCAATTAGCAGTCACTCCCCATTTTCCTAAACTCTAGCCACTGGCAACTACAAATTTGCTTTCTGCCTCTATGGATTTGCCTGTTCTGGAGATTTCATATAAATAAAATCATATAATATGTGGCCTTCTGTGTCTGCCTTCTTCCACTGAGCATAATATCGTCAAGGTTTGTCCAAACTGTGATCAACACAGATATCTCCTCGCCTTCACAGGGAGATACAGACAATTCAATACAGCTCGACAAGGGCTGTGCCCGGGGAAAGCACACGGCTCCGTGGGAGCACATGGCAGGAACACTCACTCAGATGTGAGGGGCCAGGGAGATCTTTCTGGAGCCCTTGCTTCCTGCTGGAGGCCTGAAGTTGAGCCAGTGTCAGAGATGCAAAGAGCAGAGGTGAGGAAAAAGAAGAAGTGATGTGTGTGCAAGGACCCTGAGCGGGGAGAGAACACAGCATGTTCTGGGAACTGAAAACAATTCAGGTCTGATCTAAACATTTGGTCTGCACTGAGTCTCGGCGATTATATTTAGGAACTTAGTACTTTTGGGGGGGTAATTAGACTTACTTATTATTTATTTTTAGAGGAGGTACTAGGGATTGAACCCAGGACCTTGTGTATGCTAAGCATGTACTCTACCACTTGAGCTATGCCCTCCCCTAGGAACTTGATGCTTTTGCCAGGGTTCCAGCTTGTTCAAACTTCATTCTTTGTGTCAGAATGTTTTCAGCTGCAAGTAATAGAGAGTCTGACTCCCCCAGGTTGAAAGATTAAGGACATTTATTATCTCATGCTACGGGAAGACTAGAAGGAAGGCAGACTTTAAGGTTGGTGGCTTCAGTGGCTTAACAATGTCGTTAGGGACCCAGCTTCTCTCTCTCTCTCTCTCTCTCACTGTTAACTACCTGTTCAGCTCTTTCTAAGGCAAGTTCCCCCTGAGGCCATACAACCTGAGATAACATGTTTCCCTGTTCTCTTTCAACAGGAGAGACACTTTTCTTTTCTGAAAGCCCTAGCAAAGCCTTCCCTGGCATCCCATTGGCAGAAATTCCTGAACGGAGTCCCGGTGAGGGAGAGTGACCATGAGTGGCTTGGATTAATTACCTAGCAATGGATTGAGCTTTGGGGAGTCAACCTCAGTGTGACCACACTGGGGACACTAAACACCGTTGGGTGCCTTGGGCTGGCACTGCATTCACCAGCAGCTGCCTTGGGGTCCATCTCCCACTTTTGAATCCAAAAATATGTCCAAGTCTAACTTCAAAGTATGATGAGTAATGTGGTTTTTATTCCACAGGTTTTGTGAGAACTGGCTATCATACCGACAAACTTCCTAAAAATTATCTGTAAACCTCTTTCTCTTTCCTCAAATTTCCACTCCTCACCACAGCCACCACATTTCTTTCTCTCTCTCCGCCCCATCTTCCTCCCCAGACCTCTTACAGCCAAACTGGTTGTTACCTCTCTTCCCACTCCTTTTCTTTGAATCACTTAGCTTGCATTTTCCACCCAATGACTACTTCTCCACGCAAAGGAACAGAATCTCAAGTCTTTCTACGTTCCTCTCACATGTTCCTGAGGGCCTCAATTTGTCCTGCCAAGAATTCAACAGGAGATCTGCAAGCTAATATGGGGGTTTCTACACACAAAGACCTGGATCCTGATCATTTCAAACTCCTTCAACTCAATCCACTTATTAATCACAATCATGATTTAAACCTATGGATAGTTCCATGTGGGAAAAAAATAACTTCAATATGGTTAAAATATCACAAAGCATGTCCAAAGACAAACAAAAAATTGGAAGTATTTGTAAAATACATGAGATTTCCTTCATGTACATAATTCCTTTTGCAAATCACTAAGAAAAAGATGAACATCCCAAGGTAAAAGATATGAGCTGTCAGTTTACAAAAGAGAGAGAAAGAGATAACACTTATTTTAATTTTTGCCTAAGATGGCAAGAATATGGAGCAGTAAGTGCTGTGGATGAGATGTCAATTGGAACAACTTCTCTGACAGTCAGTCTGCATTTATATCAATATTTAAAATACATTTACTTTTGATCAAGTGATTAACACTTCTAGGAATTTATTCTAAGGAACGATTCAGGCAAAGGCATAAAAGTGTATATACAGGATAGTTATCGTTAACTCTTTTCATAATAGCAAGATTGGAGAATTTTACTGTCCAGCTATAGGGGGTTAATTAAATGAATTATAGTAAATTTGTGTTTGTAAAGACTTGTTTTCCTATGATTGCAGCTCAAGACTATCTCAGTGATTGGTCCATAGAGGAATACTTACTGAATTAATGAACAAATAAATATAGTAGATAGTCTATAGCTGTTACAAATGATGAAGCAAATTTATATTTATTGACATGGAAAGCTATCCGTCAACTATTGTTAAAAGGAAAAGCACATTACAAAACTGCATGAATAGAATAATCTTATTTTTGTATAAAAAAGCACGTGTGTGTATCCACAGAAGAAAGTTTAGAAGGATATATACCAAAATATAAGTTGCAGTTCTTTCTAAATGGTGAGATTATAGGAGGTTTTTTTGCATTCTTATTTACCTTTAAGTAATGTCTGGACTTTTTACTATGAGTGTATATTACTTTTATGTAAGAGAAGGAAAACAAATGTATTTATTTAGAACAACAACAACAAATATCTCTATGAATACATGTGCTATTGAAACACAGATACATGAAAGTAAGCATAAACTACTTTGTAGTTTTACATATTTTGCTGCAGATAACCTGAAGATAACAAAATCCTTGCAGAAGCTTGCCACCAGGAAGACTCAACAAATTGTCAAAAATTTTTCAAAGAAAATATGAAAAGAAAAGTCACAGGGAGTTCTTCAGCAACACAATGTGTGATGAGGTACTAGGTAGACAAGGAGGCAGATGGTACTGCCTTAGGGCTGGTCAAGAGACCTTCCTGGGCCACAAGCTATAGAGGGCCCAGCTGTGGTCCTCCTTTGGGCCACCATCCTTCCTACAGGGCCAGGAATCCAGGGAGCCAAGCTCACCCACTTCTAGATCATGCTCCAAGTATCTGGGAACTGGAACAGTCTCCTGCACCTGCTTCCTGCACAGACCTCTTCCCCAGGTGTGACCTCCAGAGGGCCACTGTGCTGGTGGTGTGCACCTTCTAAGCCCAGAAGGTGGCCAAAGGGATTTTATCTATGGAGCCCTGGGTGACTGGGGAGTCTACACATGTGTGTGCAAGAATCCCAGGAGGGGACCTGGGTTGGCCAAGGGGTGTGAAGGGAATGGGAAATAGACCAGAGGCTGGTTTTCTACATTCCACTGTGGAACTGCAGGGTCTCTGATAACCCTAAACTTGAAGCCAGCCTTCCAGGTCATCATGAAGGTGTATTTGTAAAGGAAGGAGGATAAAATATGCAATGTATAGTATGTTGGCTTTATTTATAACTTTTAATATGTAGACACATACTATGTGGGCCTTCCTTTGTGTTCTTGCCCTGGATTCCACAACTGTTAGGAATGGGCCTGGAGGCAGAGAACAAAATCAAGTATACCAGTTTGTCAGCTGAGGGATACTGTACCATATGAGTGGGTCTGCAGAAGAGCACCAATGGTGTTCTCTAACCCCCCCAACAGCCTAGACCTAGATCTGTCATAGGTGACATCTATGGCTTCCCATTACACCCACTGGTGCCATCTAGACTCCAGTGAATATGTAAAACAGAGAACCAATGACAAAAGGCCTAGAATACACCCAGTCCACTGTGGAGGTTCTTATTAAAGAACAGCTGATAGGCCAAGCACTTGCTAAGAATGAGCAATGTGATTCCCAAGCACTTGGGGCCTCAAGCTGTGGAGAGACCTGGGACTTTTATTTAGAAAAGAAAAACTGGCTTCCCATGCAGCTTTCTAGAAAAGCACTGGTTCCTAGGAGTCCTGACTTGGAAACATGCACAAGTCAAAAATAATAACAAAGGACAATTCATAGAAAAGGAAATACAATTACGTTTTAAACATATAAACTGTTTTCACCCTTACAATAAGAAAAATGACAAACTTAAAGTATCCGTTTTACATGCACATTATCAAAGGTCAAATGACTTGATAATATGTAGCATTAGGTTAGATATAAAACAATTGGCCATCACATGCATATCTGATGGAAGTGTAAAGTGATACCTCCTCTTTGAAGTTATGTTTTGGCAACACCCATCAAAAAGGAAAATGTACATACTCTTTGACAGGGCTATTTCACCTCAAGAAATTTATCAGGGAGATACACACTCTCTTGCATATGCAGACAAAGAAATGTGCAACTTGCATATTGTATGTTGTAGGGGAAGATTGAAAACAACTTGAAAGTTCATCAGTAGCATACTGGTTAAGTAAATTATGCCTCATCCATTCAGTGGAATGCTATAATAACTGTTAAAAAGAGAAATAGGCTGCTTTACAAAATGCTTAGAATATGTTTCAGGGTATGTGGAGAAGAAAAATTGCCACAAAGGGTAGACAACTGGAAAAATTTGTATTTGGATTATGTATTAGATAGTAGTATTGTATCAATATTAAATTTCCTGATTTGATCATTGTATCATGGTTAGGTAAGGGAAAGTCCTAGTTCTTAGAAGATACACAAACAAGTATTTAGGGATTAAGATATCTGCAACTGACTCTGAAATGATTTAGCAATAATAATAGTAACAATAATCAAAATTATCCATATATATAAAGAGAGAATACAGTTGTGGCAAAATGTTAATTGATGAATCTAAGTGAAGAATGCAAGAGTAATTTTACTATTCTCGTAACTTTTCTGAAGGTTTGAATTAAAAAAAAAGAAAACCTTAAAAAGACAGAAATAGAGGTGCAAAGCAGTCTATAGTGTACTCCCTTTTGGGAGAAGTGTGTACACTGCCTCTAGAAGGGAACAGAAGAAATTGGTAAAAGTGGTTGCTTATGGAAAGGCGAACTGGCCTGAGGAATGGGGTGGGAGGGAGATTTACGATACTGTTTACCTACCTGTTCTGTTGGGACCCTCCAATTTTTTTTTAACTTATGCACATATGCTCTATTCAAAGTGAGAGAAAGACAGAGACAAAGACAGAAAAAGTTGTTTAAAAATTAGCCACAAGTTACCAACCAACAAACACAACTTCAATTCCATTGCACAAGTGGTTAGAGAAACTATCACTTTTCCCAATTTTAGGCATGCCCATGTACACTGATCAAAATCTGTCAGTCTCATTCTAAAAAAATGAAGGGCAGAACAAAAAATGCTGCCACTCAGGAACAAGCACGATTAATATTTTCCTATGTTTCCTTGTTTCCCCACACATATTTTTTAACATTTTTTATTGATTTATAATCATTTTACAATGTTGTGTCAAATTCCAGTGTAGAGCACAATTTTTCAGTTATACATGAACATATATATATTCATTGTCACCTATTTTTCTCTGTGAGCTACCATAAGATCCTGTATATATTTCCCTGTGCTATACAGTACAATCTTGTTTATCTATTCTACATTTTGAAATCCCAGTCTGTCCCTTCCCACCCCCCATATATTTTTTAACATACTTGAGATCATACTTATATAGTTTCATGATCTACCTCTGTTTTATCTTAACATCATGTCAAACATCATCTCGTGTCCTTAAAAACTCTTTTTAGACAAAATTTTTAATAGCTGCATAACATACTATCCCATGTTGTCTTATAATGGAGTTGACCATTCCTTATTGTTAGACATTCAGATTGTTTGCAGTTTTTTTTTACCTACTGTAAGTAAATCTGCAATGAATATAATTACTTAAAATTCTTCATCTGATTTCAGTTATTTCTTCAAGCTAGGTTCCTAGTAGAAAAAGTATGGAGTCATGTAGTATTAAGACATTTAAACACTCATGAGACAAATTGTCAGATTCCTTTCTTAAAAGATTGTCCCAACACTGCTTCTTACAGCGCAAGGGCCTTCTAGAGTCTGTGGTGGTGGAAGCTGACTCGTTGTAGACTGGAGTAGGAGTCAGGAGAACTGTGTCGTGGTCCCTGCCCTGCTACAAACCAGCTGTGTGATCCTAAGAAAAGTAATTTTTAAAAAATGATTCTAAAATATGTGTAAACCTGATATGATTTTTAAATCCATTTCACATGTATTTTTTTCCCTAATCTCACAGCCACCCCATGAAACAGCAGGGAGATACTATTTCCATTTGAAATATCAGAAAGTGAGGCCCGGAATGGTTAAGTGATTTTTCCAGGGTCACAACTGGTAAATGACGTAAAACATACAACTTCAGTTCCTATTTCAGAATGATTTCCATTATCGCACACTGCATCTTTCTTATCATCTTGTCATGCAGTCATTCTGGATCTCAAGATAGGGACTGTCCCGGAGCTTCTCAGACTTTCTTGTGCACATATCCTCAGGGGAACCTTGTTAACAAGCAGAATCTAATCAGTAGGTCAGGATATCCCCCAACAGTCTACATGTCTAACAAGCTCCGGATGAAACAATGCTAGTCTGTGGACCTCCCTTTGAATAGTAAAATACAAGACAGTCTCTTAGACTCCTTTTGGCAATAATATTCCATATTGCAGTACTTTTCACCTAAAATCAGATTGTATCACGTATAGAAGCCATTTTTCATATAGAACTGCCAGGTTCTAGAATGTGTAGATCAGTAGATGAGGATCAGTAGCTGACTGCAGCCTGGATTCCATAATTTTCTGCCACAGTATCAAGTAATGAAGCTTAAAGATGAACATAAGTCTAATAAAGGGGCTCTTCAAAACTAAGAACACAGATTATGGGACGAGCCCAGTAACTGAGTATGACATTTGGCCGGGGAGGCCAGAGTTATACACCCAAGAAATTGTGAGAAAAAAATAATAGATTCACTGTATTGGTTAATTACAGGTGGCAATTGATGGAAGAGTTTAAGGTGAGTCTTTGGGGTTTCAATGCTGAGTAATTGGTAAGTGATGGAAACATAAGCAAAAACAGGGACATCATGAAATGTACTGACTAAATAAATAACTATAACAACAGTTACCCCCACCAACTTTTTTATATCCTGCCATGGCTCAGAATGCTATGATCACAACAGCAGAAGATTAATTTGACATAATTTTGCCTTAACTTTCTGATTATTAGTTAACATTCTATCTTTTGACTATAAAGATAGCTGCTGGGCTTCTACTTGGTTTTCCAGGAGTCATGGATATGCGTTTCTGCCTCCTTTCTACCCTTCTGAATAACCGTCGGTGGTAACACAGTTAACTAAGAATAGAGAGACATGTGTGTGCTTGGATCAGGGCCAAACTAACTTGTGTCTGTGGGATTTAGACTCAGAAGTGGCATGGTGAATTCCTGCTGTCTGCCCTCTCCCAGCGCATAGAGCTTTATAAAGGCATTAATCTAATTCTGATTTCATCTGATTTAGCGGGATCCACTAGAATCTTCCTTGCTGGAATGGTAAATTCTTTATGACTGAGTTCAGCTCACAAATGTACTGGCTTCATTGCCTTGTGGATGCCTTGATGCCCTCAGAATAGCACAGTTATTTGCAGCAAAGGGCAGACCTTTATACCCCATTGGCAGCCTCTTCTCGGTAGAGTTCGTGGGAGCCTGAGAGGAAGAAGCCCAGACACACATGCAATTTCCTCCTCTGTTCATCAATTCACTCCATTGTCTTTTTTTGGTAGTTTGACCTCCTGCCACAATTGTAAGATATCTTGGGAAATTCTGAGATATAATTTATAGCTCTTGCTGTACAGACAGAAGATTTTTTAATTAAAATGAAAGCAGTAATAGAAACATATTTTCAAAGAAGTGGGTTGGATTTTGTTTAAGCCACGTCTTCATCAAATTCCAACTGGGATAGTTCCACGTGGGGATTTTTTTTCTTCTTATTTTTTATCTTGGGTAAGTAAAAAGAATTTGTGGAACACCCACTCTGTTAAGAGCACAGTAATAGTATGCCATTGTTTAGAGTTCAAAACAAGTTACTAATTCAATAAACCCAATAAAAGAGTTTGGTGGGGTTTTTACTGCTTTGTAATAGCCATTTGAATCTGTGCTTTTATATTTCAATGGTAGAATTACATGGCATCATAGAGAATGATTCATCATAAATTTGCAGTTGACTATGGAATGAAATGGGACTGTGATGTGAAGCCACTAGGAAAAGAGTTTATCTCCATTCCTTCCCAACTTCTGGCTTCTGATGTTTCAGTGGTGGAAGAAATGTCCCAAGCCAAGAAAAGACATGCAAAATCAGCATCTGTCACAGTAGAGATGAGTAATGAGTCCTCAGGATAATTCTGTTTGTGTCTGGCTGTAAAAACCTGTCCTGTGCACTTATCACTCTTCTCAATCACTTCTTGGGCCAGTAAGACTGACATAAGCAAAGAAATTAGTTCAGATAATGTCTTTAAACACAGGATGGCCTTAGAGAAGAGGCAACTGATTCAGAATAACTGATTATTTCAGCCACAGTCACACAGCAGGAAGATACCCAAAACAAAATAAGTGCCCCAAGACTTGCATAAGAACGAACCCACAGAAAGAGAAGATAAAGCTCTGCAGGAAACCAGCTAGATTTCATTTATAATTTCAGCTGTCTGGCAAGATTTTTTCAACATATACCTTTAAAAACTTTCTTATCATGGCACCAGCTGAGTTCTTTGACATGTCACTTCATCTTGACATTCAAAAGAATAACTAAGCTTAGTTTACAGGCTCTGTCCAAACACAAGTTGAAAAGGAGAATTTAGGTAAAGTTTCTGGTTGATTTGGGCCAAAAAGAACATTTTTTGGTCATCTGAGCACATTTCAAATTAGTTTCACTTTCAGTAATGGGGTAACATTGACAGAAGCTAAACAATTTGTATTGGTTCAATCTTTGCATTTATGTTTTGGGATATCATACCAAATCTTTCAAAATATCCAATTTATTAAGTTTTATAGAGCCCAAATATCATTTGAAGGTAATATAGCTGTGCCAACCAAAAACTGCTACTACTAATAATACAGGAGCCTGAAAATAAGAAGAGTTTATTTAGGGGTCTTAAGAATTGCAGTTTGGGGAGGAGGGAGGGTATAGCTCAGTTATAGAGGACATGCTTAGCATGCACAATGTCCTGGATTCAATCCCCAGTACTTCCATTAATTAATTAATTAATTGCAGTTCAGGAAACTCAGATTTGTGTAACCCCGAAAGAATGTTCCAAAAAAGAGAAAGAGTCAGTCATTTATAAAGGCAAAAAACCACTGGTTAAAAGTTGCCTGGAGAGAATTGTCATCAACTCTGACATGAAAATATTTGTCCTTGAGAAATCACTAGTTGTTTTAGGGTAGGGGTCTGATAAGTAGATAGACTATCAAAAGGTATTTTAGGGTAAGGGTCTGATAAGTATCTTGAGTTTCTGGACAGTGTTCTTGGTAACTTCATCAGGTCAAAGGTTCAGATTCCATCCAAGCTGAGACATTGCCTAAGTCACGCTTCCTCAAGAGCTCCATTGAAGAGTGCTGTCTTAGCAATGCCAACCCCATTTTGATTTCCTTTCCCAGCTATTACCTATGTTCATAAAGTTAAATCCATTTTGAGGCATCAAAACCTCAAACTTTTGATATTCACTTTTACAACCCCAGAAACATGGTTTAAAGTGATGTGTATGACATGAATATACCCCCAGTTTATAGTTTCCTCACCTTGCAGTTAATGTAAGGGCATCATAGAAGGTAGTCTCAGTATCAATGACAAACTGTGCTATTATTTTTAACTGAACTTATTTACAAAACAGAAACAGACTCACAGACATAGAAAACAAACTTACGGTTACCAAAGGGGAAAGTTGGGGGAGAGATAAATTAGGAGTTTGGGATTAACAAATACAAACTACTATATATATATGTAATAGATAAACAGCAAGGGCCTACTGTATAGCACAGGGAACTATAGTCAATATCTTGTAATAACCTATAATGAAAAGGAATATAAAAAAGAATATGTATATATGTATGTAACTGAAACACTATGCTGTACGCCAGAAACTAACAAACAACATTGTAAATCAACTATACTTCAATAAAAATAAATAAAAATAAATAAATAAATAAATAAATAAATAAATAAATAAATAAAAACAAAGTGGCTGCATCATTTTGCATTCTCATCTTTTTAAAAAATCTAATTTAGCAATCTTAGTCCTGATTCTTTCTTTCCTAAATTACATGTACTCAGCCTCTTGAATTCTCCTGTGAACCAGTTTTCTCATCTTGATGACTCCCCAACTAATAAGGTAAATAAATATTTGACATGTGCTCACTTAAATATTTGTGTTAAGGGCCATGCTTTTTCACTTTTTAAAAATTACATTTTGACAATAATAGCCAACTGAATTTCCTGCATGAAAGATGACCCTGCTGACTCACCATAGGGAAGAAAACCCTTTTGTTATTTTTCTAAGTCATGGTAATGATCTTTACAGCACACTCTGAATGACTTTCCTAAGGGTCAAATCCTGTGTAAACCGGCTCAACAATCCTATGAAAAGCTAACATTTTACAAATGCGGAGGAGCACCTGGTGATCATTCCAGTAAATTAATCCACAGATTCATTTTTTTTAAAAATGTTTCAACTTGGGAACCAATTACTGGATAAATGCTAAGTCAACCTTGGCATAAATCTAACTAAAGTAAAATTTTCAAGCCACACAGTCTCCTTTTTTTCTATATATTTTAAATCTTGGTGGCCTCTGTTAAGGGAGAGGATTGAAATCAATCTCCTGCAACTGAGTCTTAGGCTTATCTCCAAGAAGTAGAATCCTCACAGCGTTCTGAGGCCTGCAGGCTGAATTCTGACACTGCACAGACCATCCACAGGCAGGGTAGGAGAAGAATTACGTGTCGCAGTCAGGGAGGCTAGGGTGTGTGGTTTGAATGTCAAGGGCCTTCTTCGGCTTGCTGCAAACCTCATTCTGACTCCTCCATTTTCAGACTGTTGAGCTGAAGTCTATTTCTCTGCAGTTTTAAGTTATTCCAGACCGTGGATAAATGATTTGCTCTCCCAACTCCCCTCAGATGTGGAGTCCTTGGGCAGTGGCTGGCTCTGAGCACAAGTAACTCGCACACATACCCTCCTCAACTAATGTAAAGTTCCCAACATAAACATTAGTTCTTACCAGTGTTCCAAGGATTTTAAAGGCTTTGGTGCTGTAAAAAAAAATATTTAGTCAGCTTGTAATAGCTACAATCTTGCTCCTGTTTCAGCTTTTAAAAAAAGAAGAAGAAGAAGGGGAAAAAAAGGAAACCATACTCATTTCTTCCTTCCACAGCTCAGTGAAGTTCCAAAAAGTAGACAGAATCCCTTAGCTTGCCTCATTGGTAGAAATGCCTGGTTGGGACATTCCTTTGGCCACTTTAGCTGAAAACTGCATACTTCTGGGACCAAAGCATCCCTGCTTGAGTCTCCAGGCTCAGAACTGACTTAGAACTGTCTACAAAGATCGGAGAAGTCTGTGCAAAACCCACCAGAGAAAACAACACAAAACCATACCTGATCCCAGATGGAGTTTCATTTTCAGAGAGAAAACAGCCACTGAGATAGTAGCAACCCTCAAGATCTGTTTTTATTCTAACTGCCAAGGAGGTAACCACTTTTTGGGGAATACTTGTTTCTGTTACCATCAGATACACAAAAGTGTAGAAAACTCCTTTACTTGGTGAAATGAGACAGTACTCAGTATGATACACTGTGGCAACCTTCTCCAAGTGGCCAAACTTACAAGAGAAGGAACCCTCCCTATAGGAAACGGAAAAGCTGATGGGACCTTTCCTATCTGGGATACTTACGGCTGTTTTGCTGCTGCAGCTTGTGCTTAATTCCTTGTTTTACTTGGCAATGAGCAAGCAAGGAAAACAAGGGTATTAATAACAATCATTGACATTTGAACTTCCTGGGTACACCATGTGCTTGTACCCAAGTGCTGAATAGAATTGTTAAAAAAGGTTATCTATGTGTGTGTGCAAATGAGACTAAAATTTGCCACAAACTTAAATCATTCATTTTTCCTTTGTCCCAGAAAAAACACATTTTTGTCTCTGTGGCATTTGAATCAACTCCTCTTTCCTTTTCGAGTTTTGGCATTTGAAAAGGTTTTAGGTCATGAAATGACTTTATGTGTTCTGCAACTCCTGCCACAAAGCCTTACGGCACGCCGATTAAAAACACAACAGCGAAGAAGTGAAGCAATGTGATGATTTTCCATCAATGAAATGGTTTCCATCAGCAAGCTCCTTCCAAAATTATACTGGTATTTGGTGGCTCAAATGCTGTAAATCTGATTGTCTTTCTGGTTTTGTGGCAAATCTTACCTGCTGTGGTCTTGGTTGGTGACGTGGGATTTTTATCTGGCCGCCATCCCTCCTTTCTTAGAAAGGTGGAAAATCAGTAGGGTTGTAGGTGCTGGAAAAACAAGGGTCCAGGTTGGAGTCTTCTGTGGGTGGTACCATTTATGAACTATGGAATTCAAATTCTGGGGCATCTGAAATTTGCCCCATATTCTTGGAATATTAAAATCTGCCCACAAGAGAGTTTACCAGAAAAGGAATCTCTGAGGTGAGGAGCTGGTGTCTCCATCTTTGCCTCAGATGGTCAACATTTCTGGGAAAAACTCAGCTGGGAGCTCTTCTGAGAAATAAGCTGACATCACAGAGTTGAAGGACTTCTTGCCTCAAGACTCTAATGTTCTAGAAAATTCAAAGCCACTGTTTAAAATAGACTCTAGCTAAGAGTCAGACACACTGATGCCTCCTTACAAGCAAATAGAGGAGTTCTGCCCCAGGAGCAAGTGTCTTCTGCTATAAGGGATTCCAGTGTCAGCAGTTTATATCACTAATACAGTGGTAAGAACACATTTGGTGGAAACCCCCAGCAAAAGCAATTTATATATCTATCCCTGATGCATTTCTCCCCCATAATTTGGCCTTCTTAAATAGCCTAATCCATCTAATTGCACTTTTGGCATTCTGAAAAATGCAACATTATCAGTGACTAAAGGGAATAACTTGAACCTAGAAGATGTTTAGCTGTTTAAATGACCTAATCCTATCCCTAACAGCTTCTTCCCTGACCCCTTACCTTCTTCTTTCTTTTTTCTAAATTACAAAGGTACAACATATACCCATGGAATAATATTTATTAAAGCACAAATAATTTTAAAAAATCTTTCATGGTTCCATCAGCTAGAAATGATTATCATAATCATGTGAATGTATTTCCTTCCAGTCTTTTTTCTATGCAGGAATTTTATATATTTTGCATTATAAATCATATGTATAATATTATATTATAAATCACTATGCTTTCTATAAACAATTCACATAAGAAATAACGGAGAAACTAACATTTGGTAACCTCCCAACCCATAACAAAGATACTGCCAAAGCCAAAGCCAGATACCAATTCATAATAGTTGATAACATTATCTATTGTATATCAAGATTATAGATAGTGTATCAAATATAAAGTAATTGATAAATACAATGTCTATATAGATATATTGTATTTAATATACATCTATTACTTATTATCTATTATGTATAATGATTTGACATTTTTACCAAATTGTTTATATTACACATTGTGTTCTGTAATATGCTTTTTTCCACATAATATATCTAGATATCTTTCAAAATCCAGATATGTGTACCTACTCCATTTTTTAAATGACTAAGTAGTTTTCCATTGCATGGATGTACCATAGTTTGTTTATTTAATCTCTACTGATGAAGATCTGTTCTTTCTAATTTTTTGATATTGTAAACAATAGAGTGGATATCCTCGTATCTTTGCACACCTGTTTGGGAAAAAGAATTGTTGGATCAAAGGATGCTGTGCATGTGTTTTAAAACACAACCATAATTACATCATATATAATTATGTCCTTCACTTCCTCTAAAGATTATATCATTTCAATATATCACATTAACTTTGTATCATTTTAATGGCTGCATAATATCTTATCAAGTGAATTCATACTTCTAAGCCATATGAATATTGTATACATGAGACACTTACCTCTCACTGTTTTTAACTTCTAACACTAGTGGCTGGCTTTAACCACATCCTGTGTGGAACTCAGTGTGACTATACACAACATGTCTTATTAGAGGCAAAAAAATACACAAGCAATTTTTTAAAACTGCTTTATATCTGTAAAGATAAGAAAAAGAATCAAAAGAGTCACATTCTATAATTTTATGAAGGGAATAAACCAATATTTCAAGAATAAAAAATTATTTCTTGACAGCAAATCTAAGTCACCCAAGAGTTCAGTGAAAAGTCTCTTTAAAAAACAGTCACATCAGAGACAGAGGAGGTTTTTAGCTAAAATAGTTCATTAGCAGTTAATCTAGGAAACCACAATGTTTCCTGATCACAATGTTTGCTGCCCTGGTTTCTGATCCCCTGGTTTATGGCACTCATTGTTCCTGGCTGTCAGCTGTCAGATTGTTTTATACCATAGTCATTAAGAAACCCAACAGTTAAAAAACAGACTCATACCTATGTCTCCAAGCTGCATTAAGTCACACCTCTATCAAGAGCCAGATTCCCAGAAACATCAGACATATTGGACCTTGCAATTCTGGAAATTTTTATTAATTTGCTCTATGTAAAGCACTATCCATAATCCAGGATTTTAAAAAATGAGTAAGTGGAACACTTTTTCTAATACAATTTTATATGGAAATCTAATATGTAAAACATTAAAGAAAAGTCTTCTCAAGTCTAAGCTAGATCTAGGCTCAGAGCCTCACTTCTTCAGCCTTCTCCTTTCCCCAGTACTGTGGTCCTTGACGTACAGCCTCAGATGGCAGTTGGGTCTAAAATAAGCAAGAGTTGGGGAAGGGTATAGCTCCGTGATAGAGCACATGCTTAGCATGCACCAGGTCCTGAGTTCAATGTCCAGTACCTCAATTTAAAAAAATTTTTTTAGTAAAATAAAATTTAAAAAATATTAAAGAACAAGAAATGAAACAAAATAATAGATGAGGTATTGATAAGGAGAGGGACCAAGTCTGCAAAAAAAAGAATTCTTTCTTTTTTTGCCAAGAAACAAATATTTATTGAATTAATTTATAATCAGTTCTTTTGACCTTAATGCACACATTGGGCTCATACAAACAACTGAATTAATACATATAGATATATTCTGATAGATGCACTAACATATAATAAATATTTTTTGACATTGTTCTAGCTTTCTACACACATCCTTTCTCCCCTTCTAGTCATCTATTATGGTCATTTTAACAATATTAATCTTTCCTATCTATAAGCCTAATGTATCTTTCCATTTGTTTGTATCATTTTCAATTTCTTCCATCAGCATCTTATAGTCTCCTGAGTACAGATCTTTCACTTCCTTACGTAGGTTTATTCCTACGTATTTTGTTCTTTTTGATGCAATGGTAAATGAGATTGTTTCCTTAATTTCTCTTTCTGATAGTTTATTGTTAGTGTATAGAAATGCAACAGATTTCTGTGTATTAATTTTGTATCCTGCAACTTAACTGAATCTTTATTTCTAATAGTTTTTTTTTTTTTTTGATAGTGTCTTTAGGATTTTCTATATATAGTATCAGGTTGTCTGTGAACAGTGAAAGTTTTACTTCTTCCTTTTCAATTTGAATTCCTTTTATTTATTTATTTTCATGTCTGATAGCTGTGGCTAGGACTTCCAATACTGTGTTGAATGAAGGTGGTGAGAGTGGGCATCCTTGTCCTGTCCCTGATTTTAGAGGAAATGCTTTCAGTTTTTCACCATTAAGTATGATGTTAGCTGTGGGCTTGTCATATATGACCTTTATTATATTGAGGTATGTTCCTTCTATGCCCACTTTGTGGAGAGTTCTTATCATAAATGGATGTTGAATTTTGTCAAAAGCTTTTTCTGCATCTATTGAGATTATCATATGATTTTACTACTTCTGTTTTTTAACCTTCCTACTAGCTTTACAGGTTGTTGGTTTACTACCTTCGCCATATATTTGTCTTTACCAATGAGATTTTTCCTTTCATAATTTTCATACTTATAGTTGTGGTCTTTTCTTTTCCACTAAAAGAAGCCCCTTTAACATTTTTTGTAAAACCAGTTTAGTGATAATGAACTCTCTTAGCTTTTGTTTGTCTAGAAAACTTTTTATCTCTGCATGATATCTTGCCAGGTAGAGCATTCTTTCTTGTAGGATTTTTCCTTCCATCTCTTAATATATTGTGTCACTCCCTTCTGGCCTGCAAAGATTTTGCTGAAAAGTAAGCTCACAGTCTTATAGGAATTCTCTTGTATGTAACTAATGTTTTTTTCCTTTCCTAAGATTCTCTTTTTATCTTCAATTTTTGCCATTTTACTTATAGCATCTTGGCGTGGACCTCTTTGGGTCAATCATGTTTGGGATGCTCTATGCTTCCTGGACCTGGAAGTCTGTTTCCTTTCCTAGGGCAGGGAAGTTTTCAGCTATTATTTCCTTTAATAATTTCTCTGCCTCTTTCTTTCATTCAGCTTCTTCTGGGACCCTATAATGCAAATTTTAGTATGCTTGATGTTGTCTCAGAGGTCTCTTAAATTGTCCTCATTTAAAAAAAAATTTTTTTCTTTTTTCTTTTCAGCTTGGGTGATTTCCAATACTCTGTCTTCCACTTCACTGATCCATTCCTCTGTATCATCTAATCTGCTGTTGGTCCTTCTAGTTTATTTTTTATTTCAGTACTATATTTTTCAGCTCTGTTTGGCTCTTTTTATATTTTCTAACTCTTTATTAAAGTTCTCACTGTGTTCAGTCATTCTTCTCCTGAGTTTTTTTAATGGTGATTACCTTGAAATCATTATTGGGTAGATTGCTTATCTCCAATTCACTTAGTTCTTCTTCTGGGGTAATATCTTGTTTCTGCCATTGGAACACATTCCTCTGTCACTTCATTTTGCTTAATTCTCCGTTTTCATTTCTATGTGTTATGTAAGTGGGTTATGTTTCCTGATCTTGGAGAAGAGATCTTATGTAGATTTCCTATGGGGCCCAGTTTCACACTCCCCTCTGGACACCAGAGCTATATACTGCAGTGGTGTCTCCTATATTTGTGAGCTGCAGGGGCCCTTCTTTTGTGGTGTGGCCAACTTCTGTGGGTACACAGGTAGATGGGGCTGGCCCTGGTCCAGGTGGCTGCCAGGCTCTGCCTCGTGTGGAGACTGTGAGCCGCAGGTGGGTAGGGCCAGGTCTTGGGGCACTGGCTCTTTGGCTTGGGGACTCCCAGGACTGGTATTTGCCAGCCAGTGCTAATAGGCTAGAAAAAGAACTCCAAAATGGTGCTTGCTAGCATTAGTGTCCTTGTAGTAGGATGAGCTCCTAAAAAATGGCTGCCACCAGCATATATGTCCTCAGGGGCAGTCTTAATTGCCTTCTACCTCTCCAGATGGCTCTCTAAATTCAGCAAGTGGGTCTGATCCAGACTCCTTTCGAATTACTGTGTCTCAAAGCATGTACAATTTTGTGCGCATCCTTTAAGAGCAGACTCTCTGTTTCCTAAGCCCTCTGGCTCTTCTGTACATGAGCCCTGCTGGCCTTCAAAGCAGACATTCCCAAGGCAGGACTCCCATGCTGGGAAGCCCAATGTGGGGCATGGATCTCTTGCTCTTAGGAAGAGTCTCTGCAATTTTAATGGTCCTCCCATTGTGAGTCACGACCTAGGGGTATAGGTCTTAATTATACTGTGTCTCCACCCCTCCTACTCATCTTATTGTGCTACCTTCTTCAGTTGTGGAAAATATTTTCTGCTAGTCTTCAGGTCATTCTCGTCAATAGTTGCTCTATAAATAACTGTAATTTTGATGTGACTGTAGGAGGAGGTGAGCTCAGGGTCTTCCTATTCTGCCATCTTGGCCACCTCCCCAATTCTATCTTTTACAGATACATGCTTCTGATGTTTATTTGCCTTTTAAACTAAGTAAAATATACATAATTATGATTAAAGTCTAAAATGGCCAATCTCAAATTTAACCAAAATTGGATTGCAGAGAAAGTTTCCTGCTTTAATGCCATGCTTAATTCAATTTAAAGCAAAACAGAGTATTGACAAATGTCATTAGACATTATGTAGTTAATAAGAAGTTATTAATCTATCATTTGGATTTTAGCAATAATGTAAATATAAAATTCAATCTATTTATATATTAAATAGTGTGTGTGTGTTTGGAGGTTACCCTCATTCTATAGTCCGCCTCAGGATTGTAGGTCTCATGCTAGCAGAATAAAAGAAAAGTTGAAGGGTCCTGAAATTTGGACGAGTGCTCATCTTTAAGCACTGCTTTGAAAAAATGAGTCTGCAGACTGCCTACATCAGAATCATCTTGAGGTGTTAAAAATATAGGCTTTTCAGCAAGGAGGGAGTAGCTCAAGTGGTAGAGTGCATGTTTAGCATGCATGAGTTCCTGGGTTCAATCCCCAGTAGCTCCACTAAAAATAAATAAATCTAATCTCCTCTCCCTCCCTGCCAAAAAATGAATACAATAGTACAATAAGAAATAAACAAAAATAAAAATGTGTAGATAGATTTTTCTACTTCACCACCAAAGATTTTTAGTCAGTATCTAGGGAGAAGCCCAGGAATCTGTATTTTTCAAATGGTCCCCAGGTGATTCCAATGGGCACTCAGGCAAGAAGCTGGCAATAGAGAATTCCAGCAAGAAATAATAGGGAATTTCGGTAGGTTAGTGTACAGAACTCAGCTGCAGGTAAACTATAAGGCAGGTAAGCACAAGGCATCCAAGAAGCCTCCCAGCCGTTCTGTACCACTTCTGGGCTACTTGGTCTCAGATCTGTTCTTCAACTCTTTTTCTGCTCTGCTTGGTACAGCAGGGTGTCTTGTTCCTGCAGGCTGTTTCCAGGGATCCTATAGACTGACTTCCCACTGGGATTACCCAATAAGAGATATTGGCATAAGTCTGGAGGGCAGAAGGAATAAACCAGGGCATTTTTTCCCACATCTCTGTCTTAGCCTCCTTCTCTGGCTGCAAATGTGTCTTCATGGTTTCAGTGTCCATCACACAGGCCCTCTGTGGTTCTTGTTTCCATGAGCTGACTCTAGCCCCCAGCCCCTAATCATATCATTTTTAATCTCTGTACCTCCGGGCTTAAAGTAAGCAGAAGTCCCTTCCTTCTTTTGCTGCTAATATCTGGAATGCTTTAAATTCTATAATAATTTCCCAACTACTCCATCACCCACGTATCCAATTTCCTTTATTCAATTCTCTTTGTTTTAAATACTCAGAACAGTTTCTGTTTTCCTTGTTGGATCCTGGCTGATACATGGCCCCAGTCACAGGGCTAGCTAGGGTGTCAGACCCCGATCTTCAGTCACTCCTGAAGCAGGTAGAACTGAATAAGTCCTGAGGCAGGTGGCCAAGAATAAGACAGAGAGGGCCTCAGTCTTGGGGTGGAGCCCTGGGGTGTATGCCTCAGCATTCTCCAAATGTGTGATAAAGCTTGGTGCCTTCTCACAGGCTGTATCTTGTGATTTTAAAAATTGGTCACAAGGGTACGTCTTCTGGAAATCATACCACTGGAGTAACTAGCATGTGGTAGCTACTTAATCAATATTTGTTGCCTAGATGTGCATAGTTTGCAAGGGAAACAATCTGATCAGATTTAGAGGGAAGAATTTGAAAGAGATTCTTTTCACCTCTATCCAACAAATATTTCTGGCATGAAAAGGAAACAAAAGGTTATTTTCTTAAACTATTTAATTTTATTTTTAAGCACTCAGAATTTTTTTCTTTTGGAATTGTATAATATCTTCTAGAGATTAAGTCAGGATTTTTTTTAACTAGAAAACCAGGCCTATGAACTAGGAATTTATTTTTATCTACCTGGCAATGAACATTAGTCAGTGTCTTACTATTGCAAAAAATACATGTTAATGAGATACATGGTATCAGATGTTTATTACATTAGAATTCTACCAGTTTTGTAGTATAGTGTTAACAGTCCCAGGAAACTGAAAGTATAGTATTACTGGAAAAACAATTGAGATTTAGGAAAAAGCAGAACGTACTGAGATTAATGGGTTAATTTTTCAATATAAGTTGGTATATTTAATATTTTTATTGATTAAATTTCCATGAAATCAAAATTTTTATGTAATTAGTCTCAATAACTAAAACATATAATTTTTAAGTCAAAAATTAAAATGTCGATGTACAATATTATGTTAGTTTCAGGTCTACTACATAGTGATTTGACATTTGCATACATTATGGGACAATCACCACGATAAGTATAGTAACCATCTGTCCCCATACAAAGTTACTTAAAGGTTATAAACTACTGTTTTTGTTTCGGGGGTACTGGATTATGATTGACTTTTTTTCTCTCTTTTTTCTTTTTCGTTATCCATATATTTCTAAAAGAATGAGCACTCATCCTTCTTTAAGTTGAAAAAGAAAACAAAGTTAAAATTAAAAAAGACAAGGTTTTTTTTTTGTTGTAGTTGTTGAAAAGACAGCAAAAATGCTAACCATAAAGGGGAATATTGACACATTGGTCAGGACTAGATTAAAGTTAAGAACTTCTGCTCAGCAAAAGACAACCAACTTATATATTGAACTGAAAAGGGCTTCCCAGATCCAATTCTAGATTGTGTGTGTGTCTGTGTGCATGTGTCTGTGTGTGTAGGCTTCCCATACCAACAACCGATTCTTTCATGCCAGCAGGATGTTTGAGAATTCACGGCAATTTCTGACACTATCTACCTGGAGACAGAATCAGATTCCTCAGATAAAGGGCTCAGTCCCACATGACTGCCGTCTACTTCAGACACCAGTTGCAGCCACAGGTTACCTATGCTTCTGACCCACTGGCTGCACAAACTGAATTTTCGACGACCTCCTGCAACTCAGGATGCAAGTCACAAGTCCAGATTGTTTGTTACCTGAACTTCTGACCAACTGGCTAAAAATCAGAGATTCCCACACCCCCTCCTCAGTTTTGCTTAATTGGCTAGAAGAGCTCACAAAACCTGGAGAAACATTTTATTTAATGGATTACCAGTTTATTATAAGAGGATATGGTAAAGGATACACATGAACATCCAGATGGAAGAGGTACATAGGACTAAGGATGGGGAAAGGGTGGAAAGCTTCCAAGCCCTCTCCAAGGGGACCACTTTCCTAAAATCTCCACGTGTTGACCAGTGCAGAAGCTCTCCAACACCTACCTTTTTGAGTTTTTACACAGGCTCTATTACATCAGCATGATTGATTAAATAATTGGTCATTAGCAACTGATTCAATCCCCAGCCCCTCTCTAAAAGATAGAGGTGGTGGGAACTGAAAGTTCCTACTCTCTGATCATATGGTTGTTTCCCCTGGCAACCATTAGGTGCTTCCCAAAGTCACCTCATTCACTTTATCACTCTCAACACTTAGCAAACTCCAAGGATTTGGGGATCTCTGAGCCAGGAACTGGGGACAAAGACCAAATATATAAAAGATATATTTTGGTCATCTGAATGACCAGGAATGTATTTCTTATAAATCACAGGGAACCCTCCTACACTGCTGGTGGGAATGCAGTTTGGTTAGCCACTGTGGAAAACAGTATGGAGATTCCTCAAAAGACTAGGAATAGACTTACCATATGACCCACTCATCCCACTCCTGGGCATATATCCAGAAGTAACCCTACTTCAAAAAGACACCTGCACCCCAATGTTCATAGCAGCACTATTTACAATAGTCAAGACATGGAAACAGCCTAAATGTCCATTGACAGATGACTGGATAAAGGAGATGTGGTATATTTATACAATGGAATACTATTCAGCCATAAAAAGTAACAACATAATGCCATTTGCAGCAACATGGATGTCCCTGAAGAATGTCATTCTAAATGAAGTAAGCCAGAAAGAGAAAGAAGAATACCATATGAGATCACTCATATGTGGAATCTAAAATGAAGTAAAAAAGAACATAAATATAAAACAGAAACAGACTTATAGACATAGAATACAAACTTGTGGTTGCCAAAGGGGAGGAAGGTGGGAAGGGTTAGACTGGGAGTTCAAAATTTGTAGATACTGATAGGCATATGCAGAATAGATAAACAAGATTATACTGTATGACACAGGGAAATATATACAAGATCTTGTGGTAGCTCACAGAGAAAAAAATGTAACAATGAATATATGTATGTTAAAGTATAACTGAAAAATTGTGCTCTACACTGGAATTTGACACAACATTGTAAAATGACTGTAATTCAATAAAAAAATGTTAAAAAAATTTAGCTTTACAGGAGACATGAGGGTTCTGTTCTGATTTTATAGATGAGTAAAGAGCAGTGTGAGATCCCACAGTAGATGTGGAGGTAGACTAGCTTCAAGGTCTGGGCACCTCCTGCTCTGCTGCCAGCATGACCAGAAAGCTACACACGATTCCCATTTGGTTAGCATGATTGATTCAGCCTTTAAACTGTACATGTAACTCAGTTACTGTAAATAAAGGTTCCTGAAAGTCTTCTACAGAGAAAAAAAAAATCGCAATATTACACCAACAAAGAGATTATTTCCAGAATATATTAAGACCTCCTAAAAATCTCTAAGAAAAAGACAACCAAACAGAAAAAAATGCACAAAAGAATTGAATAGATAGTGCATGAAAGAGGCCATAAAAGTGTCTAATAAATATGTAAAAAATTGCTCAACTTCATTTGTCATTAGGGAAGTGCAAATCAAAACCATAATAAAATATCTCTACGTATCCAGCAGAATGTCTATAATGAAAAATATGGGGTATAAAGAAAAAGTATTGGTGAGGATGTGCAATAACTGGAATTCTCACACATTCCTGGCAGGAATGGTAAAAACATTTTGGAAAACTGGCAATACTCACTTAAATTGAACGTATGCATATCTTATGACCTAGGAACACCACATCCAGGTATAACCTAACAGAAACGTGTTCATATGTTCACCAAAAAACATGAACAATGTTTATAGCACGTCATTACAGTGCCAAACTCGGAAGCTATCCAAGTGCCTATAGACAATTGGAAGGATAAATGGATTGTGGTATACTCTCAGAACAGAACATTCTACAGCAATGAGAATGAATGATTTGCAACTACATATAACAAATGAATGGATCTCACAAAAATCATGTTGAGTGAAAGAGGTCCATATTATGCAATTCCATGATATTAAGATAATCCGTTGCTATTGAGAGTACATACTATGTAATTCCATTGCCATTAAGTTGAAATGCAAACAAAATTATGGCACCAGAAGTTAGAACAGTTAGAATTTCTGCAAAATTTCTAAGCTGAGGTCAACATTTTGTATCTTTATGTGGGTACAGTTTATAAGGATGTGTTCATTTGTAAAAAATTGTATCCACCTGTACTCTGATATGTGCACTTTTATGTATGTATGTTATACTTTAATAAAAAGCTGTAAAAGGAATGAAATGCTCCAATGGGCCCTCTGAACAAGTTTGCTTAGATGGCTTATATGTCTATAGCACTTACAGCTAAATAAGAAAAGCATTTGTCTTGTATTTCCCTCTTTAAACACATCTTCAGTGGTAGACAGAATAAAGGTCCCCCCACCAAATATCTCCAGGTCCTAATTACCAGAACCTGTACGTACATTATTTTACATGACAAAAGGGACTTTGCAGGTGTAATTAAATTAAGGACTTTGAGAAGAGGAGATTATCCTGGAATATCAGGATGAGCCCAAACTAAAATCACATGTATCCTTGAAAGTGGAGAACCTCCCCCAAATGTGGTCAGAGGGAGATATGACTATTGAAGAATAGTTTGGAGAGTTGCAACACTGCTGGCTTTGAAGATGGTGGAGGAAGATTATGAGCCAAGGAATGCGGGCAGCCTTTAGAAGATGAAGAAGGCAAAGAAATAAATTCTCCCCTAGGTCCTCCAGAAAGGAGCATGGCCCTGCCAACACTTTGATTTTAGTCCGGTGAGACACATGTAGAAATTCTGACGTATAGAACTATAACATAATAAATTTGTTTTTTTTTTTCAGAGTGCAAATAAATTGTATTTATTTATTCATTTATTTTTAATTGAAGTACAAAATTTGTGCTGTTTTAAGCCACTAAGTTTTTGGTAATTTGTTACAGCAGCAATAGAAAACTAATTCACCTTCCTTTTACTGATTGTTAAAATGCATTTTTAAAAAAATCTCATGTTTTCATCCCTTATGGGCTGCCACTGTTGGCAGCAGCAACAATGACGCTAGAATGTCAGAAGTTTTGCAAGACTGGAAGTTCTATATGCAAGGACTAAAGGGCACAGAGAGCTTATCTACAATTCAACCCCATCATTGTCCTTAGAGTTTCTGGCATGAAAAGAAGTGCTGTTTCTGCAAGGTGCAGAGGCCAGGACAATGTTCCTACATACACCTGCCCTTGGTGTAACAACAAATACAGCTTCACAAATAGGGAAATCATTCAAGTAAAACACGTGGCATGCCAATGATTCTAAAAACCCATTCACACACCTGAGAACTGGTTATACTTCCTTGACCTGGGGCCACCAAGATGATCTCTCCAAGGTCCCCAACAGCAAAAGAATAATGCAAACAAGCAGAGAACTCTGTTGTTATTAGCAAGACTGCAAAGTAATAACTTGGGAGTGTGCCAGTCAATGGCAACCTACTCTCTCCACTCGTATTCTCTGATAAGAACTTTGATTTTTTTTTTCCAGTTGCTTTGAATGTGTTATGTAAATGCAGCTTTAAGACAGGTTTTCTAAATCCTCCTATATGAGAATTCTGAAACCACCACTGGTGTTAATATTTGATATATGACATGGACACATCTTAGTTTCTGGATACTTGCCAATTTTGGTTGAAAATAGCTTGGCATTATCTTGTAAAGTTGAATATAGGCATATCTGTGTGAGCTTCCTATGGCTGCTGGAGCAAATCACCACAAACTTGATGGCTTAAAACAACACAAATTTATCCTCTCACAGTTGTGAACACCAGAAGTCCAAAATCAGTTTCACTAGATTGAAATCAAAGTGTTGACAGGGCATCTTACCTTCTTCTGTCTGGAGTCAAATCTCCTTTTGCCTCCAAATTAAAAGGACACTTGTGGTTGTATTTGGGGCCCAGCTGGATGGTCCAAGAAAATCTCCCCATCTCAAGGTCTTAAATTAAATCACATCCACAAAGACCTTTTTCCGTATAAGGCAACAGTCACAGGTTTGGGAGATTAGAATGTGAACATATTTTTAGGGGCAATTGTCAGCCTACACTAGCAATTCCACTCCTATTAAATGCTCTAGAGATACTCCTGCCAAAGTGCACCAGGAAGCACATACAAGAATGTTCATAGGTGTATTTTTCAAAATGCATTTTAAAAGTCCGAAGGAAACTACCCAGATGTCTGTTGATAGGTGACTGGATAAGTAAAGAGTGGCATATTCATGTAAAGAGAAATGTATCCATCAGTGACAATGATTGATCTGTAGCAACAGGAAACAACATTAATAAGGCCTGGTGAGTGCAAAAGCAAACCCTCATTTACTGGTGTACATGATGTGACACTTTTTATAAAGCTCAAAACATATAAAATATTGACTAGGGACAAATATGTGATAAAGTCATAATTTTCTTTTAAATAAAGGCAATGATAAAGACAAAATTTAGAAGGTAGTCACCTCGGGGTTAGTGTGGATGGAAAATAGAGTGGGCTGGGGGTATAGGATCAGGAAGGAGCACCCAGGTAACTTCAAAAATATCAGAGATGTTTTAGCTCTTTTCTTGGGTAGTGAGTCCCTAGGTGTTTATTTTGTTATGCTTTACAATTTATACACGTTATAAATATTCCTTTATGTGTATCAAATATTTTTTAAAACCCCAAGGTAATGGACCTAGAGGGTATTATACTAAGTGAAATAAATCAGAGAAAGACAAATATTGTATGATTTCACTTATATGTGGAATGTGAGAAACAAAACAAATGAACAAACAAAATAAGACAAAAACAGACTAGTAGGTGAGGAGAAAAAACAGTGGTTGCCAGAGGGGAGGAGAGTGGGGAGTGGGCAAAATAGCTGAAATAGAGTAAGAGGTACAAACTTCCAGTTATAAAATAAATAGATCACAGGGATACAATGTATAGCATAGGGAATATAGACAGTAACACTAATAACTTTGATGGAGACAGATGGTTATTAGACTTATTGTGGTGATTGTTTTGTAATGTATTTAAATATCAGTCACTTTGTTGTACACCTGAAACTAATATATCATTGTATGTCAAATATACATAAATAAAAAAACAAAAACCCCAACCCCCAAAACCCCACCGAGGTAATTAGTGGCATTGTGTTAGACATTTTTCCAAGTTAGGTATTCAAGCTGGTTAGAGAAAACGAAGGGATTTATCCCAAGGATTCATATGGATAGGAACTGCTTCCAGGATTTGAAGCAGCCAATGGACCAAATACTCTCTCCTTGGCTCTCCTACACAAAGGTGGGAGAATCTGTTGCAGGAAGGCTGGTTCAGCTATAAGCAGAATATCTGATAAATTCTTCACTCGCTGATAGCTTCATCTTCAAGAGTGGTGTTTCCACCTTAAATAACAATAACCCAGAGTAATTTTTAAAATGACTGGATTTAATGAATCCAAATTTCCAAGAAAGACACCAGGTAATCTGCATATTTAATAAGCATATCAGGTGGTTCTCACTATCAGGAAAACCTGGGAAATTTCTGGGGCAGTGCTTCTCAACATTAATGTGCACAGGAAACACTTGTGATCTTTTTGAAATGCAGATTTTGACTCAGGAGGCCTGGGGTGGAGTCTCCGTGGAGTCTTCTTCCTGAGAGGCCTCAGGTGACACAGACACTGCCAGTTGAGAGCACTGCTGAGCAGCTAGGGTCTAGAGCTCAGCACAGTGTCACAGGCGCCCTTTGGAGACCTGGTAAGAGCTATCTATATTTCCATTTCACAGCAAAACTCATAAACATAGATGTTAACATACAACTGCAAAGTGTTTGGGGACATGGCAAGTAAAAGAATTTACCAAAGACAAAGAGAAGTTTAAGAACAAAGGAGAGATTTATAGTTACGCTGCTACAGGCACCAGTGGGCCACATAGATGAGATGTCTGTGTGAGGCAAGGCTGAACGTGAGGGTCTTTTATTGAGTGGAAGGGGCTGCGAACACAACGGGTAGGGGTTGCATGATCGATTTGTGCACAGGTACCTGGTTGGTTCTAAGACTTGTCAAGGGCTACTCTGAATAATGGCATTCATGACTCTGATAAGGGCAGGATGTGCCGTGAGGCCTGTCCGCCCAGGATATTGTGAGACTAGACATTTCCTGGGGTTGTTAATTTTGTTAGGGTAAACACACATGGAAGGAAGATGTTTTTTTATCTTGCAGAAATGCAAGTATGTGGAGGGTCCTGAAGTGAGGAGTTAGGGTTAAGGGTGCCAGTCAGCTCCAGGCACAGGGTGAGTCCAGGAGCGGGGGTGGGGAATGTGAGGGTGTGGGGGTGGGGTTATAGACTTCAGAGCAGCTTCAGAGAGCGCCAGCCAGACGGTTCCACATTCCCAGAGAGCGCCAGAGGGCTCCACACAAAGGGTTTGGAAGGCCCCAGGTCACTATCCTTAGGCCATGTTTAATAGGACACTCCATCAACCTGATTCTAAAGAAATGACAGGAATCTTTGAATAATAATGTCCCACATTTATTGAGCACCTAATATGTGCCTTGGCACTGTGTTAGAATGTGCTAAGTGTTCTAGACGTATCATCTCCTTTAATCCTCATAACAAACCTAAGAGGTAAGTACTATTATTATCATTCCCCATCCTACAAATAAGGAAAATAGTGCACAGAAAGATTTAAGTAATTTGCCTAAGGATAGTCAGTGAGCCTGGTTCCTGAGGCCAGGTATTTAATTACTACGTTGTACTGCAGTCTTAATGTGTAGCAATTACTTTGAAGAAAGTAATTATACTTTATTAAAATTTGTCTGGAGAGTGAAAATGTGGGCTGACTAGATCCAAAGTTTTCAAATTCTGATGGGCCTCAGAACCTCCTGGGGCATTTGTTAAACATAATGAAACAATGATTGGGTTCTATTTTAGACCTTCATCCTAGAACAGAATCTCTGGGGCTGGGGTTGGGCACTTGTATGTTTAAATAATGCCCCAGATAATTATAATGTGCAAAGTCTGAGAAATATTGCCATAGATTTTATAAAGGGTAGTGAAATTCATTATGGGAGAAACTCTGGAAGGGAAGGTGGCTCTGAGGGTTAGGAAGTTCTTAGAAATGCCTTTCTGACTGATGTTAATGAGGAAGAAAAGCAGAGGAATTTTCCAATCAGGAGTATTCCCTAATATAGTCATTTAGAAGGGGATAGCTTTTGTTGTTGTTTTTGTTTGTCTGTTTTTGTTTTTGTCTTTTTTTAGTTTATGATATTTATTACTGGGATTGTTTACAGAAAAATCTTTTTTCCCCACTGTTAATTTAGGCATAAGAATAAGTGTCTCTTGTGACCTCCTTTTAGAACTTTTATTTTAAATACCATAAAACTGTCTATATCTGGGAAAACACTAGTATCAATTTTTTTTAAAGTACCTTATAAAGTACAGTTGACCCTCGAACAGGTTTGAACTGCTCGGGTCCACTTAGACTTGGATTTTTTCACTAAATGCATACTACAGCACTACACGATCTGATCCTGGTTTGGTAGAATGCTTGGATGTTGACCCTGGGACATGGAGGGTCGACGGTGAAGTTATTCTCAGATTTTTAGCTGAGAATCAGCTCCCCTAACCCCTGCATTCTTCAAGGGTCAACTGTAGTTCACATTACCGAGGACACAAAAAAGTACTTATAAAGCGGTGTCATGAATCTGTAAGAATAGTGGCCGGAAAATTAACCCTACTCCCCACCTCTACCCCCGATAAGCTTTAATTTGGGGGGGGAAGCTAGAATAACAACAAAAAGGTTGGGGGGAGGCACAGCTTGACTCTCTCCTAAACTCTTATTTACTTTTCTTTTTTTGTTGTTGTTCATTTGTTTATTCAAGCAATTAAAAAAAAACAAACTGCATTTGACTTTATTGTACCAAGTACAACTCCAGGAGCTGGGAATACAGAGCTGAAGAAGGCTTACTCCCTTTGCTTTCAGGAGGTGAGTTAGTCAGTCATATCAACAAGGATGAGGTTTAACAGACCACAAACTGGGGGTTATAAACAGAAAAGAAATTAGAAGATGAGAGAAGGGAGAATTTTAGTATAATTTCTAAAACAGCTGAAGTAGGTGGATTCTGCTTAAAGACCAGTACCTGGATGGCAATCCTACTCAAGTTTTTTTTTAAAGAAAAATATATGTGCTGTCTTTAAGACTATAGATATTTTATAGGTAATTAACTTCTGTATCTCTGGTTTTATATATAATTATTTTTTAATTGAAGTATAGTCATTTACAATGTTGTGTTAGTTTCTTGTGTACAGCATAGTGATTCAAATGACACAATTGAACTTACTTACAAAACAGAAACCAACTCACAGACAGGGTGATACATATTCTTAAGAGATTGTTAAAGAAATAATTTGTGAGCATCCTAGAGAAAGGAAGCGGTGATCACCTGAGCTAAGAACAAGTTATGCCAGACCAACCTCACTTCTTTGATAGATTAGGGAACCATGGTAGATTTTGGGTTCAGTGGGTGGTAGGGAAGCAGAAATAAAGGGTGTGGATTCACAGAAGTCTTTGTTTTTGTAAAGTATGTATTGTGTGTCTGCTTAAATCAGACTTTTGCAAGGTTTGCACCTATATTTTTGTATTTGATTATCACAATGAGCCTATTAAGGAAATATTGTTTTCCTAAAAAACAGTAAACTCAGGCCCTCCAAGCTTGATGTTGAAGGAGAGAGAGCCTTGGTGGAAGAATATCTTGGTGGAGCTGGTTTGCCCACCCACGAGGCCTCCAACTCTGATCCTAGAGATTCACATCCTTTTATGGAGGTGAGTTACTCTCACAACTACTTTCTGCACATTTGTAAACTGGCTCAAGTGTAACAGAAGACTTTCCCCTTAATACTCTGAGCAAAGCTGAAAAAGGGCTGGAAGCCATAAGCAAGATTTTAGAAAAGGCAGAAGATAACAAAATGGAAATAAACACAGAAAAGGACTTGAAACTAAATAATTTGATTTACAAAATAAGGTTTACTCATCTTGAGTTTAGAGACTACTGCAGAGATTATGACTTTCTTTCACTACTAGATTATTTGTTTTAAATGACATTTTCAGCAATGTCACTATGTATTTTCAGTAATTTTTTTTGCCTTCCAAAGTACTTTTTTTTTAAATTGAAGTATAGTATATTTATACTATTGTGTTAACTTCTGGAATACAGCATAGTGATTCATTTATACATATTTATATTCCTTTCCATATTCTTTTTCATTATAGGCCACTATAAGGTATTGAGTATAGTTTCCTGTGCTATACAGTAGAACCTTGTTGTTTGTCTATTTATATATAGTAGTATCTACAAATCCTGAACTCCCAATTTATTGCTCCCCACCCACTTTCTCCCCAGGTAACGATAAATTTTCTATGTCTGTGAGTCTGTCTTTGTTTTTGTAAATAAGTTCATTTGTGTCTTTTTTTTTTTTAAGATTCCACATATAAGTGATATCATGTGGTATTTTTCTTTCTCTTTCTGGTTTACTTTACTTAGTATGATGATCTCCAGATCCATCCATGTTGCTGCTAATGGCATTATTTTATTCTTTTATGGCTGAGTAGTATTGCATTTTTTTAATATATATATATTGTGTATATATATATACCACAACTTCTTTATCTAGCCATCTGTTGATGGACATTTAAGTTGCTTCCGTATCTTGGCTATTGTAAATACTGCTGCTGTGAACACTGGGGTGCATGTATCTTTTCAAATTAAAGTTTCCTCCGAATATACGCCCGGGAGTGGGATTGCTGGATCATAGTGTAAGTCTATTTCCAGTTTGTTGAGCAATCTCCATACTGTTTTCCATAATGGCTGTACCATAGACATACTTTTAAGCTACAAACTGCTATAACCTACCTCCTAGAACCTTATCTTCTACCTGACCTCAATGTGAGTTCCTTATTTCACAGCCTTTAGTACTCAAAAACTTCAGAATAGGTCATTTGTTTTGCCTCTATGCTCAAACCATTCTGCAATCTTCAAAGTCCATTCTAGCTACACAAATTGTTTTATTCAGGGTTTTGTGGTTTCAAGGATCAGACATTCAATGAAGTTAGCTCAAGTAAAAGGTTTTCTTAGAATAGTATGGCATTTGATTTCTCAGAAGTAGTAATCAAAGTACTCATGAATCTTGTATCAGTTGTGACCTTGAGGCTTAAGCAATTTTTTTCCCCCTCACCTCAGAAGAAATCTGGAGGTAGCCAAGTTGCTGGTTGTTTTAGTAGCTCAAGATCATAAAGACCAGTGATGATACTCTTCTTGGCCTTTCCCTCATGATCACAAGGTGGCTGCTGCAAATCTAAATATGATGTTCATGTTCAAGGAAGGTAGAAAGAGAAGGGAAGGGAAGCCAGGCTTTTCCTCTGGTCAGGAGAGCAAAAACTCTCACAAATCTGCCAGTAGACTTCTGCTTACATTACATTTACAATAACTCTGTCATATAGCTGCTCTTAAAGGAAGTGAAATGACAAGCCACACATTGGAAGGAAAATTTACAACACAATGAATTGCTACTGAGAATATACAAAGAATTTCTATAGTTTGATAAAAATAAGAAAAACAACTTAATAGGAAAGGAGGAAAAAAATGTGAATAGGCAATTGACAGAAGAGGAAATAATTTTGGTGAATAAATTTAGGAAAAGCTGCCCAAGCACATTAGTGATCAGGAAAATGCAAATTAAGACTACATTGATATATGCGTTATAGCCACTAAGTTACCAAAAATTAAGAAATATAAAAACATTGTGTTGATGTAAATGTGGAGTCTTATCCACCACTGGTGGGGGTTGGGTAAAATAATGTAACTACTTAGGAACACAATCTGGGATTACCTAGTGAAGTTGGACCCCATGATGCAGCACTTCCATAGCCAGCAATTTCACACAGGAGACACATACATGAATGTTCGCAGCCTTATTTGTAATAGCCTTATTTGTAATAAAAATGGAAATAACCCAGATGGCCATTGTCAGAGACTGAATAAAATTATATACTCATAGGATACACCTACAACAACTGCAGCAACATGAATGGGTATAAGAAATACAAGTGAAAAAAACCAAGGGCAGAAAACTACATCTAGGGCATAAAGTTTTTAAAAGATAAAATACAAGAAGGCTAAATAATATATATTTTTTGAGATACATACACATGTGGTTATGTGTTTTTCCACATGGAAAAAAAAAAGCAAGGAAAAGATACACACAAAATTCAGGATAGTGGTTATCTCTCCTGAAGCAGGGAACAAGAAAGGGATTGAACACACAGGTAGGTTCAGTGATACCACAATGCTCTAAGTATTAAGTTGAGAGTGGATTCACAGGTGCCTATTATTATCCTTCATAACTTATATAATATATATAGTTATGTATCAAACATTACATAATAAAAAACTTTCATAAGGTAAGAAACAAACAGCTTTGACAACAAGGGCAAAAGGGTTGTAATATTCCATATTGTGAAATTTTCAGGGAGGGGAGCACATGCACTAGGGAACCAGACATTTTTATTTCTAATTATTTTAGTTTACAGTGCTTTTTGAAAATAATAAAAACTATATTTGCTTCAGTCCAGGTGGGGGTAAAGGACATAAGCACATACAAACACAAATACTCTAAGGGAATTTATTCTTACTACTTTGCAGAAACTTTACGCGATGAAAAAGTAGTTGAGGCAAGAAGCAAGCACTGTTAGAACAGAGAGAGGGAGACTTACCAATAACACTATGTTAAAGAACAGCAGTGCAAGTCAAGGAATAGGGACAGATGTGAGAATTTTAAAGAATTTAAAGATAAATTGAAATGGAGGATATAGATCACAGTCTCCTTTTCAAAATGCTTAATAATAAAAGAAGAGAGGAAATTAGTTTCTCTCTTCTTCAGAAAGTCTTCAGGACCACACTTCCCAAGCCCACTCTATTTTGCTTTTATGTTTGATGACTGTGTTACACAGAGAAAAATACAGGCCATAGGACAAACTTTGTTAAGCATTTAAGAAAACCTCTAAGGTTTCATGTCCAATCTAGGGACATACTAGTACCTACCCCCAAGGGGGTGTTAATGGTGTCACCGTATAATCAGTGTTTCCTTTTTTTTTATTTTTGCCATCATTTCAAGATTATTTAACCCACTTTCAATTCCAGTGATTACATTAGAATTCAATCATGGCAACAGATCAAAACAAACACCACTCCCTCCAAAAAACGAACAAAGGTCCCCACCCCAAAATAAAATGACATTTCTTAGTCATTCTCTGTTTAATTGAGGACTTATTGCTTATAATCTGCATATGGCACAGATCCTATTTAAAATTACAGGGCATGACAATGCATTTTAATGGACTTTGATTTGCTGATCTATTTTTAAAGCCATTATCTGTGTCTCCTCCAAAGGTCAAAATATCTGTTACTGTATCAACTGTTTTCTTCATTAACTTCTCACCTAAGAAAATGGCTTGTTGGTGTCAGAGGGGGACAAGAAAGTGCAACATAACTATCACTTTCCTGTAAAGTGTTTTCAGAGCTCCCAGGTGAACTGCCCCTCCCCGCCCCTTAACTGCTTTGTGTCTTCTGTACATCAACACACTTCTATCACAATATTCATTTAATTGTATGCCTCATACATATCACAAGTAATTTCAATTGATTGTAGCCTCACAATCTGGGGTCCCTGTAACTCTGGAAGTAAGGGAAGTCACAGAATAAATAATGGCATATCTTTCTTAGGTACAAATTGTTTAAAGCTTTTAAAAGATATTCAAACAAAAGGTGAAATCCAACTGTTCACATTCCTTTTAAAGAAAAATGTGCTTCTTCACATACATTTTTTGCTTGTAGGGTTCACTTGTAGGGACTAGATTTTAAGACTCCCTGAGGGTGATGTTATCTCTGTGCTGGTTTTATGATTGATTTTACAGGAAAAGTCTGAGAAGTAGTAGGTACAGTTTTCAATTTGCCTCACATCTTCGATAAAGAAGGTAAATATGAATGAGGAGGAAAGATACCAATCCTTAACATCTCTAGAGGGTTTAACCTTTTATAAAATACTTTTGATATTATTTTTTCCCAGGCTTCATTGCTTCTTGACTACAACACAGAGCAGGGATTATCAACACCCCAATTTTACAGATTAGGAAACAGATTACTAAATTTTGCTAGGGTCCTCTTGGAATCAGGGTTAAGAGGAATAAAGAAAACTCATTCTGACACTTGTTAAAACGGTGAGGAAGACTTTATTCAAAACCATTGCAATAGGGGGTCAGAACTTGTAACAGGAGAAAGAAATAGTGCTCAACTTTGAATAAGCAAAGACAGCTGGGAATTTATTATAGCCAAGAAAAAAGCAGAGTGAAGGGGTTAGTGGATGAAAAATTACTTAGAAAACATTAAGGACAGGGGAATTCTTGGCTAAAGGCAGGCCACAGACTTACATATCAAAGGATTTATACATAAGGAATTTGATCATATGGGTAACCAGGTATCAAAGGTGCAGGTATGACTTAGCAGAACTCACGCAAATATGAGGCTCTGCCAGGCCAGGTTTGAAGGCCTAAACGGAGGCCTAGGCGAGAAGAGGGCTCGGACAAGCCCGACTAAAGTTTGGACAAGGGGAGAGTCTGTCACTGACCACCCCGTTTCTCTTTATTACCCAATCCCATGGATGAGGAGAGCGGGCAGGCAGCCGGGTCGGGGCCTGGCACTTCCTCCGAGTCAGCAACGACCGGCGGCCGGAGATGAAGAGGCTGGGTTCAGCGTTCGCCAGTAGAACGCGGGTCGGAGCAATGTCCCTCGCACCGCACCGGAGGCGCCCCCACGCTCCGCCCGTCCGACGGGCGTCCCACTTCACGGGCTGACTCCGCAGGTCGGGCGGGGCGGGGCGGGGCGGGGCTGTAGGCGCCGATTGGCTGGAGTGCCCGGGCCTGGGGTTTCCCCGGCCCCGCCCCGTCGCCCCTCACTGGCCGCCCCGCCTCTGCCGCGCTCTCTCAGCCCGCGAGGCCGCGCGCTGGCCGGTCCCGCGCTGTCTGCGGGAGGGGCCGAGCCCGTGTTCCTCCTCCCTACCGGTCCCCATCCTTAAAGCACGAGTCCAGACGCCCCGCCTGTTGGAGAGGGCGCCTGGATCTGGACAGCGAACAGCCGGCCGGGGCGGGCCAGGGCCAACCGAGGAGGGCCTGAGGCGACGGAGCAGCCGCGGCTGGCAGACGAGCGTCTCGGCCCGGACTGAGTGGTTGCGGGAGCTGCGAGGGGAGGGGTCGCGGGCGCCATTGCTGCTCGTCAGAGCGCCGCTGGGCCCCCGTCAGCCCTCGGCTGCTCTACCCGGGCTGGGAGGAGCCGTCGCCAGTCCCTGACCGGGTCTTGTGAGTCGGGTGCCTAGTCTGCCGCCCGCGCCGAGACCATGTTTGACAAGACGCGGCTGCCGTACGTGGCCCTCGATTTGCTCTGCGTGTTGCTGGGTACGTACGCGCCACCGGCCCGAGGGGCGTGTGCGCTCGAGCCCCGGGGTGGGGTGCACCGGTGGGTGCGGGCGTGTGTCCGCTGGGAGGGACTCGGAGAGGGCCGCGGTCGGGCGTGGGGGGTGTGTGCCTGACGCGCCAGCCTTGCGGGGCGAGATGCTGGGGGCGGTTTCCGCAGCCCGGGGACCCCGCTTGGCAGCCTGCACCCCGGCTCCCGTGTGGCCGCCACTGCCTGCCTGTCGCCCGCCGGTCCGCTGAGCCCACTCTGCTTGGACCCTGTTCACGCCTCTGCGCTCCATCCCTTGCTGTGCTGTCCTCTGTTTCCCGTTTCACTCCCAGCCCAGAGGGTGGGCTCCTCCCCTCTCTGCTGCAGCGAAGCCTGGTCACTGGCTCATCAGGTTCAGTAGTGAAACCGGAGGTTTGATGCACTCGGGGTTCTCAGTAACAGGCGCCAGTGCCTGGTTTATCTTACTTGTGGGAAGCAGTTTAATTTTTTGTCTATAAAAGGCTAGAACGTGCCTAATTAGAAGGTGTTACCAGGTTGTAAATTGTCGGGCTGTAAGTGGGTGTGAGGATGCCAGGTTTCTGCCTGTAGGACTCAAGAAGCTTGCTTTTTTTTGAGGTGGGGGAGGGATGGTGTGCCCCAGACCTACTGTTTCCTTCTCTGCGCAGACCTTGCCATGGTGTAGCTTTCCATCTTCTGTGAGAGCCCACAAAGAGCACTAGACATTTCTTTGGCTGCAGCAAATTTGGTGTTGTCTTTCCAATGGAAGAGTTCAGCAGTGGGGTTTCTGGTTGCCAGTTGCTCCTTTCTTTTGGCGAGAAAGAATTGAAGTCATCTGGATAAGGGATGGGCATTGGAAGGAGGGACTTTCACCCTTTTTATATGCGTTGTGTAAGGCAGTATCTTTGAACTACTTATATGTTATGGAAAGAACGGCAAGAAGACCTGCTTGAGGTTTGGATAGTCCTACTCATGTTTGAGTATTTAAGTAATGGTATTGGCAAGTTCTCAGGGTTGGAGAGCTGTGACTTCAGCATCCTAGATGCAGGTCTGCATAATGGCTTTTCAGTGATAGATTTCCCCCGGTTTTAATCCAGTATTCCACTTTCCTACCTCAAACCTGACCATTTAGGTGCTTGCAGTCTTGCTGGAGTTTTATAAATTCTTTTCTTTGTTTTTTTGATCAGAAAAATCTCTCTTCTTTTTTCAATTTATGGAGCATCTCTATTGTTTACCAAGACACTTCCTGTATAGCTCCACAGTGAATTTTAGGAATTCAGTTTAGGAAAGGGAAACACAATTTTGGAATATTATTTTTATAGAAACACAAATAATCCTTTCAGATACCTGGACATACTAATAATATTACACTAAAATATATTCAAATTTATTTATTTGCAATGAAAAGCATGCCTTTGGTAAAGATATATTTTAAAATGTATTTTAACTTGTACTTAGTGGAGGTTTATTAAACTTTATATTTTAGTGAAGGGAGAGGAAAATTCAGTCAGAAGTAATTTTGATAATTCTAATATATATTACCTGTCATTGCCACATATTGTGTACTGTCAGGATTGTATACAAACTTCTTCTTTTCCTACCTTGTGGAGTTACTAACGTATAAAGCAAACATCATGTTTTCTCTTTGGGCCAAGCACTGTACTAGGACAGATGAAACATAATACTGCTCTGAGGTAGCTGAAAATAGTATTATTGAACACAGAGTCATAGGGTGGATCTATGTTTTGTTTTGTTTTAATTTATGTATAATGGAGGAGCCTATATGCAGTGCAGCTTTATAAATTGTTGGTTCTTATAGTCTATATTTTCAATATGATGCAAACATCACATAATTGCCCTATAGAGGTAAGAGTAATATTATTGCTACGTTGACCTGATGGTTGCAGGATTTATGATGGCTCTGAAAAAAGATGAAATTGTGTTTACAATTTTAAATATCTTTGATGGTTTTGGAAAAATCTTGTTTTGGGGACTTATGCATTAAGTATGTTTTAGGAAAAGATAAGTTATCTATTTGAAACACATTTTATCTGTTTTTGTATTACTAGAATTTTAAAGTAATTCAGTGAATTGTCAAGATAAGTCCAGAATTCCCTTTTCCTCAAAAGAAAATGAAGTACTGACTTATTTTAAATTGGTATATAAAATGACATTAGATTTAACAACATTGGATTTCCAAAATACAGCAACGGAGAACAGTGGTGCTAGAAATACAAAACTTTTCTTGCTGAGTTTTGGGTGATAATATATTTTTATAGCAAACTTACCTTTAGTGGAGTCTAAGGATCATTGTAAATTTGATTTTTATTCATCTTACTGACAGCAGGAGATTGGCAGCCTAAAATCGCTCAAAGAGGGTTATCTACTTGGCATTAACTTTTTTCTTTTTCTGTGGCGAACTACAGGTAAGAGTGGACTATACCAACAAAAAGATGATTAAGCACTTTATAAGTATAGGGTTATGTAAAAGTGATTCATAATTATAATGTGACTATGTTTCAGGTTCTGTTAATGATCACTCCAACATTATACAGTGAATCCATTTAATATGATGATATTATGTGATTGTGTTATATGGCTACTTTATAATTTCACAGAGGGTGATGTCTGTTGTACCGATAAACATGCCTTTGAGTATGTTTGTGTATCTGTGTATGTGTGCTCACACCAGGATTTCTACCCCTAAGTCAATATCATCATCACTGTGAAACATGAATTCCTCTATGTAATATAACCAGATTATTAGTTCCTTCTGTGAATCTGGTCAATTCTTGGAAAAAAGAGTGAGAGTTTTGAACAGTGATGTTTATTTGATTCCTTTCTAAGATGGGCCATAGTCTTGCTATCTTTCTCTACCTCTTTTGATGATGAGTTCTGTGATTGTAGAAAAGGCCATAAGTATCATCTGAGCACACAAGAAAACTGCTTTACAGAGAATGATGGTGGACTGATATGAAAGGAACTGTGTTTTTGGTCAGTGTGTTAAACTATGGCCTGAATAAAACTTATTAGTGTCTAATTGCTTATGGTCATTTTAGATTTTATCTACCCTGGCATCAGGCTGCCAGTGAATGAACATTGTGTCCACTAATGGATTCAGTGCACATTGAAGGTTAACTCTGTGCTAAGTCCATGTTAGGTGCTAGGGATAAAAAGATGAGTAAGACAATCCCTGCCCAGAAGAAGCTCAGGGTCTGATAAGGGAGAAACAGATAAACAAAAGGTTACAATACAACATTGTAAGTGTAATAATGAAGGTATGGAATATTGCAGAGAAGGGAGTTGTCTTAGATCTGATCGATTATAGATAAATGGGTTATGTGTTTCCCGTTAGAGATACAGAAATGACAAAAGTTACCTGGGATACTCTTAAAATCTTTTTTTTTTTTCCTTCCCCAACTTGAAATAGGGCCATGGGAACCCAAGTAAGTACTTCTGTTTATAACTTTTTTTGGAGGTATATACCATGATGCCTAGAAGATTTAGGTGGAACAGGCAAAGCCTTTTTATGTGCTTGTGTTTTGCTGGGTGGCAGTCATTTGGAATACCTCTCTGTACTGCATATTCTCCTTTTGCCCTTCCACATCCTTTTTCCATCCTGCTTTATGCTCTGGGAGGCTCTTCTATGGGCTGCATCAGCTGGGCTCTTCTCTTTTGTTTCTGGTTGGCTTTGACCAATGGGACAACAGCAGGAGGAAGTTGGCTCTTCCAGGCCTCCTGCTTTATTTGTGTTGCGAGATCTGTTCTGTGTTTTGTGAGTAGGTCATAGCTTCTGTTCAGTGGCCCTCTCTGCCAGGCAGCTACAGTTACAGATCTTTCTGGGTTCTGGTAACCCTGGACTTATGCCTTTACACCTAGAGATGATAATGGCTTCCTGATATTTCTGGCCTGGAAGTATTCCACCATCCCTTGCTGCTTACCTAAACCCTACCTATACTTTTGAAGATTGTTCCTTCATTAAATTCTCTTGAATATCTTATTTGAATGTGCTGTTTTTTGCCTGGGCTCTATTGGTAATGCTCACGTTCTATCCAAAACAGATCTGAGGTAGCTTCCCTTTCTGCCCTTTACACCAATTACAGCTGCCCATAATAGCAGGTGGTAACAGGAGCTCATGGGCCCTAACGTTGACTTTCTTGGAAGGGAGGGGGATCATGGTTTCCTCAGCATGCTCCAAATGTGGTATCACCATTATGCCAAATCAAAGTCAGTAGATTTAGAGTAAAATCTGGCAGCAAAAAATATTGGTAGCCAATACTAGATGGTTGTGGAATCGCACTTACTTATTCTTTCCCAGTAATTATCTCAAATACTGATGCCGTATGTCATCACCATAATGCTGACATCATTCTGCCCCTTAAGTGTTACCCCTAGGGAGTGCTCCCTTTCCTGACCCTCAATCTGGACCGCTTTCTCAAGGAAAAATCGCATATTTAGTGAGTCTCACTTGCTAAACAGGCTCCAGCCTCCTTTTTTCTTCTAACATTTAACTGTTCATTCACTCATTTGGGCATGTGTTTGTTTAATATCTGGTAGGTGCTGGGCATTCTGTTAGATTTCAAAGAGAAAAATAGGTAAATAAGTAAGTAAATACATAAATAGGACATAGTGCTTATCCTGATCACTTGCCATTTCAGCTTCTATTAACTTCTATTAAGCAAACTTGCTTCTGAACAAAGTTCACCTGGTTTGTTTCTCTGCTTTATGTACCTTTTCTCTTTTCTCTCAGAGGGAAGGAATCGCAAAAAATGAACACAGATTTGTCAAACTGGCATATTCTTGGTCAGACTGGTCTCCTGTTGCAAGGCCTTTTCTTTAAATGGCCAGTTTGGAACAAAAGCAGTGGCCTGGAGGAAATTGCTACTATTTGGCTCTAGTTGGTTTTTATGCAGATGACTTTCAGCTTAATTTACCTTGTTTGGAATAGAGTATGGAAATATTCAGAGAACATTCCCTTCCATAGCTTTTATGAAAAGTAAATTTTTCCTTTATATTCTCTTTGAATTACATCCTTTTGGAAACTCATGGACATGTTATAAATCTTTATTAATTTCTTTCTTGTTTAGTCATTTTTGGCTGAGCTCTACCAAAGTTTCCTATGTGTTACTCAGCTTGGGAAGTTATTCTGATTCTTTTGGATAAGAAATTGAAGTTTAAATTGTTACTGTTTACCCTACTAAAAAAGAAGTTGGTAGAAAGTCACTGAACCCCCGCATTTTGATTGAACCAGTTAATATGTAGCTTCAGTTTTATGGAAAGGAATTTGGAATGTTAATTGTCTGCTTCCTCCTAATTTAAGTGGCTTAATTCAGCATTTGGGATGGAAATATATATATTCTGTGTAATAAACTAGTTAGGATTATATAGATACTGTCTTGTTTCTTTTCTTACATTCTTTCAAAAAAAGCATTCATTCAGATATTATGAACAGTGGTTACAAGTAACTTTCTTCTTTCCTTTTGTCCTCCTTTTCCTACTTACCTTATTTTTCATTTTCACTATTTCTCCTCCCTAATTCCTCCTGTTCTTCTCTTCAGCCTTCCTGCTTGTCTAGGTTTAAAGCCCAGATGGCTCAGACAGCTATTTTTTACTTAACTGAAATTAGTCTAACATTGGAATGACTTTGTAAACTGTAGATTTTTCTTTAAAACATTAGAGAAACAGCATAATCTAGTGATGGACTCTGGATCCAGACTGTCTAGGTTCACATTCCAGCTTCTCCATTTACTAGCTGTGTGACTTTGGGCAAGTCTCCTCTTTGTGACTCTGTTGCCTCATTTGTGTAATGATAAAAGTATCTACCTCATATGGTTGTTGTGAGGCTTAAATGAATCACTATGTAAAGGTTTAGAGTGGTGCCTTGCACTTAAGGTGCACAATATGTTTGTCAAATAAAATTAATCTTCTGTAATCCTACCAACTATAACATAACAATTATCTTAGTAAAAATATCAACTTAGTTTTGTGTTAGGGGCAGACACAAACTTTAAAACATTTCCCATGAGTACTCATGGAATGTTTTTGAAGCTGCACTCGAGTCAGAACATCTTGAAATAGTAGTGTTTTTATCAGTCATTTGTGAAAAAATACATATATGATCTCCAAGTAGTGGCAATCCCAGCTATGGTGGAAATTGATCTGTATACTGTGGTACAGTGTAATTAAACAAATGGAAAAACTTACTTTATACAGTGGTTAAGTCCTGAATTTCAACATAATCAAGAAAATGAAGTTAGACGCATTCTGGTCACCTTCACTGTTTTTATTACCCAGGCCTTTGAAATTGTTGAGTGACCATGTGAAAAAAAATAGGCTTAATATTCCTAAAATTTTTGAGTGACCTTAATTGTACATCCTCATTTGTGTAAATTCTATTATTTGAATTCCTCTCTGCAGTTAAGCAGGCAGCAAAGAAAAAACAGTTGTATAATACCTCTCCATACTCCTCTCCCTCTTATCCTTGTTTTTTTAGGTGTTTATTTTGAGATATATTAACCTGATATTATTTTTTATGTTGTGTTTGAGACAATGTTAAGTTTTTTAAAATATTTGACTTTGCAATATCTTTCATTTATTTATTGAGTGATGATTATGTGCTTATTACAATGCTAAGAGCTATAAATATCACTGTGAAAAAGATAGGTAAGATCTCTATACTTATATATAAGACAATTACAGATATTTGTGAATACTATGAGAAAGTGAAAACAAGGTGAGAAAACAGTGAGATGTTAGGAGGTAGCAATCTCAAGAAAGGCTTCTCTGAGAAATTTAAATTGAGATTTAAGGAGGAAAGTAAGTTGATCATGGAGGAGCTGGAAATAGATGATTCCAGGCATAGGGAAGAGCAGGTGTTGAGGGCCAAAGGGGTAAAGGGCATCTTGTAACAGAAAAGAGGCCAGTATGGCTGGAATGTAGTATGTATACTTGATATTCTTTTTTTTTTTTAACATTTTTTTATTGAGTTATAGTCATTTTACAATGTTATGTCAAGTTCCAGTGTAGAGCACAATTTTTCAGTTATACAGGAACATACATATATTCATTGTCACATTTTTTTTTTTTTTTTTGCTGTGAGCTACCACAAGATCTTGTATATATTTCCCTGTGTATACTTGGTATTCTTAATAGTGAATTTTGTAACTTATTTCTAAATGTCAGAGTAGATAATAATAACAACTGACACTTCTTTTGTGCTTACTAGGTCCTGTGCAACTGTGAGATCTCTCAGCAACCTGCTCAGGGAGAATATCTTAGTCATCTCTAGTCTGCTGATGATGGAACTGAGGCCTAGAGTAGTTGGGAAACTCCCAGCAGAACCCAGCTAAGAAGTGTTAATGGTTAGGAATTGGGAAATGCATTTTTTAAGGATTGTAACTTTTAGATACAGATTGACTGGTCCAGATTTGGGAAATGAAGAGGGTGAGGAATGAGGAATTCAGGGGATTAATAGATGTAAAGCAGAGATTATTTTAGGTGGTCCAGATGTTTTGTAACTATCTTTATTCTATATGATGTAGCTTGACTCAGTTTCTCCTTACCATATTTTGAGCTTATGTCTTCTGTCCACAGGAAGCACTTAAATTTTTCGTAAGTCAAGCTCCTAATAACTACTAAGAGTTTGCTAGGAGGTTATATCACACTGGAAGATGTAACTGATTTGCCGTATTCAGTAACATACCCACAAACTTTTTTCTTCAAATAGCTCTGTTGTAGGCATTTCTACACAGGAAAGGAAGACCTTTGTCCTTCACTGCATTTCATGTGATGCATGTGTATAGAGTTCAGAGTCACCTTTGGTAATTCATTCCAGCAGATATAGTTAGAACCTCGTGGTTTAGTTCTCAGTTGTCACTACTTGGAAATGTTTCCTGGGTCTTTTTTCAGGGTGGAGTGCCCAGGAAAATGACATATAGGAAATGTGTAGCGGATGAACTCTTGAGTTAATTGGCAGCTTGTTAAGCCGGGTTCTGGCTTGCCTTTTGGTTCATTTACGTCAGCAGGAAGAGATGGGTTGGCTGCTTAGGTGCTTGAGAGGTAAATGAGAAGAGAAGAAAACCATTCTTTATTGAATGCATAAGTGAACCTTTGGTAAATGTTTTATGTAAACTCATGTAATCATCACAGAACTCTGAGGTATTAGCCTCGTTGTATGCCCTATCACTTCGGTTAAAAAAATGGGTGAAAAAATAAACCTATGGGTCTCAAATAGCTTCTTGCTTACTGTGGAAGACAGACCTATAACAATGACAATATTGTATAGTAAGCTGAGTGCCTGATAGGTCGTAGCACTTAGGTTACTAAGAGTGAGTGTGATAGGGTCTCCATCCCCAAGAGGTACACAGAACCCTGTAAGGGGAGAGGAGTAGGTATTTTAATTAAGTCTATTTATGTTTCAAAACAATTTCTCCTGAGATCTTTGCTTTTACTTTCCAGCAGAGATACTGTAAACCTTTAGGAACATTACTTTTGGCTAGTGCTAAGTTCTGGAAATAATTCCTGTAGATAGTTCAGAATCCATCTATATTACTGGGTAGAAACACTAATATGGGTGCTTAGAAAGTGGGTGGCACATGGTAGGCATTCATATTTTTGTTACATGAGTGAATAGGAAATGTATTTGAGTCAGCCACTCTTCCGGGGTTTGAATTCTAGCTCCATCTATTACAAACTGTATGACATTTTGGGCAGATTGTTTCAACTCTATGAGTTTTGTCATCTAATGAGGGGAAAGATGATGATGATAGTGCCTTCCTCATAGGGCTGTGAAATTAGATGAGATAATGTATGAGACAATGTATGTGATGTGTTTAGCATAGTCCTGTGCTGTTGTCATTATCACTATTAAGTTAATAAACCACTTTGGTACACTGACCCATCTGTTATTTAAATTTGACATCACGTGTTGGTGACTTTTCTTTTGGAACATTAGTGTAGTTCTAGCTTCAGTTTAAACAGCATCTAAACTGGAACCTGGTTCATATTTCAGTTTTTAGTGCCTTAATCACCATGACAGTTGTTTTGATTGCCTCTAACCTGTTTCTTTCTAGAATCGGATACCTTTCTCAGGTATTCTCATTTTACTTCTAGGTGAGCAGTATTTCCACAGCTCATAGGTATGGTACCGAAATGAATGTTTGTGGTTGGAGAGAGAAGAGCAAACTAGAAATAGGAATAAACAAAGGTGTGTGTGAGGTGAGAATGGCACGGATAGTCATAACTTCTGTTAGTAATCAGATTCTAAAACATGAAGATTTTATTTCCTGAATATAAACTAGTCAAAAGCTAATGCAGTACAGGTTGAAGGAGCTAAATATAACCAGTTTGCGTCATACCTTCTCTTGATCAATAAGAATTTGTTCTTTTTTCTTTACATAGAGTTTAAGAAATAAATGTAAATAGTGATCACGCCCATCTGCAGTGTCCTGAGATAGTCCTAATGTTAGGTAATAGTTTTATTCATAGAGGCAGTTTGTTAAATGTATGAATAAGTATAATTAACATTAATACTTTTATAATATTTTTATACTTTATAATATTTTTCTTAAAAAAACATTTGAAAAAACACACTTTTTCAATGACATCTCAATTTGATCTGGAAAATATACATGGCATCGTTACGCAGTGTAGCAGAAGCAAGTGACATTTACTGTATTTTACTTTTTTTCCGATAGCGTGGATAAGAGAAAGGAATTTTGAATATGCTCCTTCCCAGATACTGTCTCTGTCTGACCCAGTGGCCCATTTGTGATATTATCAAAACTTGTTAGGCAGGTTATGGGCAATACTCAACTTCATAGTCAGTGTTGGATAGCTGTATTAATACTAAATTTATGTACCACAATATGAGTGAGATTCCAAGTTCTGCCATTGAATATTGTTTAACTGCTATAGCAAATAAGTAAATTACCTTTTATGAAGATAAGTTTTTGCATAGACTTTCCCCCTTGCCTAGGATTTGACATAGTGGATGATTTTTCAGTGAGTAACAATTTTGTTTAACTTTATTTAAAGGGTTCAAAGTATGATCTAGTAGTGAAAACAGTTGGCTTGAAAGTCAAATTCTAGTCTTTTTTTTTGAGTTGAAGTATTATTGATTCACAATGTTGAGTTAGTTTCTGGTGTACAGTGTAGTGATTCAGTTATACATATATATTTTTCATACTCTATAGGTTATTATGGGTTATTATAAGATATTGAATATAGTTCCCTGTGCTATACAGTAGGAGCTTGTTGTTTATTTTATATATGGTGGTTTGTATCTTCAAATCCCAAACTCCTAATTTATCCTTCTTCCTTCCCCTCTCCCCCTCTTGGTAACCATAAGTTTGTTTTCTGTGTTTGTGAGTTTTTCTGTTTTGTAAATAAATTCATTTGTGTCATTTTTTTAGATTCCATGTATAAGTGATGGTATTTGTCTTTTCTTTTTCTGGCTTACTTCACTTAGTATGATAATCTCATGGTCCATCCATGTTGCTGCAAATGACATTATTTCATTCTTTTTTATGGCTGAGTAGTATTCCATTATGTATATATACCCCACATCTTCTTTATCCAGTAATCTGTCAATGGGCATTTAGCTTGCGTCCAAGTCTTGGCTGTTGTAAATAGTACTGCTATGAACATTGGGGTGCATGTATCTTTCTGAGTTATAGTTTTATCCAGATATATGCCCAGAAGTGGGATTGCTGGATCATGTGGTAACTCTGTTTTCAGTTTGTTGAGGAACATCCGTATTGTTCTGCATAGTGGCTGCACCAAATTACATTCCCACCAACAGTGTAGGAGGGTTCCCTTTTCTCCATACCCTCTCCAGCATCAAACTCTAGTTTTGCTTCTGCTACTCTCTCTGATCACATGAACATCATCACATAGGCTGCTTCATTTACTCATATATGGATTAATGAGAATAATGTCTGCCTTGCCTGTCTCTTGGGATCATAGTGGTAAGCAAACCTTGATTATTAAGGAGAGTCAATTACTGCAGAATATATTGCAGCAGTTGACATCAGTGGACTCAGGGTAAGAAGACAAAGAGCCCATGGTATATAGGGGATATTTTGAGCAACTGCAGCAGACCTGTAGGAGATCAGTTATAAATCTAGTCTGGCCATGAAAGCTGTGAGTGTTGCTGTCAGCAGAAAATAGGAAACAGCTGAAGACTAATTGAAGTATTCAGGAAGTAGTATTCAGGAAGTATTCAGGAAAAATAGACCCTGTTACAAAGTAATGTAGGCCCCCTTCTTGAGTCTCTTCTTTTGCTACCCATAGATACGTGACTTTACAGTGAACAAGTGTCTCATGAAATCTTGCAACTAGTTGGTTGTTCCTGTGTCACTCATACTGTGAGAAATGGTGACACATCCTACCTTGAGAAACCAAAGCAAAATACAGTTTGGTCACACTCACTGAAATTTCAGTGCAGGGAGATTTTCAGTTTTAAAAAAATAAAGATTAGTGTTCACCTATCATGTAATTAAAACAACAACAACCTTGTGGTTGCCAGGAGGAAGAGGGGTGGGAAGGGACAGACTGGGAGTTCGAGATTTGTAGATACTGACAGGTATGTATAGAATAGATAAACAAGTGTATACTGTATAGCACAGGGAAATATATACAAGATCTTGTAGTAGCTCACAGTGAAAAAGAATATGAAAAGGAATATATGTATATTCATGTATGACTGAAAAATTGTGCTGTACACCAGAAATTGACACAACATTGTAAACTGACTATAGTTCAATTAAAAAAAAAAGGAAAATAAACTACGATTCTAACCTAGTCTGCTTAATATCAGGAGATTGTCATCTGTATCAACAGCAGTTTGTCTTCAGCGAAGAGTCATTCTTTTGCCAAAGATCTGAAATGCCAGGGGAATCTTCTAAAGTTGTAATCTACCTGTGCTATTTTCTGTTCTGGTGACTTGCAGAAAAATAAATACGAGAGTTTTTTTTTTAAATAAAGTTAATTACATTATCTAAGATTATGTTTCTGTTTTCCTCAGTACTAGTCTGGCAGTTAATTAGCCAGTAATGTTTGGAATGGTGAGATCTTAATGTTAACTGTGTGGCTATAGCTGGCAGAGTGATTTATTATTATGTAGGGCATTGGGAAATAGCGATCATTGAACAGTTAAGAAATTTCATCTATCCTATAGCCCTGGAAACCCACCATCAATTGGAAATATATACACCAGAATTAAAATATCATGACCAAAGTTGTAAGAGAATCTTAACAAAACTGAGTCCTATTTAAGAGACATAGTTTTTGCTTGCTAATAATTTAATAATTTAAAGCTTACATTTAAAAGCATTGAGCTATTTAGTAGTTGTGACTGAAATTTTAAACTCATGAGCTTCTGTAGCACAAAGGCCCTAATGTAGGCTTTGTTTAAATTAATTTCTTCTGATAAAAAAGAGAGGCAAAGAGGAGAATGAGGAAAAGGAAAATTTTAAAAGTTATAGAAGTAAATATTGCTATAGTCTGTTTTTACTTTCCAAGAAGAATTCAGGAGAGGATGAAGCTTCTTTGAGAGGATTAATCATGAAGACAGGCTACACAAGGCCTGAGATTGCTGTCCAGTAAAGAGATTGTAGTGGGGATTCTGATTTCAGTTGATTAATCTAAGGGTCACATTTATAGTAATTTAAATCTCCTGAAGTAAGGAATTTATCCTTTAGGTTGGTCTACTATAATTCAACTTATATTTAGAACTAACTAGGAAAAAAGGCCAAATCGCTGGAAAGATTTTGTGTTAGTTACCCTTACTTCATGTCCTCAGACTTTTCATGATTAAGAGTAAAATACTGAGATTGGGAGACAGCATAACTTGGTTGAATGTTTTTTAAGTCAAAAGCGGAGGAGTTTGAAATTTTGAACTGTCAGATATGTTAGGTAGAATTGTGGCAGATTATAGCTCACATAGAGGCTAGCTATAGACATGTTTTAGTGCATTTTCTGAATATAATTCAGGAGAAGGTGTTTGTGTTAAAGGAGATAAAGACATATTAATGCTATACATATTAATGCTTATTATAATAAAGAGTGTAAATGGGTACTTTTTTGAGTGAATGGGTACTTTTTAAAGTGGCCTTGCATTGTATATATGCAAACTATAATTACTCCAAATAAAAGGGAAATGGACTGTTGTATTATTTTAAAGTGGTTTAAATGTAAGGTGAGTTTTACCTTGCAATTTCAACAGAACCTTATTAGAATATTTTGTATTTTATCAAGATATGAAATAAGTTTCCATTTATTTTTTACTAATGTCTAAAAGTTTCACAGAATTCTTTTATATTCATGAGATGCATAAAAGTTAGAGAGTATGGGGAGGGGGAGGGTGTAGCTCAAGTGGTAGAGCACATGCTTAGCATGCACGAGGTCCTGGGTTCAATCCCCCGCACCTCCTCTAAAAATAAATAAGTAAACCTAATTACCTCCTCCCACCAAAAAAAAAAAAAAAAGAAAAGAAAAGAAAAGAAGAAAATTAGAGAGTATGGACACTGGAAACACACAGGTCTGAGTTTGAATACTAATACTAGTTTTATCACCTACCCCCAAGTTCACAGTTTCAGTTGCTTTATCTGAAAAGGACTGGGTCTTCATATGTCTGTTCTCCTTGGCTGTAGCCCAGTGTCTGCTACATAGTAGGCACTTAATTTATTCCACAAATATTATTTCCTCACATATTGTGTGCTAGGCTTTGTCTTAGGCAGTGGAGATGCATATAATCACACAAATAAATATAAAAATGAACCAATAAGGGCTATGAAGGAGAGATATGGGTGCTATGAGAATTTATAAAAAGGATTTTGAATGAGGAGAGTGGGGTCACTTTTTAGAATGATGACTGGCTGCAGAGTAGAATAATAGATCAGAGCTAGACAGGAATGGATTTAGGGAGATCAGTTAGGAGGCTGTTCAAATGGTCCAAATGAGATAATGGTAGTGAGAATAAAGAGGTGGAGAGGGAGAAAAGTTGAATGGATTTGAGAGGTATCTGGGAGGTAAAATGGACAGGTTTTGGTGATATATTGAAAGTGGGGAGTTGGAGAGAGAGAAGTATCAAAGATAGTTCTTGAAGTTCTGGCTTGTATAAGTGGATCAATGTTGGTTTTTGCCAATAACTGAGGTGGGGAGCACCGGGAGAGAACCCAATTTGAGTAGGGAGGGGGATGGAGAGGATATGGTGATTTTGGTTTTGAGCATATTATGTTTAAGGTGCCTTTGAAATTTGCTAAATGAACTATCAAGTCCTTGTTTGGATAAATGGATCTAAAACTCAGAGGAACTGTTTGACTTTTGGGAGTCATTGGCATATTCATGATAATTTAAGTCATGAGAATTGATGAAATCTCAGAAAGAAGTTATAAAGTGAAAAGGAAAGGTTTAGGACTGAGCCATGAGAAGCACCAACATTTCAGATTGGTTGGTGGAAATGAAAAACACCAAGACTGAGAGCAAGGGAATGCTTTAAAAACCAGGAGAATGTTTCTGGAAAGCCAAGTGAAGAGAATGCCTCTAGGAGAGAGTGGTAACAGTGTCTCCATTCTCCTGAAAGTTAAGTAAAATTACAGCTGGAAAGTGTCTGTTGGGTTTAGCAACACAAAGGTCATTGATAACCTTATGTAAAGCCATTACTGAATTAGGGTGGCCTGAAAAGTGGGTTGTTGAGGAATAAAGTAGAAATCTGTGGGTACTGATATTTCTTTTAAAAAGTTGAACTGAGAAGGAAGAATGTAGAAGTTGATAGTCTGGGATAGTAAATTGTCATGGTTTCCTGTGATATGCTGGATGGGGAAGAATGATCTTGCCAGACAGAGGAATCATTTTTAGGTCAATGGTACAGGAATAATTGAACTCTTCTTACAGAACCTTCTTTGTTGAGAACAATGGATTATTTCATACCCTGGTTTTTCAAAGTAACTGTTATTAAGTATGGTGGAGTTTGGGATATGGAGCCTGGTAGACTTGATTTCAAAAGTCTGCTTTGCTGTATATTTTTGCTTCAGGTCACATAGATGGTTATTTAGTCTTGTTGAGCTTCAGTTTCTTCACTTGCATAATGGAGAGAACACCATCTACTTCACAGAGTTGTTAGATATAAATGAGAATCTATGTAAATAAAGTACCTGGTACTTGCGTAGGCACTCAACAAACTAATGTCTGCCTGTCTTTTTTTCTTGTTTCTCATGGTAGCTGCTATTTATTGTATAGTTTCAACATTGTGTGTTTGCGCTTAGTCTTAAAGGAATAATTTGTGGGAGTCCTTCCTTCTTTAGCTTATCTTCTGTATAAAATAACTTGAGTGGTACAAATATAGATTTTTGGGAAAATGGATATATGATTTGCTACAGCAATGATCATAACTATTAAAAAAAGAATTTTACCAAACTTTTTGGCTTGTGTACCTTCAAAAAAGAATGTGTGTGTGTTTTAAACAAAGCTTACTAATTTAGATATGCCACTTTGGTGACTTCCTGCCAAAGTAAGATTTTTTATGTTTTTCTTCTGAGACACACCTTAGTATAGCTTTATTTTAGCTTCTGGAACCTTGCCATTTGGCATAATTTTGGACTAGACATGATGGATCCACATAAATACTTTTAAGATTTAAAATAAACAACACAATTTTTTTTTTTTAAACTGGTGGGAGCATGTGAACTCTTAAAAGCAGCTGAGGTCTCAAGTCTGGACTTTATTTGGTTGTTTACATTTTTCATTTGTAATTTTGATTCTTGAATTATTTCTTATGCATATTTTGTAATAAAATGGTGAAATTATCAGTCTGATTTATTTTCTGCAAGTTCAGTTCCTAAAGCAGTCTCCTTAAAGGATTTAAACTCTACCTCCCAATCACCACCTTACATATCCATAGAGAAACATTTGTTTATATGCCTTTCTAGATGATGACTACTCTAGAAATTCTATAAGGGCATTAGAGTTTGCCAGCTTTATTCAAGAATCAATATAATAGAGGCGTTGGTGGTATAGTGGTGAGCATAGCTGCCTTCCAAGAATCAATATAATAGTAAACATACTTGTTATTCTTTGGAATATAGGCTTTTCTGGTGAATGGGAGAAGTTATCTCTTGCCTAGCTGCTAATAAGGGGGACTTCATTGGTTGAGGGAAGTTTATGGATGGAATTGCTGAGACTGGAAGTCTCAGTGGTTCAGAGAGAGAAGTAACTTAACCAGGTATTCTCACCTGAACGGATGCTTTGATTTACAAGCATCAATAATACCCAGATGAAACCCCGCAGGCCATAATTTCTTTAAACTAAAGACTAAAGCTCTGTGGAAACTCTACTTCAAAGAGGAACCTTCCCCTTGATTCACTATCTTATATTGTCTTCTGAAATTTGTTGGCTATTGATAAGCCTTTGAAGAAAGATAACTAAAATACCTGTAGTTGGTATTTGATGAAATGTTTCTGTTTATAGATTTTGCAAGTTAAAAATAACTTTTTCACTAGAGGAACTTCTCATATCTTATTTCTTTACCCAAAGGTATATAGTTTATAATATATTTTAGTATTTTTACTTTGGAAATACATGCTATTTCATTATATGGATTCAGCATAATGTACTTAAAATTATCCCCCAGTTTTGGACATTTGAGTCTTGGTTATAGACTGCCATTATTGGTAAAATCTAGATTAGTGTTTTCTTTACAAATAATTATTCTGTGATTTCCAAATTTTCTAAAATTCACCTGTAATAAATTGGTAAACTCTGAAAAACTCAGAAAAGAAAATAAATATAACTACTAATCTCACTACCATCCAGAGATGATCCCTTTTAACATTTTGGTTATGTATCTTTCCAGTGCTTTTTTTTATGTTATGAACTCACACTTCTAAAAAAATCTGTGCTTTGAAAAAAACAAGTTGGGATATTACTGAATGTACTCTTTAATTTTTTTAAACTTAGTCTTCTACAAAATTACTTTTAATGATTGTGATTATTTCATTGTTTGTATTTGGCATAATCCACTTTACCTTTGTTTTTTAATATTTAGATTATTTGCAGTTTTGTACTGTAATTCTGCATAGACCATCCTTGTAGAAATTTGGAAAGCCTTCTTGGTTTGCCCATCCTAGACTATCTCAGTGTGTTCTGGCCCTTTCTGCCTGTTTCTCTTGTTATTCCAGTTCTTCCTTCTTAAATTATAAGACCAGATCAGGTGGACGAACTATTCTTCAAACAGTTTATTGACCATTCGGGAATGTATATGATGGCCTCTGTGAGTTCAGGGATCAGAGAGGCATTTAGATTCATTTTATTTGCCAGAGGTAAATAATTTCAATACATGAGTTTTGTAGTGTGATAATTTATGTTCGTCAGGTCTGTGGAGACTAAGAGAGCACTGGTTGTGAAGGCAGTAGGCAGAGGAGAAAGATCAGGGAATAAGCATTTAATTAAGCTCTCCTAATGTGCCAGGTAGTACGTTGGGCATATTACCAGGCTCTTAGTTTACAACAGGGAGGTACAAAAATTACATTTATTTGTATTCACCGTATGAGGAAACTGAGCTCAGATAGGTAGATAATTTGCCCATGCTCAGTCAGGTAGTAACTGGGAGAATGCCAAAAGTAAACCCAGCCAGGTGTATCTGACTACAAAGCCCCAGCTCTATCCAGGACCCCACCCTGCCACACCAAAGGAACGATTCAAGGAGGAGCTGAATAGAAGCTAGAATGGCAAGTAGGCATTAGCTAAGTGGAGGGGTGGAGTCATTGTTAGGGCTTGGCAAGAGGTTTGAAATCAGTGAGGGGAGTAGAGTGAGGTGATATAAGGCTTAAGCCACCATTTAAAAAAAATTGTATATAGTAAAATTCACTTTTGAGATACAGTTCTATGAATTGAGACCCTTTAGAATTTAGTCATATTAACCACCACTCAATCAAGGTACGGAACTAGTCTGTTAACCCCCAAAATTCCCTCATGCTGTTTTTTTTGGTCCTCCCACTGTCCTCCACCTCTGACAACCACTGATCTGTTCTCCATCCTATAATGTCATATAAATGGAATGTCCTATAATGCTATATAAATGGAATCATTCAGTATGGCCTCTTCACTTAGCATAATGCATTTCTAATTAGGCAACCACTAATGATGAATATGTTATTGTATAATTTTGCTGCAGTTTTTTGCCTCTTTTAAAATGTGCTTATATCATCGCCAAGTCTAGTTTCATGTAAACAAAATATTTTTTGGCTAAGAAATGATTAATAGTTATAGCTTCAAATATCAAAGAAGCCCAAAATAGATTCCTGATAAGTGCCAGAGAAAGTAAAATAGAAAACAAACTGTCTCTCCCCACACCTAACTGTGTTAGCCATCTCCTTGTCTTTTGCATATGGAAATCTGCATGGAAAATTTGCTACTGATTGTGACCTTTACCAGCTCGAAAAAGAAAGGGAACAGCTGTTACCATGAGAGGGTAGAAGGAATTAACGTTATTCCTGGCCAGTTGGCACTGTGTGCCTTTCTGGGGCAGTAACAACAGGTGACCAACTGCTGCTTTTTATTTTTGTTAGTGTATAAATAAATAGGCTAACTTGTTTTTCGTGCAGAAATCTCAGAGTCCATATTAAAATAACCTGCCCATGTATTTTTCCTGGATTTTTTTTAAAGCTGTTTAAATACATACACAAATTTATTTTAAGTGTCTTAATGAACTAAGAGACTCCAAGGTTGAGGATATTATAGGTAATTATTGACAGAAAACCACAAAAAGTAAAAACTTTCTTTGGTAAATGTCACTTATATCTAAACTAAACTGCACTTTCTCCCTTTTGTTCCAACTTAAACACAAAACAAAACACTGACAAGATAACTAAGTACTTTTTATAGTAAAACCATGTCAGCCACAGAGAGGTGGTGACTACAAGCTAGTGACCAGAATGTAGATGTTTCTAAAAGCTGAGGGTGCACTGTTTGAACTCTTGCCCCTGGATACTTCGAGTGCCATCTCTGTGAATCACACCCACATATACAGTGCTCTTGACCTCTGACCCCTCCCATAAGGCTCCAGGCTCTTCACCTTCTCCCCTTCTACTTAACACAAACTCATCTTCTTGAGGTACAGCTTTCACCAAGTCCTTTCTTGCTCAAGAGCCAGTGTTGATTTTTCATTTTCTATTGAAGCATATCCAAATTATTTACCTAGAATGGAAAATCCTCATACTGTAGTTTTTCTTTGCCCATTCATATTTCTCTTATTCCTCATTTCCTTCTACCGTACTATAGTTGGATCATCCTGTTGTTTTTGTTTTTTAAATTGGCTGGTAACAGACTGAGCTCAGTTATCAATCTTTAATTCATTTCTAATTGTTTCCCATTGCAGTTGTTTTGAATGATTTTTCTCCTATATTAGAACCATCAGTTATCTCCTGCTCTCCTCATTTTTCAGTAAATGGTATCATTTCCCACCTCATTTAGAAGACTTTAGAGTCAGATAAGTGCATGTTTGAAACCTGGATGTATCACTTACTACCAAGGCTGATAGGCAATATACACCTGAGTCTTCCTTTCCCCTGCCCACAACCCTCGTGTGGACTTTCCCCAAGATCCCACAGCCAAAAGGTTGAAGCAGAACCCAGCTTCTCTAGCACCAGCTGGCATCTGTTCTGAGTGGCCTGTGCTGGTGCAGTGCTAGTTGTTAAATATTTTTAATTTCACCCTTTTTATATGTATGACTTAAGTTACTTACCCTCTCTGAGTCATCCTCTCATCTTTAAAATGGGGATAATAATACTAAGATGACTCCTTGTTCATTCATCAAATATTTGTTGAGGACCTGCCTTGTTCTAAGCATTGCCTTAGGTGGTTGGGATATATCAGAGAACGAAAAAAATATTTGTGCCTTCTTAGAGCTTGTGTTCTAGTTTTGTGAGGATTAAATGAAAATTATTGTTAAATGTTCTGTGTGGTGCCAGACACATAGAGGTGCTCAAACTGTGTTTTAGCCTTCTTTCTTCACTTTTTCCACAGTTTCCATCAGGGCCAAATGGCCAAGGGGAATGTGGGAGGGAAAAAGGGTGAAGCCAATCGATACTAATAATTGGATGTTGCCTCCCTAGAGCATTACCTACCTAGACCTGACTACATGGTAATACAAATCAGATAGGAAGGTTTTTGTTTGTTTGTTTTTTAATGCTCTTGGTGAGTTGATGGTCTTGGTCATCTGTATATGTTTACACTTCCTCTCATCTCCCATGGATTCAGTTCCGTCCATTCATCCTCATTCTCAAGTCCTCCTATCTCATCACCTCCATTTCACCACAGCAGCTCACTATCACATCTTTTGCACTATAAAGACCAAAAAAAATTGTTAACCTTCTTTTGCCCTATTTGCCTTCAAGGTATAGACCAAGTTCTCCCCTTCCTTCCTTTTTATCAGAAGGCATTTAAACATTTTCTACCCACTTACTCTCATTTCCTAATTCTTTTCAGTCTTTGTGTTCTCACTCAGAATACTTCAGTCCTTCTGTCAGGGTTCATCAGTGACCTCTTGCCTGTTCTTTTTCTACTCAGCTTCTTTGCAAGTGGGTATCTGTTATTAGAACCTCTGAACCCAGAGGGCTCATGGCCTCATTGACCTAGGTTTGAATCCTAATTCTGCAACCTAAGTTGCCTTGGGCAGTTTTCTTCATCTTGAGAATGATGTAATAATATTTACCTTTTAAAGGTGTTGAAGGGCACCTAGCATACTGTCAGGATATGTGGTGGGAGTTAAATAAAAACTATTAGTAACATTTTTGAAAAGTGCCCCCTCATTTTCCCTGACACTTCTTTCATGTTCTGCATCCTAGTTATCTGGTATTTAATTCCTTATTAGTTGGCTATATTGACTTTCTGTTTTCTTTCTAAGATTATGGCTATTGCCACTTCCTCTAAACGATCTTTTAATAAAATCTCATGGCTTCAGCTATCCCTTTTATAATTGCAATTTCAGATATTCATCTTTACTCTGCATTCTCTTTTGAGTGCCAGATATGAAAGTCTAGCTGTGTGCCAAATGTTCAGGGATAAGAATCAGGAAGGAGTCTCTGCATTTGAACTATAGAGGAAACTATCTTACTTGGCAAATTTATTAATTTCGCTTGTTGGTAAAATTTTGAATGACTTCTTTACTTTTGGACATCTAGTGATCCTTTATAAAGGAAGAGAAGGAAACCCTTTCTGTTCAGAAATAATACACAACTCCTGTCAATTAGTAGGAAGATTTCTCATGTGATTCTGGAAAGAATTTGCAACACCTGTTTCCAAAGAAAGCAAGAAAAATATTGCATGTTTTCCTCCCCAAAATGTATTTTGTTCAAACTGAATTGGACACCAAATAAAGAACATTCCTTAAATTTGGAATGAATAGAACTTTCTAAAAACTGCTCAGGTAACACAAAGTAGTAAAGAGCCAAAAAAATTTTATTTACTTTTAACCTTAGACTGCTAAAAGGAGAAAATGAAAGGGTTTGTAGAAGCAAATTTCACAAAAGTAACTAGACTTACTTATTAGACCCAAATATACATGTAGAGAAATGAACAAACATGGTTACATTTATATATGCTTGATTTTTTTTTTTGGAAGGGAGAATATTTCTTACATATGGGTTTTATCCATTACCTTTTTGGTAAAACATCAGCTCCTAGAAGCAGTTCCCTCACTGTTTGTTTTTCTTGTAATTTTTGCTGAGGTTTCTGACTTCTCTTCCATAGGTTGCAGCAAAGTGTACTTTCACATTAGGCTGGCTTAATCAACCCGAGTATAGTAGATTAAGATGTTTTCTAGGTCACACAAAGCAACTGCCCCTTCACCCCAATCTAACAAACAGAAGAAAATCAGCGGTCTGTATACAGACCAGCTTAGGGTCGTAGAATTATGGACTGAAAAGGGACCTAAAGATAATGTCATTCCTCTTTCTCATTTGTGGATAAGGAAACTGAGACCCTGGCGGTTAGTCTCCTTTCCTAAAAGAGAGGTGGTATGTTGTGAAAAGAAGAGGAACTTTTTGTTAAAGTCTTGGCTTCCCTCCTTACCAGTTGTGTAACATGGTTATCTGCCCTAGTACACCCCCAAGAGCCGTGTACTCTTGGGTGAGTTGCTTAACATCTGTGAGTTTCTAATAAAATTTAGCCCAGAGATATAGTTAGTACCTTTTAAAATTTTTAATAATTTGCTGTATTTGTGTTTTTCTTTTTTTTCTTAAACTTTAGCAAGACATTATTTCATTATCCTATAAAAACTCATGTGGTTTTATTGATCTGATTTTTCCTTTGTTTTCTATTTCATTAATTTCTGTCCTATATTCATTCCATTTACTTTCTTGAACTTTACAAAAATAAGTTGTTGTGTTGAATGTTTGTTTCATAAATTTCTAATATACAAACTTAAGGCTCTACATTTTCATGTGTAGAATGTTAACTGTATACTTTAAATTTTTGTTTGTCATATTTCTATTCATATCCAATGATTTTGTGATTTACATTTTGACTCTTCTATGACTTAGTGACTTTTAAGTTTTCAAATATGCAAATTTTGGGGGATTTTCTTTTCTTTCCCCTTCATAGAATTGTTAGAGATAGAATATAGGCAAATACCTGGCAAACAGTAAGTATTCAACAATGTTTTTACTTCTCTTTAAAGAAATAAACTTTGACTTTTGAAATTAAAACAGGAAACGACATTGTAAAAAGCACAAATAATACTACAAGTCACTTTATTTCTGTAATATAGCCAAATAAGGAGGTGATGTATAAAGAGCAAAGAGGGATGATGGGAAAGGGGTAAAACTGGGAGGAGGTGAAGGAGGAAGGAGAAGTAAAGGAGGATGTAGGACTATCAAGTTGAATTAATTCTAGCTTCTTTGAGGTACTAGTCTACTGATCACTTAGGTCTGTGGGATTTGGGATTTGAATCATTTTTACTATATTTCTTATGCCTTTATAACAGAAGTATCCATAGATGACCTTTTTTTTGAGTGTATATATGTGCAAGTTCTGAAACTATATGGCAAATATTCATAATGTTTTTGAGGAGAGGGTCCATAGTTTCATTAGAATCTTAAAGGAGTCTGTGAATCCCAAGAAGTTAAGAACTGCTTCTTTAGAGACTTCATCATGTGGGATAACTTGAGAAGCTTACCAGGAAAGAATTCTGTTTTTTCCTGTTACAGTAATGACTACTACCCACTTAAGAGAGATTGAGTGTTCCTTACAATTCCTCGGGTTAGAAGCAGATGACGAGGCAATGTACTAAGAACAGAATTTAGCTTTTACTGAAGTAAAACTTAAAACTACATGATACTTTATAAGCATAGATATTGTGCTACTTGTAATGAATGACAACACCTTAAATGCCTTTGATTATTATTTTTTGAAGGAATGAATGAATGAATGAATGAATTAAATTGAAGTATAGTCAGTTACACCTAAGCCAAGTGTTCTTGGCTTCCACTCAAGGAAGGAATAATTCTGGGAGTAGGAGGAAGCAGTTGGTTGCTGCTATGAAGATATGGGGTACTGTAAAGGTGAGCTATGGGCAGACATAGGCAAGAAGGCTCTCTGCTGGGTTAGAGATTAAGAGACTTATCCAAGGACAGAAGAGTGGGAGAATCTGAGGTTGGTGGAGGGGTTGGAGAGTACCTCAGACACACTTGACCAGCCACTTTATTTCCCCTTGTAGGAAGGCTAGTTGCCGGGAGAGAGAAGCTAGCTCAGGATTCTGAAATTTGAGGGATGAAGCAGGGATAGGTTCTTTAAAAGAAGCAAGTCAAAAGTATTCATGTGGGGGAATTTTATTCTGAGCACTGGCTCACAGTAAAATCTATGTGAAGTCTATGTTTATTCAAGTACTTCGTAATTATTTCCTCTGAAGTTAGAGACTCAAAATTAGTTTTGCTGAGTATTAAGTGTTAATAAAATTTGATGGCTCTCAACCTTAGTTTATTTTTAACCCCCTAAATCTGCATGACCTGTCATGAAAGCCTCCAGTTATATGTAGCTATTTCAGATGAAATTAATTAAAGTGAAATTAAAAAATCAGTCCTTCATTCTCACCAGCCATGTATCAAGTGCTCATTAGCCTTGTGTGGCTAGTGGCTACTGTATTGGACAGCACATTGTATTGGACATTTTTGTCATCACAGAAGATTTTATTGGACACTGCCCTAAGTGAAATTGTTTATTTTCTTTCCTCTTTCCTCCATCAGACTAATGCTGGTTTATATTAATATGTAATGAGTTTTTTAAAATAAAAAACTTGAAAGACTCACTAGAGTAATATTCCTTTGCTTATTATATAATTAAAAAAACAGATACACTTTTAGAATGATCTGCCTGAGTGCCATTATTTTATAAGATTTTTCAAGAAGTGGTGACTAAAATAAGTGTATTCTTTATGGTTTGTATTCAACTACCTCTACTAAACTGATGACCCACTTGATTATTTCTACTGCCTGTAAGAGAAGCATGTTCTTGAAAGGTCTAACATGTTATAACGAAGTTTCTAAAGTGAGAAAATTGCCTTTGTCTTGTACATTTTTAGGACATACTAGACTTACTATGATTTATCTACTTCGTATGCGATAGATCATCATAGCTCTCAAAAGTTGCAAGAGAGGACAACCTCCAAAGTAATTATTTCACTATAATCCTGTTTCTCTGAGAACCTTTCAGTCAGTCATGAAAGCTAAGGGACAATTTGTCACTTTTTTGTTGTTTTAAAGAGAATAGAAAAATAGGCTTTTTCCTTTGCCCCGATTTCAGACAATCTCTTTGCCATAGATAGGACTTTTTCAGTAAAGTTGCATGTACAACTTAATTTTAGGAAACAAAATGAAAAAGTTTTCATTGTGATAAAGTGTTGTTTAAAATTCAAAATTAATGATTGGGATCTTTTGTTTTATTATGAAATATTCAAACATGGGGGTATTTACAGTAAAAAGTGAGTTTTCTACCTGATTTGTATTAATACTGTCTGGAGATGGCTACTTAAAAGTTGGTTATATATTCTTCTAGGCTTTCCAATGTATATTTAGACATAAGTAATTTGTTTTACATAAATTAAATTATATTAAATATAATGTTTTTACAGATTAATTTGCCTACTAAGCAATATATACATATACATATTTCTTTGTATATGATCCATACTCATACTACTGATTAGGTTTAAATTACTTCCAGATTTTATGGTAGGACATCTAAAGCATAAGTATATTTTATATGAAGATAATATACAGTTGTAGCGTAGTGCAGCTGCTTTAGCATAATGGTGACCTATAATATGTGCTCAATACATGTTAGTTTCCATTCTTCTTGGACATATATGAGAAAGGCCATGGAAGGTGATTAACTGTTTTTTTTCCCTCCGCTATAACACAAACCTTTCTCTTAATAATATTTGTGTTTTGTGATTCAGGTTTATAAATTGCTACAAGACTAGCATGGTTGCTATTTAAGAGTCTTGTAAGCTATGCTGCCCCAATTATTTTAGGCGCTTCTGGCAAAAGCAAGTATTTTTTACTAGTGAGTAAGAGACCAGATTGTGATTTATCCTTTTTACTGAGAGTGCACAGTATAGTGTGACTGTAAAATACAGTATGTGCAAACGTTTTACATGGGAATCTTGGAACAAAGTCCTTTGCTAAATTTGAAGATGTATAGAATGGATACTGAGATTGGAAATTCAACACTTCTCCTATGGAGCAGGATATGTAATTGTGTGCTTTGTGATAAGATTTCAGATCTGATTGTTTCTAGAAGTTCTAGAGAAGAGATTAGGAAAAGATGGATCTACAGCTGATAATTACTTATAAAATCCTGTTGTAAAGTATTATTGCTTTATGTTCTTCATCATTTCATTTGGAAATCTGATCCTTCTGCTTTCCTGCAGGGAATTTGTGGACCTCTGTTTTGGGTGGATCAGTAAAGAGGATTGAATTGGGGCCCCGACTTCTTTTTTCATTGAGGAAAGAGTAAGGGGTGCTGCTGAGAGAAGTGCTTCTGCAATAGCCATGTCTGAAGCTTTGCTTGGAGGTAATGCTGGACTGTACAAAAATTGCCTTCAAGATTACAGGAGTTTGTGAATTATGGATTATGTTTCCCAGTGGAAAACAAGCTTGAAAAATAATTGTTAGAATACAGAATTGGAAGTGCTTCCCTAGCATGTCCTTGGACTTACGATTGTTAATCAGTTTTGTTTGTTTGTTTGTTTGTTCTTTTCTTGGCTTATTTGTTTTAACTTGGGTCTTGTGGAGAGAAAAATAACTTAAAACTTTTTAGGACCTAAGGTTATGGTTATACAAAATTATTGTTTATGTGCCTCAGAGGCTTTTGCTTGCTTGTCTATTCGTTAGTCATTTATTCATTCAACATATATTCCTTGAAGTGCTTACTGTAAGCAGGATTATGGAGGGAAGCCTATCAGATAATAATCTACTCAGGGAAAAGGAAAACTGGAAAATATATTTTGCAGGGATACGAAAGGCTGAAGATAGGGGTGTGTGTGTGTGTGTGTGTGTGTGTGTGTATTTAGGAGAGAGAGAGACATACATCCATATATACATATACAGAGACATGGTCCATAGTTTTAAGTTCTAAAGGAAACATCTAAACAGTCTTAGAGCTCTCTCCTTTTCCTGTTTCTTTCTTCCTTTCTTCCTTCCTTTCTTCCTTCCTTTCTTCCTTCCTTTCTTCCTTTCTTCCTTCCTTCCTTCCTTCCTTCCTTCCTTCCTTCCTTCCTTCCTTCCTTTCTTTCTTTCTTTCTTTCTTTCTTTCTTTCTTTCTTTCTTTCTTTCTTTCTTTCTTTCTTTCTTTCTTTCTTTCTTTCTTTCTTTCTTTCTTTCTTTCTTTCTTTCCCTCAACATCTCTCATATACACTAGTATTTCTTGCCTCTGTACTTAACCCTCTGTTCTAACTTTACACTGCTTTTTCCTTTATACAGTTCTTCTGAGAGTCTTTTGCCCCATTAAAGCACAGATTGGGTTGTGTGTCTCTTGTTACCCACAGAATAAAGTTAAAACTTCTTAATGTATAATCTCAATATAGATTCTGTAGATAGTTTCTTTATTAAACTCCCCTGAGTTATCCAGTTTTACTTACTGTCTGTTCCTTGCTGAGACCCTGACTGGTCTTACCTTCTGCCTCCTGGTTCTGGATAGCTTGTTTCCCCGTGCAGACCTGTTCTCATCATTGTCTACCTTACCCTCAGTATTAGGAGGCTCACTTTGCCCTTTGGCTTCTAGATGGATTTGAACAATGGGCAGGAGGAGGGTGGGATTGCTGTGTTTAGTCTCCTGGCTTCCTCTTTCCAAATCCTGTCATGTTGGCTCTCCCAGAAGTCATAGCTCTTTGAACCTTTTAGGCCTAGGAGTAGTCATAGCTTCAGGAGGTTGTACTATCTCTTGACTCTGCCCACACCTTCTATATCTTGTAAATAGCCCCTTTTAAAGCTCTTCTTAAGTTCCCCAGTTTGAGGGTGCTGTTTCCTGCTGGGATCTTGACTGCTACATTGTCCAAGTCCTCTAAGCTCAGTCCTGCTTGCAGTTACAGCTGTGTTATTTTCCTGTAGCAGGTATCTCTCTCTTCTGTTAAAACTTTTTTGATGAGGTCTTTTTTTATTCCTTCCTTCTTTTAGTCTGTCTTTTTTTTTTTTTTTCTTTTTCCTTTCCTGGCACCATGGCTGCCAGGTAATAGGAATTGAAATGTCTGAGTGAATAAGGAGAGGAGATTTTCAAGAGGATGGACACTTGAATTTTCCTGTAGTATAGCATAATCTTTATTTAGATGTCTGAAATTGAGGAAATAGGGGAAGCTAGTGGGTACTGAAGTCAGTATAGTCACTTAAATAACATCTAGATTTATATTTCGTTCTTTTCAAAATGTAAACTTAGAACTTGTTTTCCTTTACACTTGCTTTTATATATTAGAAATTAACATTGGCTCTCTTTAAAATGCATTATAGATATATTCCATTGGAATCTACTGTAACAGCCTGTCTTTAAGGAAGTATGTACTATATACAAAATGGGAGATAATTCAGTTATTACTTAATTGGGGAAAAATATAGGAAATGTTTATTATGTGTATCTCCAGATATTTATCTATCTTCCTCAATATATCTTAGAAGAATTGCACTAAGAGCAGACCTGTAGTAGCTAACAAAAGATTGAACTTTTAAAAAGTGATTTCTCTTAAGAAGGGAATTTCAATTAAGAGAAAAATATCCTGGAATTATGATAAGGGTTAAATATATATGTATCCTTCATATATTAAGGAATGAATATACCTGTCCTGTGAAAAGGTTTATTTTGAGAAGAATCTTCCTGTAACATTAACTTTGACCCAGAACTCTCTCTTACTACTAAAAAATTACCACTGAAAATACTTTCTGTAGTAGATTGAGATTATTTCATTGCTTTTTACAGTAGAAGTGTCTGTTTACTCTAGGGGGATGGCTATGCCTCTGTGTGTTTGTATATGTATGTCTTAGTCGGCTTGGGCTGCCATAACTAAATACCATAAACTAGGTGGCTTAAACAACAGAACTTTATTTTCTTAGAGTTCTGGAGGCTGGTATTCTGACATCAGGGTGCAAGGATGGTCAGGTTTTAGTGAGGGCTCACTTCTTGGCTTGCAGATGGCCACCTTCTTGCTGTATCCTCACATGGCCGTTCCTTGGTTGCATGCATGAGGAAAGAGATCTCTCTTCCTCTTTTTATAAGGCCGCCAGTCTTATTGGATTAGGACCCTACCTTTATGACTCATTTAGCTTAGTTACCTCCTAAAAGTCCTATCTCCAATTATAGTAAAATTGGGGGGTTAGAACTTCAACATAAGAGTTTGGGACAGATAAGTAGGGAGTGCCTGGCTTGGACTTGAATGGGAAACAAGAGGGCATGTATCCCCAACAGAAGGCTGAACATATATGTAGCTACCTATGGTTTTGAAAACATAGTATATTCAGGCAACAGCAAATAGTTCAGTGTAATTGGAGCCCTAAGGTCTGCATAGGGAAGAGTGAAAGATGAGGCTGAGCATTTAAGAAGGTCCCAGATCACCCCAAAGGCAGTATTCTTAACTCTAAACTAATTTTTTTCCACATAAACCAGCTCCTCATCCCAACTTAACATTTTTATCAGTGGGACCATCATTCTCCCTACTCCAAAGCCCTCAAGTGTCATCTTTAGGCCTGCCTCAGCAATTGTGATCAGTCATCAAGTTGAGTCATTTCTATATTCAAAACACTCTTTCATGTATCCTTTTCTATTTTCACCATCAACACACTACTTATCACTTAATTACTGGATTATTTCAAAGCTGTATTAAATGTTCCCCTTTGTAACTTTTTTTAAAAGTTAATTTTTAAAATCACTTATTTTACCCTGTCAGTAACATTGAGCAAAAGAGAACAGTGATATTTTATTTCCTACAGGACAAATCCTTTCTTAGGCCAGTATTCATAATTCTTTTAGTTAAACACAAATTCCCAAAGCTCTCTTTCTACTATTAAAAAAAATCACATAATCTCACACAATCACAGAATGAGAGTAATTGCAGTAAAGAAGATTTTGTTTCACTAATGTTGAGTTTTTATTATGAACATAACATGTATTTTATACTGAACAAACTTTTTCAGAGGACACCCTCCCCATCCAAATCATCTTCCTTATCACAATTCCAACCTGTTAATTTAGCCAATCACTTGCCTCTATGGAAAGCTCCATATATATATACTGACAGTAGGAGCAGATAGCCTGTGTTGTAATCCTGGTTCCATTACTTACTAATTCCAGCAAGGTTCTGCATTTCCCTAAACCTCATAATAATTTTATTTAAAAAAAGGGGGAAGTGTCTACTTCACAGGGTTGAAGTAAGGATTGCATTAATCTGTGTAGCCTGGTGCCCAGCATGTGTGAGCACGCAGTACCTGTTGGCTATAAAATGTTATGTCCCATGAAAAGTCTTTGCTCATTCTCTCTGTGCTCTTGTTGGGACCTCATGCTGCCCTTGCATCCCTCTCCCACTAAATGCTTTCTTTGAACCCTTCCCTACTGCCTATGATTGACCTGCTGTTTCAAGTTCAGCTTAGTTGCCTTTTCTTTAATAGTCTTTTCTAACTACTTTAGTTCACGTTGACCTCTGAATTCCTGTAGGACTTTTTATATCATTTTAGAAATTACTCACATTTTCTCTCTTTTATGGTATTCCTTTTAAAATTTACATACAGTAAAATTTACTTTTTTTTTGTTTTTGTACATTCTATGAGTTTTGACAAATGCTTAGAGTTGTGGAATTACCATCACAATCAAGATAAAGAAAAATTTCATCACCCCTCACAAATCTAAGTATTACTTTTAAAACTATTTCTGGAGTATGCATTCTGTTTCTTCATGTACAGTTTAGGCTCTTGAGCCGAGTGTCTATTTTACACTAATTGTCTCCTCTGGGTATGGCATAGCCTAGTTTCAAGCATCTAGTAAGTAGATGCTTGACTGATAAAATGAAGCCTGAAGGTGTGGTAAATTTGAACATACTAAAAAGCTACTTATTTAAGTTACTTCTCTTTGGTCTTTCATTTTACTTGGGTAAGCAATTTCAAAAGGACATTATTCCTGTACAACTTGTTAAAGTGCTTCTGGAGCCTTTCCTGGGCTAATGAAAACCACTTTTAGTTTATCTTTGGAAAACAAAGGACTTGTTTCTGTTTTAATTGTCAGGTATACTTAAGGTTTCTATTTTTTCTAGCCCTATTAATTTAAATTTTAATATGAAACAAAATTTTTTTATCTTTCCCCTCCTTGACTACATTTGGCTATTCTGATGTTTTATTGATTATTAAATGTATTTACTGAGTTTTGCTTTTTTTCTTAAACATAATTTATTATATCAAGCAATCAATTAAAAATGATTTAGTTGCAAAATGTAAAATATAAAACCTTCCTGTTTTCTCACCTTTATCTTTTCATGGACCAATTTTGCTCTCTTCCTGGGGTTTCTTTTATTGATTGTTTCTAAAATCAGAGGTCAACGCAAGTAAGAGAATTTAAACTTGATAGAGTTGGGGCTGATATGGACAAGCTAATGCTGCATGGTTTCCTCAGTCTTTACTCTTGGATATTATTATGGAGTGTAATCCTTTTTCAAAAAGGGCAAAATATGGTTAAGATTTATATCCCATTCAGTAGACCTTACTTCCTAATGAAGTGAATTGAATTTAACCATTTGTGTCTTTTTTTCCCTTCCCTAACAGCTTCCATGCCTATGGCTGTTCTAAATTTGGGCCAAATATATCCATTTCAGAGAGGCTTTTTCTGTAAAGACAACAGCATCCAGTATCCGTACCATGACAGTACCGTCACATCCACTGTCCTCACCATAGTGGGGCTTGGTTTACCCATTTCCTCTGTAAGTAAATTAATAAGTAGGTAGTGATGGGTTTGTTGTGCTGGAGGTTGTATGAAGTGATCAAATTGGGGTGGGGGTAGTTCCATAGTACTATCTTCACCAGTGTTGACGTGGTGAATAATTGCTTGAAGAATATACCCACTATTTCAAACCAGGGCAGTGTTTCTCCAATTAAAAGGAGATATTACCTAAACCAACTTGATGACATCATAAAGAATTATAGAATGATTATTTTAGAATGAAGAGTTCATTTGAGTCATTTGGATCAACACTTTTTGGTATAGAAGTGAAGAAATGTAGGCTCAGATACTTGCTCAAGCCTTGTGAGCCATTTTATGGCAGAGCTGAAACTAAGATTATGCCTGTTTTATACCAATTTAAGTCGAAATTGAGGTCATGAAAAAGGAGATAGATTTATTTATTAAATTTGAGAAAAGAGCTCATCAGAAAGAATATAAATACATATGCAAAAGAAAATCCTCAGAATACATCAAAGATATATCACTGTTTTTTAAGTTTTACTGTCCTTAAGAAAGTTCATCAGTTTATAGGTTAATACTGGGTTTCATTACTTTAGATAACTGGAAACTTTCCTTCTGAGGTTAAGTTTCACAAACTAGCTTAAGATTGGCACTTCAGATTTGTTCTTACTTTCTTTATCCTTGGCTGTGACTCCTGCACCTTGGCCTGTATCTCTTTATGTGAGATGAAAATAAATGAGAAGGAAAAAGTAAAGATTTATCTCCTTGAGTGTTTTGGGAGTCCAGCAGGTCATGCCATATTTCTCTTTTGACCACCTATCTCTTGTCAGTTGCCTTCCTCAGATAGTTGACTTAAAAATGTTATTGCTTTAGCAAACTCTACAGCCTTATTTCTGCAATAAGATGATGGGCTGGCTTTTCTTTCCCTCTGTTGCCCCCGAATTTTCTAATAATAATAACCTAATTCTTTGGTTTTTCATTTCATCTCTGAGTCCATTCTGCCCCTTTGGCTAGCAGATTTTTTGTTGTTGTTGATGCTCTTTAGCACAGTATTCTAAAGGTGCAGAGAACTTGGATTTTATTATATTCCAGAATATATTAAATACTTCCACTTATAGTCTATACATCCTAATTTGATTATAACCACCTTTATAGGTATAAAAAAGGGAGAAAATTGGGGATTTAGTTTATGGAAATATTTACTCTTTTCCTAAGTAAATTCCACCATAATTGGTAACCTTAATGTTAACCACCAGGCTTATGAAACAATGTGCAGGAAAGCATATAGTACTGTTACTTAGATGATAATAGACAATGGTGCTGTACTTATATGAAGTACAAGGTATCTGTTGTAGCCATTATTTGAGTAGCAGTTGCTCAAATCGAGAAGAGGGCTCAGCGAAGCCTAAGTTTGGTCAAGGAGAGTTTTTGTCCCTTTGTACTATCATTTATGATAACCTTCATCCTAAGTGTGTATTATATATTAAGTTATTAGCTCCTAATAGAAGAACATATATGTAAACATATCTTAATGTGCAAAAGTCTTTAAGTATGTTAAAGATTTGTTACTTGAAATCCTATTATGTCTCTATTTGAAGTGTTCGTCTATTAAAATTCTCTTTCTCTAGGATGTTGATTATTCCCATTTTTGATGGGGGAATTTTAGTGAAGTCATTCTTGGTGATTATTGTTTAAAAATACAGAAATGTCAATAGCCTTTTAAACCAAAATTTAGAATAATGTACTTTGGATTATTCTTTTCGGCTGTTGTGGTGTGTGAATGTAACAGGAAGAATGCCTGGCTTTTGTATAGCATTCAGCACAAGTATTTTTCTAGCATTGGTTATTCCTCAGATTTTTGCTACAAGTATTACCAGTGTGCTGTATGAAGTAGATAATATTCACAGTTTTAAAGGATAAAGTACAACTTGGAAGAGATATTTTCCTCTATTTTTGGTACTCTAATTGCTTTCAAATTAACTTTTTAAAAATCACTTTTACTCCCTTTATTAATGCCTGAGGAAAAAGACAGTACAGGATAATTTGGGGCATTGGTGGTGGGGAGTAATTGGATTGTTATATAATACTATATCTGTAAAGTCTGAGATTTACTAATGTTTAGGAAGACGAGGGAGATCACTTACTATGGATATGTGGGTTTTCCCAAGTTCTTTGTTTTGGCATATAGTTTGAAAAATCGTATTTCTTCAGGTGACTATCCCAAAGGAGGTAACTGAGGCCCAATTTTTATTATTTTTGAGTAGCTACTTAGATGGTAATAAAAAATTGCTATGACGAAGGAAGGGTTAGTAATATGTTTGTATTTATAAGCTGTAGGGTAGTATGTAAGTAAAGTGTTACATATAGCAAAAGTGGCTATAAATGCCCTGCATTATTGGAGGACATTGGTGTTTGTTGGGTTTTACGGCATGGGAAGTCTCTCTTGCCACTCTTTCCTATACCAGCCCAGAAAGCTGGTATCAAAATGACCCTTTGCCCACACTTGAATGTTTTAACTCCTTTGTTTTCATGTTGACATAAGTGCTATACTGCCTTTTTCCACCCCCTACCTCCAATAGACACAAAGCAATAAGCTTTACTAGGGTAGGGATGGTCTGTTTTGCTCCTTGTATCCTTAGTACAAAGCATATCACTTAATATGTAATAAGTGTTTAATAAATATAGATAGCAAAATTTAATGAAAAAATACTAAATGTGAAATGGAATAAGGTTATTACTTATGTTTAATAATAATTACAACCATAACTCTTTGGAAATAATACTATATTTCCAAGTCATCTCTTAATGTCAGGTACCTCATTAAAATAGCTTTTTAGGAAAAGGGACATTGTTATACTGAATACATAACCTGTTTAGAGATATGTTAAAATATGGGGGAGTATGTATTAGAATGAAAGACATATGGTATTATGGAGCTTAGTTTCTTAGAATGGAAATAAATTTTATTTCCTTGTTTACTTATTCCAGCATAGAGCTGCATTTTTTGTCTACATTATTATGAAAAGTACTGGTTTAATCAGTTCTTACGAGCATTTATTCCAGCACCATTTCTTTATATAATTGTCACAAATGAAGTAATACCAGATGCATCCTTAAGTAATTTGCTATAATCACAGACATTTTCTTTGTTTAAGTCTGCTTTTTATACTACCTTTGGAAGAGGTAATGTATAGATTTGGTATATTAAGTGTTTGTTATATATCCATTTTACAGAACACTTGAAAATATTTTAATAAATTTTAATATACTGGATGAACTTAAAGGAAAGAAAACTTATATAAATATTGAGTATATACTGCCAGTAATGAAAACAGAAGCTCTATTAGCGTCACATTAATCGAGGTTATGAAATTCCACTGCTGGTTTCCTTAATGCTATGGCTTTTTAAGGTATTAATTGGGAAAAACAGCTGCTCATAAAATCTTTTTAAAAATAGTTTCTGTGTATGTTATGGAATGCCTCTGCTAAGGTTAAGTGATCAAGAGCTATTGCTTCACATGCTGAGTATAGCTCTATTAAATTAGTAGACATTATTTTCTAACTTTTCTAATGCATGCATCTTGACAAATCTGCAGCATTTGAAGGGGTTAAATATTATTCCTAGATGGGAATTCTGATTTTTAAGAAGCCCTAAAATCTCCTTCTACTAAATGACCTCCATCAGTGAATTGTATGTGATAAAAAGATAATTGAAATTAAAATGTTCATTTTGCCTACACCAGGAATTAAGTCCTCTTGCCATCTAAACTTGCAATCAGTTACACCCCCACCCCTGCCACTGTTTCAAGCAGAAGTGACATAACTTTTTAGTTTGTTAAATATTGAATTGGCAAAATGACCAAGCAAAATATTTTTGATGGTTGTATTGAAATTAACATGCAGTTATGTTAAAATATATGGAAAAGCTCAGATTTGTCTCTTTTTTGTTAACTCCTTTTTGTAAAATAGACCAAAATTAAAAAAAAATAAAGTTTTTGTCTCTGAATACATGAAAATAACATGGCAATATCTTGTGTTTTTCTGTTGCGGACCAAAGAGTTTGAAGGTGAAGTATCTCAATATGACTTATTTTGGGAATGTCATCTGTCATACTTTAGGTAAAATTGAAGTGAAGGCATTTGTGTTAATATTTCATAAACTTATTTCCTTCTTTCATAAATACTATTTTGAAAACTCTAGCTGATGATGTTATATACTTTCTTAGGTCCTAAGAAATTGGTTGAACTTGTGATGTTGTTTCTTTGAAAACTTTTTGTAATTAAAAATAAATTTTTATCTTGGATTTGGCAATGAGGTTTTAGATATCAGCACCAAAATCATGATCCATGAAAGAAGTAATAAGTTTTGCTTTATTAAAAATAATGTCTGCTCTGTCTAAAGCCATACACTAGGGAAAAATATTTATAAAACACATATCTGATAGAGGATTTGTGTCCAAAATATACAAAGAACTCTTAAAACTCAACAGTAAGAAAACAAGCAACCTAATCAAAAAGTGGGGGAAAGATCAAAGTAGATAGACACCTCACTGAAGAAGACATACAGATGGCAAATAAGCATATGAAAAGATGCACCATATCATATTTCATTAGGGAATTGTAGATTAAAACAACAGTGAGATACTACTACGCATCTATTAGAATGGCTAACGGTCAAAACACTGACATCACCAAATGCTATAAGCATGTGGAACAACAGAAGTTCTCAGTCATTGCTGATAGGAATGTAAAATGGTAAAGCCACTTTGAAAGAGAGTGGGCAGATTTTTACAAAATTAAACATAGTCTTACCATAGTCTAAATCGAGCTCCTAGATATTTATCCAAATGAATCGAAAACTTATGGCCACATAAAAACAAGCACATGATATTTATAGCAGCTTTATTTTATTTTTTAACTGAAGTGTTACTGATTTACAGTGTTGTGTTAGTGAAGTAAGTCAGAAAGAGAAAAACACCATATGATATCACTTATATGTGGAGTCTTAACAGATGACACAGATGAACTTATTTACAAAACAGAAACAGACTCACAGATACAGAAAATAAACTTATGGTTACCAAAGGGAAATTGGGGGGGGAATAAACTAAAAGTTTGGGATTTACAGATATAATATAGATACATCAGCTTTATTTGTAACTGCTAAGACCTGGAAGCAACTGAGATGTCCTTCAGTAGGTGAATGGATAAACCCTGGTACATCGATACAATGGAATATTATTCAGTGATAAAAAGAAATAGCTATCCAGCCTTAAAAAGACATGGAAAAACCTTAAATACATATTGCTGAATGAAATAAACCAATCTGAAAAGGCTACATTGTGTATAATTCCAACTATATGACATTCTGGAAAAGGCAAAACTATGGAGACAATAAAAAGATCAGTGGGTGCTAAGGGTTGGCAGGAGGACAGAGAAGGAATGGATAGTTGGAGTACAGAGGACTTTTAGGGCAGTGAAACTGTTACGTATGATATTATAATGGTGGATGCATGATGTTACATATTTGTCAAAACCTCTAGAACTGTACAACACAAAGAATGAACCCTAATATAAACTATGAAGTTTACTTAATAATAATGTATCAATACTGGTTCATCAGTTATAACAAATACACCACATCTGTGAAAGATGTTTATAATAGAGGAAATTAAGGGTGGTGGTTGTGGAGAGAGAGTGTATCTTTTACTTTCTGCTCAGTTTTTTATTAACCTAAAATTATTTTAAGAAAGTGTATTAATCTTAAAATTTTTGAAAATAAAAAAAATTTGCTCACAAAGTCTGGTGAAATGTCAATGCTCTTTCTAAATAGTATTAGTAATAATTGCTACAAATGGTTATCTTTATAGTGAATAATTTATACATTAATTGCTAGGAATAGTATTACTTGATAATATATAAAAAGTAAACTTTCAAGGCTGTTCTTATATAATTTATTTGTTAGCTCATTTTATGAGTATTTTTTTAAATAATAAAATTCTTTCACTATTTTTTCTTGTTATTTTTTTAAATTTTATTTTTTATTGAAGTGTAGTTGATTTACATTGTTAGTTTCAGATGTGTAGCAAAGCAATTTAGTTATACATACATATGTATATTTTCAGATTCTTTTCCATTATAGCTTATTACAAGAAATTGAATATAGTTCCCTGTGCTATACAGTAGGTCCTTGTTGTTTATCTATTTTATATATAGTAATGTGTATGTGTTAATTCCAAACTCTTAATTTATGCCCCCCCGGCCCCATTTTGTAACCATAGTTTGTTTTTTATGTCCATTAGTTTACTTCTTGTTTATAAATAAAGTTTGTATCATTTTTTTTAGATTCCACATGTAAGTAATATCATATGATATTTGTCTTTCTCTGTCTGACTTACTACACTTAATATGATAATCTCAAGGTCCATCCATGTTGCTGCAAGTGACATTATTTCATTTTTTTTAAGGCTGATTAATATTCCATTGTATATATATACCATTTTTTTTTATTTGGTATAGTCAGTTTACAGTGTTGTGTCAATTTCTGGTGTACAGCACAATGCTTCAGTCATACATGAATATACATATATTCATTTTCATATTCCTTTTCACTGTAAGATACTACAAGATACTGAATATATTTCCCTGTGGTATGCAACCACATTTTCTTTATCCATTCATCTGTTGATGGACATTTAAGATTGTTTCCATGTCTTGGCCATTGTAGATAGTGCTGCCAGGAACACTGGGGGTGCATGTGTCTTTTTGAATTTCAGTTTTCCCTGGATATATGCCTAGTATAATTGCTGGATTATATGGTAAGTCTACTTTTAGTACTTTTAGTTTTATAAGGAACCCCCATGCTGTTGTCCATAGTGGCTGCACCAATTTTCATTCCCACCAATAGTGTATGTGGGTTTCTTTTTCTCCATACTCTTTCCAACGTTTATCATTTGTAAACTTTTTAATCATGGCCATTCTGACTGGTGTGAGGTGATAGCTCATTATAGTTTTGATTTGTATATTCTTGCCTCCTTTGTTGTGGATTAATTGACCATAAGTGTGTGAATTTACTTCTAGACTTTCAGTCCTGTTCCATTGGTCTATATGTCTGGTTTTGTGCCAGTACCATGCTGTTTTGATTACTGTAGCTTTGTAGCATAATCTGAAGTCAGGGAGTGTGGTTCCTCCAGCTCTGTTCTTCATTCTCAGGATTGTTTATGCTATTTGGGGTCTTTTGTATTTTCATACAAATTAAAAAGTTATTTGTTCCAGTTCTGTGGAAAATGTCATTGGTAATTAGATAGGGGTTGCATTGAATATGTATATTGCCTTGGGTAGTATGGCCATTTTAACAATATTGGGTCTTCCAATCCATGAACATGGTGTATCTTTCCATCTGTTTGTGTCATCTTCAGTGTCTTTCATCAGTGTCTTCCAGTTTTCAGATTATAGGTCCTTTGCCTCCTTAGGTAGGTTTATTCCTAGGCATTTTATTCTTTTTGGTGTGATGGTAAATGGGATTGTTTCCTTAATTTCTTTTTCTGATATTTTGTTGTTAGTGTATAGAAATGCAGCTGATTTCTCTATATTAATTTTGTATCCTGCAACTTTACTGAATTCACTGAATGAGATCTAGTAGTTTTCTGGTAGCGTCTTTAGGATTTTCTGTGTATAGTATCATGTCATCTGCAAACATTGACAGTTTTACTTTTTTTCCAGTTTGGATTCCTTTTCTTTCTTTTTTTCTTTGCTCTGACTGGGACTTCCAAAACTAGTTGAATAAATGGGGCGATAGTGGGCAATCCTTGACTTGTTCCTGATCTTAGAGGAAATATTTTCAGCTTTTCACCATCGAGTATGATGTTAGCTGTGGGTTTGTCATATGTGGCCTTTATTATGTTGAGGTATATTCCCTGAGAGTGTTTGTTTGGACTTGAGATCACTGGTTCTTGCCAAAGGAAAGGAGTGCAAAAATTGGTTGACAGTTTAATAAATAAAATACTTTTAATTTATTAGACTTAATAATGTAGTGAAGACCTAAATTTAGAAAATATACAAATTTAGTGCAAGTTTTCAGTTTTTATAATAAAAAACAAAAGAGGAACTGAAATCTTGGCACTTATAGTCCTATAATTAAGAAGATATATGTATGGGCTGTATTTAGTTCATTTTATGTAAGGACCATTTCAAGTTTTATTATGCAGTAGACCTGTAATACACTAAAATTTTTTTGGTTGTCTCTGAAAAATTATTGAATGTAGAATCATCTTTTAATAGTGAAGATTTTATCTAAATATAGGTTCACAGTCCATTATCCAGAACTCTTGGAGCCAGAACTTTCTGAATATTTGGAGGGTTATATGATTCATACACCTTGTGTAATGCCCTCAGCAGGGTCTAGGACAGTACCTTGTAATCAAATACATCAATATTTATATAGCGAAATATGACTAGTCAAAGTAAGTGGGGTAAATAAAGGCCAGGATCATTCCTTCATTTGTTGAGGTTAAGTTTTGCCATTAGATAAGTTCAGGTTAGGTTTTGGTGCCAAATATTATGAAAGAACTAGGATTTTGAGGACTTTGGGCCTTAGAATAAGGGATTACAGGCCTTTTAATGAAAGCCGATTTAAACTTATTTAATTTTTTATGTTATGTGGTTACTTTAAACAAATATTTGAAAATCCTAAATTTAGTTTTTGTTGAGAAGCAGGACCTATGGTTGAAAGTTAAGCTTAGAACTGTTTATGTGAAACCAACTTATTTGTGATTGGAATGCAGGGTTGGTGAAGTAAGCCATTAAAAAAAAAAAAAAGTGTCCTATGCAGCACATTGATTTTGAATACTACCTTACTAAGTAATTGTGAAGTATGAGCAAAAATAGTGTCCTGTAAAGAACATTTTGGTGTCTCCCTGTAGCTACAAATTGCTAGCTTTCTGGAAAATCACTTAATATTCTATTGTAGCTAAATTGCTGTGGGCTTCACAAATTAATTTCTCTGTAACTTGGGGAAGAATGCCCTTGTGTAATTTTAGGAGCAAATTTCCTGTTTCTAATGTGAAGAGTCACTGTTTTGTGGGACCCAGTGAGAAAATCATTGGACAGGGAGATGGAAAGAGCAACTGTGAAGGCACCCATTTTGTTTACTGTAAAATGTTGCTTATTCTCTTAGAAAAGATTATAATTTGGGTGCTCATTGGTTTAGAAGTTTTGCATATATGGTAAATGGAAGGCTGTGTTTGTTCTGTCATTTATTGTGTCTTTTGTGTATGAAATACTACTGTGTTACAGATTCTTTTCTTGTAACAACTCTCTGAGGTTGGTAGGTATTTCTCTTTTATAGCTACCAAGAGGCTAAATTGGGATTTTTAACTCATCAAGTCTGAAGTACTCTGTTGTTCATGTTCTTTTGGACAGTCCCTCATTGTCTTCTATGTGGAGTGGGTCTATTTTGACGGAAGTAGGTAAGTCCTGTAAACTCTTTTATTCTGGTTTTCTTTTATCAGTTGAAAGTTTTGAATGTAAGTCTAGGCGGTAAAGATTAGATTAGAGAAGAGTAGTAGGAAACTTGGGTTAGTGTGGTAGCAGCCACCAAAGCATACAGTGGAGCTTATCTGTCTAAGTTGACTTTATCTCCTAGAAGAATTTCTGAATCATGATCTAGATTCTTCAAAAGTGAAAATTTGAATTTGGATCTATCTCTTATCTCCACTCCTGAAATTCAGTGTGACCTTATAGAAATCACTTAATCTGTTCATATATATTTTTTTTAACTAAAAGGATGATTTTTGGTTTATCAGAAAGCTATGAGAAGAGGGTTTGTTTTATGGAAGCAGACATCTAACCTTTCTCAAAGTCTGTCTTTGTTCTTAAGAATAGAGTTCACTGATTTAGCTCTCAGTATAGTAAACCTCTTTGGTATTGTACTTTGGAGAAAGGAACTGCCAATTGTTCACATTTATGTGGGAGTGAAATGCTTTGCCTGTGTTTCTTTCCCTGCTCTTTTCTCATTGTCTATCTTTACTACTTATTTAGGCTTTTAATATGCTTTTCTCTGGACCTTAAAGCAACTCTAGAAGAATGCATGGTTGCTTATTGTACTCGATATAGCTCAGTTGCCCCCTTGGGAATTTTTCAAGAATAAGCTGATCTTCCCCCTCCAATTTAATAAGGAATTTTCGGTTCCCTAAACTTTTCAACCTCAGAGATCCTGTCCTTTGTCTGCCTTAGCCATTTACCTCCCATGTCATATCCTAGATGATGCCATTTCTAATAACTTAAACCCTTCCATAATCTGAATTTTAAGCATTCTACTGTCTAATCACCACCTTAATGCAAATAATTCCGATCAGTCACCATCAATTTCCAAGTTGTTAAATCTAGTGGTCTTCGTCTTACTTAATCTATCAGCACCATTTATAAAACATTTAGAAATGTTTTATTTTGACAAAACTGTAGACTCAAATGGAAGTTACAAAAATAGTTCAGAGTTCTCATGTACCCTTCACCCAATTTCCTCCAGTGATGACACCTTACACAACTATGGTTAAATTACCAGTTCTGTTAACCAGAATATAGGCCTTATTCAGACTTCACCAGTTTTTGCATGCATTCTTTTTGTGTATGTATATAATTCTATGAAATTTATCACTTGTATGGATTTGTGTAACCATTACCACAATCAGGGTTCAGAATTTTTCATCATGTCAGAGAAACTTTCTCATACTCTCTATAGTCATACCCTCCCCCAGTCCCTAACCCTTGGTAACCACTGATCCATCACAGTAATTTTATCAAGTATATTATATAAATGGATTCATACAGTATTTATCCTTTTAAAATTGGATTCTTTCCACTTGGAGTTATACCCTTGAGATGTATCCAAGTTGCTGAGTGTTTCAGTAGTACATTTTTTATTTGTTTGTTTTTATTTTTAACTCTTGAATAGTATTCTGATAGATGGTTGTATCACAGTTTATCTGTTAAGAAACATCTTGGTTATTTCCAATTTTTGACAATTACAAAGAAATTGCTATGAACATGTGTCTTCAGGCTTTTGGGTGAACACAAGTTTTCATTTTTCTAAGGTAAATGCCCAGTAGTGAGATTTCTAGGTCTTTTGATAAATTTATACTTAAATTTATAAGAAACCGCCAAACTGTTTTCCAGAGTGGCTATACCATTTTGCAGTCTCACCAGCAGTGTGTAATGTTCTGCATCTTCACCAACAGTAGTAGCATCAGTATTTTTTATTTTTGCCATTCTTGTATGTGTGTATTGATATCTCATTAGGGCTTTCGTTTGCTTTTCACTAATGGCTACTAATGTTGGACATCTTTTCATGTGCTTGCCTGCTATCCATGTATACTTCTTTAGTGAAGTGTATGCTAAAGTCTTTTGCTCATTTTCTGATTAGATTTTTTCAAACTATGGAGTTTAGAAAGAGATCTTCATATATTCTGGTACAGAAAGTCTTCTTGAATATGTGATTTACAAGTATTTTCCCCCAGCCTGTAGCTTTTCATTTCATTTTCTTAAAAGTGTCTTTCGAGAACAAAAGGTTTTGTTTTTGATGAATCAAGTTTATGAATATATATATTTTTCTTTTATAGGCTCTTCTTTTGGTGTTATGTCTAAGAATTCTTCATCTAACCCTGTTAGAAAGACTTTTTTTTTCTGTTTTCTTCTAAAATTTTTATAGTTTTCTGTGTTTTACATATCTCTATGATCCATTTTTTGTTAAGTTTTGTATAAAGTATGGGGTGTTGTTGAGGTTCATTTTGTGTGTGTGTATGGATTATCAGTTTTTTCAACATCATTTGCTGAAGAGACCTTCCTTCTCCATGGAGTTGCTTTTGTACCTTTGTAAAAAAAAAATAATTAGTTGGCTGTCCTTGTGTGGATCTATTTCTGGACTCTGTTCTTGCTCCACTAATATATTATGTGTCTTTCCTTCTTCTTATAGTGCACTGTCTTGATTACTGTAGTTGTTTGATGGTAGGAAAAATATATTGAGTAGCTTAAAATCAAATGGGGAAAAATATAATACATTTTTCTCAAAAAAATTCAGGGAGTATAACTCCTTTAAGTTTATTATTCTTTTTCAAAATTGTTTTAGCTGTATAGTTCCCTTGCTTTCCACATAAATTTTATAATCAATGTATCTATGAAAAATCTGGCTGGAATTTTGATAAAAGTTTCATTAAAGTTGCAAATCAATTTGCGGAGATGACATATTTACCTTGTTAAATTTTTCAATCCATGAAGATGATGTCTTTCCATTTATTTAGGTCTTTGATTTTCTTCATCAATGTTTTGTAGTTTTCAGCATACAGATTCTATACATATTTTGTTAGGTTTATACCTAAGTATTTCAATTGTTTGACCTATTATAAATGGTGTTATGTTTTTAGCTTGTGTTGTTTGTTTTATGAGGGGGAGATAATTAGGTTTCTTCATTGATTTCCACTTGGAGGAGGTACTGGGGGTTGAACCCCTGACCTCTTGGGTGCTGAGCATGTGCTGTACCACTTGAGCTATACCCTTCCCCTTATTATGTTTTTAATTTTGGTTTCCAGTTGTTCATTGCTACTATATAGAAGTATGATTGACTTTTGTGTGTTGACCTTATATTCTGGGACTTTGTTATACACACAGTTATTTGTTCTAGGAATTTTGGAATAGATTCCTTGGGATTTTTCTACACTCCTCTGGTTTTAATTCTACTTAACTGGCTACTTTTTCTCTTTCTACTTTGCAAGTTCCTTCTCTTCTTCCTGACCTTTTTAATTGTGGAGTGCTCTGGGTATCAATCCTTGGGTCCTCTTTTCTCCTCTATCTCTACTCACTCCTTCGTGATCTCATCCAGTTCCATAGCTCTAATACCATCTCTATGTCAAATTTTTATCTTCAGCCTGGACCCCGCCCCCAGTGGACTTTACATCCAACTTGCCTACTTGACATCTTTACTAATAGGCACCTCAAACTTGATGCATACAAGTATGAACTCTTGGATTTATTCTTTGCTCCTGCTATTCAGTCTCTAGTCTTCCTCATCTCAGTTAATCCAACTTTAAACTTTTGGTCTCTCAAATGGAAAATCTTAGGGTCATTGTTGTCTCCTCATTTCTCACACTCATATCCATCCATCAGCAAATACTGTTGATGCTACTTTGGAAATAAATCCAGAATTTGACCACTGTGAGACCTGTGCCATTACCTGCAGTCCCTCCTCAACTCAAGCCAGTGCTTTTGTACAGAGTATTTGGAACTCAGTTAATTGTTGAATTGTTAAATAATTGAATTGAATGATTGCTTCCTTATTAAAGAAATCTCTTTAAGATCTTATTTTCTCTAGTTTTATAATATCCCTCAATGGTGACAAAAATAACAATAATTTTTACATCTTCCTTAAGTTTCCTATATTCTTAAGACTATAGAAAGAATTCGATTATAGATGGAATTCTTTAACCTTTTAGTCTGTATACTAAATTGTTTTCAAATATAGTTAATATTAAACTGTTACAGAGTTTTTCCTTTAAAGATACGGTGATAGAGTTTACAAATAGGAAAATATTCTAGCTTCAGTTTATTTTAGTTAGAATTTGTTATGCAGGTTGAAAATAATTTTTTTCTTTTTTTTTAAAACCCTACCTCTATTAAAGATTAATAATATTAATGAAATATACTCAGGTAAGCACCCCATGTAATATGAGAGTATATTATGTATATGATAATGCTCTTAATTGTTTACAACAGAAGAAATCCATTCATGCTTTAAGTGATAAAGGAATGCTTTTAGTCCAGGTTTTCTTTTGGTTATACAATATTCATCTTTTTCTTAGCTCTTGTTTTTTGGTATAGTTCAGTAATTATTTTTGTTTCTGGTTCATTCTTTCTTTTTCCTGAACTACATTTTATCAATATACCCCCATGTACCCTAGTGCACTTCAGTTCATGCATGAGTGGGAAATGGTAACGTCCCAGGTTTTCTGAAATAGTCACCACAGTTTCATTATTTTAAATATAAGCAGAAGGAAAAAAAAAATAAGGCATTGGCATATTCTTTTTCCTATCTTATTAATATGATTATATTTCAGGTGCTCACTAGCATCTTTGACAACTTGCATTTTCAAAACTGACTCTTTTCAACTTGAAATTTTCCCCATTTGTAAATAAAGATAACTTTTCCAGTGACCTAATAGAGAAGGTAGACTAAATACACGCATACCTCACATGCATATTTAGCATAGGGGTATAGTCAGATGGCAAAAATAATGTTATTCTACTGTTTAGCCTGTACCTTTGGGTTCTTTAGGTTTCTTATCTCCATCAGTATCCTTCCTTTATTGTTCAGGCATTAGGAGAAGAATATGATCCTTGAGATATTTCACAAATGAACATCATCATCTCTGTTTGAGGTCTTTTGGTCTGCCATTGGAATATTTTCTTCTTCCAGGCTATTGAGATGTGGTACTTACTCTTGCAACAAATCTTGAGGTGCTTGACATCTTTGTGTCATGATTTCTCAGGCTATTGCCTACTGCTGTTAGCTCTGAGGCAACATGCCCCTTAAATATTTGCTACTGTAAACTCTGAAGTTGTATGCCACTCTCTCCTGGGCATCTGATATGTTTTATATCCTTATAATAGAATAATATTCTGCAATAAAAAGGAATAAAATATCTATCTGTGCTACACCATGGATGAACCTTAAAAACAAAAATATTTTCTGAAGGCATTTATGTAGTTTTCACTGGAACAGTTCCCTTAATGTGTAAAATATGTTTTTTACATAGTTTCTCAGTTTTTCTGGACACTCCACTACCAATTTTTCTAATGAATGCAGTTGTTAGTATTTATATTATGGTTTCAAGATCATCATGAGTATTAGTGCAAGAGGAAGTTGAAGAAGGTGTTGTATGGACAAATTCTTATGTTGTCTTTTCCTGCCTTTGGCAAAAGGATGGAGAAGTGTTTTTGCGGTATTTTGTTTGTGGAAATGATGAGTTACATGTCACTTGCTCTCTTTTAAACCATTATAAATATTCACTCATAGAATGTGGAAGGCTATATTTATTTGAGGGTGAGTATGAGTTTACTATGCAGAGAATCTGATTCTCAGATGGGCTAATGTAACCAGCCACATGGGCGTATTAAAAAGCAGAATGTGGGAGGCAAAGCGGTGCAGCTATTTTGGAAAACCAGTTTGGCAGTTTCTTAAAAAGTTAAACACAAACTTACTGTGTGACCCAGCCATTCCACTCCTAGGTGTCTACTCATTCAAAATGAAAATAATGTCCACACAAAGACATGAAAGTGAATGTTTATAATGGCATTAGTCATAATAGACAAAAACTGGAAACAACCCAAATATCCATTAACTGGTGAATGGATAAACCAAATATAATATATACATGCAGTATGATACTGTTTAGCAATAAAAAGGAACAAAATGCATGCTACAACATGGATGCACCTCAGAAATGCTATGCTAAGTGATGTAAGTCATTTACAAAATACCACATATTGTCTGATTCCATTTATATGAAATGTTCAGAAAAGACAAGTCTGTGTAGATACAGAAGACAGAAGAGTGTTTGCCTGGGGTTAATGGTGGAAACAAGGATTGAATGCATATGGGCTCTTGGGAATTTTTTGGATAATGAAAATGTTTTAAAACTAGATTGTGGTGATGGTTGTACACTTCTGTACATTTGCCAGAATCATTAAATTATGCATTTAGAGTGGATGAATTTTATGGTGTGTAAATTATACCTCAATTAAATTGCTTTAAAAGGAATGAAAATGAATTTTGTAAACTAAAGTATTAAGAGCAACATTGACAAATGCAGTCATTTGACAAATGATAAAAAGGGATTGTTTTAGAGATGTCAGTCTTCAGGTAAAAGGAAAAGGATGTTTGATTTGAATTGATGTAAGAGTACCATTGCTAAATGCAACCCTTCACACTTTTGTCCTAAAATCTGTAGTAAGTGTTAAAGATAGCATCAGATATCTTTAAATTTTTGTATTTCTCTACACATTTATATACTGTGGCTGGTAGAATAAATTGGTGATGCAGAATAACCTTTCTAGAACAGTTTGTCAAGGATCTTAATGTTTGTATCTTTCAGTGTATAATTCCACATAAAAAAGCTCTATTGGTTGCAAAGAATAGAATCTCTTTCTAACTAGCTTAAGTAAAACTGAGTTTTGTTGAAAGGGTACAGTGCGCACTAACAACCCCAAAGCAGGATGATCAGCACGGCCCTTTGGCAGTGGGGAACCAAAGCTGCTTTCACCTTTTCTCGTTCTCAGAGGTCAGACTAGTCACTTCTGTTTTCTTTGCAGACCTCCTTTGTCTTCGGCCTCTTCAGCCAGTGTTTTTTGTGCATGGCCCAGTTTTGTTTGCCAGCTCTGACTGAGTCAGTCTTTGTTTCAGTTCCAAAGTTTCCAGAACAGGACTCTGGACTAGCTCATCTTTTTCAGCCCTGAGTGGGTCAGTGAACACTTAGTGATTTGGTCTTTCTCTCCATCCTTCTTTTGGGGGAGCTACATTCAGGTTTAGTTATTTAGTGAAAATGAAATGGCATTGGATAATGACTTTGATGTGATACATCTCATGGGTTTATATGAGAGATTACAAATATTATTGGTTTTTAAAAAATTTTTAATTTTTTGTTGACGTGTAGTTGATTTACAGTGTTACTTTCAGGTATACAGCAAAGCAATTCACTTATACATATACATATATATGTATATATATACACACATGTATTTTCAGGTTCTTTTCCATTATATATTAGTATTAATTCTAAAATATTTCTAAGGCATTCTGTGATACAATCTCTTCATTCAAACTCTCAAAAGGATAGTGTGCATTTGTGGTAGATTCATGCTTATATTCTTTTCATTCCTTACTAAAACCTCTGTGGTCTGGTTTCTACCCCTTCTTTCTTATTAAAACGACTTGTATTAAGTTTGGCAATTGAAAACCTGTTGGACACTGTGGACCAAGCACCACCTCCTGAAATGCTGTCTTTGGACTTGGCCTCAACGATGCTGCTTTCTCCTGACCTTCCCTCAGCCCATCAAGTCAACTACCTCAGTAGATTCTCTTGCTGTGCTCATCCCTTTAATGTTATTGCCTCATGTTTCACCTTTCACTTCTTTTCACTTCATGTCCATCTTACACAATTTCTTTTACCCTGTGGCTTCAGGGATACTTTATATCCCTAAATTTCTGTCTCCCTGCTAGACCCACTCTACTGAGATTCTGACTCAGATAACCAGTATCTTTTTGAATATCACCACTTAGAGCCTCACTAGTTCTAGTTCTCTTTTGAAACTTCATAGCTCTCTGTACCTCTGTTTATTCTCTGCTGTAAATATGTACTGTGCCTTATTCAACTTTGTATTCCTGATCTTGCCTAGCAGAATTCCTTGCACAATGGATTCACTCAATATTTGCCCACTTGAATATTCCCATTTTAAAAAATGGACTAATTACACTTGTATGTGATTTTATTTCCCTTCTATCCTCAAAAATACCCACAAAATTTTCTTCTAAATCTAAGAATAATTTCTAACATAGTTTTTGTGGTCAAAGGAGAAAAAACAACCTAGTGGGTTTTTTTATTTTTAATTGAAGTATAGTCAGTTTACAGTGTGTCAATTTCTGGTGTACAGCATAATGTTTCAGTCATACATATACATACATATATTCATTTTCATATTCTTTTTCATTATAGATTGCTATAAGATGTTAAATACAGTTTCCTGTGCTTTACAGAATATAGTAGTTAGTATTTGCAAATCTAAAACTCCCAATTAATCCCTTCCCACCCCCTTTCCCCTTGGTAACCATAAATTTGTTTGGTGTGTCTGTGAGTTTGTTCCTGTTTTGTAGATAAATTCATTTGTGTCTTTTTTTTAGGTTCCACATATGAGTGATATCATATGGTATTTTTCTTTCTCTTTCTGGCTTATTTCACTTGGAATGACAATCTCCAGGTCCATCCATGTTGTTGCAAATGGCATTATTTTATTTTTTTATGGCTGAGTAGTATTCCATTGTATAAATATACCACAGCTTCTTTATCTGTCAGTGGACATTTAGGTTGTTTCCATGTCTTGGTTATTGTAAATAGTGCTGCTGTGAACGTTGGGGTGCATATATCTTTTTGAATTAGAATTCCCTCTGGATACATGCCCAGGAGTGGGATTGCTGGATCATAGGGTAACTCTATTTTTAGTTTTTTGAGGAATCTCCTTACTGTTTTCCATAATGGCTGCAACAAACTACATTCCCACCAACAGTGTAGGAGGGTTCCCTTTTTTCCCACACTCTCTCCAGCATTTATTGTTTGTGGACTTTTTAATGATGGCCATTCTGACTGATGTGAGGTGATACCTCATTGTAGTTTTGATTTGCATTTCTCTGATAATTAGCGATACTGAGCATTTTCTCTTCATTGGAGAATTGTTAAGACAGCTTAATGTTAATGGATATTCTTGTTAACATTTTTCAGTATATTTGGGTTTATTATGAATTTTTCTTGAGAATAAGGGTATAAAGCCTATTGAGTATTAGACACTAATCACATGTGGATTTAATTTCTGTACTACGTATCTTTTCTTACTCCAAAAGAAAGAAATGCTCATTAAAAAATTCAACCAATTTGGAAATGCATTGTAGTCACTGCAAATTTCCATTATGTATAGAGTTCCTACAAGTAAAATGAATTCTAGAAGCGGCAGTTCTTTGTAAATACAAAATAAATTTGCTTATGAGTTAGAGTATTGTTATTGGTTGAAGGATGAGTGCATGTTTAGTTACTTCATAGGGCTGGCAACAATTAAAATTACGGATCTGAGTATTCAACCTCCACAGGTGTGATTATAAGTGCAAAAGGTTTGTAACTGTGAATTGTAGTAAAGACTTGGGCATTTCACTCCATTATTCTCCATGCAAATAATTTGGTGAATCAGAGGATAGTCTAAATTAACATATGAGAGATAGTATAAAGATCAGTTGGAAAAGTCAGCTCTAGTTTAATTTTTGTAATGTTGGATTTACTAGAACTATAGCTTTGGGAACCTTGTAAGCATCTTAAAGACTTTCTTTTTTAAACAATCGTTTGCCTTTTTAATTATTGTCTTCACTAGATAAATGGTAAGGAAAGCGATAATAAATTAAATTCTAATTATCCACTTGCCAATTGTAGAGAGCTCTAAGGAAAAAAAGCCCTCTAATTCATAGTTAAAATTTAGTGTAAGAATTTTCTGTGACTTTGATTTACTCCATTTTTTCTTCTCCTTCCACTTAGCATAATCCAATTAGCTAAGGTAATATTTACTTTTAGCATAAACTTGCAAGCTAAGAGTTGTTAGGTTTATTTATCTTATTTTATTTGTAATATTTCTTTCCTATAACATGTTTTCCATTCTCTGAAATTCTCAGGTTCTAGCCACATTATAAACCTGTTCTTTAATGAATATTTAGTTGGCTAGGTAAATTATTTATTGTTGTTGGTTTGTTTGTTTTAATTACCTGAAGTGAAAATATTTGTACTGAAATGGTTAAAGGTGTAGTATTGGAAACTTTATCTAGGTACTAATATTGTCTCTGACTATTCATTCCTCTTGAAAGTCTAAGAATGTTACTGTTTATTTTTTTCAAGTCAAAAGAGACTTCATTAATTTTTTGAAAATTTTAAATGATTATCACAATAGGTTTAGTGACCATCCATCATCTCATACAGATATATTAAAGAAACAGAAAAAAAATTTTTCAATGTGATGAGAATTCTTAGGAGGAACTCTACTAACAGTTTATAATGTGCAGCAGCGTTAGTTATCTTTATTGTGTTGCACATTACATTGCTAGCACTTATGTATCTTATAAGTGGAAGTTTATACCTTTTGACTGTCTTTATTTAATTCCCCTTCCCCCCAACCAACGCCTCTGGTAGCTACAAATCTGATCTCTTTCTTTATGAGTTTGTAGTTTGTTTTTGAAGTATAATTGACCTACAACATTATGTTAGTTTCTGGTATACAATACAGTGATTCTGTATTTCTATACATTTCAAAATTATCACCATGGTAAATCTCATTATCATCTGTTACCATACAAAGATACTATGTAATTATTGACTATATTCCCCACGCTGTCCATTTCATACTTGTGACTCATTTATTTTGTAACTGAAAGTTTGTACCTCTTAATCTTCCTCACCTATTTCTCTCCTTCTCCCAGCCTCCTCCCCTTTGACAGCCACCTGTTTGTTCTTTGTATCTATGACTTTGGTTATGTTTGTTCATTTGTTTTGTTTTTTTAGGTTCCACATACAAGTGAAATCATAGAGTATTTGCCTTTCTCTGTCTGACTTACTTCACTTAGCCTAATACCCTCTAGGTCCATCCATGTTGTCCCAAATGGCAAGATTTCTTTTTTTTTTAATGGCTGAGTAATATTTTGTTGTACACACCCACACACACCCACACCACATTTTATTTATCCATTCATCTGTTGTTGGGCTCTTAGTTTGCTTCCATATCTTGGCTATTATAAATAGTACTTCAGTGAACAGAGGTACATTTATCTTTTCAAGTACCCAGGAGTGGAATTGTTGGGTCATATGGTAGTTCTATTTTTATTTTTTTGAGGAACTTACATACTGTCTTCCATAGTGGCTGCACCAATTTACATTCCCACCAACATTGTATGAGGATTCTCCTTTCTCCACATCCTTGCCAACCCTTGTTATGTGTTGTCTTTTGGATAATAACCATTCTCACAGGTGTGAGGTGACATCTTGTTGTGGTTTTGATTTGTATTTTTCTGGTGATTAGTGATGTTGAACATCTTTTCATGTGTTTGTTGGCTACTTGTATGTCTTCGTTGTGAAAATGTCTATTCATATCCTCTGCCCACTTTAAAATCAGGTTATTTGATTTTGTTTTGGTGTTGAGTTCTATGAGTTTTTAAAATATATTTTGGATATTAACTCCTTATCAGATACATCATTTGCAGAAATTTTTTCCCATTCAGTAGGTGGCTTTTTTGTTTTGTTGAGTTTCCTTTGCTGTGCAAAAGCTTTTCAGCTTGTTTCTTTCTGCTTTTATTTCCCTTGCCTGAGGAGACATATCCAAAAATATATTGTTAAGACTGATGTCAGAGAGCTTACTGCCTATGTTTTCTTCTGGAAGTTTTATGGTTTTAGGTCTTACACTTAAGTCTTTAATCTGTGTTGATTATTTTTGTGCATGGTATGAGAGAGTAGTCCAGTTTGATTCTTTTGTATGTAGCTGTTCAGTTATTCCTAACACCATTTATTGAAGAGGCTGTTTTTCTCTCATTGTATATTCTTGCCTCCTTTGTCATAGATTAATGCCCATATAAGTTTGGGAATACTTTTTCCATCCTCTCACTTTTAGCCTATGTGTGTCTTTAGATCTAAAATGAATCTCTTATATGCAGCATATATATAGATCTTGTTTTTGTGTGGATTCAGCCCCTCACTGTCTCTTGATTGGAGCATTTAGTCCATTTACATTTAAAGTAATTATTGATATATATGTACTTACTGCCATTTTGTAAATCGTTTTGGGGTTGTTTTGTGGTTCTTTTTTGTCTCTTCTTTTGCCCTTTCCTTGTTTGATGACTATCTTTAGTGTTTTAATGTTACGTTTAGACTCCTTTTCTCGCTTTTTTATGTGTATCTATTATAGATTTTTAGTTTGTAGTTACCATGTGGTGTGTGCATATTTATATATATATATATATATATATATTTTTCGTATATAACTACATATATATATATAAAATTGTTCATTTCTTAAGTTTGAATGTAATTTAAACATACTTCATATAAATATGAATATAATAAATAAATAAATAAATAAATATTTACATATAAATTCCTCCCCCCGGTTTATTGTTTGTGACATCGTATTTTACATGCCTTTGTTTTGTATTTCTCTTTATAACTTATTTTAGATATAGATGACTTTACTACTTTTGTCTTTTAACTTTTCTACTAGCTTTATAAGTGATTGATCTGCTTACCTTTACTGTATATTTGCCTTTACTAATGAGATTTTTTTCCTTTCATAGTTTTCATATTTCTAATTGTGACCTTTTCTTTTCCACTTAGAGAAGTCCCTTTAACATTTCTTGTTAAGCTGGTTTCCTGATATTGAGCTCTTAGCTTTTGCTTCTCTGTAGAACTTTTGGTCTCTCTTTAATATCTGAATGAAACCCTTGCCGGGTAGGGTATTCTTGGTCATAGGCTTTTACTTCTTCATCACTTTAAATATATCATATTACTCCCTTCTATTCTGTAGAGTTTCTGCCGAAAAGTCAACTGATAGCCTTATGGCTGTTCCTTTGTATGTAACTCGTTGCTTTTACCTTTCTTCTTTCAATATTCTCTCTGTATTTTTAATTTTTGCCATTTTAATTATAATGTTCTTGGTGTGGTCCTTTTTGGGTTGATCCTGTTTGGGGCTCTGTGTGCTTCTGGATCTTGATGTCTGTTTCCTTTCCCAAATTAGGGAAGTTTTCAGCTATTATGTCTTCAGGTATGTTCTCTGCCCCTTTCTCTCTCTCTTCTCCTTCTGGGACCCCTATAATGTGAATGTTTGTAAGCTTTATATTTTCCCAGCAATCTCTTAAACTGTCCTTATTTGTTTTTATTCTTTTTTCTCTTCAGCTTCAGTGATTTCCACTACTCTGTCTTCCAGTTCACTGACCCATTCTTCTGTATTTCTAATCTACCATTGGTTTCTTCTAGTGTATTTTTTATTTTAGCTATTGTATTCTTCAGCTCTATTTGGTTCTTTACATTTTCTAACTCTGTTAAAAACTTGTAAATTCTCACTCTGTTCATCCATTTTTCTCCCAGGTTCTTTGAGCAGCTTCATGATCATTACCATAAACTCTTTATCAGGTAGATTGCTTATCTCCAGTTCACTTAGTTCTTTTGGGGTTTTATCTTCTTTCTTTGCTTGGAACATGTTTCTTTGTCACCTCAGTTTGCCTAATTCACTGTTTTTATTTCTTTGTATTTAGTAGGTTGGTTATATTTCCTGATCTTGGAGAAGAAGCTTTATGTAGGAAATGTCCTATGGGGTCCAGCACCATACTTCCCTCTGGTCATCAGATCTATATGTTCTAGGGATGCTCTCTATGTGGGCTGCATCAGTCCTTCTTTTGTGACTGGCTAACAACTGTGGGTGCACTGGTAGGCATGGGTGGCCCTTGGTTCCACTGGTTGCCAGACCTTGCCTTGGATGGAGGCTGCCAGCTGGTGGTGGGTGGGGCTGGGTGTCCTGGGTGGTGCCAGACTACTAGCAGGTGGAATGTGTCTTTACACAGCTTGCTGTGGGGATGCAGTGGTCATGGGGCTTAGATTGGGCTATTGGTGGGCCGTGTTGGGGCCCAGGGGAACCTGGGGCTATTGCTGGCCCACTGATGGTTGGAGCTTGGTTCTGGGGTCTTTGGCTATGGGGCCAGGAGGTTCTGAAGCTGGTGTCAGCCCACTGTGGGCAGTGCTGGGGCTCAGGGTGTCCCACAGCTGGTGCCAGCCCACTTTTGAACAGAGCTGGGTCCCAGAGTTTGTAGCTGCAGGGCTCTAGGGATCCCAGCAGTGGTGTCTGCCACAGGTGGGTTGGGCTGGAGCCTAGTGGATCCCAGGGCTGGTGCCTGACCACTGGTGTGTGAGGCCAGGACTAGGGCTAGTGCTGGCATGCTGGTAGGTGGAGCTGGGTTAGTTAGCTAGTTGTGTGTGTGTAGGCGGTGTTTCCGGGGTCTCAGGGCTAGCAGTGGTCCCCTCGTGGGTGGAGTCAGGTCCTCGGTCCTGTGGTGGGCAGGCTGTGTTCTTAGGTGGCTGAGAGTTCAGTGGGTTCTACAGCAGCTGACCTTCTGGTGGGTGGATCTGTATTCCTACCCACCTAGCCGCCTGGCTTGGGGCATCTCAGGGTTGGTGCCATCTGGTGGGTAGGGCTGGTCTGGCACTGATTGGCTAGAGGAAGGATTCTAAAATGGCACTTAGCAGCACCAGTATCCTTGTGATGGTGGGATGAGCTCCCCAGAGTGTCTGCTGCTAGCATCTTTGTCCCCAGGGTGAGTTTCAATTGCCTCTACGTCTCTGGGAGGCTCTCCCAGCAAGTGAGTTCTACTCAAGCTCCATTCAAATAACTGCTTCTGCCCTGGGTATTAGAACATAGGAGATTTTATGTGCACTCTCTTAAGAATAGAGTCTGTATTTCCCATAGTCCTCTGGCTCTCCCAGACTGAGCCCTGCTGGCTTTCAAAGCCAAACATTCTGGGAGTTTTGTGCAGGACTCTGGGCTGAGGAGTCTGATGTGAAGATAAGACCCTTCCCTTCTTGGGGAAAACCTCTGCAATTACAATTATCCTCTCATTTGTGGGTTGCCTACCCCGGAAGTATGGGTGATGACTGTACTGCGTCTTCACCCTTGCATGTCTTGTTGTGGTTTCTTTTTTTTTTATCTTTTGCTGTAGAAGATCTTTTGCATTAATCTTCAGGTCACTCTCATTGATAGTTGCTCTGTAAATAGTTGTAATTTTGCTGTGCCTATTGGAAGAGCTGAGCTCAGGGTCTTCCTACTCTGCCTTTTTGTCCACTCCTTGCATCATAAAGACTTCGAATGGGTTGACAGCTTGGCAAATTGGCTAACACAAAGAAATAAACTTTGGTTCATGTATTCAGAGTCTAAATGAAAAACAGGAAGATAAATAAAAAGAACCAGGAACATGCGTCTCCTTTTCATTTGGCCCTTAGAGATTGAACACATTTAATATTAGTAGTATATGCATCAGGCATTGTGACAGAGGCTTGGTTGTCATTGAGCCTTTAGGGCTTAGTGGAACTGATAGGGACTGTAAATGGTCTCATCAAGACTTGGTGCTTCACAGAAAGAACACTTGAAGATACAGTGAGTATGTTAACTTAGTGGTTATGATATTACTGCTGGGAGAATTGGTCATTTAGGGAGAGACCTGTCCATAATTTGAAAAGTCTTGAAGCAGACCTCATGTTGAGGGTTTCTGCTGAACTCTTGTCTTTTTAAGAAAGGTGTCCTAGTCAGTATGCTGCAGTATGAATTAGGATGCTGGGTACAGTGAGTGAAGTAAAAGAGGACTGAATTCATAAAGTTCACATTTAGGCAAAAGTTCAGACATTTTAGGAGGTGAATGTGGGACATGATCTTTAGGGAAGACATTGATGATGAAAACAGAGAGCTGTCTTTTAGGTGCTTTTGTGCTTGACTCCATTGTCCATCTTTTCTTAAGGAACTTGCTTTAAGTTCAGACTCCTTTTCACAGCAGCTCTAAATTTGCTGTAGACATTACAGAAATGAGTGGATAAACTTTATTTAGATACCTTAATAGCTAAGCCAGTGACTATGACCTGTCTAAATGTGGTAGTAATATCAAGATAAAATGGGGAATATCAAAATGCTGTTTTCCTTTTGGAAGCTAAGATCGTGACAAATTGGTTTGGAAATAATGTTGAAAACCCTATGATTAAATGACAAGAGCATGAGAAGAGATTTTTTTCCTCCAAAACAGATGAGTGTATTGTGGTAAAAATGAAGGGAAGAAGTTGCTTTTGATTAAATTGGTTAATAGAGGACTTGGAGGTGTTATTTCCTGTAGAAAAAAGATCTTTACCCTAAACTGTAATTTTTCTAACTTCTGTTGCATGTGTTGCTGCATTTCCTTTTTCCATGTGCTCTTATTTTCATGGAAAAAATATTTTAAACACCGTCGCTGGGATAATTATTGCCATTTATTAGTTTTGATATTTCCTTTTTAATGATATTTTCATTTATTCCTTTTGCTAGCTGGATTGCCTTTTGCAATTCTTACTTCAAGGCATACCCCCTTCCAACGAGGATTATTCTGTAATGATGAGTCCATCAAGTACCCTTACAAAGAAGACACCATACCTTATCCGTTATTAGGTGGAATAATCATTCCATTCAGTATTATCGTTGTAAGTTAAATCCACTTTTCCAAGTTTATCACTTTTGGGCAATTGGCTTAATTTTGTGTTAATCTGTGTTAATGATTGAATGTGTAACCCTGTAAAACAATGTTTTTTTGTAACCTTTAATGTTATTTGTTCAAAATAAACTCAGCTATTTTAAGTGGGGACAGAAGAGTAACAGTGTATAATGAGAATAATCTTACTGAATCTGTGTAGGTTTTATGCTGATGTTTTTCAAGTCACTGTGATTTTTTTAGAGCTCTAACTTGTTATTGTTTCAGTAATAATCCAATAGGTGACTTTTATGTCAATATATTTCTAGCATACTTTATACCTAGGATATTATTTTATGAATTACTGAAACTGTGTATATGAGCCTACTTTCTAGCTACTGATTCTAGAAAAGAAAAATTGCTGACTAATGTTAACATTTCATTAAACCCATGTTTAGAATTAAAATAATTTTTAGATAATGGCCGAAATAGGAGGGAAAAGCCAAAGTTCTATGTATAATTAGCAGTGAACATAAAAGAATTTTTACTGGTACTTAAAACACAATAGTAGTTGCTGTTTTCTAGGATTTCAGGTGGGAATGCTTAGAAAATATGCTCTGGGGAGAAAACTTTAAGTGATTGGACCAGATGATTTTTATAATCTCTCAACTCAAAGGTTCTATGACTTAGTTTTATCCTCCATAAGTTTTATCTTTAGAAATAAGATGTATGTTAAAAGCAGAAAATTTGGTCTTATACAGGAGATAGGCTAAAAAGGTAATAGCATATATATATATGCATGCTTTATATATATATGCATGCTATCTTCTCTGTTTTGGAGTGTATTAAAAAAAAAACTTCTTAATTTAGAAATTTAACATCTTATTGCAGAATGATCTCAGCTCCTTTTTAGCACTGAAAGTTAAACTTATAATTTGTGGTGTAAAATTAATAAGAGGAAACTTCTGCTACACAAATGTTTGTTTCACAAAACTGTGAGCTCCTTGAAGGCAGAGATGGTGCCTTGTTCATCTTGGTATACTCATTGCTTGCCCTGGAGCCTGGCATGTCCTAAGTGCTGGGACGAAACTGGAGTGATTATGCAGTAATGCTGGTGACTCTCCTACAGTACAGTGAAGTTTTAAGAAATTGGTGGTCCCTTTAATCTAGACAAGTCTTTACACTGAGTTTTTACTATTAAAAGAAAGCAAGCCATATTTATGATCTTTCCATTAAAGAGGGAGTATGAGTAGGGCCTTTTATATGTGTCTGAGAGTTTACTAGCTATTTACAACAATTTTAGTAGGACTCTCTATGCAAGTAATAGCTGATATCAGACAAGATTCAAGTACTCAAACACTGCTACCAATGTACTTGTCAATTCTACTTTTCTTTGTGTCTCAGTAAGAAGGATGCTGCACAAGCAAAACTACAGAAATCTGCTACAGACCAGAGGCCTGCAACAGGACAAGGTGCTGGCTCTGGGCACTGTGTGGTTATATGTAGCCTGTACAGCAAGCACAGGACCTGAGAGGCACTCAGCAAAAACTTATTAGTTATACTTTATTAACTTGGAAGTTTTGATTATTTCACCATCACCTGTGAGAAAGTTGTCTTTATAAAACATCAAGTAAGTTGCGTATAGTTTTCTTTAAAAAGAACAGACTGTTTAAAGGTACTGTAAAAGTACTGTTTTCATATCAGCTGTATCAACAAACACTGCCTAAGGCAGTGGTTTTATCTATTAATTTAAAACAATTTCAGTTTGTTCATTAACTCAGCTTCTTTCAGGAAGCACTTGGTTAGACTAGTTTATGTTTCATTTGATTTTCTAGAAAGTAAATCATTTTTTAAAAAAGAAATCATGACCGTGATTGAGACTTCATGCCAGGTCTTTGACATGATGTGCAAATGATTCACAAACATGAGTGACTGAGAAAGCCTGGTAGAGAATCAGAATTAATAGAGTTTCCCAGAAGCCAAGGGAGAATTTCAATAAGGATAAAATGGTCAGTGATATCAAATACTTCTGAGAAATTAAGATTTGGGTTGATAAAAATGTGTTTGATTGATAAGGCCATTATGACTTTTTTGGAGAGAGATTCAGTGGAATAAAGGGAATGGAGGCATTTTGAGGTGTTTAGGAAGGAGTGAAAGTATACCAGTGATTATATATTCGTTTGGGAAGGTGGGCCTTGAGTGGAAGACACATAGCTATATGGACAGTGTAGAGCTGTATGAAATTATCTTGGTTGGTATATATATCTTGGAGATATAAAGGAGATGGTGAGAAAATACTGTGGTACATAGGTTTTCAAGGGTTGGATCACACTGATTTAGATAATTATTAGCTTCTATCTTCAAAAGTATTCTGTTTTACTCCCCCAAACATTATCTTTAGTTCTTTAATAATTTATCCTGTCTTTAGAATCTGAGTAAATAATACATGACAAGTCATCCCAGCTCTAAGAATAGGGTACAGTTAGCTTAAGTGTGGACTTCACTAAAGACTGAGTTGGCATAAATGGCTCAAAAGGCAGGATAACATATTAAAATGAAACAAAACTATGGCTATTGTGTAGGTGAAATGCAGACATATCCTTACATTTAAATTAGAAGAATTGATTTAGAACATCTCTATTATCTATTTCTCTCAATAAAGATGGAGTACATGATAAAAAATGATGTAAGTTAACCTAGCACTTGTCAGCTTTAGAGCCCCCCACTCTTCCCTGGTGTTACAGGTTAAGTTTCAGCTATATTGCTTCTGTAAATCAGCTTTTAATCTGTGCCCATTGCTCTAAATGGTCCTAGTGACCTGATGTTCAGTCATCAGTGGCAAGAACCAGGGTTGGTTGGCCCTAAACAATGATTATTATGAGCAGGAAGACTCGCAGACATCAATACCTGTTTTGGGAAAATAGTTGAGTGCTTATGCAAGAAATGCTGGCAGCTAAGGTATGGAAGTTTCAACTGCTCAAATTGTGGTAGATTAATATACTTGGTATATATTAAAATTATCAGAGTTCAACTCTATAACAAAATGTTAGAGAAATCTTTTCTTGCTGCTAATCTATCAAGGCAGTTGCTGTAACACCTTAACAGTCTGCGGAGACTTAACTTTAATGCAGAACCTCTAGGCAGTCGTGGGGGAGAACCTTTAGCACAGTTGCGGAAGTGTTGTATCCCCAGAAGTGCATTTAGTTTTATTCTCCTGTGAGACCTGCTCTCAGAAAAGGTCTCATTAAGTCATTCACGTTAATGATTATGCAAGGAAAATGTTTCTGTGGGGCTTAATGTGTCTAAGGGTGTTTACTTTTAACCCAAGAGGTAGCACCTTCAGTTGAAATTTATTGACCACCAGCTCTGTTTTAGGTCACTGTGGTAGTACTAGCTTTCCATTCAATGACTAAAAATTTATTCTTGCTTTTGTTGAGTTCATAGCCTAGTTGTCAGAGTTACAACATTCTAATTACGGAATTCTAGGAGCCATTGAGCCAAATGAGGAAAGAATTTTTGGTATCAGATTCTTGAAACCCCTTTCAGGAGGCAGCCATTTATTTCTCTTATGGAAGGGTTCACTCTGAAGCCAGATAACCCTCACAACTTTGTAAAATTGTTTATGTAAATTTAAGATGAAGCAGTAAACCTAGTATGTATCTTAAGTGAAACTTCGTGATTTTATATCCACCCAACATAAATTAGCAAGCAGAATGTTTTTATTTTGGTCTCAGGTAGCTAGAGTGTGGCTTATTTTATCAGCAAATGTGATTTTTTTTTTATCATGTTGCCATTCAGTACTTTTTCAGATTTCTCAAGGTATTGGTCTGTGAATTTGGAAAGTATTTGGAAACCATAAAAAGGTTAAACTCATACTGGTGCATGCTTACACACATACACACTCTACTAGAATCTGGGAAGGCTGTAACCCTCATTTTACAAAAATCAGTGAAAAATAAAGAGGAAGAAGTCACTTGAGATTTTTTTTGGAGAAGGAGAGCATCAAGTGTGTTTGGTCTTTTAATGAGAGTTGTTAAGTCAGTTGGCCCTAAAGGCCTCCTGGAGAGGCAGGACTGGGAGGCCTTGTCAGTTAATCTCTGCCCTCTCTACCCTTTGGCCTCAGTGTTGGGTCCCTGCTTTTATATTAGCTTTTTCTCTCTCTGAAACTATTTTATCCTTTTTAATATGATGGATGTTTTTGATTCAAAGGAATGTTTGATGAAATTGCAGCCTCTGTCAGTTAAAAGTACTTATAAAAGGGATGTTCTCCTTGGGGAAGTTTATGTTCTTTGAACAAACCATGGTTTTTGTTTCCATGATACATCATTGTGTACTTATTAAGACTCAGTTTATTTGAATACCAGCAAAGGAATAAGGTCTTACTGTTTCAGGGTAGACTTTGAAATTATTTTGGCTTAACCATTACTCTGTAAACAGTATTCACAATTGATCTGACACCTTTTTTTGTGGTCTAGAATTAGACATCTGAAGTTGCTCTCCATTTGTAGAGGGAAAAAAAGGGGGGAGGTGTTTTTTAAACAAAGATTTTATTGTGATTTACAATTTTATTTTCTATTTTTTCTTTGTTTAAAGTGCCTGGTTACTTCTTTAACATACTATTTTTCTGTTTCTTTTTCAGATGATTGTTGGAGAAACCCTGTCTGTTTACTTTAACCTCTTGCACTCGAATTCCTTTATCAGGAATAACTACATAGCCACTATTTACAAAGCCATTGGAACATTTTTATTTGGTGCAGCTGCTAGTCAGTCTCTGACTGACATTGCCAAGTATTCCATAGGCAGACTGCGGCCTCACTTCTTGGATGTTTGTGACCCAGACTGGTCAAAAATCAACTGCAGTGATGGTTACATTGAAAACTACATATGTCGAGGGAATGCACAAAAAGTGAAGGAGGGCAGGTGCGTGTTACATTTTTAATGCTTGTTTTATCTTGTGTATTTTTGGAATAGAAGGTTTCAATGATTGAAAAAATGAGCCATCCACAGGCATAGAGAGAGAAGCTAGTGTAATCACTGAGAGGTGAATTGAAATCATGTTTGATCTATTTTCTCTGCTTACTCTTTATTTTCTATTTTATCCCTATCCTCTATTTAAGAGCATTTTAATGCACTTTATAAATCATGTAGTCCAGGGTAAGCAAGCTTTTTCTTAAAGTTCTAGATGGTAAATATATTTTAGGGTTTGTGGGTCATATGTTGACTACTGTCCAACTTTACCTTTGTAGCAGGAAAGAACAGCCATAGACAGTCCTTTAGCAAATGAGTGTTAACTGTGTTCCAGTAAAACTTTTATTATTACATAAACAATGGCTGCCCATATGGGTTATCATTTACTTCTGATCTAGTCCACCCATGTATGAAGCTTTCTTTATCTCTTAGTATTCATAGAGTATATTTTTTGTAGGGTAACTTCATTCATATTTTGATAGCTATAGCTCCTCAGGTTGCCTTCTTTTTTTTTTTTTTTTCCAGATGAATTTAAATGCATTTTATTTTTAGACAACCTACACATTTTTTTTCTCAAAAACAATGCCTCCGCTCCAAATAAATCAACATCAAAATAAATGAAGCTCAAGATGGCATCAGTTCCATTTGTCTTTTAAGTCCTGGTGTTGTGTGGATGAAAGCAGTGGCCAGCCAGTTATGACGACAGGTGATAGATCCAAACAGCCAAATTTGTTACTGTAAAAACAAGGAAGATTCTATTAATATCTTTTTCCAATATGAAAGAAAGTATTTAACATTTTTAGGCTACAGGTGTATTCCCCTATTCAATCTGGGCTGCCACACAGACAGACAGAAAGCGCAGGGACTTTTCTTTCGCATCCTAGTGCAAACCAAAAGAACAACAGCAGACTGTTCAAGGTCTATCAGTGGATGCAGCAGGTTGCCTTCTTATAACACACTTGTTGGGCTTCTTTCTACATTTGCGGCACTATTAGACATGAATGGAAAGAGAATGTTTGGAACCCAAAAGGTCTGATTCCTGTAGTTTGTAGATGAGCAGACAGAAGCCCAGTTATATTAAGTAAAGTCGCTAATTAGTAGCAGAGTCAATTGCTCATCCCACGTCTTGGAATTGTCAGTCCTACTTGTTTTATATGTTTGGCTTTTTTATATTTTAGAATAGCTAATATCATTTTCCTTTATTTATTCATCCAGCAAATACTTTGTCTTAGTAAAACATCCTTTGATTGTTTTTTTATATATGATTCCCAGACACTTTATTGTCATTGTGGTCACACAGGCCTACTAGTAGTCCCCAATATTTGCATTTAAGAGGATCCATTGTGCTATGTGCTTGGAATTCAGCAGTGAACAAGACAGCTCTGGTTTCTGTTTTTATGGAGCTTAGTCTAGCAGGGAAGACTTACATTAAACAAATGTTGACAATGGAAGAGAACCTCCCTGTTGATAAACAAGGCCAAAGAATAGAGAGACTATTGATTGGCAGGCTTTGAGGTGATGATATGAGGACCACTATGGATATAAAGTCTTAATGATTGAAGAGGGAAAAGTTACTTAAGTGGTAAGTGGTTGAGAAGTAGATAGTAGAAGGTGATACTGTTGATTTGAGCTTAGGTAAGCAAGCATTTTTATAAGAGGGAAAGAATGGTCCAGAAATGACTTTGAGGAGTGATGAAGATATCGAGATCAACACTGGACTCTTAAGGTGTGAGATGTGGATATCTCATTCTCTGCTTTGATGGTGATACAGGACCGAGCAGAATCCTAGGGAAATGCTCTTTAATTTAATGACTAGGAGATGTAGCAAACCTTCAGTGAAGAGTTTGAAGACATGAAGAAATATAGAGGAATTTAACAACAGAATTGGAGTTCCAGACTGTACAGTGGAGGGGTTGGATAAACTCCAAGGATAAACTCCCTACTTAGTCATGGTGTTTTACAATTTTTATATTAAGTGGATTCAATTTGCTAATATTTTATTAAGGATTTTTACTTTTGTGTTCATGAGTGTTACTTGTTTGTAGTTTTCTTATGAAGTTTTTGCTCAGACTTGGTATCAAATGTTTGGTATTAAATGTTTTGTAGAATTCACCAGTAAATCTATTTAGAATGGGAGTTTTCTTTGTGGGAATGTTTTAAGCTATAGTTTCATTTTTAAGAATAGATGTAGGATTATTCAGGTTATCTGTTTCCTATATGAGTGTTAATCATTTGTCTCTGAAGGAATTTGTCCATTTTATCTAAACTATCAAATTTATTGGCATCAAGTTGTTCACAGTGTCTCCCTACTATCCTTTTACTGTTTGTAGGAACTGTAGAGCTAGCCCTCTTACATTCCTGCCATTGATAATGTGTATCATACCTCTTTTTCTCTTGAGTGGTCTTGCTAGAAGTTTATCAATTTTGTTGATCTTTTTATTAGTTTCATTGGTTCTTTTTGGGTTCACTGACTTTGTTGTTCTGTATTCAATTTCATTTATTTCTGCTGTTTTGATTTACTTTATTCTGCTTGCTTTCAGTTTTGTTTGCTCTTATTTTTTCATAAGGTATAAACTTAATTAGCTATGTCACAAGTTTTGATATGTTGTATCTTCATTTTCATTTAACTGAAAATATTTTCTAATTTCCCTTGTGTTTTCCTTTGATCTATGAGTTATTTATTTTTCTGTCATTGATTTTTGGTTTAATTATATTGTGATCAGAGAACATACTTTGTATGATTAGAATGCCTTTAAATTTATTGAGGTTTGTTTCATGGCCCAGTATATGGTCTGTCCGTGAGAATAATACCATGTACATTTGAAGAGAATGTGTATTCTTCTGTTTTGGGGTTGAGTGTTCTGTACATATAAATTTGGTCAAATCGATTAATAGTGTTATTCAAATCTTCTGTATCTGTATGAATTTTCTACAGAGGTTTTTTGTCAGTTATTCTTTAGGAGTTTGAAATCTCTAACTGTAATTGTTGAATTGTTTTTATTCTTTCATTTCTGCCAGCTTTTATTTCATTTTGTGATTCTGCTGTTCAGTGTGTAACATTTTTAACTTATTTTTTCTTACTGTACCCTTTTAAGTATGAGATGTCTCTATTTCTAGAATTATTTTTTGCTATAAGTCTATTTTGTTTGATAGTAATATATATCCACTCCAGTCCTATTATGTTTATTGTTTGAATAGTATATAATTTCCATAAGTAAAACTTTTAGTTTATTGGAATCTTTGAATTTAAAGTGTGTTTGTTGGATATTTAATGTATGTAATTCAGATCTTGTTTATACTTTTTAATCTAGTCTGAAAAAATCTCTGCTTATTGATTACAGTGTTTAATTAATTTACATTTAATGTAACTATCCATCTCAATTTAGGTCTGCCATTTTGCTGTGTGTTCTCTGTCTCATCTGGCTCTTTTTTAAAATCGTGATATAACTTGACATATTATAACGTATTATAACATTATATTAGTTTCAGGTGTAATTTCTTTTTTCATCTCTCTTAATTTCTATTCTTCCTATGCTGTTTTCTTTTGTATCACATAAATATTTTTTAGTATAAAATTTTAAGTATTCTGTTGACATTTAACCCTGATTTTTTGTGGGGTTTTTTGTGTGTTTCTTAGGGATTACATCTGTTTATCATAATTTACTTCAAGTTAATTCTGACTTTCTTACAGCAAAATTAGCCCTTTGTACATAGCATAGCTCTGTGCCTCCAACCTCCCCACACACTTTGGGTTATTATTATCATATGTATTACATCCATATACATTTTAAACTCAACAAAGTTTTGTTGTTATTTTTGCTTTAAACAGTTATGTTTAAAGAAATTGATAGAAGAAATTAAATGAAACTCTCCTCAATTTAATGATTAGGAGATACAGTGAATCATAGTGAAGAGTTTGAAGATACAAGAAAAATATAGGTTTCTTTATAGAACTGGAATTCTGGAGTATACAGTTGGGCTTTAAGTTACCATCTGGTGTAATTTCTCCCATCCTGAAGAAATTTCTTTAGTATTTTTGTGGCTCAGGTTTGCTAGCAGAAAATTGTTAGCTTTTGTTTATCTGGAAATATCTTTATTTTGCTTTCATTTTTCAAGAATAGTTTTGCTGGGTATAAAATTCTTTGATGTGGTTTTTTTCTTTCCATAGGTTGACTATGTCATTGCACAGTTTTTTGGTTTCTGTTGTTTCTGATGAGAGATGATCTATTAGTTGTATTCTTGTTCTCCTTTATGTGATTTTCTCTCATACTGCTTTTGTCAATTTTACTGTGACGTGTCTAGGTATGGTTCTGTCTTTATATTTAGACTGCCTGGAGTTTGTTCAGCTTCTTTATGGTTTTTAACATTCTAGTCTTAGTTTAGCACTTGTACATCAAGCAGTGTGCCTGTGTCTCTAAGAATCTCTCTCCTGTATCACCAAACAGAAAACATACAGGAAAACTCTTAATAATTTTCTCTCAGCCAAGGAATTTAAGAAGGCCACTGTGGTGATAGGAGTTTACCTAAACTCCAGAAAGTGTCTTTGTATATGATTCTTAAAGGACACAAATTCTTCACACATGTATTGTTTCTCTGGTTCAGGTACATAAATCTTAGCTCAAAATTTTCTTGTGACATATCTTATTGAGAAATTTTTCTTTCTTGCTCAAGCCACTTGGACAAAATTTGAAATAATATAATTTAGTTAAAATGGTATAAAAAGAATTACATTTTTTAGTCTACATGTGTCATACTCCCTAACTCTTCCTAGTGTACCCAAATTGGCCATCATGTACCATTACTCTGATTGTACTTTTGACTTAAGTACACTTGGGTTTTTTACCCATCATTTAACTTTTCTACACCAACCCATATGCAGTTGTCCACTTAACATCCTGTGTAAGGGTCAGGAAAACAATCTCTTTGAAAGCAGTATAAATATTTGGATAACTCAAATTGCAGAAACTGTATATTACAAATAATTATTATCTATAGTTTTCAGTGGAAAACATCTCTTGGTAAGTTTTGGGGTTCTGAAACAAGGATAAAGGAAAATCAAACATAGAAATGAAATTTTAAGAAAACTGTATCTTACAAGAAAAACATAATTCCCATCAGTGTTTCTAGAATGAATTAGTTGTTAGTTTCAGAGCTGTATAACATTGGTACATAACTGTGGTTTTATGTTGCTATTCTACAGTTTGGTTGGATACAGGCTTTCCTGTTCCTTTTCTTTTAGATTTTAAAGGTCAGGATGCCAGAAATGCAAAAACATTTCAGTCTAGACATTGTCCATAAGTTTATTAGGATTATAGTGCAATCTGCTCTTTTAATTTGTTTATCTCCACAGCCTGCCCTCTGTACATTTTTAATTGTAAAATTGTAATGTTTGACATTGGAGAGAAGGGAACCTAAGCACCTGAAATGAGTCTTTTTTGTTGGCTATAAATAAGTCAGAGATATATCTTAGGATGAGAGTACCCTCTTGCAGTTTTGGTATTTGATCTTGACTTTTTTCCCATTTGTTCTCTTACTTCTTTTTCTCTTTCTCCTTGCTCCCTTCCTGCACATGTGTATGCTCTTGTGTTCTGTCTGATATCACTGATGTCACAGGACTTTTATTGGGCTTCATTTATGGTGGCCTTTGGGTCCTAAGCATAGGAGGGAGAACATAATGGACTGTAATGGAATTCTGCTAGTTGTAGTATCCAGAGAGCTCCTCTTCATTATTTAAAATTAATACCTGGGAATTTACTATGAAGGAAAAGGGGTTTATGCTTGTAACAATAGGACATCCAACTGCCATTGCTTATGCCAGTGAGAATAGCATTACTCTCAGGTTTTGAAAAAAATTACTAATGAGCCCAGGCAGTTTAGACTTGTAGCTCCCTTCATAGGTCAAGATTCTCTTTAGAGAGTCTTCAGACTGGTGGCTCTCAAACATTAGTGGTTCCTTAGAATCACTTGGAGGGCTTTTTAAAGTACTGATTTCTGGGGCTTCATCCCCAAATATTTGATTCAGAAGATTTGGTGTGGGGCCTGAGAATTTGTATTTCTAACAAGTTCTCAGATGCTGCTAATGTTGTTGATCTTGAGAACCACTGCTTTATATCACCTGGATATGGGAACACAACCTTTCACAACATCTACTGTCTCAAGATGTGGGAGCTGATACTTACCCTGTTAGGTAGAGTAAATTTAAGATTGTGCACGACGAGCTGCTCTATTTATGATAATACAGTATAGGAACTTTAGACTTTGAGAGATTCACTTTTTTTTTTTCTGGCTTTTCTTTAAATTACATTTGTTTAAGTGTAAACTCAGTGTTCCTGATTAGTTTTGAATGATTGATCTCTGACTATATGAATCAGGTAACCCATACAAAGTTGTTTTTGTTTGGATTATGGCAGCTTATGTTGCTTAGATGTTTAATTGCAATATGTTTGTTTGAATGGGAAAAATAATTTTCCTTTTCTCTTTTTAATGCAGCCCACATGCAGGTAAATAAAGCTGAAGTTTGAGGGTGTGCCTTCTGTAATGATGATAAACAATTATAACTAGACTGACTGGCTGTGGTACTAAGTACCTGGAAAAACTTGCTTTATACTTTGAGAGAATGGCTTTTTCTGTGCAATCTAATTGTAAACGTCATTGGATAAGCCTTTATGCCTTCAGAAAGATTCATTTGTTTGACTGTGTGGTCAGTATTTCTCAGGCATGTGTATCAGTAACCTGGACAGCCTTCTTTTTAGTCTTGTATCTGTATGGAAATATCAACATACAGAAAGAAAAGGGATGATTTTAAAAGATCCTTTACTCTACGAAAGGACATTAGCTGTTAGTGTATTTAAAAGGAAGTGACTTTAAAGGAAGGGCCAGCACCTCTTTCCACTTCCTCTGTTCTAAATGTCAGTATCTGACATGTGACGTGTAGCTGTGACTGCTGCATCACCCCCACACCGCTCTGACTCTTTTTGCCCCCAGTTTTTGTATGTATTAGCCACATTGGAATCACGTAGAAGGATTGCTTGGCCTCACCCTCAGGATTTCTGATTCAGTGGGTCTGGGAGGTGGCCCAAGAATTTGCACTTCTACCAGAATGTGCCCAGATGGTGCTTTGGCTGCTGATCTTAGAACCACTGTTTCAGTCTATTCTGTGAAGTTACTAAATTTGACTAATACCTATTACTCCTAAGTCCTAGTCAGCATGGGTGCTACCAAGGTATACTGGTTGCCCTTGTGGTGCTCACTACATAGGAGCTGAGACATGTTTGGAGATTGTGTGGGTGATAGAAAGTGATACGTGCCTTACAGGAGTGAAGATAAAATGCTCCATGAATTCAGAGGATGTAGAACTACTTCTAGCACAGGAGGCATTTTGGAGGATGAATAAAGGTTCGAATGTATAAAATTGGGATGGGATGTGTATCAGGTCCAGGGAGCAGCATAATTGAAGTCTGGTGCGTTGAAAGTTAAGGGAACTTTTCATCTTTGATTAAAGAGTGAAAATGTAGTTATACAACATGGTACCTAATTAAATAACTACATATATTTTTATGCAAATGTCTGATTTTGCCTGTTTGCATTCATATATTCCATATAATTTTATTTATTTTAATGTGGCAATAAAAGCAAAAATTTTTTACTCTCTTAGATTTAACTTGGTGCCTGATTCATTTTCTTGTGAGGAAGAGTATGTTGAGTCTAGGTGTGACCCTGTTTTGGCTGAGGTGCAAGCTTAGAAAGATGAACTCCTTTCTCCACTTTTAGTAACTTTCTGCCACTATTTATTGGTAAATATTTGTATACATAATTTATTTTAAAAACAATTACACCCACACACACTTACCAAATTAGCAATACTCTTAAGTTTTAGATGCTTGTCATTTCATGCTATTCCCCACCTCCCCCTTTAAATGGTTGTTTAGAGAATTAGTTATGAACAAATGCATCAGCTTTTGGTGCTTCTTGGGTTTCTCCTTGGATTTTCAGTTTTTGAGTTAGATTGTAGGTCTTGCAATGGATATGTTAAGATGAAAGTTACCCTTAAGTTTTTTGATAAATCACCCGGTGCTGCATCTTAAATGTTAAAAGGCTACTGAATCATACTAACATGTCATTAGCTGACGACTTCATATTGATGCTTTGTACCTTCTCCTTAGAATTCGTGAATTCCACATTGTCATCTTTGAAATACGAAAAAAATTGTTTCCTAAATATATTAGTGAGTACTTTTTCTAGATTAAAATATAATGATATAATGATAAACCCCATGGATCAAATGGTGATGTATAAGTTTTCATTCAAAATAAATGTGAAGGAAAGAGGGTATAGCTCAGTGGTAGAGTGTATACCTGGCATGCATGAGGTCCTGGGTTCAGTCCTTAGTACCTCCATTAAAAAAAAATGTGAACAATACCTTTAGATATTTTCATCTGATAGAAAATAAATATTTTTATTGAGAGGTAGGAAGTAAGTTGAGTTAGTAAACAGTGAAACAAGTCTAACGTACTGATTTTGTTGACTGCATATTTGGAGAGTTAAAATCTGTGTTAGAGTGTATGTTAAATAAAGAAAACACAGTATTTTCCTGTTTTAAGTAACTTTTGTAATAAAAAGAGAAGATGGAAAACAAAAAAAGCATCAGCATTCACTTGGATGTGTCCTAAGTGTATTCCTACTTGAGCTCAGAACTACTTTTCTTCTCACTTGTCTCCCTTTGCCATTCGGAGTGTGGTTCTCTGCGCTGACCAGCAGGCTGGGTATCACCTGGGAGTTTGACATTCAGAATCTTACTTTCCATCACTGGCTTTACCCATAAACTCTGCATTTTGAACAGAATCCCCACGTGATTTCCTCTATACATTAGTTTGAGGAGCAAGCCTTGCTCTGTCCTGTGACTTTGCTGTACCAAAATGGCCCCAGCCTCACGTGGACCAGCTGATTTCCTAACAGGTTACTGTCAGTTAATGTAATGACCACTAGGTGCCTGGATCTTGACTTGATTTCCTTTCTCTGTTGAGTAATGCCATTTTTATTGAGTAAGCTGACAGAAAAGGCTTGTGTTGTTAATGGGATTTTTAATGCTACTCTTTTGGGAGAGTGAGGTTTGGGAAGACATTAGATAACATTACTATTCATTTATATAATAAATGAACTTACTGTATATGCACTTGAGAGGGATTACAGGATTGGCTAACTTTTATGTTTCTGTTATGTTAACCATTATTTTTTTCTTATGTAATCTGTTTGCAACTGCAGTGTTTTGCTTCTCAGGTGATATTTGGAAATTTGTGAAGAAGATGGGCAGTTTTCAAGATTTTTGGTGTATTGGATAGAAGTGAATCCTTTAAAAGTTGAGAAAATCTTCATATGGGTAATGAAAAGTAGGATTCAGATAATACCTAAAACCCTTTTCCATATTTATCTTCCCTTGTTGCTTTGCTTTTGGTTTTGGGCCATTTATATTTGCTTTGAGAATGCTTAAAACTTAAGTTGTTTTTTATTTACAACAGAATATATCTGTCACTTTTTCATTTGGATGTCATTTGCTCCACTAATCTGATTGCCTTTAATCATAATGTAAAAAGGTTTATGCACATTTTACACGCATTATTAAAATGCTTGCCTGATGTATTGGGAAGATACATTAGGTGCTACATGTTTAAGCTAGTAACACTTTGACATAAAATTTCTGACAGAAGGGTGAAACTCCTAATTCTCCTGAACTTTGATGATACAGTCAGATTTTCTAATCACTACAAGGGAAAACACATCAGAGGGTATGACGTTAAAATCAGAGTTTATCTATGTGGTTTGCTGTAATTTATTGGCATAGACTGAGATAAGCTAAGCATAGTATTTAATTACATGATAAAATTATCATGCAAATATAACATATTTTCCTTATTTTATGCATTTTACAACTGTTACAAAACAAGATTGTTAAAGTGTACCTCTTCTGGAGCCACTAAAATGAGAGCAGATTCTTGATGCATGACGGGAAGGGGGTGGGCAGGAAAGGTGTTTATATGTGTGACATTTAAAATATGAAAAGTGTAAAAATTTAATATTTTCTGAGATTACTAAATAAAAATTGTTATTCAAGAGATTAGATTCTGCTTTAGGTTAAAAAATACATTGAGCACCTACTCTGTGCTTAATAATGGTATTGGGTGGTAGGGATACAAGATGAATTAAGATGTGATCCCAGTCAGGGAGGATGGGGTTTACCATCAATTTTTCTTTTGTTTAGCTGTACCTTCTGATTTTTGTAATGAACATACAGAAATACAGAAATTCCTATTTAAAATGTCTTGTTCCACCACTCCCCTTTTGATGTAATGGAAGAAGAAGTATAGTTACACATGATTTTACTGTAGAAGGTTGGTGCTAAGATAGACGTGTTCATTGAGTGCTGTATGTCTCTCCTTTGTGGAGAAAGGGCAGTAGCTTCAAGGAAAGGGAAGTAGCTGTACAAGCTGTTTTTTGGAGGAAACAGTGGTTGACTTGGCTTTTATGTAATAATTGTTAAAGAAATGTGGGAAGCCCATTACAGGCAGAGGTATGAAGAAGCACAGAGAGCATGAAACATGGTGTGTGTTGGGAATTTTAAGTAGTTTGGTAGAAGATGATGGTTCTGGAGAGGTTGGTGGGGATTATGAAGGGTCTGTTACTCTGTGGTGAACAGTTTGTGCTAGTGAAGGATTTGAAACATGAGAGTAATTCTGTTTTTATACTTGTAAAAAATATTCAGCTTTCGTCCATTTTATTCTGATTTAAATATCCACTAAAATAGGCATTAAATGTTGTATGATAGGAATTGGTACAGTTTTCTTTTCTCTTAACAGCAGAAGGACTTGAGGTACTAAAGGAAATGTGACTTACCTGCTTTTGTCCATCGTTTATAGAAAGATTTCTCTAAGTGAAGTCTTGTGGCACTCTGCTATTCCTGTGACATGGGCTCTACTGATAGCATCTGGTCTAATCTGAAAGGGACTATGAGTGGCCTGTCTGGCCTGCTTCCTGTTGGACTCTAAATTTTACATCTGTGGGCCTTTGCCTCTTCTCTTGCTATTGGCAGTGTCTGCTTCAGCTCAGATCTAAAGTTCTGCATTGGTGTGATCCAAAAGACAGTTTTATTGATGTCTTGAGCCTCATCCTTCTTAACCTTGGTGACCAAGGGTTAGTGGTGACTTCATGGTCAGCGTTAGGTTTGGAAGCGGAGCTTACTGGCTGGTGGTAAAAGGCGTTCTTGGCCTTGGTGTGGTCTTTTTGAGGGAGGGCTAAAACTAGAAATCTCTCGATCTTGCCTCTAGCTAGCAATCCTGTCTTAAAAAAGATAAACAGCTTTGAAAGTGATTTAGAACTGCTTCTTCCTTCTGTTTCACTTGATATCTTTTACCTTTTGGCAAGTAGTCTCCTTGTTTAACTTGTTTTAAAAAGGAGGGTGGTAGGCAAGGTATTGTTAGTTGCCGCACTGGAATACTTCACAGTGTGTCCTTTGTTTAATCTGCCGCTTACCCCTTGTTTCCTTCTTAACTGTCTTAGATAAGGTGGCTTTGGTGATTTGGAGTCTTATTGCACCAAGTCCTAATTTTTCTCTCATGCCAAAGGAAACGTGTGACCTTTCTTACCCTAGTTAGTACACCTGTGTACGTGTGTTTTACCCTGTCAATAAGCTTTGTCATACCTACTCTCTCCTCATCTGTTGTAAGATGCTGAGAGTTTTGGAACCATTTCTCCCCCCAGTCATCTGATTTTCAAGACACACATGGTTCTACTTTCCTTTGTCTGAAGGTTCTCAGCAACTTCTAGATTCCTGCTTTTTGGAAGATTCTTCTCTAAACAGAAGGCAAATGATCATTTGTTTTTCGTCATCAAATGGTTCATTAAGTCAAGAGTTTAAAATACCCTCCACATAAACCAATTGTGTCCTACTTTTTTCTCCCTCTTTTTCATTTTTCATGGTCTTGCTAGTTTCTCTTCTTTAGAGTTTATAGTCTAATAATATCTGCAAATATTCGATTGTTCAGTATATGATTAAATGGTGTTATTGGCTATGCAGTCATGTTTGATGCATTAATATTAATAAATAGAATAGTCACATGTGACTTATTTCAGATAGGCATATCACATTTATGTATTAAGTGGCTTGGTTGAAATTGATCCCATGTAATGCAGCATTGCTTTAAATAGGAATATAGTAAAATCATTGTAAAAGTAATTCAGGGAATATATGACGTTTTTTGCTGCTGAAATAATTTCTCAATCTCTGGGTAGTTCAAGGATATGAGATGAATTTACATTTTTTCATTGTATCTTATTGAAATGAAATTTGGTTGGGATTATCTTATATTCCTTCACTAATTACCTTCATCTTTGTCTCTGTACCCTTTGGGAGGAGAGAGACTCCATAGTTCTTGTATTTCTGGACATTTTTAGAAATCTGATTTCTTTAAAAGAATCTTCATTCTTTAAAGACTCAGTCTTAACGTAACATGTTTAGTGGTTCTGCTGCTTGTAATAAGCACAGAGTTAATACACTGAGTTTCAGTGGTTTTAAATTGTGTGATATATTTTTTATTGGAGACACAACTTACGATATTTAAAAATACATGTAAAAGTCCACACCTTTCACTGAGAGATGTGGAAACAGGCTTCCAGGGCCTAAGTCACTGCTGGGTTCGGGGCATGAACTTGTAGATAGGGAGCTGCATTTGTACTCCAAATCGTAGGATGCTTGGCAGAGCAACTCTCAGGGAAACTATTGCTCAGGAAGAGGAGTTGGGGTGGGTCTGTGTATGTGTGTGTGTGTGTGTGTGTTTATTGGGGAAGGGGTTTGTACGAAATTTGTAGCAGGCATATCAAAGATATTTTGATTACCATTTAAAATATTTATATATATATATATTACATAATCCCTACAACAGGTTGTGTTTCTAATATTATTACTATAAAATGTGAAAGTTTTTTCAATCCCCATTTGATAGTTTTCCCTAGAGCCACTGTTAACAGTTTATGTATCCTTTCAGTTTTCTATGTATTTTTACAGTGAATGTGGAATTATATAGTTTTATGTGGTTTACATAAATGACATTTTAAAACATATCCTGGAGATAACTTTTTGTCAGTTCACATAGTTATTTAATTCCTTTTAGCTGACTTGTAGTATTCAGAAGAATAGTGATAGAACCATTCTCTCGGGTCCTTGAGTTGCCAGCAGTGGTGTAGCAAACATCTTTGTGCTTGTGTATGTTTGTCTAGGATCCCTGATGCCTTGAAGTGGAATTGCTGGGTCAAAAAATATATTGGTTTTACATATAGATGGATACATTTAGATAGATCTTACCAGACCACCTTCTGAAAAGTGTGTGCTCACGGCAGTGCAGTATGAATGTACCCATTTTTCCCATTTCACAACCTACTTGATTCTCCAAGTATCTTAGATGTGAGTTTTTTTTTTTTTAAGATTATAACTTGATATCTCATTGCTTAAGCACTTAGTACAGTTATTGGTTGTAAAAATCCTGTTTGAAATAAAGTAGGACGAATACTGGGGAAATTGTTTATTAAGGGTCATCCCTCCTGTGTTCATTTGTGTGGGACATATTTTAACTTGTTTACAGCATTAGTCTTTGTTTAAAGATTATCACAGAAGAGAAATCTATCATGTCCTTCAAGTTATTTTGCTGTTATGTAAATTTTATAATCAGGAAATAACATTTGAAGAAAATGCCTCATTCTGAAATTTAACTTCCTTTTATTTGGCCTTTAGACTGTACAAAGGACAAATTAGAATTCTCTTTAGATGATTGTTTACACACAGACAGCATTTATTTTTGCATAGTTGTCTAAGTTTTGCTTATATCAACTTCACAACGTGTTACCATGTATAAGCAGTGACTCCTGCTCTTCCTGTTGGGTGTTCCCTGCCTAGAGGTGGTGGCAGGATTAATGTTTTTGCTGGGCTGGCCTCCCATTCACAGCAGTGGAATCATGGCACATGGGGAAGAGTTGGGAAGACTCAGATTTAAACCTCAAAGAGATGTGACTTTTGAGCTAGTTGCTGAACCTTTGGGAGGTTCAGTTTTCTCTATGTGTAAAGTAAGATTGACAGTTGCTATTATGGGGGTTTTTGTAAAGAGTGGAAATACTGTGTATTAAGTGCCTGCACATAGAAGGTACTCAGAAGCTTGTATCCATTAACAGTCTTTTGACAACTGTTCTGCTCTAGAATGCTTTAGGAATCGATTTTAGGATGATTTTTAGGGGGAAAAGGAAGTTTTTCTAATTTGCAACAGAGCCACTTGGGCATTCCCAGTGAACTGGTGGAATAGTAATAATTGGAAACATTTGTGAGTGCTGGCCACTTTATAATTAAAAACAAACTTTCTGCCAAACTATTGTGTCTCCTAGTAAAGCAGTTTATTTTAGATGACGTTTTATTAGTCCTAAGTCTTGTTTAAAAAAGACTGCTTCTATTTATGGCAATATGGAGGATTAGAAATGCTTACTGATACAGTTCAACTAAATGTGCTAGATAATATATCACACACACGTATGCACATCTTTGTATTGTATGTTAAAATATATATAAATCTTAAAACACATGTAAATCTTTTAAATAAATAGCTGAGCTGGTGGGACAGTAAAGGAAATTTTATGAGGCTGGGATCAATTAATGTTATAGATTTGATGTGTGCCCTGAAAGCTCATGGTATCCTGGAGCCTGCATTTTGATCAGCTCTGAACACAGGGCACAGGAGGTGAAGGCTGAGGCCAGAGTGCAGAAGGCCCGTGGATAATATAAGGGCTCTCAAAGGGTAACATCCGCTTAGGAGGAACTATCAAAAAGAATTCTTAACCACAGTACCACACGCAAGCTCTTCGAAGGCCAGAATGTATACTATCTATGTGGCTTAAAGAAAAAAAAAATTAGAGGTTTCAAGTGGATTGGTAGTGAGTCCAGCAGAAGAGGACACATATTTCTGGAAGAATTCTTTTTAAACCAAGGCATCTAAGATTCCCCACAGATGGAATCCCAAGAACATGAGCTCATAGTCTAATATAAATGAACATACAATCTATTCTGAGAGTCAGCAGATAAAACAAAGTATATAAAATCTCAAAGATTACAGATATTACCCTATAGGTTATAAAATCAGTATATTTGCTGTATAGAAATAAATAAGAAGAGACTGAGAATGTGATGTAGGATAAAGAGAATTAAAATTGACCAGGCAGATTTGCAAAACATCCAAAGAGATCTTCTATAAATGATACATACATTTATGTAAAAATTTTTAAATTAAAAAAAAAAAGATTAAGCAGATAAGACACAGTGAAAGGGAAGGAAGCTAGACTGGAAGAGACCAAGATTAAAAATACAAAAGAAAGGTTAACAGATATGGAGGGATAAAATGAAAATGTCTTAACGTTGAATCAGAATCTCCGAAAAGGTAATAGGATGGAGGATATATAATATTCAAGATATAATGACTGAGACCTGTCCAGAATTGGTGAAGTATACAAATCCTCAGACATAGGAATACTAAGCCAGATAAATAAAAGGAAATTGATACTAGAGACATAATAGTGAAACTACAGAATATTGAAGACTTTGAGGGTGGGGGAAGCAATGACAGAGAAAAGACAGATAACCCAGAAGGGAATGGCAGACAAATGGCTCATATTTTAACAGCAGAAGTAGAAGCCAGGAATGGTAGAACAGCATCCTCAAAGTGATGAGAAAAAAACCATCAACCTAGAATTCTATACTGAGAGTATCATCATTCAAGAATTTTTAAAAAAAGAAAAGAAGAGGACACTAATGGACTCATCTGCAAAAGAGACTCACAGACATGATAATCTTATGGTTACTGAGGAAAGGGGGTAGAAAGAGATAAATTTGGGAGTTTGAGATTTGCAAATGTTAACCACTATATATAAAAATAGATTAAAAAAACCAAATTTCTTCTGTACAGCACAGGGAACTATATTCAGTATCTTGTAATAACCTTTAATGCATGACTGGGATATTATGCTGTACTCTAGAAGTAGACACATTGTAACTGACTATACTTCAGTAAGAAAAAAGAATTAATGCAAAATAAGGACATTTTCAAACTCAAAGAATAGCTAAAGATGTAACTGTTTTTCATATTTTAATTGTTTCGTGAGTTGGGAGGAGGAAAGGAAGAAAGTTGGGTGGTAGGGGACGAGCAGTGAGATGATTAGAAAGTTATTTGTGAAACTTTTGTGAACATTTCTGTGATCATGGTCATGTTGGCTCCATGGGATTTGACAGTCTTGGAAACTGCTTTTTATTAACTGTAGGCTTTTCAATGTAACTAATTGAAAATAGCCATAAAATATACAGAATTCTGCTCAAATTACTGATTTAAAATAAGAATTTGTATTGATCTGCTCTCTACAGCCAAACAGTTGGTAAGGCTGAAAGTTATTTATTTATTTATTTTTGTTTGTTTTACATAGGTTAAACCCAGAATAGTTATCAAGTCTGATTACATAAATTCTGGTTAGCAAAAGTTAAGAGTATTCTCTTTCTTCAGAATGTATCTGGTTATAAAAAAAGACTATCATAATTCTTGGTAGACTCATCATCAATATATGCTTAGGAAATCTCTGCTTTCCTACCTCCTCTCAGTTGCCAAACACACACACACGTGACTTTCTGGTATGTGTTTTTGGAGTCTTTCCTCCTCTCTGAATCACAGGGGAACCAAATTCCTTTTGAACCAAGCAGGGCATAGTAAATGAAATACTTAAGAAGATGTCCCTGTTGGTTTTGTTCTTAAGTGCTATAAAATTAAGTTTTATAAGCATTCTGTCATTTTTAGGTGGGGAAGATGATACCAAGATGTTTATAAAATATAATATTGAAAGAGATGATTCATCTGGTTCAGGAGTATATATCAGTGTACAATTTAAAAATTAATGTCAAAAGCACTTAATCTGGTGGGAAATCTAAGGCAAGATGCACAAATATCACTGAAAAATAAATCTAAAAATTTTTAAAAAGTAGTCAACTTCTGAATGTTCCAAAGAAGATATTTACTGGTGTTATTCAGGGATAAACTCTTTTCAGAGGAAAATAAAAATTAAATCATGGTCATGTAAGTTTTAAAGTCAGGCCATTTGAGCCAGTTAGGGCTTGTCATGCATTACTTTAGAAATGCTTAGGTAAGTTTGCCCTCAATGAATCATTACCGATCCTGAAAGTTTCAGTAAAGTGACACTGTAGAAATCAGACCTCAGACCCTCCTAAGACTTACTTTTTCATGTTCCTGTCCTAACTGTCCCCTACACACCCCTCTAATTTCTAAAGGTAAGGGGACAAAGCTGTGTACGCTGGGGAGGTAAGAAGATACATGAAATCAAAAATATTCTTGGTCTCTAGGAAGGAAGATTAATGTCTCTCTCCTTTCTCTTCTAGATTGTCCTTCTATTCGGGCCACTCTTCATTCTCCATGTACTGCATGCTGTTCGTGGCAGTAAGTACTTTGTGTCTGTCGATGGTGGTTATGTCCTGCGTGCACTCTGTGTTCGGCCTTTGTGTCCTCTCCTGTGCAGCCACTTCTGACATTCTTACTGGCTTTACTTCTCAGTCAGCTGGACCCCACTGCTGGCTGCAGTAAGTTCAGAGGAGGAATGGATGCCTGTGCTTTTGCCAAAGCCAACTGCAATTGTTTGAAGCTACCTTTGTCTTTCATTTAGAGGAAGCACCCAGGCAAATTGTATAGCAAGCTGCAAATTGGGAACCTTCAGGATAATTAGGGAGTCTATTTTTAAAGCAGATTGTTTTCTGACAGTGGTAAAGGCCTAAACAATCAGCAAACCTGCACACCTGGGGCTAAGAATTAAGTGACGTGTGCCCTTACTTTGGGACAGATTTTCTGAAGAGTTTTTCTGGAACATATAATAGCTTCTGTGTAGGCTCAGCAGGTCACTGATCTGAGATACAGACCAAGGTGACTGCTGCGCCTGGTACCTCACCCTGACTGAGAGCCCTGGCCTCAAATGCGTGGTGTGGGTGCTGAGCAGCCTGCCATCCCCCTGGGGCCTGCTGGGTGAGGAGTTTGGATTATCTGAAGTGAAGGCTGCGGCTGTTGCTCCTATTTGAGCAGGTTTTATTTTCCTTCCACTTTCTGAAACATTTCCTAGACTGCTTTCCATGGGGCTAGAAAGGTTTCAACTCAGGAAGAGCCAATTGCTGCGTCAGGAGCTTGTCTGCAGTCTCCAGGTCGTTCTGACTGCACTCACGTTGTACAAAGTCAACTCTTCACTTTGTCAAAGAGAGGCTTGGCACCTGTATTTTGCATATCATACTAGAGATGAATGTGTATCAAGAGTAACTAATGGAAGACTAGGCTTTAGGGCACGTACAAGCGGTTTTTAAAGGTCAACTTAATTCTTTTGTTTTTTATACTGTCCTATTTTTCTGTATATATAAAATGATCAAAATTTGGTGGGAAGAGGGAGATCTGTACCCACCAGATCAGCTATAATTTTTGTCTTGATTTTCTTTATAAGTGGATTTTTCTGTAGTTGTGGTATATAAATTTGCTGTTTGGGACCCTGCCCACCCCCACCCCCCCCCATCACATTAAGCACTGTGTGGTATTAAATCCATGATATGGATTAAAGAGTCATGATGTGTAAGATTAAGAGTAGCCTGCTGGGAGTTACTTGGTTTTATTTAGAATTTAAAATCAGATTTATCAGAATCTTGCTTTTATTTGAAAAACCAAATTCAAAAAGTTAAAAGAACATAAAATTTGGGGGGAGTGGGTACAGCTCAGTGGTAGAGCCCATGCTTAGCACACACAAGTTCCTGGGTTCAATCCCCAGTACCTCCATTAAACAAACAAACAAAAGTTTGTGAAATGTAAAAATTGCAGATGTATTATATAAAATTCAGACCCACAACTTCAAAACCATTCCAGAAGAGTTAATTTTTGGCTTCTTCAACATTTTTGGAAGTTGCAGGCTTTAATCTTATGTTAATTTAATTTTGTGAGGAAGCAACAGGGTACCAATTCAGCAGAATTTAGGGCTTCCTTTTTAAAATACTCACCCAAATGTTTCTGAAAATGTGCCGTGGGAAATGTGACTTACTTGAAGGTAGTAACAACAAATACTATTCTAACATCCTCTGTTCATTTATCTTACTAGGAAAAGTTACCATTCTTTCAAAAGGACACCGCCATATTTTTTTCTTTTTAAATAGGACATGGGGACTAGGCGAGAAAGGGAATGCCGACAGTGGCTACAGCCATTAATATAGCCTGAAAACTTTTCCCAAAGCATGAGTTTGTGACTGCACTGAATGGCTTTTGAATGTCTGTAGCCCCAGAACCAGACGTCACCAGGGCAGCTTTTGTGGTTGGTTATTCACTCACCTGTGTGTCAGTATCTTTAAGTCCTTTATGAGAGACCTGAGAATCTGAGGTTTGGTTGCTATTAATGATGACTCACATTTACACTGCTCTAAGTTTTGACTCTTTCTTATAGCCTCCATGAAGTAGGAGAGGGGGATGCCTGCTACCCTTTTACAGAGGGGGAAATAGAGGCCTTGGGAGAAGGCTGCTGAGGTCTGTAAGCTGTCAGGTGATGTCTTGTTGATCAGGCTCCCTTGCTTTGTTGCTTACCTGCGCTGAACTCCAGTCTAGTTATTTTGAAGAAGGTGAGGTGATGCAGATCTCTGAAAGTAAAATGGTGACATGTAACTTCAACCCACGGTTTTTAATTTCAAGTAATATTCTCAGATGTGTCTCCATGTCTTATTTCTTTTGCTCTTTGCTCCCTTGACCTTCCTTAAAACATCTGTATATTTGTTTAAATAGAAAGTTTTACTGAGCTCTTTTGTGGAATATGAAATTAATGTATAGAGGATGAAATTAATGTGTAGAGGGCTCAATGGCTTAGTCTGCTCTGTGGCCATCCAGGAGCAAATGAGGAGGCAAATAAGGGATGTAAGCAGAGGACAAATGACCTCAAGTGTAGCATTTGGGTCATTATGAGCCATTTAGATGTAAAGGTATAATAATAAAAAAAATTAAGATAATTAGGTCTGTCATAGACCATGGCCTTTCTGGAGAAGCAGGCAGGCCACAGCAGCCATGCAGTGCATTTCACTGACTAAGCAGTGGAAAGATTTACTTGATGTGGATGTAGGTTCCAGCTTTTATTTCAGCCCCTGAACACACAGATGTCTCCCTGCTTTCCAGCTTTCACATTTATATACAACACTTAACCGCTGCTCCCCTCCCCCAGATTCCTTAGGCAGTGACTCATCTTGTTCCCTTAGGCATCTTGGCATGAAGGGTAAGCCCCAGATTTGGGTGGAGATGTACAGTCATTTAAATCCTCTCTGAGGACAGTCTTTGGTAGCCAAAACTTCCCTGTCAAGAATTCCTGACACCCAGAAATTAACTTTTAGTTAAAAATGTCTCTTAAAGAAAATACCCAGACCATTGTTCTCCTCTGGCAGGTAGCCAAGCACTGCACACTTTACAGTGGCAGGAGTCAGACCCGTGAAAACCACCTTTGTGGGGGAAGCAGAGGGCAGAGCTGCTTTGCATTTAGCCACTTGATGTGCTTAGTGAACCCCTTTGGCCAGATGCCAAAGATTCCAAATTCACTCAATTATTCAGGAAAAGATGCATGGAATGAGACTGTCCTTTTTTTCTGTACAGTAAGGAATATACCAGAACACTTCCCAGTACTGTCATATTGAGGCCAAAACCCCACATTGTTTATATCAATTCCTGTTATGACATTTCTGTGTAAATTACTACAGTGGGGCCCTAAGTAGTTTTCAGTGTCCGTGCTTCAGCTTGACTCCCCGCTCCAGTCACAAAATGCCTCGTATCGGGGCCTCACCCCCACCTGTTTGGATAGTGCTCCCCCCCCCAAACTCTGTCTTACTCAGATGCTCTGATGCCACCTCCTTTTCTCAGGGTTCGTATGATCTGGCATTGACCATACACTACCTAGCACTGTTGATACTTCATGAAGATGTTTCCCAAAGTGTGGATTAATGCTGAGCATTGGGAAATAGCCCATAAACTACATGAATCCTGCCTAATTTTAAGGTGGGATTTGAGATTTAAATTTAGGAACTCTGTGACTCCTAAAGATGGTGACATTAAAGTCTAGAGAAGACAAAACTGAGTCCTGCCGTACAGTACTCTCCTGGCCAGGTCTCTCATCAAATGAAGGTGGAATAATCCGTTGGTTTACCTGGCTTGGTTTTAGAAGTGATGTTTCAAAATAAGTAGACCAAGGTATATTTCTGTGTTGAGCATACTGTTGTCAGTCTAGTTCAGGGGTTGGCAGATTTTTCAGTCACAGGTCAGATAGTATTTAGGCTTTGTAAGCCAGATGCAATCTCAGTCTCATTGTCTTTTTTTCAAATAACCGTATAAAAATGTGAAAACGATCTGTTGACTCTAAATGAAAACGGGGGGGGGGACCCCTTATTTTAAGAGTAGAGAGTACAGGTAGACCTCATTTTATCGTGCTTCATTTTATCACGCTTCACAGATAGTGTGTTTTTTGCAAATTGAAAGTTTGTGGTAACCCTGCACCAGGCAAATCTATCAGCACCATTTTTCCAACAGTGTTTGCTCACTTTGTGTCTGTCACATTTTGGTAATTCTCAAAATATTTCAGACTTTTTCATTATTGTATTTATTTTGGTGATCTGTGATCTTTTTGATATTACTGTTGCAAAAAGATTACAACTTGCTGAAGGCTCAGATGACTGTTAACATTTTTTAGCAATAAAGTATTTTTAAATAAAGGTATGTACATTTTTTAAGACAAAATGCTATCGCATACAGTACAGCATAAGCACAATTTGCATATGCACTAGGAAACCAGAAAATTCACGTGACTCCTCTGTTGGGACATTCACTTTATTGCAGTGATCGGGAACAGAACCTGCACTGTCTCCAACGTATGTCTGCATTAAGAGACTTCATAGCACTTTGTAGATGAGTGTTGCAAAGTCTGTCAGGAAAGGCAAAATAAAAATAAGACAGCTTCAAAAAATATCTTGTTCAACAATTAGATTTTAAAAATGGGATTGTACAACTAGATCCTTAAATGGAAGCTGAATGTTCAGAAGTTTTATGAAAAAAAAGTTATGTCCTACCCTTTGGTGATAGTAAAACAAGGGAAGAATGCTTAAGTACTGTCATAGACATTGAATTTCCTTATTTTTTTTAAAAAAAAGTAAATATAATTTTTACACTAAAGGAGAAATACGTACACATAATTTTTTTCCCAACGTGGCCCTGTGCAGTAAGTCCTGTTGATCTTGACCGGGTCTTCTTTGTGCACATAAAACTTTCATGAGGCGCTTCATGAAGTGATACACAAGTGTTAGGTTCTGTGTTTGGGCAAGGGCCTCTCTGCACTTGGCAGTGAAGCATTTTCTGCCAGCCTTGTGGAGCTTCTTCCTACAACCCTCCTCTCTGAGCTTGTGTATCTAGTTATTTTGAGCAAATTGACTCCTTCTGTCCTTCTTGCCCAAAGGAATAAAAAAAAATTACCTTTATGAACCTCTAATAATATTTCAGCTAAGAAGCTTTTATTTCTTTAAAAGCTTCAGGCATAGTGGCTTATTTTCAACCCATTTTTGGTAGGTTTTACTTTGCTAGGAGAGCTTGGACACTTACCCTGCATTGAGCAGTAGGGTTTATGTGGGGCTTTCCTGACCAGAAGCCCTATCTGGAGGAGGTGGCTCAGTTTGCTCTTCTTGGAGGTAAAACAACCCCTGAAACCTCCCTTTTCACAGGGCCCAGTAGTGGTGCCTGGAGGATACTGGTTGAGCTGTAAGGCTAGTTCTCCAAACTAGTTTCTCTTTCTGAAACCGAGCTATGCTGTCAGTGGTTGTATCTGATTTGCTTGAGCTCTTGGTTTGATTCGTTGGTCAGATTCAAGACAGGGAGGGACAGACAGGCCTCACTGCAGTTTCCTTTGAGGCCTTGAGGTTGTATTCCTTCTCCCTATCATGTCCTCCTGTGGTATCTGTCTACTCTGCCACTTTTAACAGGTGAAAATGGGGGGAGGGAGGAGTCTAAAGGTTAGTGAAGCATATGCTGTATTTTCATTTTTCCTGTTAACTCTTCTTCATTCTCAGTTTGTGTCTCTTGCAAATGCAAGGCCTCCTGCGTTTTCCTGGATGTTATAGCAGGGCTGACACTAGTGACAGGCTCAGGGATTCCTTTTATAAACATGATTGTCCTCTTAAATGTTTCAGAACAGTGCTCAAATTTGTGAGGGAGGTAGGCATATGAGGTCATCCTTTCTAATAAGCAAGCACTTTCTGGTTTGGGTACCTAACTGGGGATTCTCCCCCATCCACTCTCTGTCCAGGGCTAACTAACCCTTGTATTAATTCCCTTTGCTTCCCCTCTTGAAAACCGTTACCACTGCAAATCCACCTCAGTGTAAATCCCTAAATTAGACGCGCTTTTTTACCTGCAGCTTTACCTCAACCAAGAAATCTTCCACTGGCTGGTGACTGGACTTCTGTTTGCCCTAGTTACAAAACCTGCCAGCTGCATTTGGAGCCCTTTGTTCCTTTTGCTTGCTGTCATGCACTGGGGCTTCACGAAGCCTGTACTAACATAGTGTGAAGCCTTTGCTTCTGGGGAGCACCTCAGTGAAGAGCTGCAGGTTACTGCTTCTGTTCTGCCTTTTCCACCCTGTCTTTTATTTCTAGTTGTGAACTTCCTACTTCGGAGCTTCTTGCTTCACCAGAAAGTTGGATGTTAGAATTGGAAGGGATCCAGAGGTTAGAATTTCTCATCAGGCAGTTACCCTACTCCCTCTACCCCCATCCCCCATCAAATACCCATTAGACAAGTCAGTGAACTAGGACAAAGTGAAGCGCGGTCAGAGAAGAATCTTATAACTGGCCTGGGACAGTGAGAGAGAGAGAAAGAGAGAGTCATTTGATTTAGGGGCTCACATCCTTGTACTGTTTGTAGAAAAAAGTCATAGAAGTAAATCCCATGCCCCATGCCCCAGTTCTCTTGTAATTGTTCCTTCAGTGGACATTCAGTATGTTCGTTCTGATGTGAGATTTAATTTTTCTAACTTTTTCTCACTGTTTGAATGCAGGTATATATAAAGTTTTCCTTCTCATTTGAAACTTGCCTTTTAAAAAAGTAACTTTGTATCATTTGAGTCACAGAAATCCAAATTAAAAAGCAAAACAAAACAGGATTTTGGTTAAACACACAGAAGGCTGTTAATAGGCTTTTTGAAATCTTTTGGTTGTAAGCAGCTGACCTGCTAAGCCCTCCTAGAGGAGAGGATGGTCTAGAGGAAAGGCCCACATGGGTGAGAACTAGCACACCACTCGGAACTGAGCTTCCTTTCTCCACGTGTCTCTTTGGCCACCTGGGTTTTTACAGTGTGGCTGCCATTCTGCTCCATTCTTTTCTGTTAAATACCTGTTCTCCTTGTCTAACCTTAGCTTTTGCTTCCTCTTTAGTTTGCAAGTAGCTGCATGTATCCATTAGGAGCCCTTTCCAAAACTTCTGAAAATAGAGACCCTCCTTCATACTTCAAGTATAAATCCCAGAGGGTAATACAGCCCAGCAGATCTCTGGGTCAGGCCTGTCATGTCACCTGCCCAGTGGCCTCAGAAAAGAAGGCAGGGCTGTGTGGTCTAAACAGAGCTACCCTTTCAGCTCTGTCCGTGGATGGGCAACATCCTCCAGAAAGGGAGTTTGAAAAGTCGTAGACACTGCCAGGGAGCCTGTCTGGTAGCATACACAGTATTGAATATGGAGTTCTGCTAAGTTCTTCTAAATCTGAAGAGAGAAGCAACCAAGTACCTGACCCTGAATGAGTCTAGTACACACATGGTTAACATTTGCACGAGTGAGGAGGAAGGGGAAGAGTGGAAGCTGCAAAGGCAGGACCCTATAGAGCCTTATTATCAGCTCTGGCATTAAAGAATGAGCTGTATCCCTGCATCTGGTTCTAATTCACCAGTGCTGAGCAGCATGAAGCTCAGTTTCTCTGAGACAGGTTGGGAAAGGTGAAAGAATGGAGACTTCTTTATAAAGGAACATATATACATTCCTCTCCCCTCTCAAGGGACAAGGAGTAAGACAAAAAATAAGAAATCCACAAAGTCAGAAGATGAAAAAGGAGATGGTAAGATTTTGGAAAGCAGTTAAAGTGAGTGGCAGAGGAAGCGAAATCTCTAGTGCCTCTAGAGGGTGGGAGATTTGTGCTGCAGAACCTGAGAACGGCTTAGGACGTGGAGC